>NC_060142.1:12978407-13604043 GCF_021461385.2 Schistocerca piceifrons | reverse complement strand
TCAGTAGGTAGAGCACTTGCCCGCAAAAGGCAAAGGTCCCGAGTTCAAGTCTCAGCCCGACACACAGTTTTAATCTGCCAGGAATTTTCAGCACATAAAATGTTTTTCAAAGACACAAAACAAGAGTTGTCTCTCCTTTTGTAGAGCTGCTACAAAAGAATTATGTTGGGGATGACTGCATGTCCATTGTGGAGCATTCTCATTGAATGAAAAATCATAGAAGGATTTCTTAAGAAGTTACCTCTCATAATATCTAAAGAATCACAAGAAAGTGGTTTGTAATGGTGACAATTCCTGGCAGCTGGTATTGTGCAGGTTGTCTAAAATCTCTTCTTGTGGTTCTTGTATAGGAAATCTACTCTGACTTTATATAAGAAGTGAAAAAAATACATTTGTCATTAGCTTTTCAGAAATCGTATTCACCAGATGCAGTTGTTATTTGTGCATCATCCGCTTGTTGAAGACTAGCTCTTCTCAATATATGTTTTATAGTTCCTCCCAAATCATCACACACCGATTTACCATGGCAAAATAGCAGAAAAGGGAGTGATCAGTATCAATAGAAAAATCGTTTTTGTGCTCACACAAATTTTTAAAGCTTTTTCTATTCTTATAATGAGCAGCACATCCATAATACTCTGCCCGCCACTTAACAATTTCTTTCTGGACAGCATTTACAAATCGTACATCATATTCCATATCATCACTTATAAAGCAGTGGTTCAATATTACAATTTACTTTCTTCATTTACCATATAAACACACATGGGATAGATTGTGCAGCTGCTTCTTGTCCAGCGGTAACTCTGAATTTCAACTGAATTACAAAACTGTAGTTTACAGCAAATTCCATTAACATAATTGCTTTTTCTGGGGTTAGATTTTCTTTCAATTTTTTCAGTGCTTTTTATTATAACCTTTAATCACCAATAATTGTGTGGATATTCAAACACACTCACTTAGAAACAATAGCTCGTTACATGATAACAACTCAGTATCTCTTATTCGACTGCCATGCCGTGACATGCGGCCGGCGCCGTTCGTAGCTAGGTGGCACTCCCGCACTCAGCCAAGTTGCAGAGCGCCTCTATCGCCGTTTGCGCGTACTGTCATGGCGGCACTGTTAAATGTCATGGCACTGTCACAACACTTTTCCCCCCTTGAAAAAAAAAGAAACACTCACTTCCTTGGAGACACGGACAGTGCGGAGACATCCATGTCCTCTTGTGAGGCCCCGAGAAGATCCCGCGGAGAGACACGAGAGTATGGTCGAAAATGTCCAGGACGGAAGCTCGTGCGTGGAACGTGCCTCTTGGACGAGATGATGGGTGAAAACTCCGGAGCAGCATCTATAGGTGTCGTGGGCCTGGGGGTTTGCTCCAGCGAGATGGGTCCCGGAGAAGGCGGCATCGCGGCTGGGGCCGGTTCCGGCGTACGCGGAAGTGGTAGCGACATTGGCTGCATCAACACGTACGGTAGAGCGGCAGCAGCGACAGGACTGGCTTCTTGGGCTGGTGGAGGCGAAGGAAGGGGCGGTGGCACCGACGTGGCCACCACTCATGGGCGCATCTGGTCGTAATGGCGAACAACCATGCCGTCGTCCATACGTATTTCACAAAGCTGGCAGCCGCGACGAGCCTTGACCACCCCAGGAATCCATTTAGGGCTAGATCCATACCCTCGTGCCCACACGTCGGCGCCCACCCAGTATTTTCCCGCACTAGGGGACACAGCACAAGGCCTCACAGGGTGAAGCAGGTGCAGTAGAGTGCGCGGTTGGCGGCCATGCAAGAGTTCAGCAGGGCTGCAATCACCTAGAGGCGTGAAGCGATAAGAACTCAGAAATTGCAGCAGAGCATCATCTGCGGAAAAATCACTAAGGAATTTTTTATCTGGCTTTTGAAAGTGCGGACAAGGCGCTCAACCTCCCCATTCGATTGCGGATGGAAGGGCAGTGCTGTAACATGATGAATCCCTTGTCCAGTACAAAAAACACGGAAGGCCTGCGAAGAGAACTGAGGGCCATTGTCTGTGACGATCGTGGATGGAAGACCTTCTAGCGCAAAGATTTTGGACAAAGCTAGCGTCGTCGCCGCAGTGGTGGGTGACGGACATCGAACAACAAACGGAAACTTCGAGAAGGCGTCAATCAACAGTAGCCAATAAGTGCCGAGGAAGGGGCCGGCAAAGTCAGCGTGCACCCGTTCCCATGGCTGCACCGGATCAGGCCACGGAGAGGGCATTGTACGAGGTGCAGCCAGTTGTTGAGCACACTGACCACACGCAGCAACCATGTGGGCGATGTCCGAATCAATACCGGGCCAATAAACGTGCCTGCAGGCCAGGGACTTAGTCCGAGAAATACCCCAATGGCCTTCATGTAACATTTTGAGAACATCTTTGCGCAGAGAGGCTGGCACCACGACCCATGGTGATGCGCCATCTGTGACCAGAACAACAACACCATCACGAACAGACAGACAAAGGTGCAAGGCATGGTAGTTGCGAAGGGGATCCGATGCCCAGCCCTTGGTCCTGTCCGGTCAACCCCGTTGAACAAAACCGATCACCTGACGCAGGACCGGGTCCCGCGCAGTAGCCGACGTGACCTGCGAACCTGTAAGTGGAAGACCCTCGACCGCACGACGTTATTCCTCATCAATGTGGAAACAGAGTAGTTCATCACGATTGAAAACTGGGTCGGGGCCCATCGGCAATCGCGACAATGCGTCAGCATTGGCATGCTGGGCCGTGGGATGATAGTGAATCTCATAGTGAAAACGAGACAAGTATAAGGCCCAACGTTGCAGGCGGTGGGTGAGCTGCCTTATCCGGAAGCGACGCCGATGTGCTGAACAGAGAGACCAGCGGCTTGTGGTCGGTGATGAGGTGAAACTTAGAACCATACAAAAATACGCTGAACTTTTTTAGAGCATAAATGATAGCGAGCGCATCCTTTTCGATTTGAGAGTAACGCCGTTGCGCATCGTTGAGGATCTTGGAAGCATAGGCGATGGGTCGTTCCGACCCATCCTCATACCGATGGGCGAGAACAGCCCCTAGGCCATACTGTGACGCGTCAGTCGCCAGAACCAAGTGCTGACCCGGATGGAATGTGGCAAGACAAGGTGCCGACTGCAAATGAGCCTTCAGGTGTACAAAAGCCTGCTCACACTCGTCGGACCAACAGAAAGGGACGTTTTTGCGTAACAGTTGATGCAGAGGATGAGCTACCGCCGCCGCGAATGGAATGAATTTGTGATAATAAGCAATCTTGCCTAGAAACGCCTGAAGTTCTTTGACCATAGACGGCCGGGGTAGAGCGTTAATGGCCGCAATGTACTGACGTAGAGGACGTGTGCCCTCATGGGACAAGTGGAAAACAAGATACACAATGGAGGGTTGGAAGAACTGTGACTTGTCCAGATTGCACCTCAACCCAGCCAAATGCAAAACCCGAAACAGTGAACGCAAATTGCGAAGGTGCTCCTCAGTGGAGGCCCCCGTGAGAACAATGTCATCCAGACAGTTTATGCAGCCAGGAACGGAAGCCGTGAGCTGTTCCAAAAACCGCTGAAAAATGGCCGGCGCGCTAGCGACGCCAAATGGTAACCGCTGGTACTGATACAACCCACAAGGAGTGTTGATGACGAGAAATTCCTTGGAAGAAGCATCCAACGGCAACTGATGGTACGCCTCCGAAAAGTCAAGTTTGGAAAAGAACTGGCCCCCAGCGAGCTTGGTAAATAACTCCTCAGGACGGGGAAGAGGATAAGTGTCAATGAGGCTCTGAGCGTTGACAGTGGCTTTAAAATCACCACACAATCGCAGACTCCCGTTTGGTTTAGAAACCACCACGATTGGCGATGCCCATTCGCTGGAGGTAACAGGAAGGAGAATCCCTGAAGCTGTTAACCTGTCTATCTCAGCCTTGACAGGTGCACGCAACGCCACCGGAATAGGGCGTGCCCGGAAAAACTTAGGGCGAGCTGTAGGTTTAAGAGTAATGTGGGCTTCAAAATCCTTGGCACGACCCAGACCAGCAGAGAACACGGACGAAAATTCAGAACACAATCCATCCAGCTGTTGATACGGAATATCCTCAGATATGAGGTGCACATCATCATCAATGAAGAACCCGAACAACTGGAAAGCATCATAACCGAACAGGTTTTCAGTGCCCGCATAATCCACCACATAAAACGTGAGGGGCCTAACAACAGACTTGTAGGCAGTGGAAGCATGAAACTGGCCAATGATACGAATTTTCTGTTTATTATAAGTTCTCAGATTTCGCGTAACTGAAGACAAGGGAGGGGAGCCCAACTCCAAATACATGCGAGAATTAATGAGAGTTACTGCAGAGCCAGTGTCCACTTGCATGTGAATGTCTTTATCCAGAACACGAACAGTAATAAACAACTTATATTTTTGAGAAAGCACACAGTTAACATCCATGTCCGATGCCTCGTTCTCGTCGACAGGAACTTTAGGGGACTGACACACAGAAGCAATGTGGCCTTTTTTCCTACATGAATTACACATGACCCAACGTTTTGGACATGCAGCCCTGTCATGCTGTACGAAACAACACGGACAAGAAGGAAGTGCGGAACGATCCTGCTTCTGTGGTTGCTGTTTTCGCTGCGAGCGTTGTGGACCAACGCGACGTTGTTTACGCGAGTGAACCGCCGCCACATCTTCGTTCTCCTGTGAAACAGGCAAATTGTCCGTGTCAAAAGTTGACTGTACAGCGCCTACATCACACCACACATCTATTTGCGCACCAGCAGCGTGAGACACTTCAAAGGATTGGGCGATGCTTAGAACTTCTGACAACGACGGGTTTGGCAGTTATAGGGCACGTTGCCGAACTTCTTTATCAGGAGCAAGCCATAGAATAGCATCCCTAACCACTGAATCAGCATAAGACTCATGATGAGTGTCCGTGACAAACTGACATTTCCTACTCAGATCATGTAGTTCCACCGCCCAAGCCCGGTAAGATTGATGGGACTGTTGATGACACTGGTAGAAAGCCACGTGGGTGGCAACGATGTGGGTGTTTTTTCGGTAATAGTTAGACAATAAGTCACACATTTCTTGGAAGGACAGAGAGGCAGGTTCCCGCAGAGAGGCTAACTGAGATAGCAGCTGATAGATCCGTGGGGAAATCCAAGATAGAAATAACGACTTACACATGGGAGCGTCGACAATGCCGGAAGCCAAGAAGTGTTGCCGCAAACGCTTCTCATAATCCTCCCAATCTTCAGCGGCCTCGTCATAAGGAGGGAATGGAGGCGGAGAAGAGGAAGACAGACGATGAGTAAGCGACGTCGACAATGCCTGAATAGCAGCCGTCAGCTGTGTTTGTTGTGCCTGAATAGCAGCCGTCAGCTGTGTTTGTTGTTCAATGAGCGCTTGCATAAGCTGTTCCATGTCTGCCCCGTCACAAACACACAAATCCACAACGCAGTGAAAATATCTGACCTCGTCACCAAAAAGTGTTATAACCTTTAATCACCAATAATTGCGTGGATATTCAAACACACTCACTTAGAAACAATAGCTCGTTACGTGATAACAACTCACTATATCTTATTCGACTGCTGTGCCATGACATGCGGCCGGTGCCGTTCGTAGCTAGGTGGCGCTCCCGTGCTCAGCCAAGTTGTGGAGCGCCTCTATCGCCGTTTGTGCGTACTGTCGTGGCGGCACTGTTAAATGTCGTGGCACTGTCACAACACTTTTGACTGACACTTAGATAAAAATTAGTGTGGTTTAAGTGCCTGTGATTTTGTTACCAACAAGTCTATGTATTCACCAACAGTTGAAGACTGTTTTACCAATTCTGCCTGATGATCTGTGTTTATCCACTGGAAACTCAATTTCATCATTAGCATTTTTTTAAGCAAAATTTTTTTATTTTTTTATATATATCGAGGGCCAATAATGAAATCTTTTTTAATATCAATACAGTAGATTTCCGATTTTTTAAAAATATCAACAGTGCTAGACTAGACTACCCTGAAATGCTGCAGCCACCAGGGATAAAACACAGGGAGCAAAAGGTTGTTACATCTTATACAGTAACCAGACAGCAGTTATGAAGCCAAGAACATGAAAAGGAAACAGTGATGGTGCACAGTGTGTGACAGGGTTGTAGACTATTTCTAGTGTTATTTAATCTGCATATTGAAAAATATAAGGAGAAACTTGGGGGAAAAAGAATTAGAGTTCCATGAAAAGAAATAAAACTGTTGAAGTTTACCAATGACATTGTAATTCTGGAAAAGAAGTAAAAACGTTGATGTCTACCAATGGCACTGTAACTCTGTCAGAGACTGTAAAGTACTCGGAAGATCAGTTAAATTCAGTGGGTAGTTTTTTGAAGATAGTTTACATGATGAACATTAGAAAAATTAAAATAATGGTAATTGAATGTAGTCAAATCAAATCAAGTGATTCAAGGGGAATTAGATCGGAAATGAAGTCGATGAGTTTTGCTACATGTGCAGCAAAACAACTGATGATGGCCAAAGTACAGAGAATTTAAATGCAGACTGGAAATGACAAGAAAAGTACAGGGTGATTCAAAAAGAATACCACAACTTTAAAAATGTGTATTTAATGAAAGAAACATAATATAACCATCTGTTATACATCATTACAAAGATTATTGAAAAAGTTTTTTTTTCACTCAAAAACAAGTTCAGAGATGTTCAATATGGCCCCCTCCAGACACTCGAGCAATATCAACCCGATACTCCAACTCGTTCCACACTCTCTGTAGCATATCAGGCGTAACAGTTTGGATAGCTGCTGTTATTTCTCGTTTCAAATCATCAATGGTGGCTGGGAGAGGTGGCCGAAACACCATATCCTTAACATTCCCCCATAAGAAAAAATCGCAGGGGGTAAGATCAGGGCTTCTTGGAGGCCAGTGATGAAGTGCTCTGTCACGGGCTGCCTGGCGGCTGATCCATCGCCTCGGGTAGTTGACGTTCAGGTAGTTACGGACAGATAAGTGCCAATGTGGTGGCGCTCCATCCTGCTGAAATATGAATTGTTGTGCTTCTTGTTCGAGCTGAGGGGACAGCCAATTCTCTAACATCTCCAGATACTGTAGTCCAGTTACAGTAGCACCTTCGAAGAAAAAGGGACCAAAAACTTTATTGGCTGAAATGGCACAGAAAACGTTCACCTTAGGCGAGTCACGTTCATACTGAGTTGTTTCCCGCGGATTCTCAGTGCCCCATATACAGACATTGTGACGGTTGACTTTCCCGTTAGTGTGGAAAGTTGCTTCATCACTAAACACAATCTTTGAAACGAAAGATTCATCTGGTTCCATTTGAGCAAGGATAAAATCACAGAAATCGATTCTTTTAATCTTATTAGCTGCAGACAGTGCTTGAACCAATTTCAGACGATAAGGTTTCATAACTAACCTTTTTCGTAGGACTCTCCATACAGTTGATTGTGGAATTTGCAGCTCTCTGCTAGCTCTGCGAGTCGATTTTCCTGGGCTGCGAACAAATGCTTGCTGGATGAGTGCTACATTTCCATCACTCATTCTCGGCCGTCCAGAACTATTCCCTTTGCACAAACACCCATTCTCTGTAAGCTGTTTATACCAACGTTTAATACACCAGCTATCAGGAGGTTTAACACCATACTTCGTTCGAAATGCATGCTGAACAACTGTCGTCGATTCACTTCTGCCGTACTCAATAACACAAAAAGCTTTCTGTTGAGCGGTCGCCATCTTAGCATCAACTGACGCTGACGCCTAGTCAACAGCGCCTCAAGCGAACAAATGTACAACTAAATGAAACTTTATAGCTCCCTTAATTTGCCGACGGATAGTGCTTAGCTCTGCCTTTTGTCGTTGCAGAGTTTTAAATTCCTAAAGTTGTGGTATTCTTTTTGAATCACCCTGTATTTTTGAGAAAGAGGAAACTGTTAATGTCACATTTAAATTTGAGGAAGTCATTCCTGAAAGTATTTGGCTGGAGTGTAGCCCTGTTTGGAAGAGAAATGTGGGCAATACACAGTCCAGACAAAAAGAGAATGGGTAGGTTTTGAAATTTGGTATTACAGAAGAATTCTGTATTAAGTAGATATATCAAACAACTAATGAGGTGGTACTTAATTGATTTGTGGAGAAAAGAAATTTCTTGCACAACTAAACTAAAAGAAGTGATTTGGAGGATAGGACTCATCCTGAGGCAGCAAGGAGTAATCAGTTTGGTAATAGAGGAAAGTGTGCTGTGTAAAAATTGTAGAGGGTGAGTTAGACAGTGAGTACAGTAAATAGGTTCAAATGGATGTAAATTACAGCTGTTCAGAGGTGAAGATGCTTGCCATGGACAGACCAACATGGAGAGCTGAATCATACCGCTCTTCAGACTGAAGACAACAACAACAACAACAACAACAACAGCATAGGAGAATGAATTTCAAAGTTAAAGAAAAATGTAAAATAGTACTGAATAGGGATAGGAGGTCATGGCTATCAAAACATTAACTGTGAAGTCACTGCCTCCAAACTATACCACAAAAGTATATTTACACTGATACTGTATGTTGTTAGATGTCTTAGTTGACAAAGATATGCAAACTTACTGTGTCAGTGTGAGATCCTAAGAAAAATCCCCATAGAAAAGAGCATTAAAATACAAGTATTAACTGATTAAATAATTTTGTAATGCCTTCAGCTGACATTTTATTTATTTGTAGTATTACCTGTTGATGCTTTACCAACAATATGCCAGAATTTGAAGCAGTCCTAAAAAACAGTTGAACTTACATAATACTCTGGATGATCTGGGTTCTTGGCCATCAACAGCCAGAAGGAATACTCCAACACTTGAGAATTAACGCATTTTAATTACAAAATAACCTCTGGTAGCACTGCACAATGGATCTCCTGTCACTGAAACTCAATCAAGGACACAAAAATGAACAGTCTCAAAGAATTTCTACTCTTTGGCAGTCCTCTCCTCTTGACTGGTGCTGATCACCACAGAGATCCCACACCTCCTTGGTAGCGAGGATCATGGGGACAAGGAAATAGGAGTAGTCCCATTGATGTTGGCCTCCACAGGATGCAATTTTGCATGACCAACCATGTCGTGGCTGGTCCTTAAGGTGGCCATCATTGGACCATTTCTCATGTAGCTAACAGAAATGGGTATGATGTCTCTTGGTATGGTGTAGTCTCGTAACCATGAAGCTTATTGAAGATGGCGTCCTACTTGAGAGCACAGGGCTGCGGTAGTGACTGTGTGCACTGGCACGGTGGTGTTGAGGAGTCCATTGCCCTTGATCCTAGTGTCGTTGCTGGCATCATCCGCATTCAGGGGAATCTGAAGAAGGATAGGAACATTACATGTGGTGTTGCACCGCTGTCGTAGTCATGCATAGTCTTAGAGAACACGGATTGGGTGTTGTTGTGCAGATGAATGGCCAGGTGATCTGCACATGGGAGATATTGATGCTAAACATCACTTGCAGTGGGGTAGAGACCGTGTGCTGCCCTGATGAGCTGCTGCCAGTCAGAGATATGGTGGTAGTTTGCACTGTAGTGGATGAGGTTTCCACCAGGGAAAGTTTATTGAAACAGTTGGGTGTATATTGCTCAGTACAATGTCCGTTGTGTTGTTGGACCTTAGCAGGACATGGTGTGGATGCGAGTAAGACAGTTGCATAGCTGTATGGACCATGTCATCTCTAAGCTTAATGAATTTGCTGTTGGTAAGTTTGCTGTGGACAAATGTTTGAGGATTTAATGTGGTCAGGATAGAGGTGTGCACAGTTTGGCAATACAGCTGTTAACCTTTTCAAACAATGCCGGTAATGCACCTTGAGTTATGACTCCTAAGTCTTTGATGAACTCAGCTGGGAGGGTGGTAAGTGGTGGCATGGAATTAAGCCATACTACAGAGGGAGCTCAGTTTTTCAAACAGTTGGGACTCGAACTGCCAATCATGGTCAGGTGTGATCGAGCTGGGCAACCATATGTTGCAATCCACATGTTAATAAAAGCTACAGAATCGGCAGCAATATCTATAAGGGGCATGGCCATTGCATACATCTATCAACAGCTGACAGTACATACCTGTAGCCCTTGCGTGTTGGTATAGGACCAATAATGTTGAGGTGGACTTGCCTTAAGCATCCTGGAACATCGAATTTTCCTTGCCATGGATGCATGCATATGCCCACATGTGGCAGCACCTTGTAACGGCTGACGAGACAAAACTTTCTCTAGTAAAATATGTTGTTGATTTAATATCAGGGTGCACCACATCATATACTGATGAGAAGATTCCTTTTCGCGTAACATCTGGGAGATGACACTCCGATTACCCGTAGAGATGTGACAAATTGTAGGACTGATGGCCTTGGGCAGCCATTGAGAAACTATAGTAAGATTTGTAGAGGCATCATATAACAATTTCTGTACCTCCCTGTCTTCTTGCTGTAAGCGAGCCAACTCTTCAAAATTCAGTTGGGAAGTAATTGCCAAAACCCAGGATAAGTAATGTGTCACCTCATTGTCTGCTCCTTTAATGTCTCCATTGTCTGTAGTGTACTGACTAATGAGACCCATGTGCCGAAAACAGTAGGTGGCAGATCTGCTGCCGGGTTATGGATCATACCTGCAAGGGATTTGTGGTCAGTATATATGGTGACTTCTCTGCCTCCAATGCCATCCTGCAAGTACTTCACAGCCTCATATAATGTTAGCATCCCGTTGTCAGATGCAGATCACTTAAATTGTGAATTGTATAGTTTCTTAAAAAAGAATCATCAAGTTTGGCGGGGATCACCCAGTTTTTTGCTGTAAATTTGTACCGACTACAGAATCACTCGCATGTGTGGTGATAGAGATGCATGAGTCCAGGAGGGGGTGTGCGAGCATAATGTCGTGTGCTAACGCAACCTTGAGAACCTCGAAGCCTTGAATCACATTGACTGTCCATTGAATCTGATCTGGGATGAGCCAGATGTTTATTTACATGCTAAGTCATCTGTCAACGGAGCCTGAATTACTTCAGCCTTGAGTAGGTTTGTCTATAAAAGTGTATGGTTCCCGGAATATGATGCAGTTCTTTGACTGTTGTAGGTCTGTGTAGGTTATAGATGTCATCAGTCTGATTGGATGGTGGCTGGATGCCGTCAGTGTCTGCTGTGTGGCCCAGGAATTTCGCAGAATCTCGGTGTAACTGAGAGTTTTCATGGTTGATTTTCACACTGTTAGCCTTCCAAGCTTGTAAGACTTGCTAGAGGCATGACTGGTGATTCTCAACTAAGGTGTAAAAAATTAAAATATCATCCAGCTATGCATAGCAAAATAGCATCTTGTACAGGGTTGGGCCAATGAACTGTTGCCATGTTTAGGCCACATTCTTGAGTCCGTAAGGCATGAAACAGAACTCGAACAAGCTGAAAGGTGTGATCAATGCTGTTTTAGGAATGTCTCTCAGAAACATGCAAGTATGCTTTGTGAGAGACAATGACACTAAAGACTAATGTGCAATTAGGAAGTTGTGCAAAGTTCTGTATATGTGGAACAGGATAACTGTCAATGATGGCTCTAGCCTTAAGGTGCCCATAGTCACCGCACAATTGATAGGACCCATCTTTTTCGAATACAAAATGAATTTGGGATGATCAGTTACTATCTGAAAGGCATATTGTTCCATGTTAGAGAAGTTCTTGTACCTTTGTGTGGTGAAGCTCGTCACTTGTGGTGTGCAGGTGGACCGTCAGTGCTAATTATCTTGTGGCTTGTGTCATTCGAAATTGAACCTAGTTTACCACCTTGCAGGAGGGGGTGGGGATGCTACTAAGGTAACAGAAGTACTCTTGTGGTTGTCCTATGCGCCCATCCCATGTTGCCTTGGCCTCCTTGGTCACCAGATCCGTCCTCAAATGAGCATGTCAGGGACATCATTGGACGAAAACTCCAACATCATCCACAGCTAGCATTAACTGTCCCTCCACTGACTGACCAAGTGAAACAGGCATGGAACTCCATCCCATAAACTGATACTGGATGGGGACGTACAATACAATGCGTACATTTTTGCATGCTTACAGTCAACATTCTGGCTGTTGCACTGGTTATTAATATAACAGCATCTCACATTTTTAATTGCTTTTCTTATGCTTACATTAACGTGTGATACTGCAATTTTAATTATTTAAATATGTTACCTGGCCAAATGCATCCCCAAAATTCCTTTACCATACATTAATTATTTCTTGGTTTTGTGATTTCTTCCGTCAGTGTATTAATAGTGTGGAAGTACATGTCTAAAAAACACAGAAAGTACAGCTTTATCATCTTCAAGGGCTGGTCAGTCAGATTCATGTTGATTCTAATTTATTTCAGTGAACACTTGGCACTTTTTAAAAATTGAATATCGCATTTTTGCAGATGTGTCTCTTACTTATCTTCTTCATCATGAAACATTTATAATTTGGCGCTAATTTTCTATTGAAAACTAAGGGATTAAGAACACAGTCCAAATCATGCTTGAATCAGGCTGGAGATGTTAGAGAAAGCAATGTAAATTACTACTGCCAATCGTTACTTTGGTTTGGAACCCAAAGCATTGCCAACATTAATGAAATTCAACAGAACTATAGATGTCATCTTTCAGACACAGAAACATGCCTATCAAGTTCCATTTATCTCATGGAACTCCTTCTTGGTGTTGGAATTTTTTTCTTCAGTGTATTTTGTGCACTCTGTTAAACATGTGGAAGGACTATGTAATTTTTGTGTGATATTTTAGTTTTTAAAATCGGTACAGTTATAAAAATGAATGTGTGTATGTATTTTTCACATCTCCTCTTAAACCACTGGACCAATTTCAACCAAAGATAGCACACACATCCCTTACTGTCAGACAACTGCTGTGAGGGTAAGAACCACCTACTGTACCTCTCATAGTTAAGGACGTATGACACTATAGACAAGATGTGTGTCAGTTTTGTGTGATGCTTGATGTTTAAATGTATTACTTCTGTGCTGCTAACTATATTCATATTAAATTATGCCAAGAATATCGACATATGCTGCTAAATGGACCTACAAAGGTATATCGTAGCACATATAGTTCAGCTGATATGTGCTGAATAACTGCCGCATTGTGCTCAGCATTGAAACTTATTACTTCTTTTCTCCTGACTGTTTGCAAAATATTTTGCAGACAGTATCCACATATGCTTCTGAACATACTTAGACAGATTATATCATTGTACAATGTATATTTCATGAGATATGTCAGAAACAATGAGATGTGTGAAGAAAGTCCAGCATCATGCATGAAGTTTCAGTATATTTATTCTGTACTAATAAGACGCTCCTAAAATTGAGCCAAATCAAGCAGCATTTTAGACAGTTTGCAACTGTGAAACACAAATGGCTTTAGGTGAAAACTAAAGCCGTTTGTAGAGCTACAAAGAGACATTTCCATAGAGATGTTTATGAAATCATGTTGGAGACACACACAGGAGCTGCACCCAGTGCACAGAAACTTCACTGCAAACGCTCTTCATTCCTTTATTTCCATTTCTAATAGAAAATTAGCAAAATGAATACCTGGGCAATGCCAGGTTTGTCAGCTAGTATTGTTGTGGACAAATGATGAGTCATCACTCCGTTTTTTATTTTACAAAATCTGGCCACCCTAGACCAAACAGACCTGTGTGTGTCCACTGATGCTGCCCTTCTCTGTGTGTGTACAATCTTATCTGTCAGTCTTGCTATGTATAGATCCGAAGGAGTTGGGCAATATTCTAAGAAGAGTTAGCAGTTTTCTTTGTTGAGTCACTAAATTTTTTCAGTTTCCTACCAATGAACCAAAGTCTGCCACCTGCTTTACCCATGATGGAGCCTACACAATAATTCCGTTACATGTCTATAATTTATTATATCCAGGCTACATTGAGTTGATTGATTCCAACTGTAATCCATCAATATTGTAGTCATATGGTATTACACTTGTGTTTTATGTGGAGTGCACAATTTTACATTTGTGAACATTTACAGCAAGCTGCCAGTCTTTGTACTACTTTGAAATCTTATCTGCCAGTCTCTGTACTACTTTGAAATCTTATACTGGTCGCTGCATCATCTGCAAAAAGTCTGAGATTACTATTAATCTTAGATTATAAAGATCAGTGACTTGGTCTTGTACTACTTTATTTTTTTAAGAAAAAAAAAGATTCAATATCCAAAAATGTGAAAACATAAACAAAAGCATATCAACAGATTTCTAAAAAAGGGAAATGGACTTATTTAATGTGAACAAATTACATAAAAATTATAGCACCTCGGTGCACAGTCAGTAAAAACACAAACAAGGGCAGGGAGTGTGTATTTGTAGGTTAGGTGAAGTTTACAATGATCAGCACTAGTAAAATACCAGATTACCCCATTTCAAGCATAATGAGAGACTTAAAAATATAGTGCAAGGTAAAAGCATAAAAACAATTTAAAGTATGTTTGAAGGCTGTATCTACCCAGTTAGATTGCAAAGGCATTATATTGAAAGTGGTACATTACATCACAGCTGCCACACAGCTTTATACGGGATACCTTAAAATGCAGAACATTTTATTGAAATTAAAGAAAGTTTAAAATAACCTTGAAAGTATTCGATATAAACTTAAGGTCACTTCAGTAAAAATGTATGAAATCAAGTAGTAGTACAAAAATGGAATTAAAATTCAACCACAATGAAGAAGTAGGCAAAGCAGTCCAGGTGACGTTAGCAATCTGGTGAACTGCAGCTGTAACGACAGGCCACATAGTGATGGGCAGTCCATCGGCTTGTGTTGACATTGAAGGATCATGATGTTGCTATCAGTATGAAGCACAATTTCATAATAAAGATGGAGACAGTTATATTGAGCTGTCATGCACCTAGAAAGTACCCATAAGTGCTCTGTCACATCATATCTCGAAAGCTGTCAAAATAGATACTCTGGTGGAACTAACATTCTTCACATAGGATTTCATGTGGTTATTTTTAAAGATGGCATTCATTTCAGTTTCATTCAATATATTGAGTAAAGGTTGTTTTTGTTCTTAATGTGGAATTTCTAAAACATATTTGATGCCATTCGTAGTGTACCAAGTGGCATTTATATACTTGCAATATGCTGTTCTTTTTACTTTGTTCACATGTGTGTTTGTTGTATTGTATAAAGAAGTTTATGGCACTTTATAAAATATATTCTTTGTCACAACTTGACTTTTTACACAGCTAAGCTCAAAAATATATGTTTTTTCATGTTATATTATGATTTAATTTATTTCCTAATGTGTTTGTGACTTAGAATCTGTTTTAATCTTATTTTTATATAGAAATTATGCTATTTTATTTGATATTTGTCTGTTGTAAGTCACTGTGGTACATATTACTTTCTCCTTGTAGCCATTATTAAAGGAGGCATTGTTCACTGAATTCAGAGAATATTTTATATTAATATTTTTTAAATTTTTTTCTATACTGTTTCAGCTAGATGTGGTCATGATAGCTATTGTTAATTGTGATTTTATATTGTTGGTTTTGTTTTTTAGAAGTGACAGCCTTAAAATTCTTTTAACCACGACTCTGAGGAATGTAATTTTATACTGCAATTGGTGGCATGAATTTGTATCAGTAATAACATATGCACATGTTGCCTTTCTATAGATCCTGAATATGTATTCCCCATCCTGCTTAGCTGAAGCCATGCTGAGGAAGTTAATTTGTCCATTTGCTTTGGTATCAGTGGTAAATTCATGTTGGGATGTGAAGAAGACTTTTTTGGGATAGTTCTTTCACATCTTCTGCATCATCTTTATATAATAAAACTGATTCACCAACATATCCGTAATAATAAATAATTCTTTCTTTGATACAAGAGTATTTTTTTAAACCTGGGATTCAAGGTTATTTACAAAAATTTCAAATAAAATGCTTGCCATAACCAGTTATCAGTATAATGAACTTGAATGTGTCCAAGACACTTACTTTCATAATCTAATCTAATACACAGATCACCAGAGTCCTCCACAGGTCAAAATGGCCTCATTTCACAACTATTAAAATTGTCTTCCATGTCCTTATTATATTGTATGAACAGCTTTGACTACCAACAGACTTCACTGGTCACACCTGAAATTGTTTCTTCTGTCTCTGACCCTCTGTCCCAGATACCACACTCCATCCTCCCTACCAAGAAATCCTCAGTCCAGCCACAAATTTCATTCAGTAGTCTATGTCACTGTACTTTAGTTAATAACCATTGGTATGGTACTGAGCTGAAATCTTTTTGAAAGTCAACAAATACTACCTGATTGCCTTGATCCATGCTCTTCAGGATGTTAAATGCACTTTTAGTTTTGGAATATGTTCTGGTTGACATAGAGGGGTTAATTTTGTTTGAAGTACTTCATTATGTTTGAGCTGACAAAATGTCCTAAGATTCCATAAAAGACGGGTGTCAGTAATATTGGAGGGTAGTTTTATGGATCGCTTCTGCTACCTTTCTTGGAGATGGAGGTACCTGAGCTTCCCTTCAAGCTGAAATTTATGTCACATACTGTGGCCTATGGTCCACCGGTGGTATAATAAACATTAGCTTCTAAGTTGATACAGTCAAAAGATGCTGCCATTTATCTCTCATATTTTGATACTCGCAAACTTGGGCTTCAAAACCTTCAGAGTACTTCCTGTTGACCTAGAATCATGAAATTTACCAAGAAGCAATGTTTCATAAAGGAAAAGAATCAGAAAATTGTGAATTTGTAATTGTATCACATAAAAAATTAATTCTTTTGTCATTTGTTATCAGACTTCAAACTTGAAATTAAAACATTTCGAAAGTCTGGAATCCCAGGCACTGATATGCTGGCAGTGTCAATATTGAGATCATTGATTCCCAGAATGGATTAACTGTTTACAGATGTCATTAAGTTTGCACAGTACCCTCAGAGCATGAGCCCTACTTGCACCTGGTCAATGTTTTATATGGATGTCAGTCTATGCATGTTCTCTTAAAAGTGAATAACTATTAAACAAACTGGGATGCAGTATTTCTTGACTTCTGAAAAGCATTTGACTCATTACTACACTAATGATAACTAATAAAAGTACACTTACAAACAAAATCTGTGGCTGGGTTTAGGTATTCTTGATGGGGAAGATGCAGCGTGTTATCTTGGGTGGAGGGTTGTAGACAGAAGCAGAAGTAATTTCAGGTAGTAATGGCAGTGTGTTGGGACCCTCATTGCTCATATTGTTTGCTAATGTTCTGACAGACAATATTAACAGTAACCTCATTATTTTTGTGTATGATGCAGTTGGCTGTAATGAAGCACTATCTGAGAAAAGGTTCACAACTGAATAATAACTCAAAATGGTGCAAAGACTGGCAACATGTTTTAAATGTTCAAAAAACATGGAAAAGAAATATCCTGTGACAACATCAATGGGTCACAATTATAGCATTCACAGAGGGCATTTAAGCAGACATTCTTCTCACACACTGTATCAATTGGAATGGGAAGGAACTCTAACATGCTAAGTAGTGTCTGCCATGCACTTACAGCACTTTGCATTGTATGAGTATGGATGCAGATTGTTTCTGTTTGCCTAAAGTATATCCAGGGTGCAAGATCCTTATGCTGTCCACCAATGGCTACACCTCTGAGTGTGGGTAACTGCATGAAAACTACACTGACTCTGCCCAGCAGAAACAACTGGTTAACTATTTTTTTATTGAGAAGGGACACAGTGATTTTTCCTTTCTGTATGAGTAGAGATAATAAAAGTTGTATGTGTCAATTTTTTGTGCCTTTGTTAATGGTTATTGTTTGTCAGATAAAAGTTTCAAAATCAAAGAGTGTAGCATCTGTTATTGCTGCTTAAATGAATGAAATGCCTCCAGTCCTGTATAGGAATAAAATAACATGTTTAAACAAATATGAGTACAGAAATGGCTGTAATTTCCCCCTACTTTCAACTTTGGTGCAGTATCAGTATAGCAAGGACATAAAAATGACTTAAAGATATCAGGAAGAGAGGCCACTGGTCACACACTAAATGAACCTTTATGTTTGAAATTTCTGAGGAACTGAAACAGCAACCCAAATTCTCAGTTGTGCTTGTTTTGCACTTTGAAATGTCTTCCAATGTGTGGGCATACTTAACTCAATACCATTCTATCTCTTGAGCAATGCAACTGAAGTCAAGAATGGTTTTATTCTACAAAACCATGCAACAATTGTATCAAAACAAAAACAAATCAAGAAAACTAATAAACCATGAGACAGGACTGCTGGCCATTACTTACTTTCAGAAGGCAGAATGTGTATTGTTGCTGGTAAACAAGTATAAAAAGAAATGTGGCACACTACCTAGTTTCTTGATCTAATAGCTCCTCCCTCAAGGAGGAGGCAGGGACAGGATGGTGAAAGTTAAAAAAGGAAGGCAGGTCACTCCAACCCGAAGATGAGAGAAGAGGGAGCTGTCTGTAATGAGGACAAGGGTGGACGCTACAGTGAGGATCTTACGAACATTGTGCAACAGCCTCTACAGGCACCTTGTGGTTTTTAATGTGCCAATACAGTCACCCAGTAGTGGCATTCATGGTTTGTAATTACAGAGGATGTAGGATGAACTGCGAAATTCATGATCACATTACCGGAAATAAAAATAATTTTCAAGTATATGCTGTAAGTTGCCTTCTGTGGTCCAGTATAGAGTTGCATATTTTGCTACAAAAATCTATAACAGGGTACTGGCAGACCTCTAGCAAGAAACTGGAAATCCTCAGATATTCAGAATTAAAGTAAAAGAGTAGTTTGTTAAACAATGGACCATCCCGGATGGAATGTAACAATATTATGGAAAGGATAGTTGCTACTCTCCGTATAGTGGAGATGCTGAGTCGCAGAAAGGCACAACAAAAACACTGTTGGAAAGGAAAGTTAGCTATCAACTAACAAGGCCTTTGTCAAAAACACACACACACACACACACACACACACACACACACACACACACAAAAAAAAAAAAGACCACTGTCTCTGGCACTTGGAGCCAGACTGCGAGCAGCAGTCCATTATGGGAGAGGCAACTGGGTGAGGTTAAGGAGGAGGCTGGGGTGGGGAGGGAGAGGGATAGCAGGGTAGGAGTAGGGGGTGGTAAAGCACTACTGAGAACATGCAGGCATAAGGTGGAGAGTAGAGCAGCTAGGTGCAGGCAGAAGTTTAGACAGAGGACGGACGGGGGGGGGGGGGGAGGTACCAGAAAAGAAGAGAAGTAAAAAGACTGCATGCATTGGTGGAATAGAGGGCTGTGTAGTGCTGGAATGGGAACAGGGAAGGGGCTAGATGGGTGAAGACAAAGAATAATGGCGGGTTATGGGAACATAGGATGTATTGTAGGGAGAGTTCCCACCTGTGCAATTCAGAAAAGCTGGTGTTGGTGGGAAGGATCCAGGTGGCACATGCTGTGAAGCAGTCATTGAAATGGAGAATATAATGTTGGGTGGCATGCTCAGCAAGAGGGTGGTCCAGCTGCTTATTGGCCACAGTTTTTTGGTGGCCATTCATGTGGATAGTCAGCTTGTTGGTTGTCCTGCCCACGAAGAATGCAGTGCAGTGGTTGTGGCTAAGCTCGTAGATCACATGACTGGTTTCACAGGTAGCCGTGCCTTTGATGGGATAGGTGATGTTTGTGACCGGACTGGAGTAGGTGGTGGTGGGACGATGCATGGGACAGGTTTTGCATCTGCATCTACATCTATACTGTGAAAACCACCATGAGATACATGGCAGAGGATATCTCCCATTCTATCAGTTATTAGGGTTTCTTCCTGTTCCATTCACATATGGAGTGTGGGAAGAATGATTGTTTGAATGCCTTTGTGTGCGCAGTATTTATCCTAATCTTATCTTCATGATCCCTGTGTGAGCGATATGTGAGGGGTTGCAGTACATCCCTAGAGTAATCATTTAAAGCAGGTTCTTGAAACTTTGTTAAGGAATTGAAGGCAGATATAAACTATTATGTCTGTCTTCAAGACTCTGCCATTTTAGTTCCTTCAGTATCTCTGTGACACTCTCCCATGGATCAAACAAACCTGTGACCACTTGTGGTGCCCTGCATACATTCAATATCCCCTGTTAGTCATATCTGGTATGGGTCCCACATACTTGATCAATATTCTAGAACCGGTCGCAAGAGTGATTTGTAAGCAATCTCTTTAGTAGACTAATTGCACTTCCCCAGTATTCTATGAATAAATCAAAGTCTACCACCTGCTTTACCCGTGTCTGAACCTATATGATCATTCCATTTTATATTCCTGCAAAGTGTTACACCTAGGTTTTTGTGTGAGTTGGCTGATTGTAGCAGAGACTCATTGATATTATAGTCATAAGATATTATGTTTTTTCATTTTGTGAAGTGAAGTGCACAATTTTACATTTCTGAACATTTAGAGCAAGTTGCCAATCTCTGCACCAAATCGAAATCAGACAGAATATTTATGCAGCATCTCTCAGACAGTACCTCATTATGGATAACTGCGTCATCAGCAAAAACCTGATTTTACTATTAATATTGTCTACAAGGTCATTAACATACAATACGAACAGCAAGGGTCCCAACACACTTCTCTGGAGCACAACTGAAGTCACTTCTACATCTGACGATGAATATCCATCCAAGATAACATGCTTTTGTCTTCCCTACCAAAAAGTCCTTAATCCAGCCACAAATTCCACTTGATACTCCATATGATTGCACTTTTGACAACAAGCATAGGTACAGTACTGAGTCAAATGCTTTTCAGAAATCAAGAAACACTGCATCTGCCTGGTTGCCTCGATCCAAAGCTTTCAGTATGTCGTGAGAAAAGTGCTAGTTGGGTTTCACATGATGAATGTTTTTGAAAACCATGCTGGTTATCAATGAGGAGTTTTTTCTGTTCAAGACACCACATTATATTTGAGCTCAGAATATGTTCTAAGATTCTACAACTAATCAATGTCAAGGATATTGGACGGTAGTTTTGTGGATCATTTCTACTACCCTTCTTGCAGGTGGGTATGACCTGTGCCATTTCCTAGATCTGGACATAATTTTTTGTTTGAGTGGGGGGGGGGGGGGGGTTCCACAATAGATCATAGTGAGAACAGGAGCTAACTCAACTGTAAATTCACTACAGAATCCGACATGGATTCCTTCGAGGTCCTGGTGCTTTGTTCAGTTTCAATTATTTCAGCTATTTCTCATCACCACTGATACTAATACTTATTTCATTCATCTTTTTAGTGGTACAAGAATTAAATTGGGGCAATCCTACTGTGTTTTACTGTGTAAACGAATGTTTGGAAATGGAGTCCAGCATTTCAGCTTTTGCTTTGCTTCCCTCAATTTCATTTCCTGTCTCATTCGCTAGGGACTGGACGCTAACTTTGGTGCCACTAATAGCCTATAAATATGACTAGAATTTCTTTGGGTTTTGTGAAGTGTCACTTGACAATATTCTGCTATGGTAGTCATTGAAGTCATCACACATTGCTCTCTTGATAGCCAAATGCATTTCATTCAGCATCTGTCTATCTATAGCCCCATGCTATTGTTTTACACCTGTTATGCAGTAAGTGCAAAATGGCTAAGCAGGGATGGCTAGAGGACAAATGTAAGGATGTAGAGGCATATCTCACTAGGGGTAAGATAGATACTGCCTACAGCAAAATTACAGAGACCTTTGGAGAAAAGAGAACCACTTGAATGAATATCAAGAGCTCAGATGGAAACCTAGTTCTAAGCAAAGAAAGGTGGAAGCAGTATATAGAGGGTCTATACAAGGGCACTGTACTCGAGGACAATATTATGGAAATTGAAGAGAATGTAGATGAAGATGAAATGGGAGATATGAAATTGCATGAAGAGTTTGACAGAACACTGAAAGACCTAAGTTGAAACAAGGCCCCAGGGTAGACAATATTCCATTAGAACTACTGACAGCCTGGGGAGAGCCAGCCCTGACAAAACTCAACCATCTGGTGAGCAAGAGGTATGAGACAGGCCAAATACCCTCAGACTTCAAGAAGAATATAATAATTCTAATCCCAAAGAAAGCAGGTGTTGACAGATGTGAAAATTACTGAACTATCAGTTTAATAAGTCACAGCTGCAAAATACTAACGTGAATTCTTTACAGACAAATGGAAAAACTGGTAGAAGCTGACCTCAGGGAAGATCAATTTGTATTCCATAGAAATATTGGAACACGTGAGGCAGTACTGACCCTACAACTTATCTTAGAAGATATATTAAGGAACGGCAAACCTACATTTCTAGCACTTGCAGACTTAGAGAAAGCTTTTGACAGTGTTGACTGGATTACTCTCTTTCAAATTCTGAAGATGGCAGGGGTAAAGTAAAGGAAGCGAAAGGCTATTTACAATTTGTACAGAAACAAGATGGCAGTTACAAGAGTCGAGGGGCATGAAAGGGAAGCAGTGGTTGGGAAGGGAGTGAGACAGGGTTTGTAGCCTCTCCCCGATGTTATTCATCTGTCTATTGAGCAAGCAGTAAAGGAAACAAAAGAAAAATGTGGAGTAGGACTTAAAATCCATGGAGAAGAAATAAAAACTTTGGGGTTTACCGATGACATTGTCATTCTGTCAGAGACAGCAAAGGACCTGGAAGAGCAGTTGAACGGAATGGACAGTGTCTCGAAAGGAAGATGTAAGATGAACATCAACCATAGCAAAACGAGGCTAATGGAATGTAGTCGAATTAATTCGGGTGATGCTGAGGGAATTAGATTAGGAAATGAGACACTTAAAGTAGTAAATGAGCTTTGCTATTTGGGAAGCAAAATAACTGATGATGGTTGAAGTAGAGAGAATATAAAATGTAGACTGGCAATGGCAAGGAAAGCTTTTCTGAAGAAGAGAAAATTCTTAACATCGAGTATAGATTTAAGTGTTAGGAAGTCATTTCTGAAAGTATTTGTATGTAGTGTAGCCATGTGTGGAAGTGAAATATGGACGATAAATAGTTTGGACAAGAAGAGAATAGAAGCTTTTGAAATGTGGTGCTACAGAAGAATGCTGAAGATTAGATGGGTAGATCACATAACTAATGAGGAGATATTGAATAGAATTGGGGAGAAGAGAAATTTGTGGCACAACTTGACTAGAAGAAGGGATTGGTTGCTAGGATATGTTCTGAGGCATCAAGGGATCACCAATTTAGTATTGGAGGGCAGCGTGGAGGGTAAAAAACATAGAGGGAGACCAAGAGATGAATACACTAAGCAGATTCAGATGGATGTAGGTTGCGGTAGGTACTGGGAGATTAAGAAGCTTGCACAGGATAGAGTAGCATGGTGAGCTGCATCAAAACAGTCTCTGGACTGAAGACTGCAAGAACAACAACATTACTTTATTAGTTTCTTTACAGTGACTGTATAGCATGGAGATTTGCAAATAGATAAGTATACAGCCTATACAGAACTTTAAATTGACACAAGATCTTGTACAAGCAGCCTCACATAAGGGAAAATTCCTGCTTTCATATATAAATAAACATGCATGTTGTTGTTGTTGTTGTTGTTGTTGTGGTCTTCAGTCCTGAGACTGGTTTGATGCAGCTCTCCATGCTACTCTATCATGTGCAAGCTTCTTCATCTCCCAGTACCTACTGCAACCTACATCCTTCTGAATCTGCTTAGTGTATTCATCTCTTGGTCTCCCTCTACGATTTTTACCCTCCACGCTGCCCTCCAATGCTAAATTTGTGATCCCTTGATGCCTCAAAACATGTCCTACCAACCGATCCCTTCTTCTAGTCAAGTTGTGCCACAAACTTCTCTTCTCCCCAATCCTATTCAACACCTCCTCATTAGTTATGTGATCTACCCATCTAATCTTCAGCATTCTTCTGTAGCACCACATTTAGAAAGCTTCTATTCTCTTCTTGTCGAAACTAGTTATCATCCATGTTTCACTTCCATACATGGCTACACTCCATACAAATACTTTCAGAAACGACTTCCTGACACTTAAGTCTATACTCGATGTTAACAAATTTCTCTTCTTCAGAAACGATTTCCTTGCTATTGCCAGTCTACATTTTATATCCTCTCTACTTCAACCATCATCAGTTATTTTACTCCCTAAATAGCAAAACTCCTTTACTACTTTAAGTGTCTCATTTCCTAATCTAATTCCCTCAGCATCACCCGATTTAATTTGACTACATTCCATTATTCTCGTTTTGCTTTTGTTCATGTTCATCTTATATCCTCCTTTCAAGACTCTGTCCATTCCGTTCAACTGCTCTTCCAAGTCCTTTGCTGTCTCTGACAGAATTACAATGTCATCGGCAAACCTCAAAGTTTTTACTTCTTCTCCATGAATTTTAATACCTACTCCAAATTTTTCTTTTGTTTCCTTTACTGCTTGCTCAATATACAGATTGAATAACATCGGGGAAAGGCTACAACCCTGTCTCACTCCTTTCCCAACCACTGCTTCCCTTTCATGCCCCTCGACTCTTATAACTGCCATCTGGTTTCTGTACAAATTGTAAATAGCCTTTTGCTCCCTGTATTTTACCCCTACCACCTTCAGAATTTGAAAGAGAGTATTCCAGTTAACATTGTCAAAAGCTTTCTCTAAGTCTACAAATGCTAGAAACGTAGGATTGCCTTTTCTTAATCTTTCTTCTAAGATAAGTCGTAAGGTTAGGATTGCCTCACGTGTTCCAACATTTCTACGGAATCCAAACTGATCTTCCCCGAGGTCCGCTTCTACCAGTTTTTCCATTCGTCTGTAAAGAATTCGCGTTAGTATTTTGCAGCTGTGACTTATTAAACTGATAGTTCGGTAATTTTCACATCTGTCAACACCTGCTTTCTTTGGGATTGGAATTATTATATTCTTCTTGAAGTCTGAAGGTATTTCGCCTGTCTCATACATCTTGCTCACCAGATGGTAGAGTTCTGTCATGACTGGCTCTCCCAAAGCCGTCAGTAGTTCTAATGGAATGTTGTCTACTCCCGGGGCCTTGTTTCGACTCAGGTCTTTCAGTGATCTGTCAAACTCTTCACGCAGTGTCTTATCTCCCATTTCGTCTTCATCTACATCCTCTTCCATTTCCATAATATTGTCCTCAAGCACATCGCCCTTGTATAAACCCTCTATATACTCCTTCCACCTTTCTGCCTTCCCTTCTTTGCTTAGAACTGGGTTTCCATCTGAGTTCTTGATATTCATACAAGTGGTTCTCTTCTCTCCAAAGGTTTCTTTAATTTTCCTGTAGGCAGTATCTATCTTACCCCTAGTGAGACAAGCCTCTACATCCTTACATTTGTCCTCTAGCCATCCCTGCTTAGCCATTTTGCACTTCCTGTCGATTTCATTTTTGAGATGTTTGTATTCCTTTTTGCCTGCTTCACTTACTGCATTTTTATATTTTCTCCTTTCATCAATTAAATTCAATATTTCTTCTGTTACCCAAGGATTTCTATTAGCCCTCGTCTTTTTACCTACTTGATCGTCTGCTGCCTTCAGTACTTCATCCCTCAGAGCTACCCATTCTTCTTGTACTGTATTTCTTTCTCCTATTCCTGTCAATTGTTCCCTTATGCTCTCCCTGAAACTCTGTACAACCTCTGGTTCTTTCAGTTTATCCAGGTCCCAACTCCTTAAATTCCCGCCTTTTTGCAGTTTCTTCAGTTTCAATCTGCAGTTCATAACCAATAGATTGTGGTCAGAGTCCACATCTGCCCCTGGAAATGTCTTACAATTTAAAACCTGGCTCCTAAATCTCTGTCTTACCATTATATAATCTATCTGATACCTTTTAGTATCTCCAGGATTCTTCCAGGTATACAACCTTCTTTTATGATTCTTGAACCAAGTGTTAGCTATGATTAAGTCATGCTCTGTGCAAAATTCTACAAGGCGGCTTCCTCTTTCATTTCTTCCCCCCAATCCATATTCTCCTACTATGTTTCCTTCTCTCCCTTTTCCTACTGACGAATTCCAGTCACCCATGACTATTAAATTTTCGTCTCCCTTCACTACCTGAATAATTTCTTTTATCTCGTCATACATTTCATCAATTTCTTCATCATCTGCAGAGCTAGTTGGCATATAAACTTGTACTACTGTAGTAGGCATGGGCTTTGTGTCTATCTTGGCCACAATAATGCATTCACTATGCTGTTTGTAGTAGCTAACATGCACTCCTATTTTTTTATTCATTATTAAACCTACTCCTGCATTACCCCTATTTGATTTTGTATTTATAACCCTGTATTCACCTGACCAAAAGTCTTTTTCCTCCTGCCACTGAACTTCACTAATTCCCACTATATCTAGCTTTAACCTATCCATTTCCCTTTATAAATTTTCTAACCTACCTGCCCGATTAAGGGATCTGACATTCCACGCTCCGATCCGTAGAACGCCAGTTTTCTTTCTCCTGATAACGACGTCCTCTTGAGTAGTCCCCGCCCGGAGATCCGAATGGGGGACTATTTTACCTCCGGAATATTTTACCCAAGAGGGCGCCATCATCATTTAATCATACAGTAAAGCTGCATTACCTCGGGAAAAATTGCATATTGCACAGATGTTTCACTTAGATGATTTTGTGCACACTTCTACACTGATTTGCCGAAGAAGAATACTGCAGTGTAAGTTTATCTCAATCAAAATCGTCTAAATGTGCAGAGCCAACAAAGCATGTCTTCTGCCTGTTGCAGGTAACAATGGCCATCACATCTGTAGGTCCATTACAGGGTCTTTGATGAGGCAAGGAGTTGGGAGTAGGGCTTGTGTAGGGATGAATGATGATATTGTGTAGCTCCAGTGGGCAGCAGAATACCACTGTGGGAGGTGTGTGAATGATAGTAGGTAGGACATTTCTCTTTACAGGGCATGACGAGAGATAGTCGAAACCCAGGCAATGAATGTAGTTCAGTTGCTCCAGTCCTAGATGGTACTGAGTCTCGAGGGGAATGCCCTTCTTTGGCTGGATGGTGGAACTTTGGGAGGTGTTGAATGACTGGAAATATAAGGCACAGGAGATCTATTTTTATACAATGTTGGGAGATAATTCCTATCTGCAAAGGCATCAGTGAGACCCTCAGTATATTTAGAGAGGGACCACTCATCACTACAGATGCATCAGCCATTAGTGGCTAGGTTGTGTGGAAGGGACTTCTTGATATGGAATGAGTGGCAGCTGTCGAAGTGGAGATATTGCTGGTGGTTGCTAGGTTTGGTATGGACAGAGGTACTGATATAGCGATCTCTGAGGTGGAGTTCAACATCAAGAAGGTGGCTTGGTGGGTTGAGTAGGACCAGATGAAGCGAATGGGGGAGAAGGTGTTGAGGTTCTGGAGGAATGTGTATAGAGTGTCCTCACCTTCGATCCAGATCGCAAACTTGTCATCAAGGAATCCAAACCAGGTGAGGGGTTTGCGTTTCTGGATATTTAGGAAGGATTCCTGTAGATGACCCATGAATAGGTTGGTGTAGGATGGTGCCATGTGCGTGCCCATAGCCTGGATTTGTTTGTAGGTAATGTCTTCAAAGGAGAATTAATTGTGGGTGAGGATATAGTTGGTCATGATGACTAGGAAGGAGTTGTTTGTTTTGGAATCGATCGGGCGTTGGGAAAGGTAGTGTTCAATAGTGGTAATGCCATGGGCATTACAGATGTTGGTGTAAAGGGTGGTAGCATCAAAAGTGATGAGCAGTGCACTGTTTCGTAAAGGAACAGGAACGGTGGAGAGTCAGCGGAGGAAATGGTTGGTATCTTTTGTATAGAATGGTAGGTTGTGGGTCAAAGGCTGAAGGTGTTGGTCTGTGAGAGCAGAGACTCTCTCAGTAGGGGCACAGTAAAGGGCCACAATGGGGCATCATGGATGGTTGGGTTTGTGGACTTTAGGAAGCATTTAGAAGGTAGGAGTGCAGGAAGTCGTAGGGGTGAGGAGAGAGATGGATTCCGGGAAGAGGCTGTGGGATGGGCCTAGACTAGAGATCCTGCTGGATTTCTGGAATGGGGTCATTGTGGCAAGGTTTGTAGATGGATGAATCTGACAGCTGTTGGAGTCCTTTTGCGAGGTAATCCTTGTGGTTGAAAACAACAGTGGTGGTGCCTTTGTCAGCAGGTAGTGTTGTAAGGTTAGGATCAGTTTTTATATGGTGGATTGCCAATCTTTCTGTGCATGTTTAGGGATTTGGGGAATGATGGTGAGGCAAGGTTTGAGGTCAAGAAATTTTGGGAAGTTAACAGGGGGTGATTTGGGGGCAGTGGGGGTGGAACATGGTTAGATGGTGGAGTGAACTGAGTCAGGCAGGGTTCAACATTGGTCTTTGGTTGAGTCTGATTGGCAGGGTTGGTAGCAAAAAAGTGTTTCCACTCTAGGGACTCAGAGAAGGAGAAGTCTTTAACAAGTCCTGTGTGGTTGAATTTGATGCTTCTGCAGGGCTAGGGCTTTTGGAGGAAAGACTGTGTTTTGGTTCTGTAGTGGTTCTGGGTTCTGTGTGGTGATGAGAGGGAGTTTTGGAGAGTGGTGTAGTTTGTAGGGCACTCTTTACATCATTTATCAGAATATTTGGACTTGGTGATGCAAATTCCAGTTGACATTCACATCCACATTCAATAAGCTAACTTTACCAATAGATACACACCTGATAGTGTTCTGTGTAATCTTATACATATACTTCATTTAAATTGTTAGAAACAGTGTCCAACTAGAGGAAGAAAAGAAGAGCATTAGGATATATTTTTCCCCAAAGGAGCTGCTTTTTTGCTGAAATGTATATAATAAATAATCTTGAGCTAAGTAATTGTTTGCACACTTTACAGAAGTAGCCTGATGTTGCTGCTTCTGATGGCTGATGTATGGTTTGATGTGTTTCACATCCTTAGTGATAGGATTCATGGAACATGATGTATGAATGAATGAGTCAGTGGGCTGCAGAATATCATAAATAATATTCTACATGTACATCTACATTTATATTCTGCAAGCCACCCAACGGTGTGTGGCAGAGGGCACTTTACGTGCCACTGTCATTACCTCCCTTTCTTGTTCCAGTCGCGTATGGTTCGCGGGAAGAACGACTGCTGGAAAGCCTCCATGCATGCTCGAATCTCTCTAATTTTACATTTGTGACTTTCTCGGGAGGTATAAGTAGGGGAAAGCAATATATTCGATACCTCATCCAGAAATGCACCCTCTCGAAACCTGGACAGCAAGCTACACCACGATGCAGACCGCCTCTTGCAGGGTGTGCCACTTGAGTTTGCTAAACATCTCCGTAACGCTATCACGCTTACCAAATAACCCTGTGACAAAACGTGCCGCTCTTCTTAGGATCTTCTCTATGTCCTCCGTCAACCCGATCTGGTACGGATCCCACACTGATGAGCAATACTGAAGTATCGGTCGAACGAGTGTTTTGTAAGCCACCTCCTTTGTTATGGACTAAACTTTCTAAGGACTCTCCCAATGAATCTCAACCTGGTACCAACAATTAATTTTATATGATCTTTCCACTTCAAATCGTTCTGCAAGTATACTCCCAGATATTTTACAGAAGTAACTGCTACCAGTGTTTGTTCTGCTATCATATAATCATACAATAAAGGATCCCTCTTTCTATATATTCACAATACATTACATTTGTCTATGTTAAGGGTCAATTGCCACTTCCTGCACCAAGTGCCTATCCGCTGTAGATCTTCCTGCATTTCGCTTCATTTTTCTAATGCTGCAACTCCTCTATATACTACAGCATCATCCGCGAAAAGTCGCATGGAACTTCCGACACTATCTACTAGGTCATTTATATATATTGTGAAAAGCAATGGTCCTATAACACTCCCCTGTGGCATGGCAGAGGTTGCTTTAACGTCTGTAGACGTCTCACCATTGAGAACAACATGCTGTGTTCTGTTTGCTAAAAACTCTTCAATCCAGCCACACAGCTGGTCTGATATTCCGTAGGCTCTTTCTTTGTTTATCAGGCGACAGTGCGGAACTGTATTGAATGCCTTCTGGAAGTCAAGGAAAATAGCATCTACCTGGGAGCCTGTATCTAATATTTTCTGGGTCTCATGAACAAATGAAGCGAGTTGGGTCTCACACGATCACTGTTTCCGGAATCCATGTTGATTCCTAAAGAGTAAATTCTGGGTTTCCAGAAACGACATGATATGCGAGCAAGAAACATGTTCTAAAATTCTACAACAGATCGCCATCAGAGATATAGGTCTATAGTGTTGTGCATCAGCTCGACGACCTTTCTTGAAGACTGGGACTACCTGAGCTCTTTTCCAATCATTTGGAACCTTCTGTTCCTCTAGCGACTTGCGGTACATGGCTGTTAGAAGGGAGGCAAGTTCTTTCGCGTACTCTGTGTAGAATCGAATTGGTATCCCGTGAGGTCCAGTGGACTTTCGTCTGTTGAGTGATTCTAGTGGCTTCTCTATTTCTTGGACCCTTATTTCGATGTCAGCCATATTGTGTTGTATTTTATAATGCTCTTCAATTAAATAAATAAATAACACAATATGTCAATTGCAGTTGTTGCCTTGTGTCCATCATTAATAGATCTCAATTTTAAGCTTATGTACAAAGTCATTATTGAAATATTCCTTTTTGAAGAAATGTTGATATAAAAATGAAGTATAATTTTAATAACAACATGTTCACTTTTACACTGAGTTATGAGCCTATAAATAATATTGTGGTTCTTCATCTGGAGCTGTGATTGACATATTGAAGTAATCACATAGCATCTGTTGAATCAGTGGTATTAGCCACAGTATTGTTCAAAGTAAAAAACATTAAATGTATCAGTATGTCATAAACTGATCATAATTCTTTGTCATCAATGATCCGACTGATTGATTTTGTATTGGTCCAGTTTTATCATGCAGTATAATTTGTGCAATTGATACTGCACAAGCTGCAATAATGCATAGCATTAACAAATAATAAGCAAATTAAAATTAAGTAACTTACCTATTCTTACAATTTAATTTTTAAATAACTTTTTTTGTTACAAATTGAGAAGTCCTTTTACAGAATAGAAACAGTGCTTTACCAGAAATATCTTCAATTTAATTTTAAGTGTTGGATAGTTAGCAATTTTTATTTTTTCTGGAATTTTATTATGTAATATTACACCATTGTTAACTATGCTCCTCTAATAGGCTGTTGTTCTGTGATATTTTTATGTATATTTGATTTACCTCTGGTAAAAGAGTTCTGTGCATTTTGTTGTATAGCAGTTTACCTGTTTTAAGAGGTGGTCTTTAGTGAACAAGATAGTTTTATAAATGATCATTCAGAACAACAAGCTCAGTAAAATGAGATTTACAGGTCTCTATCACTTTAAGGCCACAAATTATTCTTAGAGCTTGTTTTTGGATTCTGAAAACTTTTACCCTGTGAGTTGCATATCCTCAGAAAATGATCCCATATTGAAGCAATGAGTAGAACTGCACATATTATCCCTGCAGTTCTGTTCTTTTGGTTGTTGTTGACATTTGATTAAATGGAGGAAATACATGAAAGTTGATACTAACAGTCTTTCCAGAATTTACAATGAGTTTGTTTTCAGTGAACTCCTCAGATATTCTTTTCATATAACTTTTCTCTGTTGACTCCAAAGGTTTCTGTGGTGGAACCAGTAAGCAATGTGCTGGTGTCATCACCAAACAGGATAGTTTCTTGGGGACTCGTGTATCCAACAAAGTCATCCACATAAATCAAGAAAAGTAGTGGACCTAAGATTGAGCCCTGTTGTATGCTACATTTTATTGGTAGTTCACTAGAAAGGAAAGAGTTGTTGCTTGTTTTATTCTTAGTATTGATTTCATACTGAAGTGATACCTTCTGCAGCCTGTGTTTTTTTTTTTTTTTAAATTACAAACACAACCAGCTATGTGCTAGCCCTCTTACTCCTTATCGTCTTATAGCAGCAGAGCATTTAAGGACAGTGACAGAAATAAAGTAAGTAGTTTATGAAAACAGAATGCATTGATCTATAATTATAAGATAGTAAAAGTGATTCTGAAATATTTAAGCTGAAAGCCAACAAGACTGAGTAGTGGTATGCAGAGTTCATATTTTTGACAGCATAGTGAACAATGAGAACGTGTATGATTATACAATGCACTGCACTTTCCCAGGATATCTAAGTCTTCCGTTTGTCTTGGCTCCAACTGATTTTGTGCATTAATTTCATTGTATTTTTTTCATTTTTAAGGATATGGCAGAATCTCTAAGTCTAACAGTGATCTTATAACTGATACTACTGTGATTTTTTTTTCCTTATTAACCCGTTACTGGCCAAAACTCTATCGGATCATTTTTTGCAAAATTTTATACATAAATACGTTACATTCAGTGATTAATTGGATACAAAGTTGTTTTGAAAATTTTCAGTTTATTAGAACAAAAACTACAGACCATCCCATTTTTGGGACATTGGCCAAATGCACTATCCAAATTCACAATCTTATTTTCCATGCATAATATTGTAAGAAACAACACAAATAATAAATAAAGAATGTTTTAATATTATTGAATGTCTATTCAGTACGAAATGAAGCAAAACACTTGCCGTGTACACCAACATTGCACCTATCACAATTTTTTTTTTGTTTTTTTCTTGCAGTAAGCACATCTCTTCTGTGTTTTACTTGGCACAATGAAATGATTTCCTGGATCTAGTCGTACATCTGTGATCACCCGTCCGCCCATCAATTTGCTTCCTTGTGGTCCTCTGCGTTTTGGTTCTGATACTGTTTTCTTTTATAGGTAAAACATCACTATTCCCTGTCGGACATCCAAAAGTGAGAGCTTCTCATGAGAGTTAGCAATTTGATATGCACGCCATGTGTTTACTATGCAGATATCTATCATGTGTGTGAATAATGGACACCACCATTTCTTTGACGTTATCCTCGTCCTATAAAGTGATATCTCCTTGTCCCCGTAGATCTATGCCACCCATACGGGCATTCTATTCTTCAGTGAGATGTGGCATTGTAACAGATATTTCCGTTTTCTTTGCCCGTGAGTATCTTTTAGTAGAACTCAGAGGAGTAATAGTACTGTAATTGGTTGCTACACATGCTGGTTTGTTGTCACTGCATATCACAACCAGAACTTCGTTCTCTTTGTCAAACATGTAGTCATAGAATCCTTGTTCCTTTTCTTTTGCCATTCTTTTCGAGTCAATCAAAGGACATCCATTAGTTCAGATCTCTCTTATTGTTCCTGTAGCTTTAATTTTACTCTTTCCGAGCGTTATCAGTGTGTCAACACTGGTGAAAAAGTTGTCAAAGAAAAGCATATAATTCGGATACTCTGATTCTGGAATCATGCTGGTTAGTTCATTTACTACCCTTGCACCTAAAGGCTCCTGTTTGTTGTCAGTCTTGTCACAGTATGGCGAAAAATTATAAAGAAAGCCATTGGAACTTGTAAGACACCAAATTTTATATCCAAATTTGATAGGCTTTCTCCTCAGAAACATTTTAGCTGAATGTTTGCCATAATAACGTACCATCATTTCATCAATTGAGAGTTCTGAATGAAATATGTCAGTTTTACCAAATTCCTTTTTCAGCATTTCAGAGTACAACCTCAGTTTGTACATCTTGTCATTTCTGTCTATTTTGGAGTTGTCATTGAGATGAATGAATCTCTTTATTTCCAAAACCTATTTCTTGACATGGAGTTGAAGACTAAAGGAACACCGACATCAGGAGCCTGTGTCCAGTACATATTCTCATGAGGAAGCTTATGATAACCACTCAACAGTAGTATGCCAATAAATGATTTTAGTTCTTCTTTGGTTAGCAGAAAATTTATTTTGTTATGTTGACAAGCATAGAGTTCACTTTGTTCAATAATAGTTTCCATTAGTTTCTCCCCCCCCCCCACCCCCCCCAAAAAAAAAAAACAAAACAAACTCAAACACCTGGGGCACTGTCTTATTTGCTAGACGTTCCGCAACATAATGTTCATTGCTCTTCCCTGGTTCACTAGTGTCTAGTGTTTGTGTATGTTGGTTGACATTTATACCACTTACATTTATATTTTTTTGTAGATAACGTACCACTTTATGCTCCATCTCCTAATGCTTTCCTTCTTTTGGTTTCTTTAGGTACAACTGGAGCATTAGCTTCATCTTGGCTGGTTATGAGCTCTAAAGTACCGGCTACATCTTGTACAACAGACTCATTGTTCAGTACATTTTCGTCAATGTCATCTTCATCTGTTATTACATCTCTATCGGGTGGAATAATCACCAATTCTACGTCATCATCTTCATCGTCGCTCTCTTGATGGTTCTTGGTTCTGTAGTTCTGTTAGAATTTTTTCAAGTGTAAGTCCATGCGGCATGTTTTTATCCTGTTGGAATCGTAAAATTCGAACAGAGTATGAAAAAAAGCAGATATAAAGAATGTAAAATGCAATTATTCTCTGTATAATACGTGTATACAAGAATAGGGCACATCAACAATAAACGATAGTTTAACATGCCATTGTCCCATTATTGGGACACATAAAATATATCGATATTGCACTTACTTGAAAAAAATCTGAAGTATACTTAATCTTACATGGATATCCATATGTTCATAACAAACACGCCTAGACAACTAAATCACAGCTCATTGTCGTCCAGGAACTACCAGCAGACATACAGTGCTGCCAAGTGCGAGAACAAAAAATTAGTAAGTTTATAATTTTCCTGGCGTGAAATACCTAGAAAAAAGTTATTTATTTTACATTTACAGGCATTATAGCAGTTAGTTGAACTGACAGGTGCAACAATAAAGGCTAAAAGCTCCATTGCTTACGCAGAAATAAGTAAAATATACGCGTCCCAAAAAAGGGACAATGGCCAGTAATGGGTTAAGACAAGTTTGCATTTAATCAACAACTTTCATTTATCAGACCCAAGATAAATGCTGCGCTGCACTGTTCTGAAGTCATTTAGCAATGTTATTTTTCTCTTAACAGCTTCATCAGAGAACAGTTGAAGAGGGCTGCTGATTAATCATTCATGTTTTCTGAGAACTTTACCAATCCTATTACAGTTCCTTAGAATTCACCCAATGTTGTATTCATTTCTTTTAAACATTTGCTACTGTTAATAAGATGTGAAGTATCTGTGGCACTAAAAAAGTGTAGGACTGACATTTGCACAGTGCAGGAGACCAGGTGGAGTGGTGCAAAACACAGGATGTTGGTGACAGATATAAAAGCATTTCAGCCCAAAAATAGTCATTGGAGGCACGATCATCCTTAGCATGAGACTTAGTGACTCTGTAGGAAAAAATAGAATGATTTGATGACTGCTTAATGAAAGTTGTGTTGGCTGTCAATTAGTGGAAAATTCATATGTTCTCATCTTATGCTCCACACGCAAGCTGTACATGGAAGACAAAAGATGACTTTTGGATGCTGCTTAATGAAAGAATTTTTGAACTGCAATCTGAATCTACTCTTATCATCTCGTGTGATATCAACAGTCATGTTGGTTCAAGTGCAAATGGATATTGCTGAGCACAAAATGCAGATGGGAGAGGGTACTAAACTTTGCTGAGATGCACAATCTAATCATCACCAAAAAATACTTCAGGAAAGGAATGTCCCACCTTTGGACTTACTACAGTGGTAACAAAGTAAGCCAGATGAATTTGACTCTTGTACAGCGACATGGCCTAAAAGTCATCTTGGATATGTTGCTACCCAACACCATCCACTAGTTGTCCAAATGTGTGTCAGACATCCAAATCAAAGGAAAAGAGAATGCAGTAGCCCAACACAGTCTAAATAATAAAACTCAAAAATGTAGGAAATGGCATCATTTCATCCATCATTCTTCCACCTGTCAATGATGTAGAAATAATAAAGGATGCCATGAAAGAATATGTCAAACCAGAAGCCCATGAAAAATTAGGCACCATAAAATAAACTTGATTGCCAGACATGGCTGTGGATTGAAGAGAGGAAGAAAGCTGTACATTTTAAAAATGAGCTCTGTCAAAAGTTCCTTTCATCTAAGACAGAGGGAAATTGGTACAAATATTGGGATGCTAAGAGTGCAGCAAAGAAGGAAATTGTGGCTGCAAAATCAGTTCACTCTAGAGGAGTGTGTGATAAACTTTTAACACCAACTGGAGATTGAGAAATCTACTGGACTTGTGATGCAGCATCACAGACAAACAGCAGACATAGAATAATTATGTGGAATCAGTAATAAAGGTGGCAAATTTATCATAGTGATGACCACAATAATATGAAAAAGTCCAGAATGAGGAGATTCCACATGCACCAATTCCAACATGAGCACCTGTCCAGTGACCCGTTGCACCAGTCAGCAAGGATTAAGTTGTCGAAGTATTGCAGAAACTGAAAAATGGAAAGGCAGCAGGAACAGTTGTTATGTCTGCAGATCTGTGGAAATGAAACCAGTGGGATTGAAATGAATGGCTAATAGAGTTCTTAAACATAGTTATTGAAGAGAGAAGGATTCCAGCTGATTGACTGTCTAGTACAACAGTTCCAATTAGGATGCAGAAGAGCAGCCTATCTGAATGTAACAATTATCACCCAACATGTCTTCTGTGATATACAATGAATGTTTTTAAATACATTATTGATAAAGAGATCTGACAATTCATCTGTCTCACAAACAAATCAGTATCAAATCATGAAGGACTGTGAGTCAACAATGTTATCTGTGTTGCTCACATGCTTATTGAAAAATACCCTGAGAAGTAAATGCATCTGCACCTTACCTTCCTCAGCCTTGAAAGGCCTTTTACCAGTGCCATGTGAAATGATGTGGTTTGCCCTGAGAAACCAGGGAGTACCTGAAGAACTTGTAAGATCGTTCAAACTGCTCTACCAGAATTGAAGAGCCAGGTACAGCAGCTGGTGGACTGTTGGGCAGTCTTCCTGTTTCTCTAGGAGCACATCAGGGATTTGCTCTCTTGCCTCTCCTTTTCATCACAGTCATGGGTACAGCTACAAAGAGTTTTTCAGAAAACTGCACTCTGCATGTTACTGTATGCTGGCGATGTGCCATTTTCTTCTGAAGATAAGACCAACCTGCAATTTCGGGTGCATACCAGGAACAACCACCTTGCAGATGTAGTCTATGAATCTACATGAAGAAAATTCTGTATCCCATGACAGATGGAAATAACTCAGATACCTTCAGAATTAGTGGTGTTGACCTCCCAACAATGAGGACTTTTAAGTATCTAGGTTTGGAAATTGCTGCCAATCCAAATCTCAGCACAGAAATCTCTAACAATCTGTTCTGCGTCTGGCCTACTCTGTGATAAGAAGATTCCAATCAGGTGTAAGTCAAACTGTTGAATGCTGGCCTTCAACAACAGAAATGGAACAATGACTTACTGCCATGGAAAAAAAGCACTATAAGTTCACAAATAATGAAGTTCATAAATTATATGAAGTACATCTACATCTACATCTACATTGATACTCCGCAAGCCACCCAACGGTGTGTGGCGGAGGGCACTTTACGTGCCACTGTCATTACCTCCCTTTCCTGTTCCAGTCGCGTATGGTTCGCGGGAAGAACGACTGTCTGAAAGCCTCCGTGCGCGCTCTAATCTCTCTAATTTTACATTCGTGATCTCCTCGGGAGGTATAAGTAGGGGGAAGCAATATATTCGATACCTCATCCAGAAGCGCACCCTCTCGAAACCTGGCGAGCAAGCTACACCACGATGCAGACCGCCTCTTGCAGGGTCTGCCACTTGAGTTTGCTAAACATCTCCGTAACGCTATCACGCTTACCAAATAACCCTGTGACAAAACGTGCCGCTCTTCTTAGGATCTTCTCTATGTCCTCCGTCAACCCGATCTGGTACGGATCCCACACTGATGAGCAATACTGAAGTATCGGTCGAACGAGTGTTTTGTAAGCCACCTCCTTTGTTATGGACTAAACTTTCTAAGGACTCTCCCAATGAATCTCAACCTGGTACCAACAATTAATTTTATATGATCTTTCCACTTCAAATCGTTCTGCAAGTATACTCCCAGATATTTTACAGAAGTAACTGCTACCAGTGTTTGTTCTGCTATCATATAATCATACAATAAAGGATCCCTCTTTCTATATATTCACAATACATTACATTTGTCTATGTTAAGGGTCAATTGCCACTTCCTGCACCAAGTGCCTATCCGCTGTAGATCTTCCTGCATTTCGCTTCATTTTTCTAATGCTGCAACTCCTCTATATACTACAGCATCATCCGCGAAAAGTCGCATGGAACTTCCGACACTATCTACTAGGTCATTTATATATATTGTGAAAAGCAATGGTCCTATAACACTCCCCTGTGGCACGCCAGAGGTTACTTTAACGTCTGTAGACGTCTCTCCATTGATAACAACATGCTGTGTTCTGTTTGCTAAAAACTCTTCAATCCAGCCACACAGCTGGTCTGATATTCCGTAGGCTCTTACTTTGTTTATCAGGCGACAGTGCGGAACTGTATCGAATGCCTTCCGGAAGTCAAGAAAAATAGCATCTACCTGGGAGCCTGTATCTAACCAATAGTAGTCAAGATGGCAGGGCATATTCTTAGAGCAGATGCAATAACAATGGCACAGAATGGTGTTAGTTTGAGAGTAAATTGTAAATGGCCAATAGGACACACTACACAAAGGTCTCAAAATCTCAGGCCCTGCACCTTCATAAGATTGTATAAAATGGTGACAGCGTCAAAACTACAGACCCAGCCAGCTTGTGAAACAAATGCTAAGGAAGAAGAAGAAGAAGAAGAAGAAGAAGACAATTGCATATTGGTAAAGATACTCTGTATGATCACATCTCGGTTACTAGCTGATGGTATGGTTCAGTGTGAAACAGCTTCCAAAAATGCATGACAGAAAATACCTGTTCACTTATGTCGGGAAATTATATGTGAAAAAAGCAAGCAATATTTCCTGATGCCTTGTTGAGTCTTTGAGAGGAGCTAGATTTTTTTCCAGGAATATCATAATGTTAGAGTGAGAGTTATACTCTAGGATCCTGTAACAGATAGCTGTCATAAGTTTCAGTAGCAACTGATGTACAAGAGATTGGAAGGAAGGTTTTGATCCAATTACCTACTTCACATAGCATCAAAACTACAAAAGATTTTCTAAAGATACACAGGGAGTCTCTCTTAAGAGTCATCAGGCACATTTGCTCTGGTATATCTGCAGATATTTTCTGTTTTCTTTTTGCAATGTGTAGCTGGAGTCAGCCCAAACAAATACTGCTCATCACATCTTCTATATGGTGTCCAATGTTATACAAAAGTGTTGGTTTGTTTTCCTTTACAAACAAACCGATTTTAAAAGCAGAATTTTACAAGCTCATTTGATAGAGCAGTCTCAAATTAGTCTAGTACAATATTTGTTTTATTGATATGTATTGACACAAACAGTACTCTAGCAGCAGCAATACTGACCTGGCCCTCACTGACTGCTACTACTCTTCAGCACCAATGCTGCTGTCATTCCTGGCATACTGGTTATTATTTGTGTTTTACTGTCTCTGTTAATTCACATAAAAAACAAATATCACACTAGACTAATTTGGGACCACTCTATAAAATACTGCTGTAAAAATAATTTTGTTTATGTTGAGAAACAAATTGATACTTTATTCCAACACTGGGTGTCATATGAAAGATCTGATGAACAGTATTTGTTTGGGCTGCCTCCCGCCACACATTGCAAAAACAAAACTGCAAATATCTGTGGAAACATGACAGAAAATGCACGTGATGGCTCTTAGAAGACACCTTATATAGTCATGATCAGGCTGTAAAATTTCTTGTAGACTTCACTCAGTGATTTCTGCAGATGCACTAGTAACTATTCAGTGAAATATTCTCCAAATGAAATTATTAAACTGAAACAAGTTTTTTAGCTGTTTATTACCTTACTTGTTACATATCTACATAAATTGTGGGTGACAAACTGTTCAAACTTTGATTGCAGCTCTTACATGATTCTCAGATTAGAAGTAAATGGTCTCAGTTCATGTATTAAATGACAGTCTGTAATAGGATAGACTGATACTCACTACATAGGGTAGGCAGACAGGCACCTTCAAAGAAGACTGCTGATAATCAGCTGATAATCCTATGTATCCCCCCATGAACCATGGACCTTGCCATTGGTGGGGAGGCTTGCGTGCCTCAGTGATACAGATAGCCGTACCGTAGGTGCAACCACAATGGAGGGGTATCTGTTGAGAGGCCAGACAAACGTGTGGTTCCTGAAGAGGGGCAGCTGCCTTTTCAGTAGCTCCAGGGGCAACAGTCTGGATGATTGACTGATCTGGCCTTGTAACACTAACCAAAACGGCCTTGCTGTGGTGGTACTGTGAACGGCTGAAGGCAAGGGGAAACTGCAGCCATAATTTTTCCTGAGGGCATGCAGCTTTACTGTATGGTTAAATGATGATGGCATCCTCTCGGGTAAAATATTCCGGAGGTAAAATAGTCCCCCATTTGGATCTCCGGGTGGGGACTACTCAAGAGGACGTCGTTATCAGGAGAAAAAAACTGGTGTTCTACGGATCGGAGCGTGGAATGTTAGATCCCTTAATCGGGCAGGTAGGTTAGAAAATTTAAAAAGGGAAATGGATAGGTTAAAGTAAGATATAGTGGGAATTAGTGAAGTTCGGTGGCAGGAGGAACAAGACTTTTGGTCAGGCGAATACAGGGTTACAAATACAAAATCAAATAGGGGTAATGCAGGAGTAGGTTTAATAATGAATAAAAAAATAGGAGTACGGGTAAGCTACTACAAACAGCATAGTGAACACATTATTGTGGCAAAGATAGACACAAAGCCCACACCTACTACAGTAGTACATGTTTATATGCCAACTAGCTGTGCAGATGACGAAGAAATTGAAGAAATGTATGATGAAGTAAAAGAAATTATTCACATAGTGTAGGGAGATGAAAATCTAATAGTCATGGGTGACTGGAATTCGGTAGTAGGAAAAGGGAGAGAAGGAAACGTAGTGAATATGGATTGGGGGGAAGAAATGAAAGAGGAAGTCACCTGGTAGAATTTTGCACAGAGCACAACTTAATCATACCTAACACTTGGTTCAAGAATCATAAAAGAAGGTTGTATACATGGAAGAAACCTGGAGATACTGACAGGTTTCAGATAGATTATATAATGGTAAGACAGAGATTATAGGAACCAGGTTTTAAATTGTAAGACATTTCCAGGGGCAGATGTGGACTCTGACCACAATCTATAGGTTATGAACTGTAGATTAAAACTGAAGAAACTGCAAAAAGGTGGGAATTTAAGGAGATGGGACCTGGATAAACTAACTAAACCAGAAGTTGTACAGAGTTTCAGGGAGAGCATAAGGGAACAGTTAACAGGAATGGGGGAAAAGAAATACAGTAGAAGAAGAATGGGTTGCCTTGAGGGATGAAGTAGTGAAGGCAGCAAAGGATAAAGTAGGTAAAAAGATGAGGGCTACTAGAAATCCTTGGGTGACAGAAGAAATACTGAACTTAATTGGTTAAAGGAGAAAATATAAAAATGCTGTAAATGAAGCAGGCAAAAAGGAATACAAACGTCTCAAAAATGAGATCAACAGGACGTGCAAAATGGCTAAGCAGGGATGGCTAGAGGACAAATTTAAGGATGTAGAGGCTTATCTCACCACGGGTAAGATGGATACTGCCTACAGGAAAATTAAAGAGACCTTTGGAGAAAAGAGAACCACTTGTATGAATATCAAGAGCTCAGATGGAAACCCAGTTCTAAGCAAAGAAGGGAAAGCAGAAAGGTGGAAGGAGTATATAGAGGGTCTATACAAGGGCAATGTACATGAGGACAATATTATGGAAATGGAAGAGAATGTAGACGAATATGAAATGGAAGATATGATACTGCGTGAAGAGTTTGACAGATCACTGAAAGACCTGAGTCGAAACAAGGCCCCGGGAGTAGACAACATTCCATTAGAAATACTGACAGCCTTGGGAGAGCCAGTCCTGATAAATCTCTACCATCTGGTGAGCAAGATATATGAGACAGGTGAAATACCCTCAGACTTCGAGAAGAATATAATAATTCCAATCCCAAAGAAAGCAGGTGTTGATAGATGTGAAAATTACCAAACTATCAGTTTAATAAGTCACGGCTGCAAAATACTAACGTGAATTCTTTACAGACAAATGGAAAAACTAGTAGAAACCAACCTCGAGGAAGATCAGTTTGGATTCCGTAGAAATATTGGAACACGTGAGGTAATACTGACCCTATGACTTATCTTAGAAGCTATATTAAGGAAAGGCAAACCTACATTTCTAGCATTTGTAGACTTAGAGAAAGCTTTTGACAATGTTAATTGGAATACTCTCTTTCAAATTCTGAAGGTGGCAGGGGTAAAATACAGGGAGCAAAAGGCTATTTACAATTTGTACAGAAACCAGATGGCAGTTATAAGAGTTGAGGGGCATGAAAGGGAAGCAGTGGTCAGGAAGGGAGTGAGACAGGGTTTTAGCCTCTCGCTGAAGTTATTCAATCTGTATATTGAGCAAGTAGTGAAGGAAACAAAAGTAATATTTGGAGTAGGTATTAAAATACATGGCAAAGAAATAAAAACTTTGAGGTTCACCGATGACATTGTAATTCTGTCAGAGACAGCAAAGGACTTGGAAGAGCAGTTGAACGGAATGGATAGTGTCTAGAAAAGAGGATATAAGATGAACATCAACAAAAGCAAAATGAGGGTAATGGAATGTAGTCTAATTAAGTCGGGTGATGCTGAGCGAATTAGATTAGGAAATGAGACACTTAAAGTAGTAAAGGAGTTTTGCCATTTGGGGATCAAAATAACTGATGATGGTCAAAGTAGAGAGGATATAAAATGTAGACTGGCAATGGCAAGAAAGCGTTTCTGGAGAAGAGAAATTTGTTAACATCGAGTATAGATTTAAGTGTCAGGTAGTCGTTACTGAAAGTATTTGTATGGAGTGTAGCCATGTATGGAAGTGAAACATGGACAATAAATAGTTTGGACAAGAAGAGAATAGAAGCTTTCGAAATGTGGTGCTACAGAAGAATGCTGAAGATTAGATGGGTGAACACATAACTAGTGATGAGGTATTGAATAGGATTGGGGAGAAGAGAAGTTTGTGGCACAACTTGACTAGAAGAAGGGATCGGTTGGTAGGACATGTTCTGAGGCATCAAGGGAGCACCAATTTAGTATTGGAGGGCAGCATGGAGGGTAAAAATCGTAGAGGGAGACCAAGAGATGAATACACTAAGCAGATTCAGAAGGATGCAGGTTGCAGTAGTTACTGGGAGATGAAGAAACTTGCGCAGGATAGAGTAGCATGGAGAGCTGCATCAAACCAGTCTCAGGACTGAAGACCACAACAACAATCCTGTGTAATATTGTTGTACTCCATATTGGACTTTTCATTGTGTAATCTTTTGAGTGGGATTTTGTGACTTTTTATCAGTTCTATCAAACATAGCTACTCTTCCAGCCTTCTCTGTTAACTTTTTGTGTTTGGTTAGCATGACTGCTGCAGTAGCAAGTCCTCTGGCTGTTTCTCACACATGGACTATCAAATTAGTTGTTTCAGACAGTTGCATAAAAGCATCTATTACTTTACAGCTCTACCAATCTTAATTGCTGTATGAATTATAACAGACATGGTGGACAGTGTGCTGCCATTCCTTTTCTTCTTGACTTACCCTAACCTAACCTCTCTCAACCTTGATGAATGAGTTTAGTTCTGAAAGATAAGTAATGTGTGTCCCACTTACATGTCTTCAGCCTAGAGTCTCAATTGTTTTATCCTTGTCTGTTGGTGTTAATGTTACACATTTTATCTAGTGAATGTAACTACTGTCCAGCATTTTGCCCTACAATTTATTAGAATTGTCTTAATTGTTTGCAAGATATGCATATTTCCAGTCAATATTAGGCAAATTAGTCACCATCTACTATCGCTGTATGGACTGGGATATTTTTGTGATATCAAATATTGCTCTCCTTAAATAACTCTATGTCTGATTTGTCTGAGTCTAGTTTCTGATACAAACATTTGGTCATTATTTTAACACTGTATGCTGTCATTACTCTCATCTGTACAAGTTTGCTTGTGAGTTAGTTGTGTACCTAATTATACCTAATTTTTATGCTTACTGCTATAAAAACTCAACCTCCTCAGGAGTTTATGTTTCTGATAAAACATTCTGAATGTTAAAAATTTATCTTATTTCTAGTTTGCCTTTCATTCAATTCTCACTTCCCAGTATTATTTGTAGGAGAAGCCTGCAACATGATGTGTCTTCTTTGTGGTAAGTGAAGGAGGTATCAAGGTGGTAAGGTAATGACCCCGGTTCTCTCTTCTAATCATCAATACTTTTATTACATGACAAACGTACAGGTCGAAGACTATGCCGGAACTGAGGTCCAGAAGTATACAAAACAAAGGTCAACTCGTAGACATAATACACATATGATGTTGGGGTCTATCGATCTGTGGATTGACGCCACATAGCTCCCCCTGAAGTATGGAGTATGTACCCGAAGGCGGGGGGCGGGGGGGGGGGGTTGGGGAGAGTTTAAGTGGGTTACAGTGAGTTCCTCCACGTCTAATGGCATGGGCTGTGTGGGAGGGGAGTGTGGAGCAAATCCTGGAATGCTGATGCTGAAGTCTTGAAGCAACATCAGCGGTCGTAGTTGTTGGCCGGTGCGGGAGCGCTGGTGTGGAAGGATGTCGTCGGCAGAGAACCTAATGATCACCTTTCCACTTGGCCTAACGTAAGCATGTAGGTTGCCACACGAAGCACGTCAAGAGATTTTGAAATGCTTCACTACACGTTGTGACACACCATATAACGAGTCACACTAATCATCACACACAAGCTGCACTAATGCAGTATCACCACTAATGACCATAGATTAATGTCATTAGGATGAACATGGGTAGAGAGCTCGTAAGTGGCACCTGCTAATGGAGAGGTATGCTGAGCCAGTGGGGTGGGGAAACCGTGAGGTCTGAGTGGGCATGGCAGGAACCTGGGGGCTGCACCAGTTAGAAGAGCAGCGCAGTATGCTGTCGCATGAAGATGGAACTGTTATATTAGAGCCCTGGGAGCTGGGGCATCTGCTATGGGAGCCAGGAGACGGAAAACCCCGGAATGAGTATGGGCTCGTTGACGGGGCCGGTGTAGACGTGAGTTTACTCGAATCATGAGCAGAGGAAGAAAGCCGAGAATGGCCAGAGAGCATGGTCTCTCCAACGGTGGGTAAGGTAGGGGAAAACTCGATGCAAGCAGGTTTAACCCTATTGAAGGAGACAGTAGTTACTGAGGCCTTAATTACGATGTCCATTGTGTTACTGGTTCGTTTGACAACTCTGTACGGTCCTGTGTAAGGGGGCTGTAACGGGGCTTTTACAGTGTCATTGCGGAGTGTGGCTGGCAGGGGGCAGGGGTTGAAGCTTGTTACAATGTAACCTGACCCATTATACCAAGGATGGCAGTTCGGACAGTTTGGCGACTAGAGTAGGAGCAACATGTTCACCTGACAGTGAAAGGGACTGGCCGTAGATGAACTCGGCCACTGAGCCTTTAAGGTCTTCCTTGAAAGTGGTCCACACACTGAGTAAGACGAATGGCAGGGCTTCCATCCAAAGGAGGCCATGGCAACGTAGGGCTGTCTTAAGCATCCTATGCCAACGTTCCATGAGGCCATTGCTTTGGGGGAGGTATGATGTTGAATGAATTTTCTTGATGCCGCACAGCCTACATAGTTCAGAAAACAAGGCAGATCCAAATTGACGGCCTTGGTCAGTCGTCAAGTAAACAGGGCAGCCAAAGAATGAAATCCAAGTGTCTATGAAGGATCGTGCCACTGATTCAGATGTAATATTGGGTAGTGGGGCAGCTTCCACCCAAAGAGAGGTTCTGTCTAGAATAGATAGCACGTATTTGTAACCCTCAGAGGTGGAGGGGGGAGCCACCAAGTCGATGTGAATGTGCTGGAAGTGACTGGGAGGAGCGGTGAAGCTGCCTAGTGGGGGTGATGTGTGCAGCGAAACTTTACTTTGTTGGCACGGAATGCAGGCACGGGCCCAGGCTTGGCAGTCGCGATGCCTGTCGCGCCATCCGAAGTGCTCTGAAATAAGTCTGGTAGAGGCTCTCTCACCTGGATGAGCTAGGTTGCGTAATTTGTCGAACACTTGTCTCTGTAGAGGTTTGGGTATGAAGGGATGCAGCGTACCAGTTGATTCGTCACACCAAACCTCGCCCATGACACCGGGAAAGGTGGATCACACAGGTTTGAATGATGAACTGCAATCGAAAATAAGGTCCATAGTGTCCGTGTTGGCAGACTGTAGCTGAGGCAAGCTAGAGAAGTCTGTCAGAGTTGTGAGAGTGCCGACATGAGACAAAAAATCTGCGACCACATTATCTGCACCCTTGATGTATCGTATGTCAGAGGTAAATTGCAATATAAAGTCCAAATGACGGAAGCGTCTAGGTGGAGGGTCAGTCTTTACAGTTCTTTACAGCAGCAACCAAAGGTTTATGGTCGGTTAAAATGTAGAAGTCCCTACCCTCAACCTCGGTGCGGAAGTGTTTCACAGCCTTGTAAACTTCCAAGAGTACCCTATCAAAGGCTGAGTACTGTTTTTGAGCGCCGTTGAGCTTCTTAGAAAAGAACTGCAAAGGAGAGGTAGTATCTCCGACAGTTTGGCTGAGGACAGCACCTACTGTGGTATCACTGGCACCCACGGTAATAAAAAATGTAGTGTCTGGTTGCGGGTGGGCAGCAGTCACTGTGTTTGCTAGTAGGTGCGTCAGTTTGTCAAAAGCTTGTTCCATGGCAGGGGTCCAGGGGACCGGCCGGATACCGGTCGTATTTTTGCCAGCAAGGGCATCTGTTAGGGGAGCCTGAACCTCGGCTGCAGCAGGCAAGTGCTTCCTATAATAGTCAACTGTTCCGATGAACCTGCGTAGCTCCTTAAATGAGTGAGGACGTGGCAGATCCAAAACAGGTTTGATTTTACCTTCGGGAGGAGTGAGGCCCTTAGCTGACACGATGTAGCCTAAGAATCTTACTGAAGTCTGGTGCTACTGGAGCTTCTTATTATTCAGTTCAACACTGGCAGCAGAAAGAGTTTCTTTAACAATCTGCAAATGTTCCTTGTTCTTTCGCAAAGTAGGACTGAAAATAAGAATGTCATCCAAGTAAACGAAACAAAACTCCAGATGAAACAACACCTTGTTTATGAATCTCTGCCAAGTTTGTGCAGCGCTGCGGAGGCCAAAGGGCATGAACCAGTACTGGAAAAGGCCGAAAGGTGTTGTAACAGCTGTCTTTACAATATCCTCTGGTGCCATCGGAATTTGATGATAGGCCCTCCTACAGTCCACTACCGAGAAATATTTGGCGCCTGCAAGAGCACGGTTAAAATCCGCAACGTTAGGAACCAGGCACTTATCTATGATAGTACGAGAGTTCAACTTAGTATAGCCACCAGCCATATGCTAGGTGCTGTCGCTTTTTGTGACGAAGTGAATAGGCGAGGCCCAGCATCTGGCAGATGGTTCGATGATGCCGGCTGTTAAGAGACCGTCTATTTGTTCGCGAGCCACTTTCACGAGTTCTGGCTCGAGACGGCGTGGTCGGCAAGAGATAGGCGGTCCGTCTTGCAAGCGAAGTTTGTGGGCGGTGCCGTCTGTAACCACGGAAATGCTCGACGTGGTACACGAGGCGACTGTCTGCAGTATAGTGTGAACGGCAGCCGCTGGGCTGGGTTGTGGTGCGGACGGTGAAAGTTTGCCTAAGTGCCAACTGCTGGGTGGCTGAGACAAACAAGTGAGTTACATGAAACAAGGTTGGTACGCTGTTTATTAGTAACCGAAGGCACCGCTGTCAAGCTTGGTGGGGGTAGCGGGCGCGAATGAACAGCTGATGACAATAAATCAAAAACATTAACCTGCGCCTGGGAAGTTAGCTGCCCGAGCGAGGAGAGGGATGAATGTGCGCTCAAATTAACACAGTTAGAGCTGGTGGGAGCATGGACACTGTACTGTTTATGTGGCACACGGTCACAAATGCACTCGGGTGCGAGATCACCGTAGTGGCAACGACTAACCTTGTGTGTTGCCGAGGCGTCGTCTGCTGCAAGCTGCTGCCGTGCCGAAGGTAACTTGTTACCTAAGTCGTTGAGGCGACAGCGTAGCTTAAGTTGTTGCAAGCACAGGCGTGTAGACTCAGCACGCTCCATGAGCCACTTATTTGTCCATGACAAGATCGCAGAGGAGGGGTTATTACACTTCCTAGCCAGGTGGACCTGTTTAGCAGTACTATTGACACTCGATGAAGCACACAGGATGTGTTCATGCATAGGGTGGTATTCTTGATGAGGCCAGGCCACCATTTCTGGTGTCGTAGAAGGTCAATGCCCAAAACAGGATCGTCGATGTCAGCCACCAGGGAGGGCCACATCTGGTTGCACTCAGGCGAGAGGGACACTGCATGTGAAGCAGAACCTAAGCACGACAAGCTAGATGAGTTTACAGCACGTAGGACAGTTTTGTGTAGTCGGATCTTTTCAGTAGCAAGACGAGATAGAAGTAGGGAAACATCTGCGCTTGTGTCAATGAGAAAGTTTGTGCCGGAGTTCAAGTCGCGAACGTAGACTCATCCATTCGAAGCATTAGTGTTGGACACAGAATGGAGCGTGGGGCGGTGCCTGTTGTTTACGTCACAGGAGGTGGTGCTGCTGCCTACCTGCGGTTGAAGTTTGGCTAGGAGCACAGCGGTTTACAATTGCGTGCTTGTTCCCCAAATTTTGAATGGGAGAAACAGTCTTTATGGGCAGACGTCTGCTCCTGGGAGTGGTCAGACGGCGGTGGCCCAGAATCTTCCACAGAGTCAGATGTGCTGTTGTTGTGCAGATGTGAAAGTGCTGGTAGTGCGGCAAGCTTGACAGGTTTAGTGGGGCGTCCACGTTGGGGCCCTGGTTGTGGTTGGAAACTGGTGTAGCTGCCGGAACGCTGGGCACAGCGTTCACGTAGTAGAGCAGAGTAAACTCGGTCGACAGCGCGCAAGCATTTGCTATTTGGTCTATCTTCGTAGGCGGAGATGGCCGTTTGGACAGACAGAGGCAGCTTTTCCGTCTAAATCTCGGTGTGCGTGGTGTCCGGCATGTCACATTCACCGACGAGAAGTCGAAGGCATCGCCACAGCAGGGACAGAGATCTGTCGCTGAGGTGTTCTTCATAGACGAGCTGTCGAACATTTTTTCTTCTTTTCTTGGAGACACGTTCCAGTATTGCTTGTTTAGCCGTAGCGTACTTCTCGTTCGGAGGAGGTGACTTAACCAGGTCATAAATTAAGTCGACACGGTCATGGGGGTGGTTCATGAGGCATGTGAAACGGGCATTGTCATCAAGTGCACAGACACTGAAAGTTTGCTCGACCAGGTTGAACCAGAATTCCAGGTGTGCAGGTTTGAATGCCGGAAGTTTTGGTAGATTTGACGAACTGGCGGTCGAAGAATGCAAGCAGCCGCTCGCGGACGCAGGAGTAGGTAAGTCAAAGTTAACTCCCATGAGGGTGGTAGAGAGGAAGCAGACGTGCCGACTGTGTTCATAGTAGCTGGAGGGGAAGCAAAATCCGTTAGCGGGAAGCCTGGCGTGGAGTGAAGTGGGACCGGTTGTTGCAGCGGAAGGTCAAAGTGGTCACGGCAGTTGCTCAACAGGGTATTATGCAATTGGTCCTCCACATCTGCAGCGAAATTGTCCATCACAGAGCCACTGATGAGCTCGGTGGAACCTGACACACACAGATTACTGCACTGATGAACACTCAGAGTAACAGGCTGGTGAATGTCATTCACGTAGTGTGCAACTGGCGCGGAGTAATACGCATGTGGAGCTTGCACATTCAAAAAGGCGTCCTGTTGTGGCACATTATGAAAACTATGCTCCCCACTATTTACAATACTTGCATTAAAGTTCAGTATCAGTGTGTAGTGGTTTCTTGTACTGCTGCGCGGTGGAAACTGAAGCCGGAGTCAGAGACCGCTGGCATCATGTTCCAAACCACTGCACCTGACGAGGTCCCTGCAGAAATTCACATCGGTCACCGACTACAGCTGGCGTGATTGAATTTAGTTGCTGAATTACAGAATTAGTGATGACAAGACTGTTTGTTAGAATGAGGAAGGAGAAGAAACGGGGACATCACACATATTATGGAAGAATATGACGATTTCAAATTTGTATAAAAATTTCATTCTACTAATTTTCGGTCTCGTGCATGAGAAACTGGAGCGTATGAATGAAATGTGAAACTATTCCCTAATGTAAAGCTTTTTGCTTGTAGTAGGCCAAATAGGTATTTCGTATTGGTACTTCGTGAATTATATTCTGATGTTTTATAAAAATGATCATTATTGCCAAAACAGTCTCGCTTATTTGGTGTGTGTTAGAATTGCTGAAATATTAGAAAGGCCTATTTTGTTTTCTCCAGCGCACAGTGACGTAATAGACGTAATCAGATTGAGAAACCACACCAGTCTTCGGTACTATTTGTATTAACAGCTTTTTCAGTATTAGACAACAACATTTCTATTTTTCATGTAGCAAAATGTTTGACGAACTTTGATAAGGTAATAGTCCTCTCACAGAACAGAAAGCACGCCATGTAAAGCTGTAGCGAGATTAGAGAGAAAAATCGCTAGGACCTAAGGATTGAAGAAATGTGTACTGTCTTGCCTGTCTCTTGTCTTTACTGGTTTTAGGTGTCCTATATTTAATCTTATGTCTCACAGAAGAGCAAGTTATTAGCTAAAAGGCAATAAAGAGTCCAGTTTTTCTGAAGATCTCTTGTTCTCCTGGTTACAAATAATCCTATCCAATATTAATTGCGAGGGGTACCTAAAAAAAGGGGGGGGGGGGGGGGGGCAGGATGTCAAACCGGCCGACTGGGAGCAGGAAAGGAGCTGCAGGACATTTTAATTTCCACTGTCCTGAAATAGTTTGATAGCATCCATTACAAAATATACACATTTGAATTCCACAGAGCAAAATAGTGACGCGCGGAACAACAACGTTGTTTGAAGATGCGTGGCACCTCATTGCACACTTAAGACCAAATAACGTGTCTTACATTTCCTCGAAGATATATCTTTCATGTATTAGACTCTTCAGAAAGATGTGCGCTACAAAATGAATTTATTTTTGAAAAGTCTTCTTTTTTTTATTTTTTTTTATTTTTATTTTTTATTTTTTATTTTTTTTAATGTTCTGATGTGCAGAGCAGTCTGAGTTATAGTTGGGGGAGTAGTCTCTACATGACCGGTTTTTATATTTAGTGATTTTTCTGTTTCCTCATCATTTACTGCTCTCACGTCAAATGAAAACAAGACAGATTTCTGCAGCTGGGAGCTATCCAGTGAATTAAAATACATTCACATAATTACGGAAGGGTAAACTATGTTACTAGTTTCAGATTTTATCTTATTTCCGCCTTTCTGACAGTCAACATTAATCACCTTGCAGAACAATTAAGTTCTTTTTGTCGGTTTAATAAATAAATTTGACTTTTATTAAGCTTTCCTGTTTCTAACAGGCCACGGGAAAATATTGTGAATTGTTGTTCAGAAAGCATTATTTTCAAAGTAAATTTCCTTTTACGCAAGATGAACTATGTGCAAGAATGTATGATGGATTTCTTAAATCACAGAGTTTTTGGTCTCTTTTAAAAATCAACTCTTGGATGACGATCCATTTAGGAGAATTTCAAGCCCAGAAGATAAGAGATTTATGTCGGTATTAAAAATTTTGCTGGCATATTTGTGTGATGCATCTTAAAGTGTAATATGCACTAAACAGATCAAGATTATAACTGAAAGCTTAGCTTCTTTGTAACTTATTAATCTTCGAGACAAATATTATATGCGAAAGCTTTGCTTTTCTTGCAGCAACACTATGTATATTAATTTAAGCCATTAACTTTTACTGTTGGTGGAATTCGAATTTATACTATCGTAATATGAAAATATGCAGCTTACATGTTGCTGCACATCGAAGATCTTTCCAAAACATGTTTTTCCCCCCTGAGTATTGTTTTCTAAAGTGCTGGGAAATTCTACGCTACTGTATAAAACCATATCCTATCAAAGGGTAAGTTTTACAGTTCTGAGGGAAAGCACATAACATGTTAAAACCATATTTTCACCCGGGAGAAAATGTATTTTTAACCGGGAGATCTCGGAAAAATATGGGAATTTCTCCTCCTTGTCTGCGTTTACACCCTGAATGTAAGACTGAAAGAAGTGTGTCCCACAAGTAAGAGTATTAAAATCATAATGGTCACTGCTGAAGCATTTGCAGCAAAGTGCCAGAGTTTAAAGTGTTCCTGAAAAATTGTGAAGTTCACATAATATTAGATGCAGAAAGCTGGTAGAGACCTGAAATTTTTAGCAGCGAGATTTTTGAGGAAAATTTAAGTGTATATCGAACGGATAGACTAATGGGAAGATAGTGGTGTATTTGTGGTGGTGGTGTATTTGTTGCGGTAGGCAATAAATTCAAACCCAGCGAGATAGAAATTGAAGCTGCATATGAGATTCTTTGGACAAGACTCAGTATCAGTGGTGGGTATAATATGATAATTAGATCCTTCTATTGACTACCACACTCAATTCCTAATGTAACTGAAAATTTTAAAGAAACCCTCAGTTCACTTGTATGTAAGTTCCCGAATCATATTGGTATCATTAGTGGAGACTAATCATCCAACAGTTAATTGGGAAAATTACAGTTTTGTTAGTATTGGGTGTGATAAGACATCCCGTGAAGCTTTACCAAATGCTTTCTCTGAAAACTATCAAGAACAGGCAGTTAGGAACCCCACTCATGATGAAAATATATTGGATCTATTGGCGACAGAAAAACCTGATCTCTTTGAGGATGTCAACATTGAAACTGATATAAGTAACCATGAAAGTTGTGGCAACAGTGATTACCAAAAGTACAGAGGACATCTAAAACAAGAAGAGAGATATATATGTTCAGTAAACTAGATAGAAAATCAATAGTCTCATATGTCGAGGAGGAACTTGAAACTTTCAGCAAAAGGCAGGAGCATGTAGAGGAACTATGGCTCAGGTTTAAAAGAACAGTTGACCATGCATTGGATAGATATGTATCCAGTAGAACAGTTCATAATAGGAGGAAACCTCCATGGTATAAAGTCACTGTAAAGAAACTTCTCACAAAACAGAGATTACTAAATAGTAGGTGTAAAATGAAGCATGGAGCTATAGATAGAGAGTGCTTAATGAAATGCATTTGGCTGTCAAGGGAGCAATGCATAATGTCTTCAATGACTACCATGGTATAATATTGTCAAGTGATCTTCCACCGAACCCAAAAAGATCCTGGTTGTATGTGAAGGCTGTTAGTGGCACCAAAGTTAGTGTTCAATCCATATTGAATGAGACAGGAACTGAAACTTAGGGTAGCAAAGCAAAAGCTGAAATGCTTACTTCTGTTTTTAAATGATCCTTTACAAAGGAAAACATAGGAGAACTGCCTCATTTTAATCCCATACCAATGAAAAGATGAATGAAATATCAGTTGATAAACAGCTGAAATCGTTAAAATTAAACAAAGCTCCAGGGCCTGAGGGACTTCCTATCAAATCCTATACTCAATTTGTGGTTGATTTAACCCCTCTTCTAACTATAATCCATTGCAGAGCCCTCGAACAAAAAACCATGCAAAGTTCTTAGAAAAAGGCACTGTTCACACCTGCCTACAAGAAGGGTAGTAGAAGTGATCCATAAAACTACCAACTGTTATCCTTGACATTGATTTGTTATAGAATCTCAGAACATATTCTGTGCTCAAACTTAATGAGGGGTCTTGAACAAAATGACCTCCTCAACTTTAATCAGCATGGATTTTGAAAACATTGATCATGTGAAACCCAACTTGCACTTTTCTCTCATGACATACTGAAAGCCTTGGATCAAGGCAATCAGGCAAATACAGTATTTCATGTTTTCCAAAAAGCATTTGACTCATTACCACACCTACACTTACTGTCGAAAGTACAATCATATGGGACATCAAGTGAAATTTGTGACTGGATTGAGGACTTTTTGGTAGGGAGGACACAGAATGTTATCTTGGATGGAGAGTCATCATCAGGAGAAAATTGGATGGAGAGTCATTGTCAGATGTAGAAGTAGCCCCAGGGAAGTGTACTGGGATCCCTGCTGTTCATGTTGTATGTTAATGACCTTGTACACAATATTAAAAATGAAATCAGACTTTCTGCAGAGGATGCAGTTATCTATAATGAAGTAATGTCTGAAAGGAGCTGCATATTCGTACATACCTTGATAAGATTTTTAAGTGGTGCAGAGATTGGCAACTTGCTCTAAATGTTCACAAATGTAAAATTTTGCACTTCCCCAAAATGAAAAAATGTAATGTCCTATGACTATAATATTGTACAGGACAGTTGGATGGGAAGGCTGTGGGCGTGAAGGGAGGATTAAAAGAATTGATGTAATAGGTCTTTTATTGACCACTTTTGCCTTATGAAGGCCTAGGGAGGCGAGGGTGAGCCAGAGCATAGAGTTTGGTGAAACATAGTTCGAGAAGCTAACAAAAGTTGGTGTCTGCCAATTGGACAAGTTCAAGCTGCATGCCGGCTGCGAAAACTAAGTCCACAGTGCCACAACATTGGGAGAAGTGGGAGATGTTCACTGCTAAAGGGTGTGCGTCCAAGAGCATGGGCCCGGTGATGGGCGGCCGGGTACATTTAACACGCCATGCGGCTTCCTCTGCCCTGATTGGTCAGGACCGAGAAACCCTTGGGGCCGGCAATGGAACTTTGCAGAGCATGGCTTGGTCAGCGACACCTGGGGCAGCATTACTTCATCAGCACACGAGGGAGGTGGGTGATCAAGATTGCCTACCTTGGTGCTGACTTCCTGTTGCTGGACCGTGGGATGGAAAAATTACAGATAGCCGACACTGCCGGCCGAGGCTTGGCTGTAACAAGAAAAATATAGTTACCTTTTGAAAGCTAATATAATAAAGTAAAATCCCCTCTTGTCTAGCTCATCCTTACACCCCTCCCCCTTCCGTGGGAGCAGAGAAAGTAACTGAATTCGCTTAAAAAGTGAGTAATTCAGATGTAGATCATTTTAGGTTGCAAAACAAAGTAGACATTACTTGAGTATTAAGGGCTCCCACAGAAGACGGCAGGGGCCTTAACCTATGGGATGGTGTAGAGACTCTAAAGATCTCCTAGGGCTTACACGTGTCAACAATATTTTGTGTTTGCAAAAACAAGACATAAACATTACAAAACATCAGAATAAAATCACATTAGTTGAAAAACATCAGAACAAAATTAACTGAGTGAAAAAAGTGTGGTTTGAATGTGGCATACATGCCAAATGTTCTCTTTTTTTTTTAAAAAAAAAAAAAAAATTAACATATTCACATCACCACAGGAGTCACATGCTGAGTGAATGGCGCGAGGTGGCGTGGTGTATTGTCCTCAGCGGGCAGCACGCAAGCTGCCGGCGAGAAGGGGGCATGGCTGTGGCCAAGCCCGTTCACTGGAACTCACCGCAGTGGGGTATGAGGGAAAGGTTCACATATTTCAAACACATTTAAAAAGGGAGTTAACACTAGGGGAGTACTTCCCTACACTACACTAGTTTTTCCACATTAGTTGATATCTCAATTGCACTCTTAAAACTAAGGGAGGGCACATGCCTAATAGGTTCTTTCCCCTACTCAAGGGCGATATTCGCCCTGAGGCTGGGGTTCTGGAACTATTGGAGGGTATGGACTTAGCCATTTGCAGAACCCCTTTTGTGCAAGGTCTATGTCAGTACAATAATAAGAATAGCAGTAACCTGGGTTACCGTGGCACTGGGTATAATGGTCGTAAGGAGTTCAGTGGTTGTTTGCCATTCATTTAGATGTGCTAACAGGCAATTGTAAGAAATTTGTCCGTGCTCATGTTTTAAAAGGTCATCATTTGACATTAAGAGGTGATCATTTGATATATTAGATAAAGTAGGCAAATCAGCTGACAAGGAAATCACAAATGAGCTCTCAGGAATAAAAACATAGGCAAACAGGCATGAATACTAAGTGAGTAAGCTATAGTGGCATGAAAGGTTATTAGTGGTGTAATAATATCACAATAAGAATGCTTTGCTAGAAATCTACTGTTTGAGATTACACAGTTAAGCATTATACATAAAACATATTCAAGTATATTCAGTATCCTCAATAGTGCAGAAATGCTTGCTTGTTACCCGGATCTATTTGTATTTGTATTTCTTCATTGGTCCCGTAAATCATGTTTAGGTACATATTTTGCACTAACGATGTAGGACAAGTCAGGTTGGTACAGTATATACAACATCATACACATTGTTATTTTGAAAGGACAAATAATTAAAAATTATTCAATACATGTTGAATATTGATGACAAATTTAATATAATTAAATAAAATGATAGACTTATTAAGGCTATTTGAGCAGTTACACTACACTCTTCTGGTACTCTAAAAACTCGGAAACAGAATAGAAGCAGTGGTCAAGCAAGTACTCTTTCAGTTTCACTTAAAACTTTTGTAAATTTTGCATCTGTTTCAAATAGGATGGCATGTGATGGTACAGCATTATGCCAGTATGATACACTAGTCTCTTACAAATGTTTGTACTTACTGTATTGACATGTAAGTAATGCTTCTGCCTAGTATCATGAGGGTGGTAATCACAGTTATACTTGAAGATATTTCCATCTTTTAAAATACTTCCTTTTGTGAAATTTAGTATTTTGTACATATACAGGGTGTTACAAAAAGGTACGACCAAACCTTCAGGAAACATTACTCACACACAAAGAAAGAAAATATGTTATGTGGACATGTGTCCGGAAACGCATACTTTCCATGTTAGAGCTCATTTTATTACTTCTCTTCAAATCACATTAATCATGGAATGGAAACACACAGCAACAGAACGTACCAGCGTGACTTCAAACACTTTGTTACAGGAAATGTTCAAAATGTCCTCTGTTAGCGAGGATACATGCATCCACCCTCCATCGCATGGAATCCCTGATGTGCTGATGCAGCCCTGGATAATGGTGTATTGTATCACAGCCGTCCACAATACAAGCACGAAGAGTCTCTACATTTGGTACCGGGGCTGCATAGACAAGGGCTTTCAAATGCCCCCATAAATGAAAGTCAAGAGGGCTGAGGTCAGGAGAGCGTGGAGGCCATGGAATTGGTCCGCCTCTACCAATCCATCGGTCACCGAATCTGTTGTTGAGAGGTGTACGAACACTTCGACTGAAATGTGCAGGAGCTCCATCGTGCATGAACCACATGTTGTGTCGTACTTGTAAAGGCACATGTTCAAGCAGCACAGGTAGAGTATCCCGTACGAAATCATGATAACGTGCTCCATTGAGCGTAGGTGGAAGAGCATGGGGCCCAATCAAGACATCACCAACAATGCCTGCCCAAACATTCACAGAAAATCTGTGTTGATGACGTGATTGCACAATTGCATGCGGATTCTCGTCAGCCCACACAAGTTGATTGAGAAACTTTACAATTTGATCACATTGGAATGAAGCCTCATCCGTGAAGAGAACATTTGCACTGAAATGAGGGTTGACACATTGTTGGATGAACCATTCACAGAAGTGTCCCCGTGGAGGCCAATCAGCTGCTGATAGTGCCTGCACACGCTGTATATGGTACGGAAACAACTTGTTCTCCCGTAGCACTCTCCATACAGTGACGTGGTCAACGTTACCTTGTACAGCAGCAACTTCTCTGACGCTGACATTAGGGTTATCATCAACTGCACGAAGAATTGCCTCGTCCATTGCAGGTGTGCTCATCGTTCTAGGTCTTCCCCAGTCACGAGTCACAGGCTGGAATGTTCTGTGCTCCCTAAGACGCCGATCAATTGCTTTGAACGTCTTCCTGTCGGGACATCTTCGTTCTGGAAATCTGTCTCGATACAAACATACCGCACCACGGCTATTGCCCATGCTAATCCATACATCAAATGGGCATCTGCCAACTCCGCATTTGTAAACATTGCACTGACTGCAAAACCTCGTTCGTGATGGACACTAACCTGTTGATGCTACGTACTGATGTGCTTGATGCTAGTACTGTAGAGCAATGAGTGGCATGTCAACACAAGCACTGAAGTCAACGTTACCTTCCTTCAATTGGGCCAACTGGCGGTGAATCGAGGAAGTACAGTACATACTGACAAAACTAATATGAGCTCTAACATGGAAATTAAGCGTTTCCAGATACATGTCCACATAACATCTTTTATTTATTTGTGTGTGAGGAATGTTTCCTGAAAGTTTGGCCGTACCTTTTTGTAACACCCTGTACAAGCAAGGAAGAGGCAGTATATTGAGATTTTTAAATATTGGTCTACAGGAGTCGCTGTACTTAGCATGGTTTAATATTGTAACAATCTTTTTCTGTAGCCTAAATGTTTTGTTTGTACCTACGGAGTTCGCCCAAAAGATAATTCTGTACATCAGCAGTGACTGAATACTGCCATGGTACATTGTGATGGACAGCTTGTATTTTGTGCGAGGATTCTTACTGCGTACGTAAGTGTGTTTAGCTTTTTATTTACATGGTTAAGATGTGTCTCCCATTTTAAGTTTTGCTGAATATGTATACCTAAAAATTTTGTGTCACTCACCGATGAGACAGTTTTTCTATCAATTTTAAAAATTGGTCTTGCAGGATGTAGTTTCTGTGATTTGTGGAAATTGACTGTCACTGTTTTTTCATTATTTATTATTAGCTTGTTTGTTCTGAACCATAATAGGCTTTAGTCAACAACGACAAGTCACCAGTAGAGACATATACATGTGGACAGAGGGAAGATTAGCTTGGTACTCTGACAAGAAGTAAGAAATGAAATAGAAGATAGGGAATGGTGGAGTTGAAGAGGAAAAGATGACGGACCCCAAAGACAGGAAAATTGAAAGCGTAAGGAATTAAATTACAAATGATTAAGTTGAGCATAATTTATGAAGGACTTTTCTTTTATGATCGCCTACTTAACTGTGTGTACAACAATGCTGCTATTCCAAGATAGGTGCCACATACTTCTTCCTAAAGCTCGACACCTCTCACAAGACAAAAACTTTACGGTGTGACCAAATTCGCCGTCCTTATGACTCCATAATGGTGGCCTTATCGGGCCCAGCCAATTGCTTAAAACTCCCATCTATCCTTGGGTATATCACAGTGTCCTAAGACATGTCATACAATTAAATGCTACTACTTCAGTAGTCGGTATTCCTTTGGAAAACAGTGTCGAAGAAGGCTCAAGTTTTGAACAGAGATTTCTGCTTACTGGCAGTTTAGCTGCGGGCTGGACGCAGTTCGCATCTGATGCTTGATCAGCCATTGTCAGAGAGCATGGAACACTGTTCTCGTGAACTCTTCTTCAACATGAAAGATTAAAGTCTGACTGCATTAGTTCACAAGGACTGAATAGTTTTGTGTTAGAATACACCCTGATAATAAACTCCAAAAAATGCTGCTCAGTTGAAAGTTGATAGATAACAATGGATAGGACAGATTATGTCACGAAATTAAAAAGTGAAGAAATGACACAGACAGCTGGAGGTCCGTGCGATTGCCAATTGCATTATACCAGGTGCGTACCCTTGCGGGATTGGTTCTCTTGTTCATCCAACAGACTAGGTATATGGCCAAAGCTTGCTCATCCTGTGGGCATGATTCACTCTGTTTACGTTACTTATCACGGGGATAGGCATGTGGTATGTCCCTCCAGATAAACATTCAAATACAAATGAAATGAATCATGGTTACATCTTAAATTACCCTTCCACAATAGTTTCTTAACTAGAACATTATTAATAAACACTTAAGTAATTGGCAATACTCGAGAACTTACTCTGGCATACTTGGAATCTCACAAATTGAATAATTATCCCCATAATTCTAGCTATGACGTAACCCATAGAAGCATTAGGTTCAGGTGCCCATATACTAATTTACTAGTGCTGGCAAAACTCTAGCAAGTCTCTCCAATAAACTGATAACAACATAAACAAAACATGGACAAAATGAACAACAGTAAAAATAATACATCGACATAAGTAACTGGTAACCCATCATAGTGACACAAGCAGTGGCGAAACTGCAATAGAAGCAAAAGTACAAAATATTATTTCCCTTACACAAAACTCCCTTATTCTTCAGTTACATTTCATAGCAAAATAAGTGTAAGTATTCTCTGTTATTCCCTTATGCCCTTGTTTATATTTCCATACAGATTGACATAGCTAGGGTATGTCTACCTACAGGAAAGCTGTTGTTGAGCTATGTCAATGTTATGAGTAATGCTGTGGAAGAATGCAGTGTTTTGTCAACATTTTCTTTAGAGAGGTTTAATTTAAAGTAGTTTTATGTCTGCATCAGTTAACAGATCAGTAATTATTAAACATTTTGTATGGTATTTCGCGTGTTGATTTGTACACCTTGTGTCATAATTGCGAATATTGGTGCTTATCAGTCTCCCAATCAATCGTTCAAGGGTATGATTGTTGTTACTTTTGTTAATTCTCTTACCTACCTGCTTCCATATATTCATTATTGACGGCCCAATGAAGCTGATTGCCTCTAGAAGACGTCGATATGTACCTGTCAGCACTTCTGTTTTTAATAGAACTGGAGTCCATTGCCATATATGGAGTGTATAGGGAGGAATGTAATTTCCTTAGTGTTGACAATGTGTAAAGTTATACCAAATATTCGTCACAAGTGGTTAAAAATTCCGTGGAGGTTGAGGTGCTAAGGTGCGACATGTGTCGCACATGTAAGATTGCTGAGTGCTGACAATACAGCTAACAGTATGGCTGCGACTGGTTCTAACCGGCTCGGCAGCTGTAATGGTGTCTGTGCGCACATATGCCGGAGCTACTCTACTTCCCTGCAGGCAGAATTATGCCTTACGAAAGGTAAATAGAGGCATAGATGGCTTCTCAAGTAGCTCTTTGCAGGTCATTGAACTTTTATCTCTCCCTGCTTTACAACTCCCAATTAATACGTACATAAAGCATTCTCAATCTTGCTGTTGCAACAGATTAAACCTTAATTTCAGTAGTAGTAGTAGTGTTGTTGTTGTTGTGGTCTTCAGTCCTGAGACTGGTTTGATGCAGCTCTCCGTGCTACTCTATCCTGTGCAAGCTTCTTCATCTCCCAGTTTATTTATTTATTTATCTTACAGCTCGAAACATGTATTTAACATGCATGGGCAATGTTATAATAATTACATTTAGATTATTGATACACAATATAAATAGGTTACATGCTATTAAGTAAAAGATCACTTAAGTATATTTAACATAGCATTCCTGAGGTCAAATCATGCCAGCACCATACTGTATGGGCACTTCAATATAAGCCATTTTTTTTAACTCGTTTTTAAAAATTCTACCAGAAAGCTGTTTCAGGTTGTTTGGCAGAGAATTATAAAATATTGCTCCCTTAATGAATGGGGTATTTGTTGCTAGATTCAATCGTCTGCTCACCATATGAAAGTCTGATTTGTGTCTTGTATTGTAATAATGGATTTCCATATTTCTGTTTGTCATTTTTTTGTCTTTTTTCACTAATAAAATTGATTGAAACATATATACTGCATAGATAGTCATAATATTAAACTTAATAAACAGGTTTTTACATGAAGTTCTGGGTCTTACTTTTGCCATAGTTCTTATTACTCTTTTCTGCAATACAAATACCCTTTTTATATTGTATTAGCTACACCCACACCACAATACAATTCCATAAGATAGGTGGGGATACACCAACCCAAAATACACTTCGATATCTAAATATTGAAATAATCTCCTTAGTAAATACAGACTAGATGTTATTTTACCACAGACATGATCTATTTGCTGGTTCCATGAAAGTCTGTCATCTATATATATCCCCAGAAATTTACATTCTGAACAGGTATTTTCCTGAATGTCCTCATTTACAACAGTACTTTTATTTGAGCCGCTTGTCTTAAAATAAATTAAATTAATTTTGTTAATATTGACCCTCAGATTTTCTTTTTCAAAACGTGTTTGGGCTTTTTCAACTAAATTCTGTACCGCTGAATTTAGGTCATCATTACTACGTGCCCAGCAAACCCCAGAGGTGTCATCAGCATACATAGTAATACGATGACTGGTGTCTAATACTTTTGGGAAATCATTCACGTAGCAAATAAACAAGAAGGGGCCCAAGATAGAGCCTTTTGGCACACCAAAATGTATATTTCTTATCTTTGATCTTCTTTTTCGATTACCTCTCCATTATTATACACAACTTCTGTGCATTGTTGTCTACCTTTAAGGTAAGATTCTATTAAAAGCAACAGTTTCCCACTGACACCATTATAAGCAAGTTTACTTAAAAGAGCACCATGATGGACTCTGTCAAACGCTTTGGAAAGATCTAAAAACACTCCTGCCATTTCATAACCCTCATTTATTTTCTCCATCAGACAGTGTACAAACTGTACTGCTGCAGATATGGTGCTCCGACCACTTCTAAAGCCGTGTTGAAAATCTCCTATTAAGTTATTCATATTATAGTGCTTGATTAAGATTTCTAGCATTATTTTTTCAATTAATTTACCATACACTGAGGTTAAGGCAACTGGTCTGTAGTTCTGTGGTTGTTTTCTTTCCTCTTTTTTATATAAAGGTTTAACTATAGCAAGTTTCAGTTTCTTCGGAAACACACCTTCTTCAAGTACATAATTTATTAGATGGACTAATGGTCTGGCTGTCAATTAGCTGTGTTACATCCTTGATGGTTACTGTAGGTAGCTTACAAGAGTCCCGTTCCTTTTCCTTGTCATATTTATGCTGCCTCTCCTGTTTCATGCAAGTATCATTTTCAATAGCATCTATAAAGTAATCATTAAATATATTGCTAATTATATAAGGATCAGAAAAATTATCATTATGTATACTTAACTCTATATTATCGAACAAAAGCGCTGGCAGGTCGATAGACACACAAACAAACACAAACATACACACAAAATTCAAGCTTTCGCAACAAACTGTTGCCTCATCAGGAAAGAGGGAAGGAGAGGGGAAGACGAAAGGAAGTGGGTTTTAAGGGAGAGGGTAAGGAGTCATTCCAATCCCGGGAGCGGAAAGACTTACCTTAGGGGGAAAAAAGGACAGGTATACACTCGCACACACGCACATATCCATCCACACATACAGACACAAGCAGACATATTTGCTTGTGTCTGTATGTGTGGATGGATATGTGCGTGTGTGCGAGTGTATACCTGTCCTTTTTTCCCCCTAAGGTAAGTCTTTCCGCTCCCGGGATTGGAATGACTCCTTACCCTCTCCCTTAAAACCCACTTCCTTTCGTCTTCCCCTCTCCTTCCCTCTTTCCTGATGAGGCAACAGTTTGTTGCGAAAGCTTGAATTTTGTGTGTATGTTTGTGTTTGTTTGTGTGTCTATCGACCTGCCAGCGCTTTTGTTCGGTAAGTCACCTCATCTTTGTTTTTATATATAATTTTTCCCACGTGGAATGTTTCCTTCCATTATATTGATAACTCTATATTATTAATTTTAGTTTTTGAATCAGTGTTCCTCATATCATTAACTACTGCCCAGCATGACTTTGAGACACAGTCAGTACCTACTGCAACCTATATCCTTCTGAATTTGCTTAGTGTATTCTTCTCTTGGTCTCCCTCTATGATTTTTACCCTCCACACTGCTCTCCAATACTAAATTGATGATCCCTTGATGCCTCAACACATGTCCTACCAACCGATCCCTTCTTCTAGTCAAGTTGTGCCACAAACTTCTCTTCTCCCCAATCCTATTCAATACTTCCTCATTAGTTATGTGATCTACCCATCTAATCTTCAGCATTCTTCTGTAGCACCACATTTCAAAAGCTTCTATTCTCTTCTTGTCCAAACTATTTATCGTCCATGTTTCACTTCCATACATGGCTACACTCCATACAAATACTTTCAGAAATGACTTCGTGACACTTAAATCTACACTCGATGTTAACAAATTTCTCTTCTTCAGAAACCCTTTCCTTGCCATTGCCAGTCTACATTTTATATCCTCTCTACTTCGATCATCATCAGTCATTTTGCTCCCCAAATACCAAAACTCCTTTACTACTTTAAGTGTCTCATTTCCTAATCTAATTCCCTCAGCATCACCCGACTTAATTCGACTACATTCCATTATCCTCGTTTTGCTTTTGTTGATGTTCATCTTATATCCACCTTTCAAGACACTACCCATTCCATTCAACTGCTCTTCCAAGTCCTTTGCTGTCTCTGACAGAATTACATCATCGGCGAAACTCAAAGTTTTTATTTCTTCTCCATGGATTTTAATACCTACTCCAAATTTTTCTTTTGTTTCCTTCAATGCTTGCTCAATATACAGATTGAATAACATCGGGGGGAGACTACAAACCCTGTCTCACTCCCTTCCCAACCACTGCTTCCCTTTCATGTCCCTCGACTCTTAGAACTGCCATCTGGTTTCTGTACAAATTGTAAATAGCCTTTCGCTCCCTGTATTTTACCCCCGCCACCTTCAGAATTTGAAAGAGAGTATTCCAGTCAACATTGTCAAAAGCTTTCTCTAAGTCTACAAATGCTAGAAACGTAGGTTTGCCTTTTCTTAATCTAGCTTCTAAGATAAGTCGTAGGGTCAGTATTGCCTAACGTGTTCCAACATTTCTACGGAATCCAAACTGCTCTTCCCCAAGGTGGCTTCTACTAGTTTTTCCATTCGTCTATAAAGAATCCGTGTTAGTATTTTGCAGCCATGATTTATTAAACTGATAGTGCGGTAATTTTCACATTTGTCAATACCTTCTTCTAGAAGTCTGAGGGTATTTCGCCTGTTTCATACATCTTGCTCATCAGATGGTAGAGTTTTGTCAGGATTGGATCTCCCAAGGCTGTCAGTAGTTCTAGTGGAATGTTGTCTACTCCCGGGGCCTTCTTTCGACTCAGGTCTTTCAGTGCTCTGTCAAACTCTTCACGCAGTATTATATCTCCCATTTCATCTTCATCTACATCATCTTTTATTTCCATAATAATGTCCTCAAGTACATTGCCCTTGTATAGACCCTCTATATACTCCTTCCATCTTTCTGCTTTCCCTTCTTTGCTTAGAACTGGGTTTCCATCTGAGCTTTTGATATTCATACAAGTGGTTCTCTTTTCTCCAAAGGTCTCTTTAATTTTCCTGTAGGCAGTATCTATCTTACCCGTGGTGAGATAAGCCTCTACATCCTTACATTTGTCCTCCAGCCATCCCTGCTTAGCTATTTTGCACTTCCTGTCGATCTCATTTTTGAGACGTTTGTATTCCTTTTTGCCTGCTTCATTTACTGCATTTTTATATTTTCTCCTTTCATCAATTAAATTCAGTATTTCTTCTGTCACCCAAGGATTTCTAGTAGCCCTCGTCTTTTTACCTACTTTATCCTCTGCTGCCTTCACTACTTCATCCCTCAAGGCAACCCATTCTTCTTCTACTGTATTTCTTTCACCCATTCCTGTCAATTGTTCCCTTATGCTCTCCCTGAAACTCTGTACAACCTCTGGATTAGTCAGTTTATCCAGGTCCCATTTCCTTAAATTCCCACATTTTTGGAGTTTCTTCAATTTTAATCTACAGGTCATAACCAATAGATTGTGGTCAGAATCCACATCTGCCCCTGGAAATGTCTTACAATTTAAAACCTGGTTCCTAAATCTCTGTCTTACCATTATCTATCTGAAACCTGTCAGTAAATTTTTGTCTCCCTTCACAATCTGAATAATTTCTTTTATTTCATCATACATTTCTAGTAGTGTTAATGAAAGGAAAAAATTATCCCTTATAAAGTGTAGATATCTCAGTTACTTCCTGATTTTGCTATCATTGTATACTGCACTTGGTGACGTGGTCCAAACGCCTCAGAAATGCAGAGAGTGCGGACTGCCTCAACAGTCCTTTCTTTTTGCCTGCAGCTGGAGACAATGTGGATGCCCAAGCCTGGTCCTGACGCGGAGTGGCGAGGTTGGCGTAGAACTGAGTAGGCCTTCGTATGTGGCTGGCTGGCTGGTCTTCTTGCTATACATTGAGTTTAGTTCCTCGAGACGGTCACAAAATTTCCTTCCAGCATTAGCTTATGTTGTTCACATCAGTTATTCATGGAGGATGTTTTCAAGGAACTCAGATAACTCAACTGTTAAAATTCGTGACATTATCATGACTCATTTATTTGCTTAGATACTCTGTTAATCTAAAATGAACATAATTTATGAATTTTTATACTTCTGTATTAATTGTGAAGATGACTTGGTTCTCTTTGAAATCACTTACTTGAAACTAGTGGCTAATAACTTCTGAACTGGACACTAATATTAGGGTTGTTCCCCCCCATGAACCATGGACCTTGCGTTGGTGGGGAGGCTTGCGTGCCTCAGCGATACAGATAGCCGTACCGTAGGTGCAACCACAACGGAGGGGTATCTGTTGAGAGGCCAGACAAACGTGTGGTTCCTGAAGAGGGGCAGCAGCCTTTTCAGTAGTTGCAATGGCAACAGTCTGGATGATTGACTGATCTGGCCTTGTAACAATAACCAAAACGGCCTTGCTGTGCTGGTACTGCGAACGGCTGAAAGCAAGGGGAAACTACAGCCGTAATTTTTCCCGAGGGCATGCAGCTTTACTGTATGATTACATGATGATGGCGTCCTCTTGGGTAAAATATTCCGGAGGTAAAATAGTCCCCCATTCGGATCTCCGGGCGGGGACTACTCAAGAGGATGTCGTTATCAGGAGAAAGAAAACTGGCGTTCTATGGATCGGAGCGTGGAATGTCAGATCCCTTAATCGGGCAGGTAGGTTAGAAAATTTAAAAAGGGAAATGGATAGGTTGAAGTTAGATATAGTGGGAATTAGTGAAGTTCGGTGGCAGGAGGAACAAGACTTCTGGTCAGGTGACTACAGGGTTATAAACACAAAATCAAATAGGGGTAATGCAGGAGTAGGTTTAATAATGAATAGGAAAATAGGAATGCGGGTAAGCTACTACAAACAGCATAGTGAACGCATTATTGTGGCCAAGATAGATACGAAGCCCACACCTACTACAGTAGTACAAGTTTATATGCCAACTAGCTCTGCAGATGACGAAGAAATTGAAGAAATGTATGATGAAATAAAAGAAATTATTCAGATTGTGAAGGGAGACGAAAATTTAATAGTCATGGGTGACTGGAATTCGAGTGTAGGAAAAGGGAGAGAAGGAAACATAGTAGGTGAATATGGATTGGGGGACAGAAATGAAAGAGGAAGCCGGCTGGTAGAATTTTGCACAGAGCACAACATAATCATAACTAACACTTGGTTTAAGAATCATGAAAGAAGGTTGTATACATGGAAGAACCCTGGAGATACTAAAAGGTATCAGATAGATTATATAATGGTAAGACAGAGATTTAGGAACCAGGTTTTAAATTGTAAGACATTTCCAGGGGCAGATGTGGACTCTGACCACAATCTATTGGTTATGACCTGTAGATTAAAACTGAAGAAACTGCAAAAAGGTGGGAATTTAAGGAGATGGGACCTGGATAAACTAAAAGAACCAGAGGTTGTACAGAGCTTCAGGGAGAGCATAAGGGAGCAATTGACAGGAATGGGGGAAATAAATACAGTAGAAGAAGAATGGGTAGCTTTGAGGGATGAAGTAGTGAAGGCAGCAGAGGATCAAGTAGGTAAAAAGACGAGGGCTAGTAGAAATCCTTGGGTAACAGAAGAAATATTGAATTTAATTGATGAAAGGAGAAAATATAAAAATGCAGTAAGTGAAACAGGCAAAAAGGAATACAAACGTCTCAAAAATGAGATCGACAGGAAGTGCAAAATGGCTAAGCAGGGATGGCTAGAGGACAAATGTAAGGATGTAGAGGCTTGTCTCACTAGGGGTAAGATAGATACTGCCTACAGGAAAATTAAAGAGACCTTTGGAGATAAGAGAACGACTTGTATGAATATCAAGAGCTCGGATGGAAACCCAGTTCTAAGCAAAGAAGGGAAAGCAGAAAGGTGGAAGGAGTATATAGAGGGTCTATACAAGGGCGATGTACTTGAGGACAATATTATGGAAATGGAAGAGGATGTAGATGAAGATGAAATGGGAGATATGATACTGCGTGAAGAGTTTGACAGAGCACTGAAAGACCTGAGTCGAAACAAGGCCCCCGGAGTAGACAATATTCCATTGGAACTACTGACGGCCGTGGGAGAGCCAGTCCTGACAAAACTCTACCAGCTGGTGAGCAAGATGTATGAAACAGGCGAAATACCCTCAGACTTCAAGAAGAATATAATAATTCCAATCCCAAAGAAAGCAGGTGTTGACAGATGTGAAAATTACCGAACTATCAGCTTAATAAGTCACAGCTGCAAAATACTAACACGAATTCTCTACAGACGAATGGAAAAACTAGTAGAAGCCAACCTCGGGGAAGATCAGTTTGGATTCCGTAGAAACACTGGAACACGTGAGGCAATACTGACCTTACGACTTATCTTAGAAGAAAGATTAAGAAAAGGCAAACCTACGTTTCTAGCATTTGTAGACTTAGAGAAAGCTTTTGACAATGTTGACTGGAATACTCTCTTTCAAATTCTAAAGGTGGCAGGGGTAAAATACAGGGAGCGAAAGGCTATTTACAATTTGTACAGAAACCAGATGGCAGTTATAAGAGTCGAGGGACATGAAAGGGAAGCAGTGGTTGGGAAGGGAGTAAGACAGGGTTGTAGCCTCTCCCCGATGTTGTTCAATCTGTATATTGAGCAAGCAGTAAAGGAAACAAAAGAAAAATTCGGAGTAGGTATTAAAATTCATGGAGAAGAAATAAAAACTTTGAGGTTCGCTGATGACATTGTAATTCTGTCAGAGACAGCAAAGGACTTGGAAGAGCAGGTGAATGGAATGGACAGTGTCTTGAAAGGAGGATATAAGATGAACGTCAACAAAAGCAAAACAAGGATAATGGAATGTAGTCTAATTAAGTCGGGTGATGCTGAGGGAATTAGATTAGGAAATGAGGCACTTAAAGTAGTTAAGGAGTTTTGCTATTTGGGGAGCAAAATAACTGATGATGGTCGAAGTAGAGAGGATATAAAATGTAGGCTGGCAATGGCAAGGAAAGCGTTCCTGAAGAAGAGAAATTTGTTAACATCCAGTATTGATTTAAGTGTCAGGAAGTCATTTCTGAAAGTATTTGTATGGAGCGTAGCCATGTATGGAAGTGAAACATGGACGATAAATAGTTTGGACAAGAAGAGAATAGAAGCTTTCGAAATGTGGTGCTACAGAAGAATGCTGAAGATTAGATGGGTAGATCACATAACTAATGAGGAAGTATTGAATAGGATTGGGGAGAAGAGAAGTTTGTGGCACAACTTGACCAGAAGAAGGGATCGGTTGGTAGGACATGTTCTGAGGCATCAAGGGATCACCAATTTAGTATTGGAGGGCAGCGTGGAGGGTAAAAATCGTAGAGGGAGACCAAGAGATGAATACACCAAGCAGATTCAGAAGGATGTAGGTTGCAGTAGGTACTGGGAGATGAAAAAGCTTGCACAGGATAGAGTAGCATGGAGAGCTGCATCAAACCAGTCTCAGGACTGAAGACCACAACAACAACAACATTTGGAACTAACATCGATTTGGTTATTTCTTGACTTTACTGTATTGCACATTGGCATTTCAAGTTCGATCCTTTGGCTGACGTGTTTCCCACACAGCAGTCACTCACAGAATAAATATCACAGAAAGGGCCAGCTTCCTTGACGTCATATAGACCTGTTTATTAACTGCAAGAAAGGTAATACAACACAGCTAAAGACCGGTTTGAAATTCCAACGTCTCCTACCTTTTGGCGGCGTAGACAGTGTTTACAAGGAAAAAATTTTCTTTTCACTCTTGGTTTTATTCTTTACTGAAAATTCGAATACACATCATGAATAGATTTCCATTATTGGGTAAAACTAGTAACATCTCTAGGACAATATTATGCGGATGGATTTACTTTCATAACTATCTTCTTGGATTTAATGGTTATGCTACAACATAAGATCGCAGGTGCGGATGCGCAGCTGGGCGCTTGCTTCAGCATAGCTGAGGCACATGGCCTGCAGAGCGAAGGGGGGTGGTGAGGTGGGGCGAAGGGAAAGGTGCAGGTACTGCCTGTGCCAACGGCAGAGATGGGGCTAAGGTAGGGGAACTGTAATGGCCGCTCGTTTGGTGGAGAGGCGGTTGTGTGTGTGTGGGGGGGGGGGGGGGGGAAGTAAGGGAGGTTGTGTCAGCAGCTGGCAGGGAGGGGTGGGGCTGGCACTTTGTAAACAGACTGTGCTTGACATTAAGTGTGCGACTTCCATGTTGGTATTTAATTTACCGAAACACATAGCATTATAAAAACTTACCTTGCTGTCTCTTCAACATCACATTATGAAAACAGTAAAACAGCACTTAAGGAAAGCTCCTTTCACTTTTAAAGTAACTTATTTGTTGTTTAACTTGGACGTACATATTCTTGTTATTATCGGCGTGTAAATATTCAGCATATACATATATGTAATGGGGCTTATTTCAAATGGCAGGTAGATGGCAGCATGTTGTTACTGATCTACTGGCAGATATGGAGGCATGCTACTATCATCTTTTTATGGTAAAGCTTTAACAGCTGTGTTTGTGCACTATTCACTAAATCAACAGGTGAAGTGTGAATCCCTTTGACATATACCAGATTAGCTGATTCTTAGCTTAGCATGTTCTATTGGCAAGGACAACTTTCCCCTTAATTCCATTACCAATAAGTATTTATGTTTTCAATTCTCGGCTGCTACAACAACATTACTAGAGACATTAAATGGCACAAGACGAAATGATTACGGAAACTTCAATCACTTCCGTTAACATGTGATATCCTAAATTCTGTTACCAATGGTTGGCAATTCTTATGTCTACTTTTAACTAACGTGCACAACTGAAATGAATATATAGTGTGAACGGTAGTTTCCGTCAATTAATGCTCTTGCTGCACGCAGGACTTTCACAACTGGTTACATTTCCTCTCAGACGTAATTCTTGGAATTTAAATCATTGGGGTTCTTTGACCTTAGAGCATATTTATGTTGCAGTCTAGGCAGTTGTATTATCTTCTTTCTTGCTTTCTTGGGTGGAACTACTGGCGTAATAGGCCCGGTTTCACTATTGGGCGGGGGTGGCTCAGAACCTTTGTACTACTTTAACCTGTCGAAATGAATGATCACTGTGAATTCTGCTAACTGAATTTCCACATTTACTGGTGAAGTAAGCCAAGTAGGTGTAAACTTCTTGGTTCTTCCCTTCTTTACTGCTGGACTGTGCAACATAACTAGGTCTCCTACCTTGTACCTGGGCATTTTTGCTTTCTGATTATTTCTCTTATCTGTTGAGCCATGGCTTTTGTGTTATTCCCTCTCACTTTTTTTCCAAATGGCTTTTAGATGTCAGGCCAAACCTTTCACGTCTGTGGATTTAATTCCAGGGGGCAGCCTGTCAATCTCGAAATGCGAATTCATAGGGCGGCCATATACAGCTTCATAAGGGGAATATCCTGTAGCTATGGACATGGCTATTATATGCGTATGTGATGTATTGGACGTACCTGTCCCAGTCAGTGTGATTTTTATTGATATAGTAAGAAAGCATGCGCATAACGGTGCGATGGACCCGCTCCAGTTGTCCATCTGCTTTTGGATGAAACGGTGTCGTTCTCCACTTTTTGATTCGCAACAATCGACAGACTTGTGTGAACAATGTGGACATAAAATTCGTGCCTTGATCTGTAAGTACAGCTTCAGGACTTCCATAGGGTAATACTAAATGGGTGACAAATGCACAAGCTACCGTTTCTGTGGACATATCTGGTATGGGAACAAGAATTAAGAAACTGGAAAAATAATCTATGATGTACAATATATATCTGTTATTATGTGGACTCAGAGGGAAAGGACCAACAAAATCTGTGGCTACTAAAGCCCAAGGACCTGTGGCTTCTGGCACTTGCTGTTAGGGTACCTTTGTTCTGGTTGGTAATGACCTCTTAACGCAGGGCAAGCAATTTTGTATGTACTTTTGTACATCCCTCGTCTGCCTTCCCAGAAATAGCGGGTGGCTATTCAACGATTAGTGGTGCTAAGACCATTATGACATGCTTTTAGGCTATCATGACATTGTGTTATTATCTTGGGACATAGTTCTTTTGAAATTATTACCCATTTACCCATGAGGTTTTTCGATACAAGATTCCATCTTCAACGGAAAATCCAGGCAGAGTTTCATACTTCTGACATTCAACATCTCTCTGTTGTGTTTCTCTCCATTCTTCAGTAGAAACATCATTGGTAACAATTACCCTAACTTTTCGACTTAATGCGTCGGCATTCTGATGTAACTTACCTGGTTTATGTTTTACTTCATATTCGCTCAATTTTAAAGCCCAACAAGTTAGCCTGCTGCTAGGGTCTTTTAAGCTTAGCATCCACTATAATGCAGCATGATCAGTGATAACAGTAAATTTTCTCCTCTACAAATAACATTGGAAATAGGTTACACCAAACCTGAGCACTAAAAGCTCCTTCTCAGTGGTACTGTAATTTGATTCTGCTTTGTTAAGCTGTCGAGACACATAACCAATTGGTTGTACTTCTCCATCAATTTATTGTGACAGGATGGCTTCTACAGCATAATTGGAGGCATCTACCGACAGAATGAGTGGCTTTTCAAAGTCTGGGTATGCTAGTACAGGGGCTCTAGTTAAAACATGTGGATTTGTTTCATTGCTTCATCACATTCCTTGGTCCAGATAAAACTAGCTCCTTTTTTCAAAAATTTAGTCAAGGGCTTCACAATGGTAGCATAATTGTTCACAAAATGTCTGTAATAATTTACAAGACCTAGAAATGACTGTAAATCTTTGATATTTGTTGGTGTTGGAAATTCCTTTACTGCTGTGGTCAAACAGGGATCCGGTTTGACATCTTCTTCACTTATTATATGCCCAAAATATTGTACCTGCATTTGAGCAAAGGCACACTTTTCCACTTTCACACTCAAGTGAGTTCCTTTCAACCATTCAAAAACATCGCTCAGCCTTTCTGCATTTTCTTTGATAGTTTTAGAAAAAATAATAATGTCATCTAAATCATGTACTGGATTTCAATCCGTGCAACAACAAATCTGCAAATCTTTGAACAGTGGTGGGTGCATTCCTCAAACCAAAAGGCATTCTTACAAATTCATATAATCCTGTGTTGGAGGGCAGCATGGAGGGTAAAAATCATAGAGGGAGACCAAGAGATGAATACACTAAACAGATTCAGAAGGTCGTAGGTTACAGTAGGTACTGGGAGATGCAGAAGCCTGCACAGGATAGAGTAGATGCGAAACCAGTCTCTGGACTGAAGACCACAACAACAACAACAACAACAACAACATAATCCTGTAGGTATGACAAAAGCAGTTTTATGGCAGTCCTGGGGTGCAACAGGGATCTGATTATATCCGGAGAATAAGTCAAGGGTGGTGAAATACTTGTAGTTACCTAGATGGTCTAATGTCTCATCAATGTGCAGTAATGGATACATGTCTGGTGTGGTTACTTGGTTAACTGCCTGCGTATTGACACATAGATAGGCTTTCTCTCCATTTATGATCTTTTTCGGTATGATGACCACGAGGGACACCCATGAACTTGAGGGGGTTGAATGATTCCTTCAACTAACTGTTGCTGAATCGTATCTTCCACTACAGATTGCGAATGATACAGTATATGATATGGTTTTTGTGCAATCGGCCGTGCTTCACTGGTTGGAATTTTGTGCTGAACCAAATCCGTGGCTGGTAAGAATTGCCTCTCTTCAAACAACCAAGAAAATTCCTCTAACACTGGCTGAAACATCTTCTTCTCCTCAGTGTTTAAATTTAATTTCTCTGTCAATTGACTCCTTAATGACTACATGACACAGCGCACTTCTCTAACTGAACACTTCTTTCTCCTCCGTCCCTTCTCATCTTTACCTCGCTGCATCTCAGCTCCTCATACTTCTTCAAAAATCTCCTGTCCACTAGCAACAACAGTACCTTTCGGTATCACAACATCTTTTACACCAAAATTATCTATACTCACCGGTATGGCAAAACCTTTCTGTTTTCTTTCTGGTCAACAAATACTTCTCTTTATATGTACTGATTGATGATCTAATACAGCATTCTGGGTGAGCGGATCCACCAAAAGATCTATCTTGGCTGTGTATGATTTTTGACATCTATCCAAAGAATCTTTCCATTTTCACTTCTTATCTTTACAGGGTCAGTGATTTTTATCGCCCATGTCTGCAGTTTTATGGGAGACTGTGAATGGTGCCTTTCACAGTTTCCTTGCAGCTGGTGGGATGGTGCACTGCTGAAATGATGAGCTTCACCGAACTGCACAGTGCGCATTCGATAATTCACTATCCCCTGATAATGGTGCAAGAAGTCATTCTCTAATATGGTGTCAAAATCACCTTTCTTTAGCCTTACTATTTCCATTTCTTGACGGTATTTACCCTTGTCTAATTGCAGATTCACTACACACAAACCTGCAGGGACAATTACTCCCTCTTCAAGGCCACTGATATGAAATTGGGTGACTGTAACATCCTTTGATCATTTTTATCTACAAATAATAAATGGTGAAAAAATAGTGGCTTTGTGGGGCAAACATTATTGGTATGGCCTACAGTCTGGCAAAAATTACAGAAAGGTGTGTGACAGCGCATTCCCATGTGGTTGTGTCTCCCACAACACTGACGAAATACTTCCCTTGCTGAAACCGGTACTGTGTCCGGTGGACGCAGTGCAACGGCACAGAAGCGCAATACATCTTCGCGTACGATTGCCAAACAAACAGCTTCAAACAGTGAAGTGGGGGAGGCTGCTTTAACTTCTCCTCTGATGCGGGGATCAATACCACAAACAAACACATCAATTGCATGCAATTCTGCTTCTGAGTGCAAAATTCTATTTTCACTGACATTTTCGCCTAGCTTGTAGGTACAACAAGATACGGTCATATGTGATCTGCAAAGGTATCAAAATCTTCATTTGGCTTCTACCTAAGGGTTGACAATTGATCTCTATAGTATCCGGTACCTCTGGTATCAGTATAACATGTAGTTAGTCCATGGGCCAAAACTTCAAAGTCATGCGTATCGCACGGTTCGTCCACTGTTTCTATAAACATTTGAGCTTCCCCTGTCAACTTTAATCTGGCTACGGTGACCAGTAGATCATCTGGCCAGGCACAAGTGCGACCCACAGTGCGAATATTCTGTATGAACATAGCCATATTTTCATGGGACTTCCCGGAAAAGGTGGGAATGAAATCAGGTGCAGGAAAATTGCTTACAGTTGCCACATTAGTTGATATTGCAGCAGTCGCATTAGTGACAGAATTAGTATTAGGTGTCACTGATGGCACATTGGTTACAGGCATGGAACTAGCCACAGGTACTGAAGGTTGCACACTGGCTTCCAGCATCTGTTTCAAGATGTGGTTTTGCTCAAATAATTCATGATTTTGTATGAACAATTGGTTCATTTGTGCATTTATGGCTTCGAGTGGGTCTTGCAAGACAGCTGCCTCTTCAGGAGGGTCTCTCCCTTGAGATTTTTCCTTCGGCGTGTTTACAAATTTAAGGGACACTAGTGACAAAAAAAAATAATTGTTACATAAAAGGATGGTCGCAAAGTTTCTTAATCCAGTGGTAGATGACTCATGATGTTACTGTTCGAAGCGGCGCCTGACTTACATAGTAGTGGAGTCGGCGCGACACACTGGTGGTGGCGGCGGTGTGGGTAGAGTGGCGGCGACGGGTGACATGCTGGTGGTGGTCATTCATATGGGCGGCTGTTTGGCACATTGTATGCACAAAATACTCGGCGTTTTGCCAGGAGATTTGGAAATAGCATCAAAGTCACTATGGGAACGGATCCCACTCCTGACACCAAATGTACAGGATGGGAAGGCTGTGGGTGTGAAGGAAGGATTAAAAGAGTAGATGTAATAGGTCTTTTATTGACCACTTTTGCCTTATGAAGGATCACATCGTCAGGCCTAGGGAGACGAGGGTGAGCCAGGGGGTATTGTTTGGTGAAATATAGTCCGTGAAGCTAACGAAAGTTGGTGTCTGCCAATCGGGCAAGTTCGAGCGGCATTCCTTCTGCGAAAACTAAGTTCAAGGCATGTCAGCACCAGGAGAAGTGGGAGATGTTCTCCGCTACAGGGCACATGTCCAAGAGTGCGGGCCCAGCGACAGGCGGCCGGGGTACATTCAACATGCCATGCGGCTTCCTCCGCCCTGATTGGTCAGGAACTTTCCAGAGCGTGGCTTGGTCAGCAATGCCTGGGGTGGCATTACTTTGTCAGCACACGAGGGAGGTGCGTAATCGAGATTGCCTACCTTGGTGCTGACTTCCTGTTGCTGGACCGTGAATGGAAAAATTACAGGCAGCCGATGCTGCCGGCTGATGTTTCGCTGTAACAAGAAAAATAAAGTTAACTTTTGAAAGCTAATCTTTACAATATCAATGAGTCAGTGTTGGAATTGACCAACTCATACAAATACCTGGGCTTAACTTTTAGTACAGAAATGAAATTGAATGATCACAAACATTCAGTCTGTGGGTAAAGCGAATGGTAGACTTCAATTTATTGGTAGAATACTGGGGAAGTGCAATCAGGCTGCAAAGGAGATTGCTTACAAATTACTCCTGCAACCTGTTCTAGAATATTGCTCAAGTGTGTGTGGCTCGTACCTGATAGGGTTAACAGGGGACCATTGAATGTATACAGAGAAGGGCAGCGCAAGTGGTCATAGGTTTGTTTAATCTGTGGGAGAGTGTCACAGAGATTCTGAGGGAAGTGACCTGGAAGACTCTTGAAGATGTTTGTAAACTATCATGAGAAAGTCAGTTCACAAGATTTCAAGAACTGTCTTTCAGTGATGCTCTAGGAATATACTGCAATACCCTATGTAATGCTGACACAGAGATCATGAGGATAAGATCAGAATAATTACTGTGCATCCAGATGCAGTAAAACATGCTGCACTGTCATGTGCTAAGATATCTTCTTTGTTTGAATGTATGTACAGTATGTTTGTGAACAATTATTTCTAAGATTAAAACATACAAAGAGTAAAAATAGAAGAAAAATCTCACATCAATACCTTGAAAACACCATGAGAAATGTAACTAGTTTAATAGAACCTGATATTGATGCATTATTTTCCAAATTCAATGCCAAATGTCACATTAATTCTGTGATTTGTAGTTACTTAAATATGTAAAATTATTAATGACATCTCATACATAAAATTTGAAATTAATTCCATCTGTATTTCTTAGAATAAAGAATCATAAATTAATAAATTCTAAATTACCCAAAAGTGTTAACTATATACCTTTGGCTGTCTTCTCTTCTCCCTTTTTCCCCGCTGTCAGTTATTTTTAGTGTTAAGTACATTTATGTGCAGCCTAAAAATACTTATTTTCTTCCAATGTGGCTGCATTAAGCTAAATACTGGACACCCCTGCTTTACAGGATGTAAAAGAAGTATGTACACTAATTTGTGCATAAATCAGAGGAGATAAAAAGAAACATTTTTATTGTATCACACAGAATATCAAAGGTGCACCATTTCCACATTAAGGTTTGATGCTGGACTTCGCTTGAGCCCATGTTCACCGCTGTTTTCGCTCCGTTGTATGCAACACATTGACAGTGGAACCAGATTTGCAACACAGTTACATCTTGCTGCTAAGAAGGGAAGGTTTTCATTACTGCTGGCAGTCTCCACAATTCTGGAAAAAGTATTACATTATTATTGTTAATGTTAGGTTGTGTTTACATGAAATTTTCTACTGATGTTTACTGGGTCTTGATGGCTGATTACACACTAACCAAGTTAGCTGTCATCCATCTCATTTATGGGGAGACATGATGCAACAGTTGAGCAATGAGACACCTGTATGCATAACAGTTTCCAGGGAGGAAGTTACCAAATCGTATTACATTTCAGAGACTCGATGGCCATCTTTGTGAAACAGGATTCTTTACACCAGATTGGTGGGAAACTGGAAAATCTTGCTGTGTGTGAACTACTCAGGTTTAGGAGGATGTGATGCAGTGAATTTGGGACAATCTCAGCACCAGTACATGATCAATAGCAAAGGAGCTAAATAGGTTCAACACCAATGTGTGAAATGCCCTGCATTCATCAGAAAGGGCAAGACCTTTCAGCTGATACTTCCCCCAGCACATTGAATTCTGCCAATAGTGTTGATGTCAAATTACGAATGTCATTGACTTAGAAACACATGTTTTGTTCATTGATGTGGCTTTCTTCACAAGGGAAGGAATATTGGCAGGCACAGTAGTCATGTCTGGAAGTTGGGAAATCCTAGGACGATTTGTGTGTTCCATCATTAGGACGTTTACCATCTGACTGAGCTGTACCTTCTGCCTAACACACATGGTAGAGCAAATTTATGTATCTTTTTCTGTGAAGCACTATCAACAATGTTGGAGAATGTCCCTTTAGCAGTCAGGCAATGTTTATTGTTCCATCATGACCTGACTCCACCACACTTTTCTCTTTTATCTCAGGGAAAATGTTTTCCCCAATTGATGGATTGGGAAAGGTAGGTGCGACACCATCCTTGCCTCACTTCTATGGATTTCTTTTTGTGAGTGCAGATTTGCTACATGAGTCACTGATAGCCACTCCAAAAGAGCTGGCTGTCCATGTGGCTGAAGCTGTTGCCATTATTCGTGACACACCTGGTTGTTTTGTGCATGTTAAGCAATCATTAGCATGCAGGTGCCACTTGTGCACTAATGTAAGTAGGCAACATTTATAACAACAACTCTAAGACAATAGTCATCTCACAGCAGTTTGAACACAGTCTCTGAAAATGACTTGTGTCAAAATGGTCATGGAACCCCAGTGAGGAAATAGTGCACCCATAAAATTTTATCGCAATAAGGTATATTTATTTTTATCTACATTGAACCACTCAGAAATTTTGTGTACGAATTTTTTTTTATACCCTATAAGTTAGGGGAAACACAGCTGCTCATAAAAGAGCCACTGCTTCGTTTACTATGCTGCTTATGTAACACACAGAGTGCTATTAGTTGTCTGCATACTTGCAAAACAAGGATCTATCTCAGGCTGTTTCGGCACCATCCCGTCAGGCACAGGTGCCTGCGAGTACACTTTAGCTCACTCACTAGCAGGTGCAGGCGGTGTGGGCAACTGTAAAGACTGCATGTGTTCTGCGTGTGTGCGACCTTCTTGGCCACTCACACCCATCTTAGTTCAGCCAATGGAGTACAGTCACATACACTAGTTCTCAGATGTAAGGCTGCCTACACTACATGTAACCATTTGGCCACCGTCACCTGCACTGAGCCCATGTCCACCTGGCTGCTCTCGGGCAGACACGCAAGCCAGAGCAGTGTGATCTATCTATATAAATATTACATGCAACATGCTGATACTCAGCTGCGAGACTGCCCCCACCACACATAACCATTTGCCCAATCTGTCTGTCCTGAGCCCATGCCCACCTGCCTTCTCTTTGGTGAGCATTCCAAATGCAACAGCCTGACCTCTTGGTCTATCTATATAAATATTAGTGTTAAGCAGAATTTACATTATAGCCTTGAATTGTTCTGATAATTGTTGGAGGAGGGGCTCATAAGGTATTCTTTTACTTTATTTTTAAGTATCTGTGGATGATGATTTCCTGTCCAGTGTCCATTGACAACCTGTTAGGCTTGTGAAACAGAATATAAAACTTCATTCTGAACCTTAGAGAAGGCCGCACAATCCAGACTCAGTATCAAGGTGCGATTTGTGCTTTTACCAGTGGGGGGGATGTCTTACGGGGTTAGTAGAATTATGTATGTTACTAGTTTGGACCATGGCGTTATGCATGGTTAAACAGCTATTTATAAATAGATTTTAATGCCGAAACGCATTATTCACATGTATGTACTATCAGAAAGGCCATCCCTTGTTATATTTTTAAAAGTACATTATAGGTAAAACTTATTTACAAAATCATCTATATACAGGTATACGAGGGGAATTCAAAAAGTAGGGGCACATTTGTGAAAAGCTGTACTTATTCTGATGATAGAAAACTGAAACATATTAATAGTATTAATAGTAAGACTTATTAAAACTTTCAGTGTTCGGCTCTACAAATTTAAATTATATGTAAAGTTTTATTCCAGTGTGTGGGAAATAAACATCACAGGTTGGGATGCATAAACTAAAACCAGAGGAAGGGATGGTCTGATGCAGAGGGGTGGAAATCCCCCCCATCCCCCCTGCAAATCGCACACTGCTCAGTATGCCAAACAAGCAGAATTTCCATGAACATTGGAGTAGTCATTCCACTGATGCACCAAGTTGAAGATACCATTAGGTAAAACACTATGTCCTCCTGCCTGGAGAAGTCTGTAACTCCATGCTGCATAGTCTTATCTGACAAGAATCATCGATCCTTCAAGGCCTTTTTTTAATGGACTGAAGGAATGATAATCGCATGAGGAGGGATCAGGACTATAGGCCGGATGCTTGAGTGTCTCCCACCTCAGTTTGCATATCTTCTGCATTACAACATTTGCAATAAGGGGATGTGTATTCTCGTGAAGCAGTCTTCCTGGATGTTTTGACTTAATTGCACACAATAATTTCTCCAGCATTGCCCAGCACTGTTCCTCTGTGATGGAGGCACCATGTTCCCTGTATTCAATACACAATAGGTTCTGGAAATCAAAGAACAAGAAGAGCACTAGCTTTCCAGCAGATGGCTGGTTCTTAAGCTTTGTGCAACATGGGATGACAGATGACAACACTGTGTTGTCAACACTTTCAACTCCAGTTCCCAGTGGTGGCGCATCATCAATGACCCATTTGTTGTTGTCTGTAATGAATGAGGATGGCTTTTCCAATTTACCTATATCTTGTGTTTAATCGCAACCATCACAGAACTTGGCGCACCATATTGACCCATACACATTCTTCGTTTTCCACTGGATGTCTACTGTCATTTGTCCTTCAGCAGCCAAGAAATAATAACAGCATGCTGGTCCTTTTTGGATGTATTTGGTAATAATGCCAAATTTACCACATGCACATCAGAAAGACATTAATGTCACAGTAATCCCATGTGTACATGTTGGTGCTTATATAGCTGTATTAGAGTTGTACTATGTTGCTTATAAGCTGCAGCAATGCTCTCAAACAGAAACTTTTTTATTGTCCCTTACACTTCTAGTTTTGTGATTGTGAATTTCTTAGTTCATCCTAAATTGCAGGGTAGTTCAAAAGATGTGGTATTAATAGAGGTATACATGTCAGCCAGCTAGCATAGAGGACCATTAGGAGAATATTCAAGAACTTATTGAGAAAGAAAATACAAATGTCTGGATTATCGTCATGAGGGACTAGAAAGCATTGGGGGGTGAAGGAAAAGATGAAGATACAGTGGGATAATTTGGATTAGGGATGAGAAATGATAGACGTGAATGGCTAATTAGCTTTTACAAACAAAATTTGCTAGTGGTGTGTTACATATTATTTGAAAATCACAAAAGGAGGCATTATACATGGACTTCAAACTTGAATAGAGGAAGTTATCAGTTGGATACATCCCAGTGGAGAAAAGGTTTAGGAAGACTATTTTTTCCAACCAGCAGGAGAACAGTAGCACACCTATAGACAACATTTTTGTGCATTCTTCATTACTAGAGGGACATTCTGTTAGTGAAAGTGCAGATAGCTTTTCAGACTGCAACACACAAATTTTGACATTGAAAGGCCCATAAGCACTCACTCACACACACACACACACACACACACACACACACACGCACACACACACACACACACACACACACACACAATGTAAGTACAAACTATTTAGAAATGTTAATCCAGTGGCAACAGCGAATTTTTAAAACTCTTTAAAGAACAACAGTTGCAGGAGATTTATTGTGCAGACAACATAAACGATGAATGTAATACTTTTTTAAAATGTTTTAAAGGGCAACAGTTGCATGAGGTTTGTAGTGCAGGCAACATAAACAATGAATATTATACTTTTCTCAACAATGTTATGAGAAGGAAAGTAGCTTCTCATCGTATAGTGGAGATGCTGAGTCACAGATAGGCACAACAAAAAGACTCTCACAGTTACAGCTTTCGCCCCTTAAGACCTTTCCTTCGTCAATGATACACACACACACACACACACACACACACACACACACACACAAATGCAACTCACTTACAGTCTCAGGCAACTGAAACCACGGTGGTTTCAGTTGCTTGAGACTGCAGTCATGTGTGTGAGTTGCGTTTGCCTCCTCCAAGACTGCCATTTCCTCCAGTATTATAATGGAAAGAGCACACATGATTGTAGAGTGAGCCTAAATTCTCCCATGTATGCACCATCAGAAAGTATATGGGGAACAGAAACTGCAGCATATACAGTCTCCAAAAGTTGAGAGTGTCCACTGCCTCTCATTAAGAATCCTATTGCTCCTAGAAAAGAAATTATCAATTGAAAGCCTCCTAATTGAGTAACTACATTAATGAATAGGTCATTCCCTCCATTAGCCTCCGCTGCAACTATATCTTAAGCTTTCATGTAAAGTGGCTGATCAAATGTCACAATACATGTTTGCTGTGTGGTCTTCTTTCTGTGATGGCATAAGTTAAAGCAGTTAAAATAGTACTATAATCTGTGGGCAGGTTGTTGGTGAATAGAAGCACTAATACATTCGGTTGCATATAAGGTTCTCTGTTGTGATTTTCTCCATAAAACCTTGCCATGCAGGAATAGAAAGCTGTAAAAAATTTTCCATCATCTAAGTAAAATCATGATTGGTAAGCACTGTTGCTTTAGTGAGTGATTGTTCTGAGTAGACATTTTGCAGAACAATTTCTTCAATTCCAACTCTATTCCGCCTTTGGAATGTTAGCAGACTACTTTTTCAGGCACATGCTGTTTCAGTAGAGCTTGGCATGGCAGAGAATTTAATTACTTTCTGATCTTCTATTGCCCTCCCAGGAGTCACACAACTGATTCCACCCATAGCATAGAATGTAGCTGTGCCCATCATTGTTGCAATATTGAAGTCAGCATTATTGAAAATGAACTGCAAGAACCAATCATTTGAAATATTTGGTTTCCAGAACCGAATGGTAGAAGTCTCAAATATAGCCATAGTGCTATATTAAGAGCAGAAACCCACATTCGAGACAATTTCAACAACAATTTTTGATACCATTTTGTGAAGCAAGTACACTGCAAGACCAAGTTGCAGTGGGGAGATGAATGAACGAGGCCTGGTAGCTGACACAAACTCATGGGCTATTGCTGTACATTTTTTAAAAGTGGACTGACTGTACACTACCTTTTTTTGACAAACCCACACCCTTCAAAAATTCCTGTAAAGTGTCAGGAACCATAACTTCAGAATTGATATTTGGATAAACGGTAATACTATAAGGAGTCATTCCTATATCTTCATGGATGACACTTGCTGCTGCTTCTACTATTCTCTTTCTTTAGTCTTTCCATTCGTTGTACCATTGATTTGAAAGTTTGTGGCCACTGCCACAAAAACATACAGCTGGAGGATTTTTTGGCATTGTGGCAAACAAGATCACATCACTGAAGTACTCAGTCAGTTTGCTTTTCAGAGTTTTTATAGTCATTATCTCTCATTCTGGGAGACATTCATTAACTTTCTACAAGAAAAAAAGCAGTGAAAATTGACTTCCCTCTTAACTATCTATAAATTTGCATAGTTCTTGAAAAGCTGCATCAAAGTTGGTATTTTGCAGGCAGCCTCTTTTTTGAAAAGAGGGGGGGTTCAACACTAATTTAGCATAGCAATATCAATGATAATGGGCTTCTACAGCTACTAAACACAATACACTTTTGATGCGATTGGCAACCTTTCTACCGACATCATCATCGCATTTCTCTGCTTTCTCAATCAGCGTATGTTTCTCAGTTAAAGAGCAAACTTCAAACACACATGGAGTTTGTGGAATGGTTTTTTTTGTTTCCACCTCTATGTCACACTTTTCAGCACATATGAAACACTCTTTTTGAAATCGAATGGATAAGAGAAAGAGGATCTCAAACTTTTATCATCTTCTTGTGCAACATTCTGATTAATTAGTTTCCTTACATTAAGTTCCTTCACATAGACATACCTTATGCACTTCAATCAGTCCAGCATTCTGTAGAAGATTATGAGCCCCAGCCTTCCGTTCCTTGCTGGCGCGTATCAGAGTTTTCAAGCCCTTCATCACTATTGATGTCTTTCCTTCCAAAACAGATTTACCTCAACAAAAAAAAAGTAGTACAGTCCAGTATTACTGTTTTTTCCATCCAGGCAAAAGAAATGAGACTAAGAAGAAGCACTTCATAATACCACAAACTGATAAATACTGTCACAAAAACAGAACTCTCTGGCACTACTTTGACAGTTCACAATATTAACTCAACTGAACTGGACACTGTGCTGGAAGAAACATCAGTGACAGTAGTGGTGGGGAGAGCTGAGTGAATGGGAAGGGGAACTTGATGTCTTCATTGTTGGCATGTACTCCTGATTTCAACAATACTGATCACAAAAGAAATATCATCAAGTAGAATATATAGGCTACAAAATTTTTCCCTACACTTAATTATGATTTTCACTTAAATACTTTGCTAAGTAATAAAAACTGCACACTATTACATTAACAGAATTCTATTCCAGTTCTTATACCTCAAATACCATTCGTATAAATGAAATGATGCACAGGATCTTTTTCATGTACAATTTTGCACACGAACTCACTCATTCATGAATTCAATACTGTTTCATCATACAGTAAGTGGTTGTGACAGCACTTCAGCCTTGTTTGGGAAAAGAAATCTGCAAGCTTTCCAGCTATTCAACCAGTATCCCCAACTTCCAAATATTCCATGGATATTCAACGATCCTGCTTCTTCTCCTCATACCATTGCGAAAGCAGGAGAGAAATTTATACTCTCTCTACCCAAAAACAATAGAGAGTCCTGATGATGACAACTTAAATGCCCAATTTAAATGTTTTAATGTATTTGTGGGTCAGGCTAACAATGTTGTCATACTCTCTCATTTGTCACCCACTACTGATGCAGGATGCCACTGCTCTTACCGAGTTTACCTACAAGTCCAGCTATAGCTGGGGAATAACTTGGATCCCAGAAACTGGGTCTGGAGGGAATAAAACTCATCCCTCTCCCCAATTAACAAGAAGCAACCACCTGCTCCAGAGAAAACACTGCTACTGATTTCATGGGACTGCACTCAGGGCTACAGAAGAAAGTTCGGGTGTGTGAAGGCTGACCTACATTGTACAACAATGTGCAAAACCTGTCATGGACAAAGCTGCACTAATGTGCCTCACAGTGATTTGACAAAAGATTTGAATGATGGTTTTATGTAAAAAAAATATTTACAGGAATTTATTTGTTTGATAGATATTGTGGTATTTTCATTGTCTACGTGCTGTACATATGATTGTAAATATATTACAACAAAAGTAATTGTTGATTAGTTTTACAGTAATTCTTAATTTTCATGAAAAATGATTTTCATTTCAATAATTTAAGTTTCATAAATCTGAATTAAAAGACTATAAAGCAAAATTGTTCTGTATAAATAAAAGTCTGTTTTAAAAGAAATTTCGCTTTTTTTACCTTCAAATTTTAGCATTCATAAACTAATTACCTTGCTTAAAGATGCATTTGACCTTCTCTGAGTAGAATTTCACCATAAATATTTTCTGTCATATAGATAACTTTGTTAAATGAAGCATTGTTCATAAAGTTTGCAAAAAGGAAAGTAAATTACATTAAGGGGTGGGGAAGGGGGAAGCTCCCCTGATAGGGGGAGGTACTTTCCTCTTTTTTACTTCTACATCCCCTAAGAGTGTTTTCCCAAAGTTTCAAACCTTTATAAATTTTCCCCCCAATATTCCTAATATGCCTGAACTTTACATTTAACACTAAACATTACAGTTAGGGTATTACCATGTAGTAATCCATCAGATAAAAGTACACTGCAACAGTTAACTTAGTTGAGTTATTTATTAGTCACAACATGCAACAATTGTTGGTTGAAATGAAAAAGGCTGTCTAAATCTGCTATCAACCACAGTACAGTTCCGTCCAAATTTTCATTACCTTGAGTTACACAAATCACTTTAAGTTTTTAAACTTTGGCATTACTGAATTTTTACAGATACTGATACACATATTTTCATGAACCACTTGCACATAACTATTGAATGAGCAAATGCTGGTAGCAAATTTGACATAGACGTTACGTGTTTGTTAGCTTTACTGGGACTGGCTGCAGACTTTGAGTGATGTCAATTATTTACAGTGTGGTATACGAACAAAGTGTAATTTTGGAAACTTTGCAATTATTTTAAAAATGTTTAGGTTAAATTTTGCTTCTCAGAATGGATAAAATTTTGGTTTATAAGAAATGTGTTAAATCTAAGAATATAGAAAAATTTATGGATTCAGCTTATGCATCCACACTGGAAATATCTTACAAGTGCCATATCAAAAATTATAGTAAGTTATGCAAAAAGCTTAATTAATGAACCAGTCAATTAATGAAGTATGTCATTTGGTGCATAATATTTAGGTTAGTAAAAGTACAACGGCAAAGGTCAGAATCTAACAAGGACTGAGGCAAAATGTGAAATGGAAATTGAAGCTACTTCTGAAACTTAATTTTAATGATCTCATAATTTAATGTTTTTCACAAAAATTGGAATATGTTGTTTAAAAGTTGAACTACCAGTCTTTATAACTATTGGTATCACTGTGCCCAGAAATACATATTAGTTCACAAGGTTTTTCTTATTTAGTCATGTACTAGAATCTTCAGGTAGGTATAATTTATAATCACCTCATTTCCAGGTAAAAATAAGTGCAGCATTAGACTCAGCACATAAAAAAATTACTTGAATAATGAATCTAAGTAGGAAATAGTTTAGTTGACATCTTGAATGTTTCCAGCACCTCTCACATGCACAATACTTAGGGAAAAATAGTTATTAACAAGAACTGAAGTTATAATAGATGGATTAGTTCCAAATTCCTATGTCACAGACTCCAAACAAATATTCCAAGAAGGCTTCCTAACATTTAAATTTATATTCAGTGTTAATAAATTTATCTTTTTTAGAAATGCTTCCTTTGTCCATTTGAGATCCAAGTATTTTAATTCCCATGTAAAATGCTTACTTGCTGCAGTTTTTCCTTGAAAATTGCAGAGTGTGCTCCTGTCAGACTCACCCAGCTGAAATTCCACCAGTTTATTTGAACCTTTGTCAATTAGTTTATTGCACACATAACAAAAGCTCCTCTGCCACCTTTAGGATGTCATTTCTCATCTGATTAACACTTAGACCATTCCCCATTTACTTGTTCTCATAGTAACCACTTCTGCTTGTACCTACATTATATTCTTCATATATCTAATTTTTTTATACTGATTGGGAGTATTATTTACTGATTGTATATATTCCTATATCTTTCTCATAGACTAATATATAATATGATACCATTTTTTAAATGTACAGCACAGTGACTTATGTAATGACCAATCAGCAGACTAGTTGAGCTTATGTTTTGAAACTAAGAGACATCATGCCTTTGTGTAGATGTAACCTATAAGATACATCCCAGTCAGAAGTCAACTGCAGTGTGGATCAGTTATACATTGATGTCATGGCCTCTCTGAAAATGTCTTTGGAATTTTAACAGGGAATATGTGACCATGGTATAACAACTCATAATATTTTAACAAATAAGATCAACAGCTATGCTCATGAAAGTATCCACAGAATGGAGATCAGGGTTTGATGTTGTCTCAGCAATGAAGTTGTATGACATGGAACACAAGCTCAGATTAGGGAAGAATATTGGCTGTTCTTTTCTAAAATATGCTGTATAAAGTATATTCCTAAAGTATATTTGCCTTAAGTGATTTAAGAAAACCATGGAAAAACTTAATCAAGTAGACCACAGGAGGACTGGAACCTCTGCCCTTCTGAACATGGATCCAGTGTCACAGCTGATATGTCACCTTGCCAGTTTTGAAGTTTGCATGTCACAACAAAAATACAACTGCAACAGAGATATACTGCACGGAACTGTGTACACTGCCTGTGACAGACATGAAGATGTCAGGCCACAAACAGAAATAATGTTACAACTGTGAAAAGGTACTTCAGCCTGCAAATTTATATCTATTTTTAATGAAATAATGTACAAGGAGAAGGCACCAGCTAATAACATATGAAAGGTACATGTGCATTAAGAATAATTTATTGATTAATAATATTTGATAAAGTTAACTATATTAACTTAGGGGTCAAAAGTGTGTGCAGAAATGTGTCCATATTTTTTTATACAGCTGACAAGGTGGGTTTGAGAACATTTTGTCCCAAGAAATCTATTATGTGAAATGATTGACAGTTACAGCTCTATGTACCTTGAAAGCTGAAATTACTGGATGAAGCAAAATTTAACATAAAGGAAATGCAATCACTCATCTATAGCAGATGGACGCGTGGAGCACAGAAACATGTAGCTTTGAAGTACTAGCTCTTTTTCTAGCAAAAGTACAAACATTGAAACACAATCTGTGCATTTGAGTGTCTGTATGGTTGTGTGTGTGAATGTGTGTACTTTTTCTACACTGAAGAGCCAAAGAAACTGGTACATATGCCTAATATCACGTAGGGCCCCTGGGAACGCACAGAAGTGCCTTAACATGACATTGGTGTATGGATTTGACAAATGTCTGAAGTAGTACTGGAGGGAATTGACCCCAGGAATCCTGCAGGGCTGTCCATAAATCCATAAGATTACGAGGGGGTGGAGGTCCCTTCTGAATAGCTCGTTGCAAGGCATCCCAAATATGCTCAATAATGTTCATGTCTAGGGAGTATGGTGGCTAGCAGAAGTGTTTAAGCTCAGAAGTGTGTTCTTGGAGACACTCTGTAGCAATTCAGGATATGTGAGGTGTCGCAGTGTCCTGCTGGAATTGCCCAAGTTTGTTGGAATGCACAATGGTCATGAATGGATGTAGGTGATCAGACAGGATGCTTACCTATGTGTCACTTGTCAGAGTCATATCTAGATGTATCAGGGGTCCTATATCACTCCAACTGCACACACCTCACACCATTACAGAGCCTCCACCAGCTTGAACAGTCCCCCTGATGACATGCAGGGTTCATGGATTCATGAGGTTGTCTCCACACCCATACACATCATTCTGCTTGATACAGTTTGAAATGAGGTCTGACCAGACAACATGTTTCCAGTGTGATCAACAGTCCAATGTCAGTGATGACAGGCCCAGGTGAGGCATTAAGCTTTGTGTCATGCAGTCATCAAGAGTAAACAAGTGGGCCAGCCACAGCTGGACCAAAGCTGCTCCCCACCTTCATGATCGCAGGACACAACACACTGTGCCACTGTTCCCACTGATGGGGGGCTCAACACAGCACACCATCCTGAGCCTCACCTATCATTCAGAGGTGAGTTTCAGGGCCAGCCACTAGACACAGCACCAAAGATTCTGCTGCAAGTCTGCAACACAAAATGCATGAGCTGGTGCCCTCCTAGCACCACCTCTAAATCTCCAAACTATGGTCCCTATTAAACACTGATGCAACAGCTCAGATAGACATGTCATTGTTTGCACTGTTTACCACCATTATACTCAACTGTGCTACAATACTGGAATTGATACTAACTTAGTTATGCTGTAGGTCTGATCTGTGTTACTTGTCTGTTAAGCATGTGAGCATTTCATACTATACATGTCCTCTTCCAAATATAACCATTTATTGTTGTGCCACATTTCATTGTGTTGACAGTTACAACAGAAGCCAACACAAAAAGCCATCCCCCCATCAGAGGTTTAAGTCCTCCCTTGGGCATGGGTGTGCATGTTGTCCATGGTGTAAGTTAGTTTAAGTTACATTAAGTAGAGTGTAAGCAGTGGGACCGATGACCTAAGCAGTTTGTTCCCATAAGATCTTACCATAAATTTACAAAATTTTACACAAAACCAACCTTCAGTTACTCAAGGTAAATGTATCTGCTTCATGAGTCCCATCAAGGGCTCAGCATTTGTTTGCTGGGTACCAGCTTGGTGACCCTGGGGTTCTTGATTGTTGAGCTGCGGACTGGTGTCACTAGTTCCCTGTCATAGTAAGCTCTGGGTGTGTTTCTGTGACCACTGTACCGCATGGAAGTGAAACATTGAGTGTTACAGAGAGTGGGGTTCTTGGCTTCACCACCTGGATCACGAAGATGGTAAAAATCTCTATAAAAAAAACCTCAGTCTCAAAGTGTGCTGTGTACTGATGAGATGCATGGCTGTTGAGGTGGAAAAATCATTAGTGAGCAACCCCTGGGTACCTGCTGTCCCACAGTTGTATAACACTCAGGCATGTGTGGCTCTGTCTGGGTGAACCCTTATTTCCCTAGCTGCTCATGGGACCGAGATGGAACCCTCAAAATCTTCTTCTCCTTTGTTCATTGTAATGTGAGTACTTACACCTACTCATCCAGATGAATGAAGGAGGCTAGTCATCCTGATAATCAACTTGTCTTTAGTAATGGGGTTCCCAATAATCAACTTGTCTTTAGTAATGGGGTTCCTGATAATCAACTTGTCTTTAGTAATGGGGTTCAAGGAGGCATAAACCAGAATGTTTTTATAGTGATCAAGAGGAAGGAAGGGATTTTTGAAAAAGTGTCCCACTTCTATATCCATAAAAGATTAGAAGGTTTCGCTGGTGCCTTACATTCCATCAAGAACTTGCAAAATGATTCCATGCTGGTTGAGACTAACCTGGCAAAGCAGGAGGAACTAGTTAGGAAATCACAAAAACTGGGTGATTATGACATCGTTGTTGAGTTGCATAGCACCCTTAACTCCAGCAAGGGTGTGCCATCTACCATGACATTATGGACATCAATACTGCCAAACTCAAACAAGAATGGGGATCATAGGAGATAGCAGATGTGGAGCAAAGATATGTAGAAATAATGTAGAAATTGAGAATACCACCACCTTCATTGTGACCTTTTTCCTTTGACTCAGGGTTAAGCTCTTTGTACCTAAGCCCATGCCATGCTTCATACATACATTTAGCCATACAGTGCTGAGTTGTGGAAGTAAAGCGACCTGTAGGAAGCGTGGAAAGGCAGCTCATGAAGCTGGGACTGACCATCCACCTCCAGCAGTCTGGGAGCCACACAGTCTGGAGCTGAAACTGACTTGTTTTTGCCGAGGAATGCAAAATTCAAGAAATGTAAGTGACCAAGTGTATCCCCTGTGCAGAGGCCAAAAAGGACTGTATGGCTACAAAACCCTGTCTTTGTCATTTCTTATGCCTCTGTGGTGCAGAAACCTGTTCCCAAGGTCGAAGCTTCAACACAAATGATGTCCAGCATACCAAAACCTACCACCAGCCCTCGCTGATTCAACACAGTGGGAAGCAATTGATGCCTCGCTGATTCAACAAAGTAGGAAGCAACAGATGACATTCTCTCCAGCCAAGTTAGTAAAAATGTAGTGATCCAGGCAGCTATAACAGAAGAGACCAGCAATGCTTTCACAGTGAGTATCACAAAGGCACCCCAAAAGTAGAGTGCCTCTCAATGCCTGCTTTCATCAAAGAAGACTGCCTCTCAGCCCCCCTCTTCCTTTCCCCCTCACTGCTGCCGTAAAAGGGAGCAAGGAAAAGGTCTCAGCATTTGGGTCAGAAGCTGTTCCAGGTGTCATCAAATGTCATTTTGAGATGTCTGACTGATGATGACATCATAGAGTTTGACATCTCATCACCAGACCCAGGCAGGCCCTCCAGCCTCCCTGGTGCAGGACAGGGGTAAATCAAGACCACACTGGTGAAATTGCTCCCACACTATAGTGGAACATAATGAGTTCAGGACTGAAGAGGAGGAACTGAAACCCCTGGCACAGGCACAACCTCTGTGCTTGTGTTTACAGGAAACAAATTTCAAAGCCACTGATGCACCTGTGTCATGAGGCTTTACCCTCCATCAAAAGGGTGACCTGACGGGAAAAAGTGAAGGGAGATGTCACTGTGTTTGTCACTAACACACACCACTCCTCTGCTCTCTCTTTGGTTACCGACCTACAGTCAGTAGAGATTGCTGTTCATGTAGGTCAGAAGATCACTTTCAGCTCCAAGTATATACCTTCACAGGATTCTATAGATTCTCGAAGGCCTTAATGCACAGTGCCCCTGCCCCTTTCTCCTACTGGGTGATTTCAGTGTCCATAATGTATTAAGGGGCTTGAACTATACTTGCCTCAGGATTCGAGTCTTGGAGAACCTCATGATGTCTCAGGAACTGTGCATCCTCAATATGGACAGTCCCACTTATTTCTCAGCTGCTAATGGGCCATCCTCAGCCCTGGACCTCTCTTTCTGTTCTCCAGCCCTCGCTGATTCAACACAGTGGGAAGCAACTGATGCCTTGCTGATTCAGCAAAGTAGGAAGAAACTGATGACATTCTCTCCAGTGGCCATTTCCCCCTATGGATCCACCTACTGTATAGCAGATAGCTTGAACAGAAGCCACCAAAATGGGTGGTCAGCAGAGCTTATTGGACTCTGTTCAGCCAGCTGGCTGTGTTTAAACACTGCAGTAGCATCCAGAAATGTGTGGACCACATTACACGAGTGATCCATCATGCTGCTGACTTACCTATCTGGAAGTCTTTAGTTCATCTTAGGAAGCAACCTGTACCTTGGTGGACTGATGAGTGCTATCCAGCAATCCAGGACAAGTGTGCACCTCTTATAAGGTTTAAAGGCTGCCCAACAGCAGACAGCCTCACAGTCTTTTGAGTCACAGGAACCAAGGCTTGACACTACAACTACCCTTTATCCATGTGGGAGCTGGAATCAGCACTGTCTGATGCTCTTGATACTGCACCTGGTCATGACCAAATCCAGTATTGCATGCTTTGACATTTGTCAGCAGCGTCAAAGGAAATGCCCCACAAATGTTTTAATCTTATATGGCACACAGGCAACTTCCCCAAATTCTGGAGAGAGGCAATCCAGATATCTCTACTCAAACCAGGAAAGGACCACAAATGTCCCAATAGTTACTGAAGCATCGCCTTTAACGAGCTGTGTATAAATGACCCGGTAATGAATGGTTAACTTCCATATGGTCTGGTTGGTAGAGACCAGGCAACTCCAAAGTAACTCTCAGTGTGGATTCAGGAGATTTTGGTCCATGGTAGACAACCTGACTCCACTAGAGGTGGCTATTCAGTGGGCTTTCCTATGTACTCATCACTGTCTTCATATATTCTCTGATATTGGTAAGGCATATGATACTACTTGAAGACACAATACTCTTGTTCATTCCATCAGTTGGGCTTCCATGACATCTCACCATCTTCATGCAGTCTTTCCTGTTCAAGCACTTTTTTAAGTCCTGGGTTAGTGGCATGCTGTCAGACCATTTTGAGCAAGAGAATGGTGTTCCTCAGGGCAGTGTTTTAAGTGTTACCCTCTTTGCCATAGCCATAAAAAAGTATCATGCCTATGATAGGGAGTCCTGTACAGTGCTCCTTATTTGTGGACGATTTTGCTGTTTTCCGTTCCTCCCCCAGTGTTGCAACAGTGACCCGTCAGTTGAAACTTACAGTGCAGAGGTTGAAGGAGTGGACTACAAAGATAGGCTTTCAATTTTCTGCAGAAAAGTGTGTGTGTTCATTTCATCGTTCTCATTGTATTTTTAATTTACCTGACTTGCATATGTGGAACACCATTCTACATTTTAAAGACTCACTGAGGTTTCTGGGCCACATTTTCGACTCTCAATTGTCATGGTTACCACATCTGAAAGACATGAAAGCCAGAACTTAAAAGGTACTGAATATTATAAACTGCATTAGCCACAGGTCTTGGGGAGCTGCCACGGTGCATCTGCTCCAGTTTTAGGAAGCTTTTGTGTGTTCATGCACATGGATGCACAGTTTATGGATCAGCAAGGCCTTCTTGTCTGAAAATTGTTGACACTGTCCACTGTGAGTCAGTTAGGTTGACTACAGATGCTTACAGGACCAGTTCCATACCCAGTCTCATTACTGAGGCCAGGGAACTGCCACTCGTCTGGCAGCTGCTCCTCATGGTCCATCAGGAGTGTAAGTTCCCCGCATCTCTGAATTCATCTGCACACTAGACTGTTGCTCGTCCACCTCTGGAATGCCTTTCCTCTAGTCATCCATGAACAACAAAGCCACTTCTGATCTGTGTGCAGCATGTTTTGGAGTCACATGGTGTGGAGCAAGTACAACCCCAAATCCAGGGCTTTAACTGTCTGCCACACTGATTATTGCAGAGGCCCAGAGTAATTTTAGATTTATTGCAACACAAGAGAGATTGCACTCTTCCATATCCTTTTAATACTTTATTTCCTGACATTTTAACCACAACAACTCTACAGTTGTTTTTATAGATGTGTCAAAACAGGGGGCCTCCACTGGTTTTTCTGTTATTTTCCCTGATGGTGTCCTCAAAGTCTGACTGCCTCAAGACTTCACTGCCTCTGATGGGGAACTGTGCACTATCTTCCAGACACTGGAGGAGATGAGGCATGCTTTGAGTGCAAATTCCTTTGTTTTTCTTCTTTTTTTTAAAAAAAAGTATATATTTGCTGAGTGCCCTACACTCTCTACAATGCTTGTACCCAACAGATAAAGTAGTCAAGAATATACAGTGTGCCCTCCTTCAGGTATAATGGCTGGTGAAGGAGGTGTCTTTCTGCTGGGTACCAGGGAACATGGTTATTGTGGGGAATGAAAGGAAGGATGTAGCAGCCAAGAAGGCATGTAGTGATCATCAGTTATTTCAGTGTGCTATCCCCATGCATGCTACTATCTCGCCATTGAGCTACAGAATTATGAGTCGATAGGAAGATGAGTGGCTGGAAGTGACTGATAAGCTGCATATAGTAAAGCCCACTACTACCTTCTTTCAGCCACAATGATGGCATGAAGTCCTTGTTATTCATCTTTGCATAGATCATAGTCCTCTGATACGTGGCTCTCTGCTCCAATGAGAGGATCCTCCTATGTGTGGTGGTTGTATATACAGACAACTGTGCGCCACATTTTGCTACACTGTGTTCTATTTTTGAACCAGAGGGCAGTGGCAGATATGCCCTCTACTTTAAGTGACATATAAAGCAATTGTGTGTATGACTCAGCCCAAACCACTGAACTGAAGACAGAAACTTGAAATTTGGAGAGAGTGTTGATCTTATACTATATGCATTGTTTAGTAAGGAATTGCTTGAAATTCCATCCCTGCGGGGGTGAAGTACAGGATGAAAAGTCTTTTGATAATATGTCACTATTAAAGCAGTTTTGAAGCCAAAACTGTGAAAATTGGTATTTGACTTTTAAAGAAATATGTGTTATGGGATGAAAGCTTTTATGGACATATCGCCACAAGAACTCAGAGATAGGGTTAACAAATACCTCTGACTCCAGCTTCAAGGATAGCCTTTTGGCCAGAAATACACTCAGAAAAGACCATGCTCCTATGGTCTTAATTAGCATGATAAGTTTAGAAGATGTTGCAATTTGTGAAGAACATAATAATTTGATTAAAGGAAAAAAATCTGTACAGACCATGCAGTCTATGCAAGCAAAGAAGTGAGTGCTAAGCTAGTCTGTAATAAATTAAGTACAGACTTGAAGAAAAAGAAAATACTACAGAGCTGTTCAGTCCTGAATATGCTGTGATTTTTAGAAACTATGGGAGAGAATGTTTGCAGAAAGCCACAGTCAAATAACATGGATAGTTCAGAAAAAGTACCAGTTTAGACAGCATGAAAGGTAACAGTTGTGATACATTTGGCCTTTTCTATCACACCATAAGAAGCTTGTTAAATAAGAGAGATAAGATTCTCATCTCACTGCAGGAGACTGAAAAATCTAAAGATACTTCTAAAGATGTGTCTTGCATCTAGAAAGCTCAGAAATTGGAAATATCCACGTAAATGGCTTCATGTCAGTATCACATTACTGTATGGAAAGGGAGAGGGGTTACTTGCAAAAGAAAATATATGAAGTCCCAGGAAACAGATGTAGTAGAAAAATATTGCATTGAACAGATCTTTGAGTGCAGTGCTTCAATAACATATGTGGAAATATACAATGTAACAGTTTTGACAATATGGAGACCTTTCGACAGCAAATGTTTTACACTTCATTAAACAATCAGAGAATATATCAGTAAGACAGAGTAAAAAATCGGGAAGGGCACGTACAGTTACTGATTTTGGTTTGATCCCCACAGTAAATTTCCCAACAATGGGACATAGTGCAACAACACTCGATAATTTATTTCAAATTCCAATGTTTTCCTCACATGTGAACTCAACTGACAATGGTGGTCAAATGCTAGCAATAAAGTATCCCTATCAATCAAGTTTGGTTATGAAGGGAAAAATATAATTTTTTAGGCAATTTGACTAGAAACGTTATTTAATGTTCCAAAGCATTACAGAGTTTTAGCAACTTATGTATTAACACAATTACATACAAAATTTAAGTCCAAAATCAAAATCCACCACTCCTGAAAACCATAACAAAAACTGAACAATAAATGTCTTGTGCTTGTTGGTGGGATCCCAGCATGGGTTGATAAAGAATCCAACACACTAGCCAACTTTGGATTTTGAAATCATCCATGTGGAATTCATCTTCTAAAAAATACCAAAGGCAAATTGGGTACTGATGATCTTTCCTATCGATAGGACGGACAGCTTCTGGTGGCAGAAGCTGAGGGAATAGATGTCGGCAGCAGATGTTATAGCCCAGTACACTGCCAGTTCAGCTTGGCTTTAGACATGGTCATTCCTTCACCACAGGCTGTACTGCTCAACAGATAGCTGGTGAGTCACACTTCATTACATCCTGCTGTTGACACCTGTCCATGTGCATATTGTCATAGCTGATCTAGGCATCGATTATGTGAATATTGCCTTCCTGGACCACCATGATGTCCAGCTTCTGGACCCCTCACTTGTGTGTAAGGGGAGCTTGATAGAGACATCGAATCCCTACTGGTACAGAAAGTGCTGAGGTACATCAAAACTGCTTCTTGGCACTTGATGTGGGTACTTTTGGTCTGGAACCAAAGCCTGGATAACATGGTTGGTTGTCTTGGAGGTATTTCAGCTCTCTCTTCAGTTGGTGCCTGCATCCTGCTCACTAGTCCATCATGCTCTTGTCAGATGTGCATTGATGGGAGCCCAGATACAGTTGATGAAGTCACATCCAGATAGCAATTAGGCAAAGTCGACCCAGTGGCACTGCCTGGATGTTACCGCAGATGCTGAGAGGGCTGCCCTATCAAAGGCAACATAGAGGAGAGCAGTCCACATCTCATTGCTCAGGTGATGCTCCAGAGAGGACAACTCTCGCTGCCCCTCCCCAAGGTGTGTGTTGTCAGTGCCCAGCCTGAGGAGTTGTAGCAAAAGAAGTCATTTGCACCAGACACAGCTACCATTCAGTGAGAATTTATGAAGTAAACATTGGGAAGAATTTTATGAATGACATACTGTAGATGAGAAATTTAATTCTTTCCTAAACCTATTATTACAACAATTTCAATCCTGTATCCCTTTATAATGGACCTGGAACAATTAGAAGAAGCTGGGAGAGAGTGTGACTAAAATTTGAGATCACAGTATCTGTGCCAGGAAGAGAGATTTAATTAATGCAGATGCTCTAATGCCATACTGTAATCAAAAATTTAAAGGGAACTACAAGCAACATTGCAGAATTCTTTATTATTCTATTAAAATGCAAATAAAAGTGCTGCACCCAAGAAATTCAAGACATGAACCAAGTAAAGTTGGGAAGGCAAATGCTGTTAAACTTCATGACAACAGAAGTGGTGAGAGATACAATCCTGAATTCCAATAACTGATCACTAATTTCAATTAATTTTTCCTAACAGCAACTGCAAACACAGTGGAGAAAATTTTTAGATCAAAGATTGATCCACTACTTTTACTTAGATAGGCGTTACATAGTCACATACCAATCAGTTTTCCCATATCCTGTTTCAGAGATGAAAAACATTTACTGAAAACCTGTAATTCTTCTAAATCTGACGATATTCCAATCTAAGTCCTCAATACTCACCATATAGTGAAGATGCTGAGTCGCACATAAGCACAACAGGAAAACTGTCATAAATAAAGCTTTTTTAGAGTGGCAGCATCAGTGCATGATGGGAGTAGTGACTCTGTTGGGGTAAGGAGGAGGCTGGAGCAGGAAGGGGGAGGTATGGTATGGTGGGTGTGGTGGACAGTGAAGTGCTGCAGATTAGACAAAGGGCAGGGGAGAGGGGGGGAGTAGCAGAATAGGAGAAAAGAAGTAAAAAGATTGAGTGTGATGGTGGAATGACAGTTGTGTTGTGCTGGATGGGAACAAGGAAGAGGCTGGATGGTTGAGGACAGCGACTAACGAAGGTTGAGGCCAGGAGGGTTATGGGAGCATAGGATGTATTGCAGGAAAAGTTCCCACCTGCACAATTCAGAAAAGCTGGTGTTAGTGGGAAGGATGCATAAGCCACATGCTGTGAAGCAGTCATTGAAATGAAGATTGTCATGTTTGGCAGCATGTTCAGCATCAGGGTGGTCCACTTGTTTCTTGGCCACAGTTTGTTAGTGGTCATTCATGCGGACAGAGAGCTTAATGGTTGTCATACCCACATAGAATGCAGCACAGTGGTTGCTTATTAGCTTGCAGATCGCTTAACTGGTTTCACCCTTTAATGGGATAGGTGATTTTCATGACCGGATTGGAGTAGGTGGTGGTGGGAGGATGCATGAGACAGGTCTTGATCTCTTTACCAGATGGTGGCCTGATAGTCACTATTGATGCCACCTTCCTTTACACTAACATTCCTAATGCCCATGGCCTTACAACTATTGAACACTACCTTTCCCAATGCTCAATGGATTTCAAACCAACAAGCTCCTTCCTAGTAGCCATGACCAACTATATCCTCACCCACAATTACTTCTCCTTTGAAGGCATTACCTACAAATAAATCCAGGGTATGGCTACGGGCACCCACATGGCACTATCTTATGCCAACCTATTCATGGGCCATCTAGAGGAATCCTTCCTAAAAAGCCAGAATCCTAAACCCCTCACCTGGTTCAGATTCAGTGATGACATCTCTGTGATCTGGATCGAGGGTGAGGACACCCTATCCACATTCCTCCACAACCTCAACAACTTCTCCCCCATTTGCTTCACCTGGTCCTACTCAACACAACAAGCCATCTTCCTAGATGTTGACCTCCATCTCAAAGATGGCTACAGCAGTACCTCTGTCCATGTCACTTTGACAGCTGCCACCCATTCCATACCAAGAATTCCCTTCCATACAGCCTAGCCACCCACAGTTGTCGCATCTGCAGTCTTGAAATATACCAAAGGACTCACTGAGTCCTTTACAGACATTAATTATCCTCACAACCTTGTACAAAAACAAATCTTCCATGCTGTATCTTTCCAGTCTCCCACCACCTCCAAAAGTCCCACTGTCCAACCACAGAGTAGCATTCCCCTTGTAACTCAGTACCACCCAGGATTTGAGCAACTGAATTGCATTCTCCACAAGGGTTCTGACTACCTCTCTACCTGCCCTGGAATGAGAAATATCCTGCCCACTATCCTTCCCACAACTCCCACAGTGGTATTCCACTGTCCACTGAACCTACACCATATAAACTATGTGATCAAAAGTATTTAGACACCTGGCTGAAAATGACTTACAAGTTCATGGTGCCCTCCATCGGTAATGCTGGAATTTAATATGGTTTTGGCCTACCCTTAGCTCTCGCCGGCATACGTTAAATCAGGTGCTGGAAGAATGAGGTTTTCACTCTGCAGCAGAGTGTGCGCTGATATGAAACTTCCTGGCAGATTAAAACTGTGTGCTGGACCGGGACTTGAACTCGGGACCTTTGCCTTTCGTGGGCAAGTGCTCTACCAACTGAGCTATCCAAGCACGGCTCACGCCCTGTCCTCACAGCTTTACTTCTGCCAGTACCTCTTCTGCGCAGGAAAGCTTCTGTAAAGTTTGGAAGGTAGGAGACGAGGTACTGGCAGAAGTAAAGGGCGTAAGCCGTGCTTTGGTAGCTCAGTTGGTAGAGCACTTGCCCGCGAAAGGGAAAGGTCCCAAGTTTGAGTCTCGGTCCGGCACACAGTTTTAATCTGCCAGGAAGTTTCAGGTGCTGGAAGGTTTCTTGGGGAATGACAGCCCAGTCTTCACAGAGAGCTGCACTGAGGAGAGGTATCGATGTGGGTCAGTGTTCCAAAACATCCCAAAGGTGTTCTATAGGATTTAGGTCAGGACTCTGTGCAGGCCACTCCATTACAGGGATGTTATTGTCATGTAACTACTTCACCACAGGCCATGCATTATGAACAGGTGCTCGTTTGTGTTGAAAGATGCAATCGCCATCGCTGAATTGCTCTTCAACAGTGGGAAGCAAGAACACGCTTAAAACATCAATATAGACTGGTGCTGTGATAGTGCCAAGCAAAACAACAGGGAGTGCAAGCCCCCTCCAAGAAAAACAATACCACATCGTAGCACCACCTCCTCCGAATTTTACTGTTGGCACTAGACGTGCTGCAGATGACATTCACCGGGCATTCGCCATACCCACACCCTGCCATCAAATCACCACATTGTCTACCATGATTCGTCACTCCACACAACATTTTTCCACTATTCAATTGTCCAATGTTTACACTCGTTACACCAAGCGAAGTGTTGTTTGGCATTTACTGGTGTGATGTGTGGCTTATGAACAGCTGCTTGACCATGAAATCCAAGTTTTCTCACCTCCTGCCCAACTGTCATAGTACTTGCAATGGATCCTGATGCAGTTTGGAATTCCTCTGTGATGGTTGGGTGTCTGCTTATTAGACATTATGACCCTCTTCAACTGTCGGCAGTCTCTGTCAGTCACAGTCGAGGTCGGTGTGGTATCAATAGTTCTGATGCCACAGTAGGTGCGTGCTTGTAAGTTGGCACTACGAGAGAGGACAAACTATGTTGACCACAGCACCCTCTAGCAACTGCTGTGGAGCTTAACGAGCGCTGCTCTGCTTTTGCCCCAGTTGATCAAGAGCAGATGACCAAGCAACTTAGCTTCTATTTCACAGGGGGCTAGCCAATACAGATTTTGCATTTGTTACTTCAATGATAGTTTAACTAATAGTAATTGTTAGCTTTGATTCATGAACAGCTTCACACCTACATGCTCATAAAAACCAAGTTAAGTAGATGTCATTTACTAATATTCTCTATTAAATGTGCTTTTACTTTAAATGCAGTACCGAAATGCTTTACCTTTCCTGCTCCTACTCTCTTCCTTCCTTCAGCCTATTTTGCAGATCACAGGAGCAGACCCACGCGCTGCCTTCCAGGCAGGATACAAAAGTCGTCCTGTAGGCTTTTGTGGTGTACGTGTCCCTTCACATTTCCACTTCACTACCACATCGGAAACAGTGGACCTAGGGCTGCACAGGAGTGTGGAAATCTTGAGTACAGACTATGACACAAGTGACACCCAATACTCACCTGACCACTTTCGAAGTCCGTGAGTTCTGCAGAGCACACCAGTGTGCTCTCTCATGATGTCTAATAACTACTGAGGTTGCTGATATGGTGTACCTGGCAGTAGGTGGCAGCACAATGCACCTAATATGAAAAATGTATGTTTTTGGGGGTGTCCGGATACTTTTGATCACATAGCGTATTTGTCCATCCCTACATAATCCCTGTTCCCAACCCCTTACCTAATGGCTCATATCCCTGTAATAGACCTAGGTGCAAGAGCTGTCCCATACATCCTCCCCCACTACCTACTCCAGTCAGGGCTACCTGTGAAACCAGTCCTGTGATTTACAAGCTAAGCTGCAAACACTGCATTGCATTCTATGTGGGCATGACAACCAACAAGCTGTCTGTCCGCATGAATGGCCACTGACAAACTGTGGCCAAGAAACAAGTGAACCACCCTGTTACTGAACACGCTGCCAAACATGACATCCTTCATTTCAATGACTGATTCACTGTGTGTGCCATATAGATCTTTCCCACCAACGCCAGCTTTCCTGAATTGTGCAGGTAGGAAGTTTCCCTGCAATACATCCTATGCTCCCGTAACCCTCCGAGCCTCAGCCTTCGTTAGTTACTGTCCTCACCCATCCAGCCCCTTTCCTGTTCTCATTACAGTACATTCAACCATCACACTCAGTCTTTTTACTTCTCTCCTTTGCCACTACTGCACACCCTCCCCCTCCCTGACTCTCCTCTGCTCTCCATCTAACCTGCAGCACTCCACTGTCCACCACCTCCACCAGACTATCCCTCCCTCTCCCTGCCCCAGCCTGATCCTTACCTCCAACAAGTCGCTGCTCACATCATGCACTGGTGCTGCTGCACACAGTATGGTTCCAGTTGCCTGGTGTGTGTGTGTGTGTGTGTGTGTGTGTGTGTGTGTGTACAGGGTGATCCATTGATAGTGACTGGGCCAAATAGCTCACGAAATAAGCGTCAAATGAAAAAACTACAAAGAACGAAACTTGTCTAGCTTGAAGGGGGGAACCAGATGGTGCTATGGTTAGCCTGCTAGATGGCGCTGCCATAGGTCAAACGGATATCAACTGCGTTTTCAAAATAGGAACCCTCTTTTTTAATACATGTTTGTGTAGTACGTAAAGAAATATGAATGTTTTAGTTGGACCACTTTTTTCGCTTTGTGATAGTTGGCGCTGTAATAGTCACAAATGTATATGGTATCACATAACATTCCGCCAGTGCGGACGGTATTTGCTTTGTGATACATTACCAGTGTTAAAATGGACTGTTTACCAATTGCGGAAAAGGTAGATATCTTGTTGATGTATGGCTATTGTGATCAAAATGCCCAACGGGTATCCTGGACGACATCATCCAAGTGTCTGGACCGTTCGCTGGATAGTTACGTTATTTAAGGAAACAGGAAATGCTCAGCCACATGTGAAATGTCAACCATGACCTGCAATAAATGATGATGTCCAAGTAGGTGTTTCAGCTGCTGTCGGCTAATCTGCACATCAGTAGCAGACAAATTGTGCAAGAATCGACAATCTGAAAAACGTCAGTGTTGAGAATGCTACATCAACATTGATTGCACCCGTACTATATTTCTATGCACCAGGAATTGCATGGCGACAACTTTGAACATTGTGTACAGTTCTGCCACTGGGCACAAGAGAAATTATGGGACGATGACAGATTTTTTCCATGCATTCTATTTAGCGACGAAGCATCATTCACCAACAGTGGTAACGTAAACCGGCATAATATGCACTATCGGGCAACGGAAAATCCACTATGGTTGCGACAAGTGGAACATCAGCGACCTTGGCGGGTAAATGTATGGTGTGGCATTATGAGGGAAGGATAATTGGCCCCCATTTTATCGATGGCAATCTAAATGGTGCAATGTATGCTGATTTCTTATGTAATGTTCTACTGATGTTACTACAAATGTTTCACTGCATGACAGAATGGCTATGTACTTCCAACATGATGGACGTCTGGCACATAGCTCGTGTGCGGTTGAAGCAGTATTGAATAGCATATTTCATGACAGGTGGATTGGTCATCGAAAGCATCATACCATGGCCTGCACGTTCACTGGATCTGACATCCCCAGATTTCTTTCTGTGGGGAAAGTTGAAGGATATTTGTTATCATGATCCACTGAGAAAGTCTGACAATATACGTCAGCGCATTGTCAATGCATGTGCGAACATTACGGAAGGAACTACTCACTGTTGAGAGGAATGTCATTACACGTATTGCCAAATGCATTGAAGTTGATGGACATCATTTTAGCATTTATTGCATTAATGTGGTATTTACAGGTAATCACGCTGTAACAGCATGCGTTCTCATAAATGATAAGTTCACAAAGGTACATGTATCACATTGGAACAACTGAAATAAAATGTTCAAACATACCTATGTTCTGTATTTTAATTTAAAAAACTTACCTGTTACCAACTGTTCATCTAAAATTGTGAGCTATATGTTTGTGACTATTACAGTGCCATCTATCACAAAGTGAAAAAAGTCGTCCAACTAAAACATTCATATTTCTTTACATACTTCATGAATATGTAATAAAAAATGCGGGTTCTTATTTAAAGAAACCCAGTTGTTATCCCTTTGATCTATGGCAGTGCCATCTAGAGGGCCAACCACAGTGCCATCTGGTTTCCCCCTTCAAGCTAGACAAGTTTTTTTCTTTGTAGTTTTTTTGTTTGATGCTTATTTCGTGAGATATTTGGCCTGGTCACGATCAATGGACTACCCTGTATATATATATCAGTCTTTTTGTTGCGCTTAGTGTGATGCAGCATCTGCGCTAATCTGTGCTATATGGTGAGTAACAACTTTCTTTTTCATAATTGTTACATTCCATCCTGGATTTTCCACTGTTTGTTTTAGCATTTTCCATTGTTTGATTTACATCCTTAATACTCATTTATAAAACTAGAAATAAGGAATGGACTCCTAATTCTGAATCCATCACACTTATCTGTGTTTCCTCTCTATCTAACAATGAAAACTCCAGGTAGGAATATCAGCAATGTAGGGAAAGATAAGTTGTTACTTACTGTAAAGAAGACATATGAAGTTGCTGACAGACCCTGAAATGAGGAACATACTACCTGAGAGTGGTGTTCTGTTGCCCACCCAACCTCCACAACATCCTAATCCATCCCTACACTGCTCCCAGTCCCAACACTTTGCCACAAGAATCATATCCCTGTGGAAGACCAACATACAAAACTGCCTAATGCATCTGCCCAGCACTTTCTATTCCATTCCTGTCACAGGTTTATCCTAACTCATCAGGGGCTGGGCCACCTATGACAGCAACCATGTCATTTACCAGCTTTGCTGCAATCATTGGACAGCTTTTTATATTGGTATGACTACCAACCAGCTGTCCACCTGGTTGAATGGCCACCGCCAAACTGTGGCCAAGAATGGAGTAGACCATCCTGTGGCACAACACACAGCTAAACATTACACACTTGATTTCAGTGCCTGCTTCACTACCTGAGCCATCTGGATCCTTCCCTCCATCACCAGTTTTTCTGAACTGTGCAGACTGGAGTTATCCTTACAACACATTCTCTGCTCACATAATTATCCCAGTCTCAACCTATGGTAACATACTGTCCCCACACCCTCCACCTAACAGTTTCCACTCCCTCTGTGGTATTATCTCCTCCAAATTCTGCCTCATACCCAGTTTATTTGCAGCCCTCTGCCAACACATCCACTCATCTTTCCCCACTCCTCTCATTTTTGTTTCCTTTTTCCCCACCTCCCTGCCCCAAAACCTCCTGACACAGTGCCTGTTGGCAGTCTAGTCCCTGCACACTACACCAGTTGGTGTTCATCTCTCTCCCCATCCATACACTACTATCCCTTCACTTCCTCCAGATTGCTGCTTGCATTTCATGTGATGCTGGAGTTGGTGGTCATATGTGCGTGAGGTGTGCTCACTGTGACATAGGCTGTGGCTGAAAGCATATGTGAGTGTCTTTTAATTGTATCTGTCTGCAATCTGATGTGCCTTCTTTCCTCTCTACCTTTTAGCCTAGCCACTGCACTCTTATTTGTCTATTGACTACCAGTTTTGGTATCAAGTAGCATCATCAGGCCACCATACAACAAAATAATTGCAGTATATAATTGAAATGCTATTTAAGAAATGCTTACAAAATATTTTCCTCTCTAATAGCATAGCTTCGAAGAACAAGATGTGTGAGAAAAGTAATGAGACTGATTTTTTATGTACCAAAGTTTTTATTTATTATTTTTTCAGTAATGATATTGTCCCCTTCAAAGTAGATCCCTTTGGCAGTTATACACCAGAAGAGTCATTGTTCCCAGTCTTGGTAGGTGTGCTGAAAGGCTTCAATTGCTAGGGCCTTTAAGATACTCATCACATTCTTCTGAAAGTTCTCCAAAGTCCCAGCATGATGTCCTTTTAAGACATTTTTCAATTTTGGAAAATGAAAAAAGCCAGATCAGGTGAATAGGGGATTGTAAAACAATAGGAAAGCCTTCTGAGGTCAAAAATTCCATGTTGGAAGTGGCCATGTGACATTGGGCATTGTTATAATGCAGCATTCACTTGGCTACAAAGTCAGGCTTCACTCAATTCACCCTTTTTCTGAGCCTTTCAAGGACATCTTTGTGAAACACTTGGTTGACAGTTTGTCCTGCAGGAACAAATTCTTTGTGCATGATATGGCTACTGTCAAAAAAGCAAATCAGCATTTTTTTGATCTGTGATTTGGTCATTCTAGCTTTTTTTCAGTCAATGAGATGTCTCAGTATGCCACTCCTCACTTTCCCGCTTTGTCCTAGGATTTTACTCAAAAATCCAGATTCATGCCTGTGGTCACACAACTGAACCATTTGTGACTATTGGCAATTCTTTGAAGAGGATGAATGTGCACATTTCTTCCACAGATCCTCTGCTCAGTTGTGAGGTTTTTTGGCACCATTTTGGCATAAAGCTTTCACGTGTACAAATCTTTGGTCGAAATTTGATGTACAGTGAAAGCATTTATGTTTAACAGGTCATCCATCATCCTAATTGTTCAATGTCAGTATGATCTCACAAGAGCACACACAATTTTGATGTTTTCATTGGTTTTTGAAGTTGTGGCTCTCCCTGAGTGAGGTTCATCTTCACCATATTCTCAGCCTTTCAAAACAGATTTTTGCCAGCAAAAAACTTGTGCTCTTGACAAGGAATGTTCCCCATGGGCCTGTTTCAATTTTTCAATGGTTGCACTCATGGATTCCCCAAGTTTAGCCCAAAACTTAATTGCATAGCACTGCTCTAACTTCAGCTGTTTCATTTTTGTAACATACAACAAAAACACAACTTCACTGATTGCGCACTCTCAGAAATCACATGATGGCTGTATGGAGCTGACTTATGACTGAGCATCTGGAAGGGATGAATCTGCACAAGTAGAACAATAATGCAATGCCAGATTGTATGGAAAGTTGTCAGTCTCATTCTTCTCTCACACACCTCGTATATGCAACCCCTTACCACTGGCGTGCAGTCAACAAGCTCATTTACCCAAGTAAGTGTGTCACACATGAGAAGTACAGGTGAATGCTATGTTTTAAATAGAAGCAGACTTCTATTATAGAAACTAAAATGGTATGGTGTTAAAGGAATTTGTATCTTCATAACAGAAAAGAGAAGGTCATCTTAACAAATGACATGACAGGAATCAAGAAACATTAAAAGGGTATCCTACAGGTTCGATGCTTGGTCAACTAGTGTCCTGGGATATTGGAAGCCATTTCAGAAACTGTAATGTTTACTTATGACACCAAATTACTGATAAAGAATGCAAACACATTCATATTAGACACACCCAGGAGAATAACTAGGGTTGCCAACTCTTTAAAGTGGAGATAAGGAATAATAGTGTATAACAGAAGTGAAAAGAAAGGACTGACAAAAAAAAGGGACCTGAAGTTGACTATTCAAACAAAATAATTCTTTCTCTCTTTGTCTCTCTCTCAGCCACAACATTAAGAACACAAATTACAGACTTACATATATTCCTGAAAATACAAAAAAGAAAGGGGAAAACCACACCAGAACAGAGGATTAGCACTTCACAGATTCCATTCTACTGATTTAAAATCCTGTGATTTTATTATTAATGGCTTTCTGGTATTTGGCAACAGATCATGGCTCTTTCTGTAAAAATGTGTCACTTTTTACAAAAGAGAGAAATTCCTTACATCTATGTTCAAAATTTACACTAACATGGAATTATCCTTTTATTAGATCTACACTACTCTTGTTTCACATGTTACTTCACTTATTATTCATTAAGAAAAAAATTCCTTCTCTATCTGCAATTTATCCAGGCACAATGAAAACAAATCCAACTGTCTTTAAAAGATTAGGCAATTTGACATTTTTGTTTCTTAAAGCAGTGAAAACATAAACCCTTTTTTAAGCATATCCTTCCTGAGATATGGCATTTTTAAAACATCATAGGAATTAATAAATTCCTCATACAAAGCATCATCACCAACCTTGAACCAAAGAAATTCCAGAAGTTTCTCAGAGTGCTTAAATTTAAGTTCAGGTACAAGACTCTATTGAAAATGTCTCATCAAATTTGAAATGCTGGTTTATATGTTCAAGCAAAGTGGAACAGAAATCTTTAAAGGCTGTCTCAATAACTGCCCTGAAACAAGTCAATTCATCTGACATTTTGTTTGAAGCACTATCAAAAAATTTGTCAGCTATTGTTTGATTGATTTTAGTACTTTTAGTTTTGAATACTTCAGAAGACTTCATTTTACTTATGTCAGTACAATCTAGTTTCTTTGAATATTCCATTGTTATAAGGGAACATGATGCACGTAGAGGTATACTGAATGAACTGTCCCACAAATATCTACACATAAATAAATATTTCCACAGCAGTCGTGCACATGTACACAGCAAGAGACATAAATTAAGACTGCTAGAATAACACGGGGGCTCGAATGTCCAATATCAGTCAAAGATCATGTTGTTCATGGTCGATATGACCTATCAACGCCACACAGTCCCTCCCCCCCCCCCCCCCCCCCTCGCAGTACAGAGTACCACAGGTGAGTCTTGGCTGGAGACAGTGCGGGCATTGATGCTTTCGGCATCACATGGGAACAAGTGTTGAGAGCGATTGGCACATAAGTGTCCAGTGGGGAGTGGCTGGTAGGTTGGGGTACCTGAGGCTGAATGAGTTCCCCTGGTAGGATGAGGTTCTCCTCAAAAGCGAATTATGAGTTAGTTCCATGTAAGTAGGTCTTGAAAGTTGAGCAGAGGCTGAGGAGCACCCATGGGAGGGCTTCAGACCAGAGGCAGTTGTGGCATCTGAGGGCTGTTTTCAGAGTGCGGTTCCACCATTCTACCAACCTGTTGCTTTGTGGGTGGTAGGATGTAGTATGAATTTTCTTTATGCCACAGATGTTACATGGCAAACAGGGAAGACTCAGTGTTGATGGTGGTCGGACAACCAAACCTAGTATTCCATGAGTAGATGAAACCCTTGACCACGGTCTCGGCCATGATGTTAGGTAAAGGAGCTGCCTGTGCTCAGCGGGACAGGCGGTCAATTGTGGACAGAATGTATCTGTGGCCCTCCAATGGTGGAAGAGGACTGATAAGATCGATATATAGATGGCGAAATCGTCCTGGGGGAATGTCGAATCTACCCAATGGTGGGGTGGGGTGGCGGCCAATTTTGCTGTGTTGACAGGGGACACAGCTGACAGTCTGACAGTCCCATTGTCTATTTTTCCAAATGAAATGCTCAGAGATGAGCTGTATAGTGGCATGGATGCCAGGGTGAGCGAGGTGTTTGACAGCTTCGTAGACCAGAAGGAGTTCTCTATCGAAAGCAGAGTATTTCCTCTGACCTGTGGAAAGTTTTTTAGAGAAGAAATGAAGAGGGGAAATCGCGTCTGCCTGGTGTTGCTGTAGTACCACTCCCACCGCGATGTCCGCAGTGATGAACAACTCAGCGGAGGGGTCGGGGTGGACAAGCGTCACGGCGTGAGCTAAAGAAGTCTTTAGTGCATTGAAGGCCTCCAGCATAGGTGCAGTACAGTGAATGGGTTTGAGTCCTGAAGTCTGTTTACCCAACAGCGAGTGTCAGCGGGGCTTGCACGGTGGTGGAAGAGGGCAGGTGACGGCAGTAGTAATTTATTGTGCCCAGGAAATGTCAGAGTTCTTTGTAAGTAGCAAGGAGTGGCATTGAATTGATGGCCTGCACGTGAGATTTGGCAAGCTGTATTCCATCAGTGGAGACGGTGTAACCCAAGAAAGTGACGGAAGACTGGCACAATTGGAATTTTTCTTTGTAGACCTCAACGCCGTTGGAGTTCAAGGTCTGGAGGACCATGGATAAATGATTTTTATGTTCCTCAGCCGACTTGCTGAAAATGAGTATGTCATCCAGACATGTAAAGCAAAATTCAAACTGTCATAAGATGGAGTCAATGAATCGCTGCCACATTTGTGCCGCATTTTTCAGGCTCAATGGCATGAAGTTGTATTGGAAAAAACTAAGCGGCATGATAATAGATGTTTTAGGGATGTCTTCCAGCGCCATGGGAATCTGGTAGTAGGCACATTTACAGTCAATAACACTGAAGATTGTAGCGCCCAATAACATATGAGTGAAATCATGCATGTTAGGCACGGAGTAATTGTCCTTGATGGTACAAGCGTTTTGACATCTGTAATCACCACACATTCAGAAAGAACTGTCGTGTTTGAAGGAGAGGTGAGTTGGTGAAGACCAGTTGCTGTCTGGCGGTTGCAGGATACCTGCCTCCAAAAGTTCATTAATTTGCTGCTGGGCCACGTGCAACTTAATAAGGTTGAGGTGTGTAACCTTGTGCCGAATAGGAGGGCCAGCAGTGGTAACTATCTTGTGCATCATTCCGTCAGTGACAGCTGAAACTGAGAACTGCACAAGAGACTGATCATTGTCCTGATGCAAAGTTTTTGGACGAGTAGGGTGTGACGAGGCATACCCGTTAGCGCAAGTGGGAAAGGGCAGCACAAAAGTCACATGCCTACTACGTGAGTGCAGCACGCACTTGTGTGGAGAGGGCGGCTGCGTGCTCAGCGCGGAGCAGGTCGGAATGCATGGTGAGTGTCTGCTGTCAACCGTACACTTGATAACCGGCATGGGTGAGAGCGGCATTGGCGTCACACATGGAACAGCGATGGCTGCCGATTCACATGGCTGGTGCGTGAAAGAGGGGGTAAGTTTGTCAACACATGGGGCGGCTGCTTGCTTGGTGTGAGTGGTCACGTCGTGCACGTGACTCTCATTAGAAGCACTGTTTCAAAAACAAGGCACTGAACGTGGCGAGTGCGTCATGGGTGTGGAGTCTACCGGACATGAATCGTCACACACGATTAATGTGTTTAGACTAATCTGATGAGTGTCTGAGCTGGTGTCAGCTGGAGAAGCTCAATTAGATGGACTGCAGTTTTAGCAGTGAGTTACGAGCCACGACGAGCCCATTGTAGATGTGTGTGATGTGTTGTTTCAGCTCGTCATTGTCCCGGTGGAGTTGTGCCGTCGAGTCATATTCTGACAGTAGATTAGTTACATAGGCCACAATGTTGCCTGTGAGGGTGGAGCATTTGCGTACTAACTCACATGTCACGACGGAAGCAGAGTGGGGAAAATAAGTGTGGGAGCACAGTATCTGAGTGTTAGTGGGATGGTGTAGCACTGAGCCCTGAACTACGTTTGGAGAGAGTTTGTAATGGGACAAAAAATCCATACCGAGAATTGGTTCATCAATGTCGACAATGTAGAAAGTCCACAGAAAACACAGAGAATGAGATAGGTGCACCATAACTTTGGCAGAGCCTGAGGTTTGTAATGTTGATGCATTGACAGCTCATAGAAGTTACCTCGGTGAAAAGACCGGCGGAGCCATCAATGTAGGTATGATAGACACATCAGCACCAGTGTCGACTAGGAAAGTGAGCCATGATGAAATGTCAGTCATGTACAAACAACCGCTCAGCAGGGCAGATGAGTGGACAGAGTGCAATGTATGAGGATGCCTGTGAGGTTCTCCTTACGACTCGGCATCTTTTAGGTCCTGCGGTTGGCGTTTGGGTGCTGACAAGGTAATCAACAATTCTTAGCATCCTTGCCAAAAACCTTGTGGTACCAGCAGTACAAATGAGCTCGATGTGGTAGTGGTGGTGCTGACTGCGGCAGCGTAGGAGGCTTGTCCTCGTTGATTTGTTCTGGCAAGGATACCGACATGTATGGTGCGTGGGCGATCCTGGAGTGGTCAGACGGTGGAGAGAACCAGTGGATTCTGCCAGGGATGTAGAAGGCACAGAGGCAGAGAGAGCCCTGCCTCTACCACCAGATGGCCAGTAAGCGGGAGCAGTTGTGCCAACTAGCGGAGAATGGTGACCTGGCTGCATTGTCGTAGCAATGAATACAGTTGGTCTGCGATGCAGAGATGAGAGCCAATTGACTCAAAGGAGTGCAGTAGCAGGTGGATCTGTAGGTCAGTAGGCAGCTCGGCAGACCATACTGCCCACAGAGTGACGTCTGGTATGGTACGCTCACTTACAAATAACCGAAGGTGGCGCCAGATTTGTGATGGGGTTCAGTCCCCCAGGTGTTCCTCATACTAGATCTTGATTAATACTTTTTGTGGTGAGCAGGCAAGTCGTTCAATGATCGTCTTCTTTGCAAGCTCATATTTCGGTGGAGGCGGTGGTGAGAGTAGTAGATCGCAAGTTAAGTCTGAATGATCAAGGAGGTGCGTGACGAGACACAGGAATTTAGAGTTGTCATCAGACATGTGATGCAACTTGAAAAGATACTAGACAATCACAACCATGATACTAGGTTGTCCTCGTATAAAGGTGGCAGCTTTGGCAGATGACTTGGAGGTGGCGATGAAGGCGGCTTTGGTGTCTCTCAGAAAACCATCTGGTTCGTGATGGGAGAAGCTATACAGCAGGCCTGCGTGGTAGGCACTGGTGTTTTTCTGGTGAAAACGTCTGTAGCAACTGCGGGTTGCATTGTCCTTGATGTGTCGCAAAAACACCACACGGCGACACGGTCGGTACCATGGGAATGGGCGGTTGTGTGGTAGGCGTTGGGTGCCCGTAAAATGGGCTGTAGACTACAGGCACTGATTTGAATTGACCCACCTTAGAAATAACAGGAAGGCTGGCGCGGCAGGCACAGGTGGTGCTGTGGAAGAGGCGAGCGGCTGAGCGGTTAGAACTGGGGCCCCCTGCGAGTGCAGAGGGGGGGTGGGGGTTGGGGGAGGGGACAGGAGGGGCTGGTTTGGTAACTCGCACGACAAAAGTTTGAGTTCTCCGTGCGCAATGAAGACACACCCCGTGAGGTCAGACTATAAATGACCGGTGGAACTTGCGGAAAGTCACTTTGGTGTGGTAAGACGCCATTGGAAGGTGAAACACTGAATGATGCACACGGCGCACCACAGTAATTTTCATTGCGGCCTGTTGAGAGTCTAAGTATGTGTATGAATGTAAATCGCTTTGAGCATTATACGATTGATTGGTAGGTACACAGTTCTGAATATTGTTCACTTCAAACTTCACATGCTGGTGAGCACAGTCCAGCGACACGAAACCTGAGTCCATTGTTTGTGTTAGTGGTGTAGCACTCGACCGTTGTAGAGTGACAAAGTTTGAGGTTAATGTGGCTGGAAATCATGAATCGCTGTGAATTAATGTAGAACCGGTCGTTGGTGAAGGAATGGAGAGGTCCAACGATCGTTGTTCAGCTTCCAAATCTTCAAACAAAGCATTGGGTGAGTTGGCTATGGCAGTGTGCACATAACCTGCTGATACTACAACACCCAGCACGGTAGTCACAGAAGACATGCAAACTTCGGGGTCACCAGTATGGGTACATGATGCATGTAGAGGTACACTGAGTGAACTGTCCCACAAATATCTGCACATAAATATAGATTTCCACAGTAGTTGTACACAGGTGCACAGCAAGAGACATAAATGCAGACTGCTAGAAAAACATGGTGGCTCGAATGTCTGATATCAGTCAAAGATCATATTGTTCATGGTAGATATGACCTATCAATGCCACAGTTGCATTAACAACATGAGAAAAACAGTAAATATGACTGTAACATTTATTCCTTTTCTGGGTCATCACAGTCATCGAAATATTTTTCCAATACAGTACTACTTTTGAAATAACTACTTTTAAAATAACTTCTTATGGGTTCCCAGTTTTCGATTATCCTTTCAACAGCAGGGGTTAGCGTTAACCACCTGGTAGGAACATGCCAGAGAATTTCACTCAATTCCATTTATACATATTCAAAAAATGATATAATTGCAAAATTGGCCATGTTGTTTTAAAACGACATTTTCTATATTAATGTTTAAAGTATCATATGCACATTTTAGTGTTATGTGAAACATGAATTGAACAATGAGCTTTTAAAATATTTCTGTTATCATCATTTAGCAGTTTTATAACTGCAAGCATTGTGCTTTCAAAAGTTTACATTTTTATTATCCACACAGTACCCACTACAATTGAAAACATCTAAACTGTCTGACATACGGGATGTTTTCACAAGCTGTGAATGCCTATGGCTATTCCATCACTTTGTTCTTATTCCAACATCTGGATCAAAACACTGTAAGACTTCTGGGAACATTTTGCTCTTTTTACGATTTGATGCATCAGTACAAATGAAGAAAAATAAGCTTGACTTACATGGGTCTATCAAAATTTCAGTAAAATCTGATGCACTTTTGGGGGCCAAAACATTTTTCATGAGACTTTCAGCCTTTGTGTGATCACACTTCATGTTTTTTTTGATAAACATGAATCACCGAACATTTCCTTAGCGAGTTTCACATTGCAGTCCATGCTGCTATCACAACTGAGGTCATGTTTTACATATGCCAGTTGTCCTGCAGCTACACTGCGTAATTATTTTTGTGATGTGCCATTCAGGAAGTTGGATATCTTGTTTCCCTGCTTGACTTCCCTTTCCCTCTCTTTGTGACCTACCAAGAGCTGAAAATAACTAATCAGTCACTGTTGCATTTCCTAGATTATGAAATGGCTAACATAAAATAAATAATGACTATAAACATATAATTCATACTACTTACCCAATGTTTTTGAATGTTAAAGACAGCTGTGTTGTCATCATGTGCAATACTAAAATCCTTCTTGCAGAAAGAACAATCTGCTTTATGATCATTATTTTTTACATGTACAATCCACAGGTACATTTTCTCCCAATAAGTGTGATACACACATAACTTTTTTATTTTCTATCTTAGTGAATTTTGCTCTCTACTATACTCACAAACATCTTTAACTCTTTATAAAAATATTTCAGTGCCTATCTGGTACACCTTATCTTCTCAGAACACAACTACAATTACTGAGTGATAGCGAAAGAGGAATAACTAGTCATGCTCAAGATATACCAGTCTGACGCAACACTGAATGGAAGTCATAAGGTGAGTCTAAATTCATCAAAAGGAGGAGGGTGGAAATAGAGGAAAAGAAGTGACAAAGAGCATCAAAGCAATCATCATCTAATTTAACAGAATTCTGAAATACGGGCTAGAAATTGAAAAACAGAGTACCTGGGATTTTCGTCCAAATTAAGTGAAAGTACAGGATTTCCCTGGATATACAGGATAGTTGGTAACCCTAAGAATAAATGAAGATGAAATCTCACGAAGCATAAAGTCATGTAATTTTAAACAATACAAAATGGTATACAGGTATCAGAAGTATAGAGCAATTGGTAGATACTGTATGAGGCTCCATGTGGATAGCACACAGTGGAATACTTATTTTACAGACATGTACAGTCAGGATATTGTGTTATGTTGATAACGGAACATCCTGCAAGACTTAGGCAGGCTTACACTTATGTGTCCACACATATATCTCTAAAACATTTGTGGTTGATAACAAGAGTGAATTCAGTTTGAAAGTCACATGGAAGACAGTCAAACAGCTAGTAGGCCATGACTCATCCCCCAAAATGTAAATCTCGAGCTAGGCCAAGACAGCAAACAAATTACAAATTCAGGAGAACTAGCCAGTGCTCTTAACTTATACTTTTCAAATATTAGTGAACAATTACTCTGTGGTATAAGATCTTCCAATAAAAATTCTACCAGATCAACAGCAGATCTAAATAGAAACCTTACTTCATATTTCTTCCCCCCAACCAAGCCTAAAGAAATTATATTAGCAATTAGTAAGATCAAAACTTTGAACAGATATGGATGAGATTCTGGATTATGTCATTAAACACACACGTGACCTCATTGCAGTACCATTAGCCCAGCTTTTCAACAGTTCATTTCAACTGGAATCTTTCCTTGATGCTTAAAGGTAGTGAAACCCAAGCCACTGTTCAAAAATGGTAAGAAAGAAGATGTAGCCAGTTATAGCCCTACTGCTTTGCTATCTATATTTTTGAAAATGCTAGGAAAATTTTTTCATAAGAGGTTGCTCAATTTTCTAGAAAAGGGCACTGTATTATCCCAACTTGGTTTCCAGAAATGCCAATCAAGAGAAACAACAATATTTGAATTTTTGAGTGAAGTGTTCCAAAAACATGATAGTGGAGAAAAAGTGACACATATTCCTTGACCTGTCTAAAGCCTTTGATGTCATAGACCATATCCATTTCCTGCAGAAACTTGATGATATTGGTATCAGAGGCACACCTAACAACTGGCTTAGATTGTATCTTACTGGCCCCAAGCAATTAGTAGAAATACAATTTGAAGAAGGTAATAAATCAACCAGAACCGTTCTCATTTCAAAGAAGTAAAGTATGGTGCACTGTAGGGCTCAGTACTGAATTCCATCCTACTTTTGATACATATAAATAACCTAGCATTAACCAAACAGTGATACAATACTACCCAGTTTGCAGATGACACAAACATTTTAGTCAATGGGAAGACAGTGGAAATGTTACAGACAACAATCTCTGAGACATTAACTAGTAGTCTAAATTGGTTCAGCCAAAACAAACTAATAATAAATAAAAGTAAAACAGTAGTGTTAAGTTTTCATAATGTCAAAAGAAACATTGAAGTGAACAAAAAAATTCAGATATCAAACATACATATATAACACAAAATTTCTGGGGATCTGGCTCCATGACAACTTTACATGGGATACTCACACTGACAGCATATTTAAGATATTTAGTACCATGTGCTTTCTAATGAGAATGATTGAACACTTTTGTCATGAGGACTCTTTATTATGCTAACATACATTCTGTTCTGAAGTTGTGATCATTTTCTGTGGTGTCCACAGCTTGTGGTCTAATGGCTCGTTTCTGCCTCTGGATCACAGGGTCCTGGGTTTGATTCCCAGCTGGGTTGGGGATTTTCTCTGCCCGGGGAGTGGGTGTTTCTGTTGTCCTCATCATTTCATCATCATCATCACCATTCATGACAGCGGCTAGATTAGACCGTGAAAAAATTTGGACTGTGTACAAGTTGGGACTTTGTATGGGTGCTGATGACTGTGCAATTGAGTGCCCCATAAACCAAACATCATCATAATTATCATCATCATCATCATCATCACTTTCTGCAGTAACTCACCATCCTGAATAAAACTCTTCAGGATGAAAAAAAGTGAGAATCATGGTTGGAATAAAAAGGACCAAACCATGGAGATCACTATTTAGAAGGATGGGGCCCTTCCTCTTCCATACTTGAGAGTACAGGGTTTCTTAAGAAATATGGAACAACAAATCCTAATGTCGTCCACAAAAATGAAAATCTGCATCATCACAACACAGGACAGAAAACTGACTTTTACGTGCTCCAAATAAAAACCTGTTTGTGCCAAAAATGAAGATAACACCACAGTAGAATTGTTTACAAAAAGTTGCCAAAAGAAATTACAGTAATAATTGATAAAAATAATTTAAAGCAATATTAGAAAATATCTGTTAATACATTGCTTCTATACATTGGAAGAGTTCCTCCAAAATCTTTCACAGCCTAAGGAAGTTAATGTTATAATAAGCCACATTCTGTATCATTTCCCCCCCCCATGAACCATGGACCTTGCCGTTGGTGGGGAGGCTTGCGTGCCTCAGCGATACAGATAGCCGTACCGTAGGTGCAACCACAACGGAGGGGTATCTGTTGAGAGGCCAGACAAACGTGTGGTTCCTGAAGAGGGGCAGCAGCCTTTTCAGTAGTTGCAAGGGCAACAGTCTGGATGATTGACTGATCTGGCCTTGTAACAATAACCAAAACGGCCTTGCTGTGCTGGTACTGCGAACGGCTGAAAGCAAGGGGAAACTACAGCCGTAATTTTTCCCGAGGGCATGCAGCTTTACTGTATGATTACATGATGATGGCGTCCTCTTGGGTAAAATATTCCGGAGGTAAAATAGTCCCCCATTCGGATCTCCGGGCGGGGACTACTCAAGAGGATGTCGTTATCAGGAGAAAGAAAACTGGCATTCTACGGATCGGAGCGTGGAATGTCAGATCCCTTAATCGGGCAGGTAGGTTAGAAAATTTAAAAAGGGAAATGGATAGGTTGAAGTTAGACATAGTGGGAATTAGTGAAGTTCGGTGGCAGGAGGAACAAGACTTCTGGTCAGGTGACTACAGGGTTATAAACACAAAATCAAATAGGGGTAATGCAGGAGTAGGTTTAATAATGAACAGGAAAATAGGAATGCGGGTAAGCTACTACAAACAGCATAGTGAACGCATTATTGTGGCCAAGATAGATACGAAGCCCACGCCTACTACAGTAGTACAAGTTTATATGCCAACTAGCTCTGCAGATGACGAAGAAATTGAAGAAATGTATGATGAAATAAAAGAAATTATTCAGATTGTGAAGGGAGACGAAAATTTAATAGTCATGGGTGACTGGAATTCGAGTGTAGGAAAAGGGAGAGAAGGAAACATAGTAGGTGAATATGGATTGGGGGACAGAAATGAAAGAGGAAGCCGCCTGGTCGAATTTTGCACAGAGCACAACATAATCATAACTAACACTTGGTTTAAGAATCATGAAAGAAGGTTGTATACATGGAAGAACCCTGGCGATACTAAAAGGTATCAGATAGATTATATAATGGTAAGACAGAGATTTAGGAACCAGGTTTTAAATTGTAAGACATTTCCAGGGGCAGATGTGGACTCTGACCACAATCTATTGGTTATGACCTGTAGATTAAAACTGAAGAAACTGCAAAAAGGTGGGAATTTAAGGAGATGGGACCTGGATAAACTAAAAGAACCAGAGGTTGTACAGAGATTCAGGGAGAGCATAAGGGAGCAACTGACAGGAATGGGGGAAATAAATACAGTAGAAGAAGAATGGGTAGCTTTGAGGGATGAAGTAGTGAAGGCAGCAGAGGATCAAGTAGGTAAAAAGACGAGGGCTAGTAGAAATCCTTGGGTAACAGAAGAAATATTGAATTTAATTGATGAAAGGAGAAAATATAAAAATGCAGTAAGTGAAACAGGCAAAAAGGAATACAAACGTCTCAAAAATGAGATCGACAGGAAGTGCAAAATGGCTAAGCAGGGATGGCTAGAGGACAAATGTAAGGATGTAGAGGCCTATCTCACTAGGGGTAAGATAGATACCGCCTACAGGAAAATTAAAGAGACCTTTGGAGATAAGAGAACGACTTGTATGAATATCAAGAGCTCAGATGGAAACCCAGTTCTAAGCAACGAAGGGAAAGCAGAAAGGTGGAAGGAGTATATAGAGGGTCTATACAAGGGCGATGTACTTGAGGAAAATATTATGGAAATTGAAGAGGATGTAGATGAAGATGAAATGGGAGATATGATACTGCGTGAAGAGTTTGACAGAGCACTGAAAGACCTGAGTCGAAACAAGGCTCCCGGAGTAGACAATATTCCATTGGAACTACTGACGGCCGTGGGAGAGCCAGTCCTGACAAAACTCTACCATCTGGTGAGCAAGATGTATGAAACAGGCGAAATACCCTCAGACTTCAAGAAGAATATAATAATTCCAATCCCAAAGAAAGCAGGTGTTGACAGATGTGAAAATTACCGAACTATCAGTTTAATAAGTCACAGCTGCAAAATACTAACACGAATTCTTTACAGACGAATGGAAAAACTAGTAGAAGCCAACCTCGGGGAAGATCAGTTTGGATTCCGTAGAAACACTGGAACACGTGAGGCAATACTGACCTTACGACTTATCTTAGAAGAAAGATTAAGGAAAGGCAAACCTACGTTTCTAGCATTTGTAGACTTAGAGAAAGCTTTTGACAATGTTGACTGGAATACTCTCTTTACTAACAAAGAGATAGAGGGGCTGGCCAGTACTTACCTCAGCTCAGTACAGCCGATAGATACACATAAAACAGAACTGAAAATTTACATTCCTAGCTTTCGGAACTTTTTTCCTTCATCAGGGAGGAGAGAGGGGAAAAAAGGGAAGAAGGGAAAGTGGATTCAGTTACTCACAACCCAGGTTATGAAGCAACAGGGAAAGGTAAACAGGGAGGGTAGCAAGGATGGAGGCATGGTTGTCAGAGGGAAGCCAAAGATATTCTACTGTAAGTACTGTGCCAGCTTCAAACCAAAGAGGATGCATACAGAAGTAAAGAGGTATATAGTATAAAGATAAACACAACTATGTAGGATGAAAAGATGCGTGAATGGCTAAAGAGGAAAGGGAAAGAGGAGAAGACTGAAGAGTGAATGGGAGTGAGGTGGTTTAACGTAGGTTCAGTCCAGGGGGATGGCGGGATGAAAGGATGTGTTGGAGTGCAAGTTCCCATCTCCGCAGTTCAGAGGGACTGGTGTTGGGTTATTCGCTGTTTCCCAGCCAACAATCACTGCCAACAATCTCTTCCACACCTACCAGTATCATCCATTTACGTCGATTTCTTGTTGCTGGCGATATTTTTGTGCCATTGGCTATCTTTCTCTGCCACAAGAAAAATTTTTTGGGACATTTCTGCCCCACCCGCGATCTTTTGTGCGGCACGCGCGATCTTTTTTGCGGCACGCGCGATCTTTTTTGCGGCACGCGCGATCTTTTTTGCGGCACGCGCGATCGCTTTTGCGGCACGCGCGATCTTTTTTCGCCACTCGCTATCTCAGTTTTTGAGCTACGTGTGTTCTTTTTCCCCTAATCTGGACATACTTGCTTGGTCTGGTCAACTTTTTCCGTATTTTTCTTATTTAGTGGTCTTCCTTTGGTATTGAACATTACCAACACAATTTCTTTCCTTCTCGTCCTTCCCTCCGTGTTTTACTCCTTCTTATGATTACTATTTCAACTTTAGTTATTTAATTTCCCTACCCACCAGTTACGCACTATGTACCCTAATCCTATACCACATTATTTACATTCATTCCGGAAACATGCATTCACCGTAGCCAAACTGCAATCCCACATACTTTTCCTCCAGTCCTGTTTAACCTTTGGAATTACCCCTAAAGGGCTTACCTTAAAAGTTCCCATCTCCGGGTGCAATTCCTCCTTCCACAAGTCTCTCCTGGACTTCCAGAACCTTCAATCCTTAGCCCTTACCCAACTTGTCCTGAATCTCTACACTACTTCATGTAACCACCACTCCCAACAGCTCCTATCTCTCTTCAAAGTCCTCCACCTCTCAAACCCTTGCTTGGAGAACACACTGAGGAACATCATCCTGTAACCCAACACCAGTCCCTCTGAACTGCGGAGATGGGAACTTGCACTCCAACACATCCTTTCATCCCGCCATCCCCCTGGACTGAACCTACGTTAAACCACCTCACTCCCATTCACTCTTCAGTCTTCTCCTCTTTCCCTTTCCTCTTTAGCCATTCACGCATCTTTTCATCCTACATAGTTGTGTTTATCTTTATACTATATACCTCTTTACTTCTGTATGCATCCTCTTTGGTTTGAAGCTGGCACAGTACTTACAGTAGAATATCTTTGGCTTCCCTCTGACAACCATGCCTCCATCCTTGCTACCCTCCCTGTTTACCTTTCCCTGTTGCTTCAAAACCTGGGTTGTGAGTAACTGAATCCACTTTCCCTTCTTCCCTTTTTTCCCCTCTCTCCTCCCTGATGAAGGAAAAAAGTTCCGAAAGCTAGGAATGTAAATTTTCAGTTCTGTTTTATGTGTATCTATCGGCTGTACTGAGCTGAGGTAAGTACTGGCCAGCCCCTCTATCTCTTTGTTAGTATTTGTTTCACATCTTATATGAGATTTTCCATTAATCATTTGGAATACTCTCTTTCAAATTCTAAAGGTGGCAGGGGTAAAATACAGGGAGCGAAAGGCTATTTACAATTTGTACAGAAACCAGATGGCAGTTATAAGAGTCGAGGGACATGAAAGGGAAGCAGTGGTTGGGAAGGGAGTAAGACAGGGTTGTAGCCTCTCCCCGATGTTGTTCAATCTGTATATTGAGCAAGCAGTAAAGGAAACAAAAGAAAAATTCGGAGTAGGTATTAAAATTCATGGAGAAGAAATAAAAACTTTGAGGTTCGCCGATGACATTGTAATTCTGTCAGAGACAGCAAAGGACTTGGAAGAGCAGTTGAATGGAATGGACAGTGTCTTGAAAGGAGGATATAAGATGAACATCAACAAAAGCAAAACAAGGATAATGGAATGTAGTCTAATTAAGTCGGGTGATGCTGAGGGAATTAGATTAGGAAATGAGACACTTAAAGTAGTAAAGGAGTTTTGCTATTTGGGGAGCAAAATAACTGATGATGGTCGAAGTAGAGAGGATATAAAATGTAGGCTGGCAATGGCAAGGAAAGCGTTTCTGAAGAAGAGAAATTTGTTAACATCCAGTATAGATTTAAGTGTCAGGAAGTCATTTCTGAAAGTATTCGTATGGAGTGTAGCCATGTATGGAAGTGAAACATGGACGATAAATAGTTTGGACAAGAAGAGAATAGAAGCTTTCGAAATGTGGTGCTACAGAAGAATGCTGAAGATTAGATGGGTAGATCACATAACTAATGAGGAAGTATTGAATAGGATTGGGGAGAAGAGAAGTTTGTGGCACAACTTGACCAGAAGAAGTGATCGGTTGGTAGGACATGTTCTGAGGCATCAAGGGATCACCAATTTAGTATTGGAGGGCAGCGTGGAGGGTAAAAATCGTAGAGGGAGACCAAGAGATGAATACACTAAGCAGATTCAGAAGGATGTAGGTTGCAGTAGGTACTGGGAGATGAAAAAGCTTGCACAGGATAGAGTAGCATGGAGAGCTGCATCAAACCAGTCTCAGAACTGAAGACCACAACAACAACAACACTGTATCATTTACAATAATATTGTGCCACTTGTAGCAGGTAAAGACTGTAATCATTAATATTAGTTTATTCATATTTTCAGTTATAATTTTCTAGCTAAAGTGGTTTAGTTATAAGCCAGAATGAAAAAAAAGTATTCAGTAATACACATAAAACTTCAAGTAAACATGAAAATATATTTGCATTGACCTGTCCCATATCTGATGTGCTGTACTGTACATGTAAGATTTACTGGACCAGATAAATACAAATGCAAACTGTGCAGTCCACAACCACAACACTAGAATTAAAAACTCTTTTTATATTAGCTGTGTACAGTATCACTGTGTAGGGTTCAGAATTGAGTTTGATAATTTGGAACAAAAATCTATAGCTGGCAGACATGAGACAGGAAACTGAAAATCCCCAAATACTCTTAAAAAAAAGGTAAAATGACATTAACAACTAGACCTATAACTTATTAGAATATTTAGACTCATGTTGTAAATCCCATGACTCTAATGTTTGTGTTAAACAAATCTAGACTAAGCCAGTATGGCTATTGGTTCATGTAAAGTTACATATATGTGGTGTTTGAAGTATTTGATAAGAACACTGATGGAATAGTAGTATAGTAGCAACTTTCTCTGAATAAATATACATAAACTTGTATGAAATAATTTATATCGGTATGAGCAAATTAGCACTTTCCAACCAATTAAAAATATCTTCTGGTAAACCTTCATACTACAATTAAAAATAAATTTAAAAAGTATACCTCATTAGCCACTCCCTTAAAAAACTATCTGAATACTTATATTTAGGGATAATAAAGTTCTGTTATCTACATGGCAAGAAGCAGCTGTAATTGTAAAGCTGCACAGCGAGTAGTAGCCTCTAATGTACTGTAAACAGAACTTGGTATTTACAGATGTAGCTAAATATTTTCTTTGAAAAATACCATTGAAAACATTAAGCTACCAACAGCAGATAAACAACAGTTTTGTACAATAGTCGAGAAGACAGTAGCTTCTTTTCATATCAGCAGCTTTCTTTCCCATTTACTCAATTAAATTTAGCTGTCCTATGCACCAATAGCATTAAGCTGTATAGTGAAAGTTTGCTGTTAATGCAACAAACAGATTATGTTTCTGTGACTTCCTTGTCTTCTGATGACATGTACCTTGACTTGCTCCACATCACTGGAGATTCTCCTTCCTAATGAAATCTGTGAAACATGATGAATGGATGGATGGATGGATGGATGGATAGATAAATGAATGAAAAGTCATAATCTTTGTCAGTATGCTTTACAGAAATAGCCTGCCCAGGCTGAGTCTACCTGTAACTGTGTAATATGACTCATTCCACATTCCAGGAAGCTCTCCTTCATGAAGGGACTCACAGAACATGGTGTTTGAATCAATACTTATCTCTAAATTCTCCACTGAACATTCATTCTGTAAATCAAATTGAGTTGTCCAAAGTGCAGTGCTATAAAGCTGAGATACGATTCCTAGTATATCAACACCTCAAAAATTATACAAATTTTCAGGACTGAAAAATTTTAATAACAATTAATAAATCATTGAACTGAGCACCAAATGAAGTTCGTGGCTAGATGTGTGAGCAGTGTTTAACATGTGTACACAATAAAATAATTATATCATTTAGCAAGCAAAATTACTGTCCCTGTTCCTAAGAAAGTTTAGGTAAAGGAGAATGTGAATGCGTAGGAAAATACTTTCTTATGTGAAAATTATCTGTGAATGATATATTTTTAGCAGAAATTATTTGTTTAAATAACATGATTAAAGTACATTGCTATAAGACCTCTCTGTTTAAAAGAGAAAAAAAGATACATAACAGTTAGAGATGTAAAGAATAATGTGCATACTAGAAAAACTTTGCAGTTTTTGTTACATTTCACATGTCCCACATGAAGCATCCAAGATCTGGAAATTTATAGATGTGCAACAAAAGGCAAAAGCAGTATCTTGCAAATAGATGGCCATATTTCAGCTGAACATGGCACAGAGGAATGTCAACTAGTTTCCTGGGCAAGCAAACGGGGAGTTGTGCCCCAGCAACATCTCACTCATTACAGTGGAGTTCCCATTCAGTTTTCCAGGTAAGGAAATGGGAATTTGTGGTATCCAAAACAGAAAATGAACATGATTGTCATGGTCTTGATGTCAGTAAGTAGATTGTTTATAACTAAGGTAGATTTATATTCAGAAGAAAGGAGGAACTAACCTTCATCCTTCTATCCTGAATAAAATCTCTAGATTTTCACTAAATTACTTCATGGAAATGCTGTGATACCATTCCATTTGTCTCAAACTAGCCATCTAAGTATGTAAATATCTATGAACATTAATTAAGCCTTTGTTCTTAATTGATGCATGGATGAACAAAACTATTAGCACTGCCCCCTCTGCACAGTTGGCTTTGCACGTGTTCCATCCTACACTCTTATCAGAACATAAAGTCTGAACCCATTGAAACTGTTTCATAAAAACATATACAGCTAAAAATTTCAAGGAAAGAACCAATGTGATAACTTTTCTCAGAATGTTTCTAGGCATTGATTTAGTGTATATAGAGCACAGGTGAAGGGCATCAGAAAAATGTGTTATAATCATTTTCAGTCTTATCAGAAGATCAGGAAAAATACATATCTTGAAGACAGGAAACAAAAGGTGGTTCTAAATGGCTGCAACAAAGGATCTTCTAATCTAGTGGATTATGAATGGGGCAAAATTCAGCATGGAGCTCCCCAGGGATCTGTCCTTGGACCCTTGCTGTTTTTAATATATGTTAATGATTTACCCCCGTCCATTAGTAAAAATTGTGAATTCAGAATGTTTGCTGATGATACAAGCATTGTTGTAGATGGTAAGTCTACTGCTGATCTAGAGACTGATGTTAATGATATACTCAGAGAAGTTACAGCTAGGTTTTCAATTAATTCTCTTTCAGTTAATATTAAAAAAACTAATTTTATACAGTTCCACACAAAAAATAAAACTCTAGAAAATATAGTAATTGCTCATGAAAACCAGGAACTAGAACAGGTGCAAACTACTAAATTCCTGGGGGTTCACATTGACAGTAGCCTCAACTGGGAACAGCATGTGTTCCTTATTCTAAAAAGGCTTTCATCAGCAACTTTTGCTCTAAGAATCATTACTCATTTTGGGGACATCAACATTTTAAAATCAGCTTACTTTGGGTACTTTCACTCATTAATGAGTTACGGCATAATATTCCGGGGTAATTCACCAGCCTCAAAAAAAAAAAAAAAAAAAAATCTGAACTGCTCAGAAGAGAGCAGTCAGAATCATGTGTGGGGTTCCTCCACGAACCTCATGTAGAAAACTTTATACACAGTTAATATAATAGAGGGAAACATTCCACGTGGGAAAAATATATCTAAAAACAAAGATGATGTACTTACCAAACGAAAGCGCTGGCAGGTCGATACACACACAAACAAACACAAACATACACACAAAATTCAAGCTTTCGTAACAAACTGTTGCCTCATCAGGAAAGAGGGAAGGAGAGGGAAAGACGAAAGGATGTGGGTTTTAAGGGAGAGGGTAAGGAGTCATTCCAATCCCGGGAGCGGAAAGACTTACCTTAGGGGGAAAAAAGAACGGGTATACACTCGCACACACACACAGACACAAGCAGACATATGAGGTGCACCACAGAGTCCTAACCAAATTGACCCTCCCCTGTCAGCATTATCCAATAATTCTCCAGAGAGGACTGTTCATACCCATAATTTTCTCCTATCCAGAACCAATGTGGAACTTCAAAAAAGCCAACTGAATTTTCCAGATGTGAATATATAAGGCGGTTAAAACCCATCTCTAACAACTACAACAGATTCATCTCTAACAACTACAACGATTCACTGGAGTATTAAAAAGTGTAGCAAAGTGATGCATATCAAGATTTTCCTCTAAAGAACATACTTCTGGCCTGAACGAAGACAGTGAAAGACTTCTGAATAAATTTGAAGTCAGTGTGATCCTGCTATTGCCTCTGATTTTCAAATCGCTAAATTAGAGCAGGCAATACAGATGGAAGGAAATCTTAGCTTCCTTGGACCATACTCACTCCAACACGAAGCCCTCCTTAATCAAAAAGCTGGCTACACCAACCACTACCAACACCAGACAAAAATGTAACATGAAACTAGATGACATTAGCAATTTAATCTCTACCTTCAAGTCAACTAGAGATAAAACATATCCAAAGAGAAGTCGGACATCTCTTATCTGGCTTCACTAACATCTGATGTTTTCTATTTTATTCCTACAGGAAGAGAGCATAGATCCTACGAAGAACGTGAAACCTAGAAAGGCAGCAGGTGTTGATGGTGTATGCTCTGACTTTCTATTGTACTATGGTCTTGTTGCTGTCAAATTGCTGAATATCTCTCTTTCAAACAATTTAGAGGCAGTACACCTGCCATCCCAATTCAAGAAAATTAAAAACATTGCTACACTAAAGCCAAACAAAGGCCCCTCAAAAGTTGACAACTACTGCCTCATTCCTCAACTGTCAAGTTCAAGCTCTTTGAGAGGCTCATTCATAACAGAATCTGCTCAGTCATCAACAAATATGTCCCTACACAGCAAGCTGGCTTTAAACCAGGAAGAGGATGTGAAGAACTGGTGCTAAGAAAAGCAACTCATTTCAAAAAAGGCTTTGAGAACTGGAAAATAAACGTTGAGGTTTACTGCAGCCTATGATACCCTATTGGGTGACAGACTCCTACTCAAATTCATCCCTATTATTCTGTATTGGAAACTAACCACTCTAATTGGCAACATGCTGAACAACAGATATTTCTAGGAAACTCTAAAGATAGAGTTCACAAAATAAATGATGCTATCCGATAACAGAACGTCTTGGCTTCACATTCTATTATTATTATTATTATATTATTAATTTGTATATATACAACCTTTCAAACAAGAAGTCCAGCATTTTATTTGAACTGATAATATTGCTCTGATCACTCAGGATCAAAGCTATAGGGACGCTGTAGCACCACTTACATCAACACTGAAGATGTTGGATGAATGCTTCAAACATGATTCCCTCTGTCTGAGTCCTCAAAACTTTCCACCTACAGAATAAACAAGCAAAAGCAACACTCCAAAATATGATCCTAGACAAGTCACCAACATACAGAAGTCATGTACGGATTGTGGCAGCCAAAATCAAAATCTTGAACACTATACTTCAGAAATGAACAGAAACCACCCGGGGTGTCACTACAAAAGATCTCACATGATCAGCTTCTGCTCTTTCATACACAGAACTGAAAAATCTCCTTAGACAATGCGATTTACACTCTATCAGTAGTAGGCCCATAAGAGATCCATCCTGTCTCAAGAATATTTCTGTCAATTTTAAAACTACAGAAGAATCATGTGATGTGACAGTGTTTTCATTTTCAGATCATAATTCTGTATGTTTAAATTACAGATGTAGGGTCCCTCTCAATAAGAGTAATACAAGTAGGCATCTTACAAAAGTTGTCATCACCACTCTTGTCACTGATGATATAATGCTAAAAGTCTCTGCTTAAAGAAACTGGTTTCGCCAAGTTACCATGACACACATTACACTTCCAGTAATGATTTGTCAGTAAAAACAATATTTGATAGGTTCTTTAAAAGAATGTTTGATATCCATTCCCATATAGAAATGCAAAGTAAGTGACAAAGGCAGCAAGACCGAGGTTCCAAACAGACAAAATCGATGGTATACTAAACAGATCACTCTGAAAATCATGTTGTTGTACAATATATTTAATATGAAACTTCCTGGCAGATTAAAACTGTGTGCCCGACCGAGACTCGAACTCGGGACATTTGCCTTTCGCGGGCAAGTGCTCTACCAACTGAGCTACCGAAGCACGACTCACGCCCGGTACTCACAGCTTTACTTCTGCCAGTACCTCGTCTCCTACCTTCCAAACTTTACAGAAGCTCTCCTGCGAACCTTGCAGAACTAGCACTCCTGAAAGAAAGGATATTGCGGAGACATGGCTTAGCCACAGCCTGGGGGATGTTTCCAGAATGAGATTTTCACTCTGCAGCGGAGTGTGCGCTGATATGAAACTTCCTGGCAGATTAAAACTGTGTGCCCGACCGAGACTCGAACTCGGGACCTTTGCCTTTCGCGGGCAAGTGCTCTACCAACTGAGCTACCGAAGCACGACTCACGCCCGGTACTCACAGCTTTACTTCTGCCAGTACCTCGTCTCCTACCTTCCAAACTTTACAGAAGCTCTCCTGCGAACCTTGCAGAACTAGCACTCCTGAAAGAAAGGATATTGCGGAGACATGGCTTAGCCACAGCCTGGGGGATGTTTCCAGAATGAGATTTTCACTCTGCAGCGGAGTGTGCGCTGATATGAAACTTCCTGGCAGATTAAAACTGTGTGCCCGACCAAGACTCGAACTCGGGACCTTTGCCTTTCGCGGGCAAGTGCTCTACCAACTGAGCTACCGAAGCACGACTCACGCCCGGTACTCACAGCTTTACTTCTGCCAGTACCTCGTCTCCTACCTTCCAAACTTTACAGAAGCTCTCCTGCGAAACTTGCAGAACTAGCACTCCTGAAAGAAAGGATATTGCGGAGACATGGCTTAGCCACAGCCTGGGGGATGTTTCCAGAATGAGATTTTCACTCTGCAGCGGAGTGTGCGCTGATATGAAACTTCCTGGCAGATTAAAACTGTGTGCCCGACCGAGACTCGAACTCGGGACCTTTGCCTTTCGCGGGCAAGTGCTCTACCAACTGAGCTACCGAAGCACGACTCACGCCCGGTACTCACAGCTTTACTTCTGCCAGTACCTCGTCTCCTACCTTCCAAACTTTACAGAAGCTCTCCTGCGAACCTTGCAGAACTAGCACTCCTGAAAGAAAGGATATTGCGGAGACATGGCTTAGCCACAGCCTGGGGGATGTTTCCAGAATGAGATTTTCACTCTGCAGCGGAGTGTGCGCTGATATGAAACTTCCTGGCAGATTAAAACTGTGTGCCCGACCGAGACTCGAACTCGGGACCTTTGCCTTTCGCGGGCAAGTGCTCTACCAACTGAGCTACCGAAGAACGACTCACGCCCGGTACTCACAGCTTTACTTCTGCCAGTACCTCGTCTCCTACCTTCCAAACTTTACAGAAGCTCTCCTGCGAACCTTGCAGAACTAGCACTCCTGAAAGAAAGGATATTGCGGAGACATGGCTTAGCCACAGCCTGGGGGATGTTTCCAGAATGAGATTTTCACTCTGCAGCGGAGTGTGCGCTGATATGAAACTTCCTGGCAGATTAAAACTGTGTGCCCGACCGAGACTCGAACTCGGGACCTTTGCCTTTCGCGGGCAAGTGCTCTACCAACTGAGCTACCGAAGCACGACTCACGCCCGGTACTCACAGCTTTACTTCTGCCAGTACCTCGTCTCCTACCTTCCAAACTTTACAGAAGCTCTCCTGCGAACCTTGCAGAACTAGCACTCCTGAAAGAAAGGATATTGCGGAGACATGGCTTAGCCACAGCCTGGGGGATGTTTCCAGAATGAGATTTTCACTCTGCAGCGGAGTGTGCGCTGATATGAAACTTCCTGGCAGATTAAAACTGTGTGCCCGACCGAGACTCGAACTCGGGACCTTTGCCTTTCGCGGGCAAGTGCTCTACCAACTGAGCTACCGAAGCACGACTCACGCCCGGTACTCACAGCTTTACTTCTGCCAGTACCTCGTCTCCTACCTTCCAAACTTTACAGAAGCTCTCCTGCGAACCTTGCAGAACTAGCACTCCTGAAAGAAAGGATATTGCGGAGACATGGCTTAGCCACAGCCTGGGGGATGTTTCCAGAATGAGATTTTCACTCTGCAGCGGAGTGTGCGCTGATATGAAACTTCCTGGCAGATTAAAACTGTGTGCCCGACCGAGACTCGAACTCGGGACCTTTGCCTTTCGCGGGCAAGTGCTCTACCAACTGAGCTACCGAAGCACGACTCACGCCCGGTACTCACAGCTTTACTTCTGCCAGTACCTCGTCTCCTACCTTCCAAACTTTACAGAAGCTCTCCTGCGAACCTTGCAGAACTAGCACTCCTGAAAGAAAGGATATTGCGGAGACATGGCTTAGCCACAGCCTGGGGGATGTTTCCAGAATGAGATTTTCACTCTGCAGCGGAGTGTGCGCCGATATGAAACTTCCTGGCAGATTAAAACTGTGTGCCCGACCGAGACTCGAACTCGGGACCTTTGCCTTTCGCGGGCAAGTGCTCTACCAACTGAGCTACCGAAGCACGACTCACGCCCGGTACTCACAGCTTTACTTCTGCCAGTACCTCGTCTCCTACCTTCCAAACTTTACAGAAGCTCTCCTGCGTACCTTGCAGAACTAGCACTCCTGAAAGAAAGGATATTGCGGAGACATGGCTTAGCCACAGCCTGGGGGAAGTTTCCAGAATGAGATTTTCACTCTGCAGCGGAGTGTGCGCTGATATGAAACTTCCTGGCAGATTAAAACTGTGTGCCCGACCGAGACTCGAACTCGGGACCTTTGCCTTTCGCGGGCAAGTGCTCTACCAACTGAGCTACCGAAGCACGACTCACGCCCGGTACTCACAGCTTTACTTCTGCCAGTACCTCGTCTCCTACCTTCCAAACTTTACAGAAGCTCTCCTGCGAACCTTGCAGAACTAGCACTCCTGAAAGAAAGGATATTGCGGAGACATGGCTTAGCCACAGCCTGGGGGATGTTTCCAGAATGAGATTTTCACTCTGCAGCGGAGTGTGCGCTGATATGAAACTTCCTGGCAGATTAAAACTGTGTGCCCGACCGAGACTCGAACTCGGGACCTTTGCCTTTCGCGGGCAAGTGCTCTACCAACTGAGCTACCGAAGCACGACTCACGCCCGGTACTCACAGCTTTACTTCTGCCAGTACCTCGTCTCCTACCTTCCAAACTTTACAGAAGCTCTCCTGCGAACCTTGCAGAACTAGCACTCCTGAAAGAAAGGATATTGCGGAGACATGGCTTAGCCACAGCCTGGGGGATGTTTCCAGAATGAGATTTTCACTCTGCAGCGGAGTGTGCGCTGATATGAAACTTCCTGGCAGATTAAAACTGTGTGCCCGACCGAGACTCGAACTCGGGACCTTTGCCTTTCGCGGGCAAGTGCTCTACCAACTGAGCTACCGAAGCACGACTCACGCCCGGTACTCACAGCTTTACTTCTGCCAGTACCTCGTCTCCTACCTTCCAAACTTTACAGAAGCTCTCCTGCGAACCTTGCAGAACTAGCACTCCTGAAAGAAAGGATATTGCGGAGACATGGCTTAGCCACAGCCTGGGGGATGTTTCCAGAATGAGATTTTCACTCTGCAGCGGAGTGTGCGGGCACACAGTTTTAATCTGCCAGGAAGTTTCATATCAGCGCACACTCCGCTGCAGAGTGAAAATCTCATTCTGGAATATATTTAATAGTCTGAAGACTAATCATGCAAGACTAGAATATATTTCATGCAGGAATGAGTATAAAAAAGCCATCATTGAAGCCAAAAAAGCACACAATGGCAGCTATACTGATAATTCAATCAATAACTGCAAAGCTGCAAGCAAACTAATAAACAGTGATGCCAAAAATGACAAGAAACAAATAAATTAATTTGTCTCCCCAAAGATTCAACATTTTTTTAAAAATTACATCAGATTAAGAAGTAGGAATGGAAAAGTTACCAAACCTCATATCAGTTCCTCAAAGTTACTTTCAAAAACTGTTTGCAGATAATCAAGAAACACAAGTATGTTTACCTTCTCTGAGGTCTTGCCTAGTTTGTTCTAAGAATAGTAAAACAAGCAGGTGTATATCACAGTGATATTTTACTGATGAGCTTAAAGCATCCAGAGTAGTTTCAGTACACAAAAAGGGAGATAAAGGCCCACTTTCAAGTTACAGGCCAATTTCTATAGTCCTAGCTTCTTCTGAAGTATTTGAATGTATTATTTACCAACAATTATAGCTTTACTTTTAAAATCTAGGTATAATTAGTGGATCACAATATGGCTTAAGAAAAATTTGTCAACTGTTAATACCATAGACTGTAGTCAAATACCTACTTTGGGTGTTTGAGGAAAAATGTTTTGCTCAAGTTAATTTTTGTGATCTAAGCAATGGCAGCCTTAAACTATTAAAATCTTATCTAAAGAATCATAAGCAAGTTGTCTGTGTTTGCAAAAGAAATAATCAGCATAGAACAAGGATCTGTACTGTGCTCTTTCTTGTTCCTAATAATGTTTAATTACCTGTCCTCATTCATTAAATCCAATACAGACAACACTACTTTTCTTAAAAGCTGTAATAATTTTAATCATCTTAAAACTAGTGTTGCTAAGACAATTGCTCAAGCACTCTATTGGTTTAAAGCAAATGGATTCTTGCAGAATGAAGATAAAACTCAGCAGACGGTATTTAGTCTGAATGACAAGCTTCCATCAAATGATCCAACTTATGTGAAGTTTTTGAGAGTATATTTAGATAATAAATTACCTTGGGGTCAAAATATACTATGTTTTAGTGAAAATCAAACAATGGAAACTCCAGGTAGGAATATCAACAACAAAAGGAAAAGATGGATTGTTGCTCACCATAAAGATGACATGCTCAATTGCAGATAGACACAATGAAAAGACACTTATTAGCTTTTGGACATGGGCAATGCTGTTTTGATTTATGCTAACTTCCATTTTTTGGATGCCTTTTTTGTGTTTATACTCTGTGTATGTTATTGTTGTCCACCACACAATGTAAGCTATTATGTATTTAAATAAACTTTGTACAGACAGACTTATAATCGAGCTTCATTTACAGTGCCTGAATATCCATTACAGGCCCAGGTGCATATATCTTTTTTTCCAGTGTCATGGCACAGTTTTTCGGCACTATTGCGAGTAACAGCAAATTTGACATTATGTTGGCGAAGCACGGTGGAACATTTTACGCATAAATGTTTGAGGTTGTTTGGAGGAGACAACTGTGTGGTGTGCAGATTCCAAATGGAACTGATACTCAGAGGAAAAGACTTTTGAGATATTGCCAGTGGCATAGGTAATAAGCCTCTGAAGGACAAGGAATCTGAGGAAAATACGTAGCTGGAATAGGAGGCAAAAGCACAGGAATTTATTGTAATGCAGATGGAGGTAGCACCATTCACTCATTTACTTTCATGTAAGACGTAAGCTGGCGTGTGGTCTAAACTGAAGACTGTGTACAAGAGTGTGTCCACAGTGGGCATTCAACTACTCCAGCAAAAGTTTTCTCGTCTCAATTTGGTGATGATGCGGTGGTTGCAGCTATGTCAAATATAAACGAACTTAACAGTAAACTGAAGCAAGCTAGCGAACCACTTTCAGAGAAAATGATTATACCAAGGCGGTTGATGTCATTGCCAGAAAGATATAAATATATTTTCAGCATGGGAGTCTGCCCCTTTGAGAAGCAAACACTTAGTGAGTTAACTTCGGGATTCCTCATTGAGGAAAATAGAAACAATTCATCCAGTCAGCTAGAGGTAGTTTTGGCTAGTGTAAGCAGGCAGCAAAAAATTATCTGTTATGCTTGTGGTAATGAGGGCCACTTTGTAAAGGACTGTAAAAATAAAGTGAAAATGAGAAGCTGCAATTATTGTAAGAAAAGATACCATTTGAAGTCTATTGTAGGTTGTTGAAGTCCAAGGAATGCAAAAAAGCTCAGGATGTACATGCCTTTATGCATATGAGTCAAGAAGTTGACCTAGAAGATTACTGGTTCATGGCTACGGGTGCTATTGAGCATAAGGGCAATAACGGAGAACTGTTTAAGCAACTGGACAGTTTGGTAAGCTCAAATGAAAGTTACTGTGAAACTCTGTGTATGGAACATGGTTAATTTTTTCAGAACAGTACTTAGTGCTTTTTGAGCCTGAAATGGAATTCAATCTGTTTCCGGTGCGTACTGTGTTGGACAATATGTGTTTAGCGTCAAACAAGGAATGATGTGATTTCTTGAACAGTAAAGTTGAAGTTCGTGCATTATCTGAATGTATCAATAGCATGTACTCTATGTTGTTTTTCCCAAATGGAACACAATCAGAGCTGTTGATCATTACCTTGATGTGTACAGATAAAATGCACTCTATGGCTGAAGGTAATGACACTAGTGACTTTTCATTGGTCAGTATTGATAGTGGTCTGGTAAATTTGTCTAAACATGTTGAAATTGTTCCATCAGAGCATTACACACCAGAGAGAGCTCTTGTTATGTAAAGGACTGGGCTTCATTGACCACTTTGTCACTTGTGAAGAGGGTTTGGCAGGAAACAACATCCCAGTCAGTTCACCAAGAGCTAATGCCCCACATGAATTGTTTCAAGCAAATGTCTACAGATGCATTCACTTCAAGGAGAGAGATATTTTTTGTTCTTGAAGGATTACTGCTCAGTTATCGCAAAGTATTCTTTATGTAACACAAGGATGAAGTTAAGAGGTTGGCTCAGAAATTTTATTGCAAAAGAAAAGAGCAAAACTGATCTGAAAATTAAAGTTCTAAGGAGTGATAATAGACTGTAGTTAATGAACACTGAGTTAGGTACATTTTTTGTGTACACACCACTGCTAATTCGAAGTGCAGAAAGAGAAATGTGCAGCTTGGATGAAGCTGCCCATTCAATGATTTAAAGAGTGCTCAAGCATTTCTGGGGTGAAGCAGTTAACATGGCAGCTTTTGTACTGTCCTGAACTGGTCCAAGTCCTGTGAGAGGTAAAACTCCTTTCAAAGCCTTTTATGGCAGAGAATTACCCTTAGAAGATCTGGAAATATTAGCGATTCATGTGATGGTCCTTATACTGAAAGAAAGGAGATTGAAACAAGGCCCCAAAAATAAGATAGGTTTATTTATGGGTTATGATGATGATGTGAAGTGGTACACTATATTTATACCTTCAACAAACAACTCTGAGGTGAGGTGCATCAGGATGTAGTTTACATGCTGTCAGCACTCCCTGAAATGGAGAAGAAAACTGATGTGTAACATATATAAAATTTCAGAATCCGAGTGGCAGAAAGCAGAAGAAATGAGGATTCAGGTTGCAAAATAAAACAGAAGTCAGCTTAGAGAGGAACAAGAAATCAGTGAAGACAGAGAAAAGAGAGATGACTCTTTCAAGGATGACAAGGAAAACCCAGATAATAAGGCATACAATTCGAGACCCAGGAGAAATATTCAATACCCGAATTACTTACAGGATTACGAGTTGAGCTTGTTGACAGCAGGGAATGATGACAACCACAGAACCTATGCTGAAGCAATGTTTTGTAGTGCAATGCTGAAAAATGGAAAGATGACATAGCAAGAGAGCCAATTGCCCTAGAAGAAAATAATATGTGGGATTATGTATGCAAGCCAAATAATTGTAACATTTTTGACACATAGTGGGTTTTCAAGTGAAAAAGAGATGAGAAAGATAATCTTGTTTCTTATTAAGCTCATCTTGCAGCTATTGGTATCCAACAGACATTGACTTATTCAGGTATATGCCGTCCAGTAGCAAAATTGACCTCAGTGAGACTTTTCCTGTATTTATGTAATGAGGATATCTTTCCTATCTATAAAATGTTTTGACTGTACAGTAGGTTTTATTTCACAATCTAGATTTCGGCTTTAAGCCATAATGAAGTGTTACACATATTATAAACCATTAGACTTTAGTAGAACCCAAGTCATCGTCAAAACATGTATCTTCAGTTGTATAAACCAATTCTGTCAAAATAAATTTGAGAACACTTGCATAATATGTGAATTTACTGGCAATTAGCATGACTCTGTTGATATGGTTGTGGACCAAACCACCGGTCTACACTGCATCTAAGCAGCCAGTGACATATGTTGTATAACAACTGGCTTAGGAATTGTAAGAAGTGATTTGCAGTAATATTGGTATATACAGATAGAAAATAGCCATAAAACACACTTGTTCACATTGATGATCTACTGATAGCTTCAACTTCCCAGAGTGAAACTGACAATTTAAAGCTTAAAGTTTTGGGTCTGATTAGGAACTAGTTGGGAACAGATGTTGTTCAAAATTTAAGAGAGTGTACAGTTACTATTTGTCAATGTAGCCATCTTGAAAAATTATTGAAAGTTTTTGATATGATTGAATTTGTGCTACAACTCCCATGGAGGTAAATTTTGATCACAGTGTGTTAGAAAAAGAAAAATCTGAAAAAGAAGACAATGAGAAAAGATATATACTATGTTAGGTTCTGGACCAGATGTTTGCGTGGCACAGGTACCAATCGTGTACAAGTCTGGACTTACGGAATGCCTTAAAACATGTATTGCATGAACCGTAAAACTGAGTCTGTTATGTGCTAGAGATAAAAATTGTACTTATCCTATAATTGGCTATGTTGACTCTGACTGAGTTGGTAATGGAGAAGATAGAAAGTCCACAGGAGGTTATCTTTTCAAAGGTTTGGGTTGTTGAGTTTCAAAGGCGTCTAAGAGGCAACTCCCAGTCTCTTATCATCAACAGAATCAGAATTTTTAACTGAAACTAGCAAAGCTTCTTGGCTGAGTAATTTTTATTATAGTCTTTCTCACTGTCAAATAGCTGTTTTACTTTATGAAGATAATGTCAGTAACAAGCCTTTATCTATCACAAACTTAAGCACATCGAAGTCAAAATTTTATTTTTTATGGAGAGTGTTTGCTAAGGAAGTTCTGTTACAGCATATTAGCATAAATGAGCAACAATCTGATGTTTTGACAAAGCCACTTGGTAAAATAAAATTTGAAACATTTAGAGCCTTGCTAGGACTGACTTCAATCTTGCAATTCAGTTTTTACTACAATGAGTTGAGGGAGGGTGTTAGTGACACAATGTTAATGTTGTTTCAAGGCAGCAACACTTGTTTTTCATTTTGTTTGTGTTAATTTCCATTGTTCAGATTTTTTTATCCTGTGTGTGTGTGTTATTATCATCTGCCATTGAGTGTAAGCTATTGCATATTTAAATAAACTCTGCGCAGACAGACTTATTATAGAGCTTCATTTACAGCACCTTACTATAAACATCTGTGAACTCACAGGGCACGAATTACTTAATAAGCTTCCATAAACTGTACAAGATTTTACCCAAACAATTGCTAAAACAAACACTGCATGACTGGTTAGATGCGCACCCATTCTATGATATAAAGGAATTCATCACTGGTGACTTAAAAATGTAATGTTAATAACTAGCCCACTATCTCTTAACTGTATTATATAATAATGTGTGACATTGTTTAGAGCTGTAATGCCTAATGACAATAAAATTATTATTATTCACAGAGTACCACTGTTCCATCTTGCTACACAGTGCTCCCACTAAAATAGTGAACACACAAATCAATCAAGCATGTGGCTCATTATAGGGTGCGTTTTCCCCACCATCACACACTAGTTGCTGGTCCCAAGTAATATTCAACCACCATCAACACATGGACAAGAATAAAAAAACCAATCCAGGATGATCAATTCACTCAAAATTTTCATTAGCGGAACCCTAGTGTCTGATTGTACAATGGCTCGGGACAGATGTGGAGCACTGCTGCATCAATGGGCATGGAAGCCTCTTCCTCAATGTGATCGTAGTTAAGAGCAGCAAATGGTGCACCACATAACATTTGAAAGTTCCCTCGCAGGATTCAAACAATGGAAGACTTACAGCTTCTGGCAGGATTTAAAACCTGGATTTAGAGCTATGATCCCATTATGAACAACTGTATATATCTGTTGTAAGTATCATCTAATATCTCCTGCTGTCATCAAACAAAAATAACTTAAGGACGTTTTAAATGTCAGGCATTTATTACAACTGAATCTCAAAACTAAATATAAATTCATGCTTCAGTTTCCTTTGACAGTTCAGCATCACCAGTGAAGCATTCTCAGACTTCACTGGTGAAGTCACTAAACCTGTTTCCTTCAGTGTAAAAGTAGGAGGAAGAAATTTGGAACCCTGTAGATGTAACTATTTAGCAAGTTATTGACAGACATATAGGGAAACAAGAGAACACTGGAACAGAGAAATAGAAAGGCTGGTCTCAATGTGGCATAGTTAAATTTGACTACAAAGATCAGATTTTACTTCTGTACCATCTTTATTGTGTAGTCTATACGAATTGACAAAAAAGTCTGTAATTGCAGAAACATGTGTAGCCCGTGTAAGTTACATAATATTTTCATAATATTGTTGCATTCCGTCCTGGATTTTCCATTGTTTGATCCATTAAGTTGCATCTGACAATCCGTGTCTGCCACTGCAATAGTTTTATTTAAATAAATCTCCATAAATATACATATTATTGCACATCATTTTAAGTGTTTTTCTGTACATTAATGAGTAATATAAATCCTAGTACAATAATTTAACTGTGGAAATTTTTCACACAAGCACAAAAATGGAAGACATATATTGTTCTCAACATGAGACAATAGATAAGTACACTAAAATAGTGGCATTAAATATGGTAACTACATTAGTTCTGTGTATAGCTTATTGCCAAACTTCAGTCTTTTCTGAATATTCAATGATCACAGATGGCTTCAATCAACTAGTAAACATGGTGGATGGTATCTGTTGTCACTGCTATTACAAAGTATTTGAATTCTTCACAGTTGATGGCTTTTCACTAATCATATGAATGTAATTTATCACAGAATATGAAAAAGCACTATTTTCTCTTTACTGATTTGAAACACGTAACAAAAGCAAGTGTGTTTGCACTTTTATACTGTGTAGCAGGTACTGTCAATCCAGTCTTCGTAACTGCTACCAATAAACACAACGTTTAGCTCCTTCATTGATATTCTCTTCATTTACCGCCACGTCGAAGCAAGTGAACATCTCACTTATTTTGACTATGTGAAAACTCAGACGCCTACGACCAACAGGTTCAGAGGCTGCAAGAAAAATAATGGTTCTTGATAGGTTCTCAACTACTAAACAAGTGCTATAGAAGATGATGAAATAGGACACTTACTTATCATGTTGTAAACAGTGCAGTACGTTAAGCAGAAAGCTGAAAATGTTATAGCGTTATGGAACATTCATATCATGATGGTGCTGCTCCACAGAAATTGTTCTGTCTTTCACGTCTTTTGACGTGCAAGTCATTGATTTACTCTCAAACTGATGTATGACAACCATTCAGCGGCGCTTATCCCATTTTCAAGAAAGCGCGGCTCGTTTATGAGAGCGCCTTATTTTGTCCTTATCTGCATAGCATTTTGTTCGCAAATTTTAATGCTCATCACTCCCGTGTAATGTGCACACTTTGCCTTTTTCGTCTTTGCCACCATGACGCCCAACAACAGTACTTAAGTATAATCCCCGCTGAACATAATGACAGTATCAACAGCGACCTTCCGTTCCGCCTTAAATTATCTGACACTTTTGATTGCGCCAGCGCTGTTTCTCAGTATTCCAAGCTATTATTCAGTCACTTCGCTAATTACAGCTGACACGCCAGAGACTATATATGTGTCTGTGTTCCAAAGTCAACATTCTCATTTTGCTAATCGATCATGTCGCTAAAGAGCACACACGGGCTACAGATCCGTACTACGACTTGTTTGTCTACAGTTATTAAACGTGAAGTAGTTGTATGTGTTTGCTTCCTTGTTTTTTGTTTTTTTGTTTTTTTTTTCATGGCCACGTAAACATTTTACGATTGAATTTATGGTCATTCTTGGAGCACGAACCATTGTATACTTATTTTTAGAAGGACTACAAATAATTATAAAAGTAGCTGAAAATAGCAAAAGTAGTATTATTCTATGAAAAAGACGATCAGCGCCGTATGGGTAACTATAAGCTTGTGCCACTGTCAGGTTTTTAAAAAATTATTGGAAAGTATTTGTTTCACAACTGTTGTATTTTAGTTTCCTATGATAAAATAACATGTAAAGTTAAAAACTATTAGATGGTTTTTATTAAACTGAAAGGCGTAACAGAACAACTGAATAAAAAACACCTGTTTTACTCTTTGATGGTACAGCACTTAACGCAAGTGCTGATTATCCTCAAATATACGAATTGTTAGCTGGAGTGGAATTTGAATATCGTCCAGCAAATCACCCAGAGTAACTCAGCTGCAGCTGTCGCCGGAGCTACATATTCTGCCTCTGCAGAAGACAAAGCAACACTAGTATGTTTCTTTGTTGCCTAACAGACGGTGTTTCCAAAACATTTTAATAGATAACCAGAGGTAGATCTTGCGTCTTCGTTTCTATTCCGGTTTGCATCAGCATAGGCCAGAAGGACTTCTTCATTCCCCTTTCGATAATATAGTCTTATATTGACAGTTCCTTTGATATACCTAAAAACTGTTTTTAAGCTTTTCCAGAGTTGTTCCGATGGATTGTTTTGGTATCTGCTCAAGAAGTTGGCCACAGCACACAAATCAGGTCTTGTTCTGACATCGCGTATATCAAACATCCAGTCAACTCTCTGCAGGGTTTATTGACCATTTCCCCTTCCTTGATTTCCAGTTTAACTTCCATAGACGTCTTGGCCGGATTTCAATCTTGCATGCTGGATCGTTGTAGCAAATTCTTAAAATATGATGTTAATCAGATACATTTCTCCATTGTTAATAGAAATCTCTCTTCCCAAGTATGATTGTGGTTCTCCCAGTTCCTTTATTTTGAACTTCTGCTTTAACTTAAATTTCACTCTGTCCATTTCCTCTTTACTTTTTCCTGCCATCAAAATGTCATCAACATAGAGCACAATATAAATGACAAATTCCTTTAAAATCGTATGGCAAAGACAATTATCTGCTTCTGACTGAGTGTATCATATAGATATAAGAAAGGTATGAATAGAGTGATTCTATGCTAGTGGTGCTTGGTGCTTGCTTTAAGCTGTATAAAGATTTCTGTAACCTGTAAACCAAACCAGTTGTGTCTTTCAGTTCTTCTGGAATGCCCACTCCAGGAATAGTCGTGAATATTTCCTGCTTGACTAATCCGTGAAGAAAAGCGCTGGCGACATCAAATTGTTCCAGAACCAGTCCTAGTTGGTTTGCAATAACTACCATTATTCTAACAGTTGCAAGTTGAGCCACTGGTGCATATGTTTCATCGTAGTGAAATCCCCTTTTCTGTGAATATCCTTTTGCCACAAGTCTAGCCTTGTCTTTTGATATTTCCATCCTTGTGCTTTTTTCAATTTGAACACTCACTTACTGCCAATAGTCTTCCTTCCAGTTGGCAATTTAACAAAGATCCAAGTCTTGTTTTCCTTTATAGAGTCAGTTTCAACCTGTACAGCTTTATACCAGTATTACTTATCTTCACTATTTGCAGTTTCCTTGTAACTTTTCGGTACATCATCCACAAATGAATCAGCATTGAGTGCAGGAACAGCATACTCTTTCAGATATTTAGGAGGGTTCCTCTTCCTGGTAGAACACTGAACAGCTGTCTTTTCTGATAAATTTTCAGCTTCCTCTTCGTCACTGACCAGTTCAGGTGTGGGAATTCTTTCATGACCTCCATCACTTAGTTTGGCATCTTCTTCGGCAATGTCTTCTTCATTATCATCCTTCGCGGATGATCCCTGTGCAGATTCTGGGATCCAGTCCTCAGCTGGTTTACTTTCAAAGTCAAATCTTCGTTCGTAGAAAACAATGTTCCTTCCTGTGACTATTTTTCCTTCATCTGGATGCCAAAGCTTGTAACCATTAGGACAGCAACCAGTGAAATAGCATTTTAAGGACTTGCCTTCAAATTTCCCTGTTCGCAATTCCTTTGGTACCAGTAGATAAGCAATACATCCGAACACTCTCAACTTACTCAAATTGGGTTTCTCGTTATACCACAAAGCTGCAGGCACCTTTCCTTCCTTCTATTAAGTAGGTACACGGCAGTACGAGCAGCTTCTGGTAACATTTTATCTAATTTACACTGAAGTAGAATACTACGAGTTTTCTCAATAGTAATTCTGTTCATTCGCTCTGAAACATTATTTTGCTGAGGAGTATATCTGATTGTAAACTCAAACTATATTTCTTGTTCTTCAAAAAACTGTTTCAATCCGTTTGACCTATATTCACTAGTACTGTCACAGTGCAGTCTGCTAATCTTCGAGGTGAAATGAGCTGTAGCCATGGCATGAAGCATCTTCAGGTAGCGAGTTACCTCTGACTTCGATTCCAGTGCATAGGCCACTGTGAAATGTATAAAGTCGTCGACGAGCATATACTTCTTTCCGTCGAACGATTCAGGTGCAATTGGCCCACACAGACCACTGTGGACCAACTGAAGAGGTCTGGTGGCAAATTTCCTATTGTGATTGCATGGCAGCTGTGATTGTTTTCTTTTGACACAATTTGAACATTTTTCTGTGAATATTGTTCAAGTGTGACTGGAGGCATTTAATGTTATCATAAGTCAAATGACCTAATCTGCTATGTTACAGTTTCGCATTAGTTGCAGTTGAAGCAGCTGATAAGGCTTTTTGCTGCAAAAAATATGGAACAGATATCTGAGATTCATTCCTATTTGCAATGGCAACAGTTTATTTTCCTTTTTTTATTAAACCATGAACCTTTCAAAATGTGATACTAAAACCATTCATTTCTAGTTTTCTAACTGAGAGCAAATTATAATTAAGATCAGGCACAGATAAAACATCTGTAATCGTAATCTGAATTCCTTTCCTTTTACCATACTAGTGACTTTTATTTTTCCTTTTACTGTAGCCTCAAGAAAAATGCTTGACTGAGCTACTATAACTTTAATTGGCTATTCCAGTTTCCTTAAATTAGTGAGAGCTATCTTACTATTAATCAGATGTTCTGTTGCTCTGGAGTCCAAGAACCAATTTATGTTGTTTGTTGACTGATCTTCATTTGATACTGCAATAAATAAATAAATAAATAAAATAATAAAAAATCTTTGTCTTTGATATTAGATACAGCCACAGAGTTTCTGATTCCTGAGTTTTCCTCAGTTGTTGTTTGGTACCTTCACTCTACAATTAGCAAAAATGGTTCAAATGGCTCTGAGCACTATGGGACTTAACTTCTGAGATCATCAGTCCCCTAGAACTTAGAACTACTTAAACCTAACTAACCTAAGGAAATCACAAACATCCATGCCCGAGGCAGGATTCGAACCTGTGACCGTAGCGATCGTGCAGCTCCAGACTGTACCGCCTAGAACCGCTTGGCCACTTCGGCCGGCCTACAATTACCCCTTTTGTGTCCAGGCTTCCCGCATCGGTGACAAGTAAAGTTGAAAGAAGATCCTTGCTGACTTCTTGTTATACTGGTGTTTGACGAATCCCTTTTTAGATACCGTTGAGTCAGAAAAGCTGTAAGAGGCGATGTATCATCATTTTTGTTTTTCTTGATGACTCCCTTCCGCTTCGATTCTTCATCCAGTAGCCTATTTTTCACGAAGCTCAGCATCAAGTCTTTCATTGTGAGCGTTTCGATTGCAGTGACCACTACGTTGTATTCTGCAGGCATCGTTAAAAGCAAATGGCACACAATGTCCATTTCTTCGACAGTAGCTCCAGTCGAACGTAAATCACGAGTAAGTTTATCAAACTTAACTGGCAAATTATTTGTTACATTAAATTTCATAGTTAACATTTGTTTTCTCAACAGAAGCTGACCTGCAATTCCTTTTCTCTCGAACGTATTGCACAGAGAGGTCCTTAAATCAAAAGAAGTTACCTTATCTTTCGCGTATTCCAAGTGACTGTCGGCAATGCGTTGAACCAGATGAGACTTATATTTACGATCTTGTTTAACCATTTCAGCCAATCGTGTTTCCTTTGTGACACACTGCATGTTCTCCTCTCCATCGACAAATTCCAGCCCCCAGGGGCTCAGCATTCATTGCTGAGTACGGGCTTGGCGGCCCTGGGGTCCTGAGCTGGGGACTGGTCGGCGCCGCAGGTCTCCTGTCACCGCAACCCCCGGACATGCTTCAGCGACCACCGTATGGCGCGGCGGTGGAATGTTGTGTGCTGCGAGGAATGGTAATCTTGGCTTGACCACCTGGATTGCGAGGAAGGCCAACCTCTATAAAAACCCTTCAATCTTCCGGTGTGCTCCGCGCCTATGAGATGCATGGCTGTTGAGGTGGAACAGTCGCAAGCGGGCAACCTCTGGGGCACCTGCCACACCCCAGTTGTATAAGGCTTACTCAGGCACGCGGGGCTCTGTCTGAGCGGACCTTTAGTTCCCTAGCTGCTCGTGGGACCGCAATGGACCCTTCGACCTCTACATTTCCCCCTACCAGTGGCTTGGGTGGGCCACTGGTAGGAAAACACATCCCATCGAAGAAGCGACTTCGTGCTGCGAGTCCTCCAGCGCCTAGTGTTGATCGAGATTTATCAGACTGTCGTAACAGAGCACATGCTGATAATCAGAATGTGTTTTTGATTATTAAACGGAAGGAGGGTAGCTTTGAGAGGGTTTCTCCCTTTTACATCCACAAGGGTCTTGAGGGAATTGCAGGAACACTTAAATCTGTGAAGCGACTGCGCAATGGGACTCTGTTAGTTGAGACATCTAGTTCCCGTCAGGTCACTTCTCTTCAGAAAGCAACCTGTCTCGGTGAGTACACTATTGAGACTGAGCTCCACTCCACTCTGAACTACAGTAAGGGTGTTGTGACATGTAGGGACTTGGTGGATATCCCCACAGATGAGTTAAAATCTGAATGGGCTGATGAAGGTATTGTTGACGTGCAGCATATTATGAAACGAGTCGATGGGAACCTAGTCAAATCCGACTCGTTTATTCTCACGTTCAGTTGCCCACGACTCCCAGAGCATGTTAAAGCGGGGTTCTTACGTTTGCCAGTAAGGCCATATTTCCCCAACCCAATGCGCTGTTTTAAATGTCAACGCTTTGGGCATACTACGTTGGGGTGCAATGGGATAGCCACTTGTGGTAAATGTGGTCTGCCTGCCCATGAAGGAGCCGATTGTTCTTCGCCTGTGAAGGGTGTGAATTGCTCTGGGAGTCACCCTGTCTGGAGCCGGGTCTGCCCCAACTATCTCGACGAACGGAAGATCCAGGAGATCAAAACATCTAAGCGTATCCCCTATGGTGAGGCCAAGAAGCTCTTTAAGGCCATGCAACCTCCTGTGTTTACGACATCTTTCGCTTCCACTCTGAAAAAACCGGTACAAATGGCCACTGATGCTACGCAAACGGAGGTTGCTAGTGTTAGCACTAATACCTGCGTTTGCCTGTGCACTTGTGCTGCTGCGGTTGTTTTGAACCCTGTGGCTCTCCCCGCAACGTCGGACAAGGCCGTGGTTGCTGACATTGGGGTACTTCCTGCCTCTTCCCATATGGCGCCTTCTGCCCAGGCGGGTACACCTCCACCTGCTGCCAAGGCACTGCCTTCTAAGCCCCCCAAGACAAAGACGCCGAAGGTGAAGGTTTTGCCACCTGAGGAGACTGGTCAGGGTCGGTCCGATGACGAGGCCATCGTACTGTCTGACATCTCCCGTGGGTCATCGGAGCTGATGGACATTGATGTCGACCGGGGGCGATCTTCTCGCCCCAGGAATAAATCTCCGGCCAGTATGGGCTCTCCTCAAAAACACAGAGGCAGGGTGAAAGTTCAGCCACCCTGATCACTGGCTTCCCTATTACAGTGGAACCTGAATGGGTTCAGGACGCATGTGGCCGAATTACAACTCCTTGTACGAGAGTGCCCTTTGTGCTTATGTCTCCAAGAGACACATTTTCGGGCCACTGATGCTCCTTCTTTATGGGGCTATATCGTATATCGGAAAGATGATCTGACGGGGGAAAGAGCAAAGGGTGGTGTTGCAGATTTTGTCCGTGACATCCACCCCTCATCTGAGCTCCCTCTCGTTACAGACTTGCAAGCAGTTGCAGTTGACCTTCTTGTGGGTCGGAGGCTCACAGTCTGTTCACTTTACTTACCACCTCAGGATGCGATAGACTCTGAGGCTCTCACAGACCTTATTAGCCAACTCCCCCGCCCATTTCTTCTTCTGGGGGACTTCAATGCTCATAATGTCTTATGGGGCTCTTCGACTACTTGCCCCAGGGGTCGCATTCTGGAAAGTCTCATGATGTCTGAAGAACTATGCATCCTCAACTCTGGTGCTCCCACTCATTTCTGTACTGCTTCTGGGTCGTCATCAGCTATTGACCTTTCCTTTTGCTCTCCAGCACTCGCGGATTCTGCTCTGTGGGAGGTTGCTGCAGACCTCCATTCTAGTGACCACTTCCCCCTTTGGATTCGCCTCCTGGCTGAGGCTATGGCATTACCAGTGCCGCCTCGGTGGCACCTCTGCAGAGCTGACTGGACACTTTTCAGCCAACTGGCTGTTTTGGAAGACCGTGCCAGCGTCCACGAATGGGTAGACCATGTTACAGCCTCCCATGCTGCTGAATTGTCAATCCCACGGTCATCCGGTCATCCCAAGAGGCGTCCTGTCCCTTGGTGGACCACTGAGTGTCGCTCAGCCATCCTAGCCCGCCATGCAGCTCTGCGCTGCTTCAAGTGCTGTCCCTCAGCTGACAATCTTGCGGCCTTTCGGGTGGCAAGGGCCAAAGCGCGGCGAGTGATTAAAGAGAGCAAACGACGGTCATGGCAATCGTTCTTGAACTCCATCTCCCATTCCACTAATTCTACGAAAGTATGGGAAGCCATCAGGAGGATTTCCGGGAAACTCGGCCAGCTACCTGTCACAGCATTGCTGCATCAGGGTTGTCTACTCACGGCGCCGAGAGACATTGCCCAGACACTGGCCATGCATTTTGCGGCATCTACCGCCACTATTAACTGTGATCCAGATTTCTGCCGCTACCGCACTGCCATCGAGAGAGGTCACTTGGACTTCCGGTCTCCAAATTCTGAACCCTACAACTGCCCCTTCACAATGTGGGAACTGGATTCGGCGCTGTCTGAGGCTCATGATACTGCGCCTGGCCATAATCAAATCCGGTACAGCATGCTGCAGCACTTGTTACTGCCTTCCAAGGAAGTTTTGCTGAATTTTTTTAATATGATATGGTTATCTGGCTCGTGGAGGGAGACGATTTTGATTCCCCTCCTCAAACTGGGGAAGGACCGAACGCATCCCAGCAGTTACCGAAGTATTGCTTTGACGAGCTGTGTTGGGAAGACGTTAGAACGCATGGTCAACCGTCGCCTGGTTTGGCTGCTCGAAACCAGGCAGCTCCTTAGCCCCTCGCAGTGTGGCTTTCGGAGATGTCGTTCAACTATAGACAACTTGACCCTGCTTGAGGCGGCCATCCAGCAGGCCTTCCTACGTAACCAGCATTGTCTCGGTGTCTTCTTTGACATTCATCAGGCGTATGACACTACTTGGCGCCGCCATATCCTCAATCAACTCCATGAGTGGGGTTTTCGTGGCCGTCTCCCCATCTTCATTCGGTCCTTTCTTTCCCACCGCCTCTTTCGATATAGGGTTGGTAATGTGCTATCTGATTTGTATGTGCAGGAGAATGGTGTTCCTCAGGGAAGCGTTTTAAGTGTCGCCCTCTTTGCCGTCGCCATTAACAGTATCACGTCCACTATCCGGAGTCCTGCCCAATGCTCCTTGTTTGTGGACGATTTTGCTGTCATTGGGAAGAGGAGTGGCTGGCAGTCGGTGACAATAAGCTGCGTCTGGTCAAGGCCACCACGCGGCCATGGCGTATGTCCTACCAGTCATGCAGGCGGGATGAGGTTCTCCTCACTCGCCTCCGCATCGGGCACAGTCCCTTAACACATGGTTTTTTACTCCGGCGGGAGGACCCCCCAATCTGCAGTGCTTGTGGCGTCCAGATTACTGTCCGCCACATTTTACTTAACTGTCATTTATTCTCTGACCAGAGGGCGGTGGTTTCTTTGCCACCGGATTTGCCTTCTATTTTACAAGATGACGCAACGACTGTAGTTAAGGTCTTACGGTTTTGTGTCCTGTCCAATTTGTTGTCTCGGATTTTAGGGAGAGGGTTTTAATGTGCTGCTGGGTGACTGGCTCACCCAGGTTTTAGGTAAGAGGTCAGCCAGTCACGATTACCTCCTTGTTTCCCTTCGGTTTCTGTTCTCTTTTCCTTGTTTCCCTTCCTTTTTAGTGTGTTCCTTCTCCTCTTGTTTTGCCTCTGTCTGTGAGGATTTGAAACTGCGTCAGGTCTGTGTCTTTTCGCCGTTCTCCTTGTTCGCTGTCCGTCTTAGTCCCTTCACTGCATGTGTTCCTGTTTTTATGCGTTTGGGCGCTGATGACCACGCTGTTGCGCCCGTAAACCTCAAACACACACACACACTCGACAAATTCCACCTTTGTGAGATAATTCGCTTGCACAAATGGTAATAGTTCCAGTTCCTCAAGGAGAATTTTCATCCTGAATTTCCAGTTATTGAAATTTGTTCCGTCGAATAAAGGAATACGATACTTTTCCGCTTCAGTTGCCATCTCGGCGTAACTATATGTGAGAGTACACTTAGGGCCAGGTATTTATCGCAGATTCTGTTTATTTAAAACTAACCTGGGCCCATAACCTGTTGTATTTTAGTTTCTTACGATAAAATAACACATGTAAAGCTAAAAACTATTAGATAGTTTTTATTAAAATGAGAGGCATAACAGAGCAACTGAACAAAAAACGCGTTGTATTGTTTGACGGTTCAGCAGTTAACTCAAGTCACACGGAGAATCATTAAACTTGCAATCTTAACAGAAAAAAGCGTATGATACTGTTCCAAGAAAATTACTTTGGAGAGCACTACATATGGCAAACATAAGCCCTTCCTTGATTAAAATAATACAAGACATGTATAAAGATAACATTTGCCAAGTGAAAGTTGGTAATAAACTTTCACAGAAATTTAGAACAAGCAAAGGTCTTTTACAGGGCTGTCCCATGTCACCATCATTGTTTAAAATCTATACAGGTATTAGCCTTAGAACATTGTCTCGTGAATGTAATAGTATGGGATTAGAAATAAGAGATGGAGTGAAGCATACATGCATAAAATCATATTACCTATAGTAAGTGTGGGAGTCATTGACTATCTAATACATGTCATCCAATTGATCATCATTTGATACTTTATATAAAAGTATTAGATATCTACTGTAGGGCTTTGTCTTAACTCTTTTAATTGAAAAAATCACATATTTGACACAGGCAACAGCAACATACAGTATACCACATGAAAAATATGTATAACACTGACACCTAAGTATAAATGTGGCATCAGGCCCTACAACATGTAAATATGTCACGTTCAGAGCTAGTGACATGCGCTGATTGGTTGAAGAGCAGGGGCACTAGCCATAACCCACCTTTCATATTGGTGCTCCTGCACTTTCTATATACATATTGCTGCAATGAGTAGTATGTGTGATTTCACTATAGTTCAATTCTTTTATCTTGGCAGTTCGCACATGCCCGCCCAGATGCGGGAGATTGCTGCGTTGCCAGTTGTACACGCCAAGAGAAGCAGCGCCATAGAATAGTTCACAACTTACGTTTAGGGGGGAGTGCGCAGTTTATGAAAGAAAGCCACCACGGCTGCCTTAACTCTTTCGCTGCTACAGAGACGTGCTCCCCGCATTCCGCGATGTGTGCGATTTTGTCATCATTGCCCTGCTCGCCTGTGCAGAGACATGGTGTTTCGACTGCTTTGAAACATTTTATCATTAGATTTCACAAAAACTATTTGGCCCAAAAATTTGATTTTTACATATCTTCTTGACTGATACCTTACCCCCGTAAATGACTTAATTTTGTTTCGATGTTCAAAGCAGTTATTGTGCAGCATTAGATGTAGTAAACCATTGCACGAAATTCTGATGAGTTTGCAGCGGTAAAAGTCCATAGTGTATACTTCCCGTATGGTCGATTTTAGTTGCCACTAGAAATTTCAAAAAATTAAATCCAAACGAATAAAATTGATGAAGTAAGACACTTCGATATTGTTTTTAAATAAAGAAAATATTAAGCACTGAACAAAGTTTGAACTCAGAACCTTTCGCTTAGCAGTCATTCACTTTAACCAGTACACTAATGCAGCTCATCATTCAATACATCTCCCGGAGGACTTTAAAATATCACGCAAAATACAGACAAACACTGTTGGTATGATTATGAATTATTCACGTTTTGTTGAAGTACAATAGGAAATAAACAATTACCGCCATTCTTTATTGCGAAAAAGCAGTTAGTGAGAATGATACACAACACCTTTCCTTGGTATCACCTGAATTAAGAGGCTTATTGCTTGTTTGGTTTAATTAATTAATAGAATATAAAGCAATTGGTATAAAGAATGCTTTTTCCAAACTTTCTGTAAAAGAGAGTCTGCTATCAAGACATTGCTTTTGTTCAATTACTTTATTTATGACTGAACGTTTCTAAAACTGAAGACACTCGTCCGTGCTCTGCACTGCAGTCGAGCTCTGGCAACGTCGTTCTCTGTTCATTGGCTGAATGTGTTTTGTGACGTCATATGCGCAGAAGGAACCTAAACTCGGCCGCCGTTATAAATGACGCGCACTTTAGTACATATTATTAGCAGAATTAACATATTAATTAAATAGTTGAAGAAAGGGAGAGGAGAAGGGGGTAAAAAAAGAGTGTCATTAAAGTCATATGGCTTATAAAGGACCTGCAATCTAAGGTGAACAGAACAGACATTCTACAAAATACGTAAACCGAACGAGCAGCACTTGTGCATGAGTAGACAACTATAACTAGCATGAGTATCACAGCAAAACTACTGCAAGGAACATTATCACTGTACAAGAGTCTCAACACTAGACATAGCCAACTGATGACTGTCAAGCTGGGCTTCTGTAAAAGAACACACTGAGACAAAGAAAATGCATATATTGAAAGACAAATGCAACTTATGAACAGAGGGAAGTAGCTGGGCAGATCATCACTTGTAAAGCGTCATGCTAAGGGGAGTGCTCATACTGTTAAAGCATGTTATATGAACAAATATACTAGGAAGTGACTGTTGCAAAATAACCAGTGAAATAGTAAATGAAGCCTCACTAACCAGTGTGTATGTCTAAAATCACAGTGTTATAGGTAGAATAAATCACACTGAAAAATGAAAATGGAGGGGGGGGGGGGGGAGGAAATAGGTCCAAAATGGTACTTTACTAAATTGATCACTACCATCCAACCGTGGATTATAAAGTAGATTATAAAATAAAATGAAATATATTCTTACTGAACACAAAATTATGAGGAAAACACACACTATGTGCGAACCAACACCAGGTGGTAAGCTTGATTACTTGGCTATAAGCAGATACTTTAAGTCTGACAGGAAATGTCTACTTAGAAGCTGAAGCTGATCATTTAAAATATACCATTGTTTCTAAGTGTTCGAAAATTTCAAGCTCTTCCCACAAATGTACTCTATTCACTTTTACTTCTTTATGTAAGATTATGTTACCTTCTAAATCCTTTGGAGGATGACCAGCAATAAATAAATGTTCTGGAGAGGTGGAATTATGCACATGACTACTTTTATTTCACAACAGATGTGTGTAATATTTCACCTTGATTACTCTACCAGCTTGTCCCATATAGTTACTGGGACAATTACTGCAGATCATTTTGTAAATACCAGAATCTGAGAACAGATCATCAGCATTTTTGATAGTATGCACAAGATGTTTCTTTAGGTTATTATTAGTAGAAAAAGTTACCTTCCTTCACTAAATGCGTTTAATATTATAGGACACATTGCCTTAAAACGGGATGGAAATGATTTTTTTTACTGTCTTATTTACTGTCAGTGGATGTTTTACTTTGTAGAGACGAAAATTTTTTGGTAGTTCTGTTACTGCAGAAATGATTTAGGAGTCATAATCAGAAAAGACATCATAATCATGTGACCAATTTATAAGTTCAAATCGACCTAGAGTTCAGTCCAGTGTTACACATTTTAACAGAGACATTAAAAAAAAGTTCAGACTCTGCGACATGTGTGTTGGATTAGTAAGCATATGTCTGCTCTACAATGCAGTCCAATAGCTGTTCAGATACGTGCTTACACAAACCCTGGGCTGGTTTCCCATCTTCCCAGTAAAATAGGCTTAAACCCGGAACAAAACTGTAGTATAGGGAAATTTGCAGCACGAGCACTAGAAATGTAGGAGATACATATGTTGCATATAAAGAAGCATTGTTCGAATATTCAGTAGAGAAGGACTGTAGATGTTTAATGTAATGAATAGATATACCAATGCACACACACAAACACTCACTCAAACACACACACACACACACACACACACACACACACACACACACACACACACATTGGTGCATTGTAGCATGATTTCAAGACAAAGCAACTATCGCTCTAGAAGTGGACATTACTGCAGCAGCAACTGGAATATAGTTAAAATTTTAGCATGGAAGTGCTGGAAACAATTTACAGAAATACATATACAAAAAAATATGGCTAAGCTATACGTCAATGTCAGATGCATACTCTAAGGGATCAAATACCTGAAGATGATATCACCTTATGGGTATGCATATAATGCAAGACTTTCCTGGGATTTTGTTTTTCTTTAAAAATCCATATGCAAGCTGTATATACACTATAGTTTTTACACTGCATTGGACATCCTACTGTGTAGTTGGCAGATAATGCAGTATAGTTACATGTTGTAACCTCCCAACAGAAAAATTCCGTAACCTACCCATAATACAATGTGACTAATCTCTCAATAAAATTGTGGCTCACTTATAACCTTTCAATAATTGAACATGAATTTAAAGTGGTAAATTTTGGACATCAGCAGTGCTGCGTCATGGCCCTGAAAATTCATTCTGAATAAACTGAAAATTCTTACCTCAATAAGGTCGCTGGATAATGCATAGGTATATCTGCTCCTATAAGAAATTTTTCTGGCACAACCCAGTGCAATGCTGGCCGATAGATTTGTCATGTATAAAAAGGAACAACTGATTTGTCTTTACAATAATTGCAATGAGTATGGATTGGAGAAATTAGTAAATTCTTTAAATGGAGATGAATAATTGTCAAAAGTTAATTTTTATAAGAAAGATTATTACTAAGAGATTTTCTTAAAACATTTACATGGGACTTGATATAACAATAGTACATATGCGCGAGGCTGCTTTTGCCTTATACTACAACGCTCAGGCACCGCCAACGCTCCACACAACTGGCCCAGCCGACTCGATACACCAGACTGATAGCAACTGCTTACTCCTACCGCATACAACACTTCTCTCTAGTCTGAGGTTTTCTGACAGCTTACATATCGCAGGCAGCGCATGAGGAATCTTTCGAAATTACATCTGCTTGACTGTGCTAGCAACAAATTCCTTAATCATGGACCTCTTACATAATCCTCCACTGGGGGGGGGGGGGGGGGGGCAAAAATTTGGCAGCGATGGTGAGTCAATTGGGCTTGCCATGAGCAACAAATTTTTCTATAATCTATTTAGTTAACTAAGTCTACAGTCATAGAGTGTATACATTATTGATAAGTGCAAAACATATTAAGAAATGAAAGAGAGTGCACACGCACTGAGTTCAGAACTTATTAAGAAATGACAAAATGTATACGCAATGAGTACAAAATATAGTAACAAGTGACAAAGTGCACATGCACTATAAAACTCTTTAGCATTTTTACATGAATTAAACATATGAAGGAGTGAAATAAAGGGCACATGCACTGTAAAAGTCTTTAGCATATTTACATGAACTGAATACATTAAGAAACGAAATAAAGTGCACATGCACTGTATAAGTCTTTACCATTTTAGAAGAATTTAAACATATTGAGAAATGAAATAAAGTACACACACACTGTAAAAGTCTTTAGCATTTTACAAGAACTAGGAAAGGAATGGGAAGGATAGCATCATGGCTGTAGCACAGTGAGTTGCACGTAGCTGTGCTGAAAGTCCATATCTTTCTATAGAAGCACAACACCAAGTGAGACAATCTGAAGTTCTCTTCCTGAAGTATTTATCAGTGTAGCAAAGACACTGAAATGTTGCATTAATATTGTATGTTATCATTTTGGTAGTACATTACGTACACCAAACAGTAGGACCATAATGACATCTCCATCGTTCAAGGTGTTGGACAGCTTGATATGTCAGCACCACATTCTTGTAGAATCCATACTCTTACATCAACGTAGAATTAGTGCAAAAACCAAATATAGTGCTCCATGATCATGAGGATGGACAGGACATACAGATATGGCAGTAATTGGTGGTAATTAGATCAGAAGGTGACGGACATTAAGTCTTATGCTAGTCATCATTCAGAATTACATTAGTGTATCAACCGATTTGAATAATTATTGGCACTCATTGGCTAGTTACTTAACATATATGTATTATGTATGGAGTATTACAGAACATTAATCATAAGTCATCTTATAACAGTAATTATGAGCATAGCATTTATGCTTTTGACATCTCACTACAGTAATTATTGGCATAGCATTTATGCTTAAGTCATCTCATTACAGTAATCATTGCAGAACATTATTCATAAGTCATCTAATTACAGTAATTATTGGCATCATAAGTCATCTCATTACAGTAATCATTGGCACAGTATTTATGCATTATTATAAAACATCATTCAGTATTCATCAGAAGTCATCATTCAAAAAAAGAGTTACTGCGTGTAGCATCAAGCTGTTAGTGTTTATATATGATATCATGCAAGTGACATAAGACATATTTAAAATATAACACATCTATGTAATACATAGATATACTGGATTCAATACATCAGAGAAATTTGCAATATATTTAGGAATAGAAATATATCTTAAACTGGTAGCAATATTTAGTTGTATACTGATAATAGTTGGGACTGGTAATAATTTTTTTTGCTAGCAATGCATTGCATTGGGATCGATAATTAATTGTTTGGGCATTAAAAAATTTGTTTTTGACTTATTGCTGGAAATAAGGATTATTAACGTCATTCGTCATGAGTCAACTGTAGCAAGGTTATGAAACATGTACAGTATATGTGATCACATTCATAAATGATAGACACAACTGGTAAAAAAATGCAAGTATTAGAACAGGTTTCATAACTAAGTGCTCATGGCATATTAATATCATGAAAAGCTTCTCCTGGAAAAAATACAAAATGGGTTATTGACCTGAGAGAAAAAATGTGTATTATGCTGAAATTTGAATTAACAATTAATCAAACATGTACTCAATATGTATGTTCGCTAGCTGTCTTTCCCAAAACATTCAGTCATTATGCTATGCGACGTAAGACATGCTGTCAAAAGGAACTGCAGCAAATACTTAAATAACTACATAGCATCTCTTAGGTAACAGAAAATATATAAACTTCACCATTCTCATCATCTGCAAAGAAAAACTTCATTATTCATATTACCATATCTTCATCATTATTATCTGCAAAGAAAAATCTTCATTATTCATATTACCATATTCTTCTTATAACTATTCATCATCATTTATTATCATCTGCAAAAAACAGACACTTCATTATTCATATTCATATTACCATTCTTCTCATAAAACTATTCATTATCATTCATTACTTCATATATTACAGAGTTTCTTACTTCTACCATATTTCATCACTAAAATTAACATGTGTAGTTCTGTCTGACAGCCTGCAATAATCGCCTCGTATTCTGAAAGAAAAATCATTATTTAAGACTGCTGTTATACAGTGTGCATAGTATATTCTCGTTAATGCTTGTTAATTCTGATTCATTTACTCGTCATGACAAGGTATTACATTTTCTTTCTTTCATTCTGATCGTAAAATTTCCATTTCATAGTAGACCACTGTGGTTGTATAATTTATTTCTTTTACATGATTTTACTTTCTGAAAATAACGAGTATGGATTAATATCTTGCATTTAGATCATATACCCATTAAATAAAAACTTGTTTCTAGTTATATGACTAAGCATACAGCATAGCATGACAGAAAACGCATTAGGTCAAAAACAGATAGTTTTCAAGTGCAAAAAATGTGCACACAGTATCATAATGTAGTATTAAAAATGTAGAATAGTCAAGATATTGAGATATAAGGAAAAATGTCAACGTCAACTGGTGTTTTTTTATATCTTACAGATTTCATGGTGCATACAGACAAAAATTCTACTTTCGATAGGAAAACAATCATATATACACAATAAATGGAAAATGTGCACAGTCTGATATATAACGACAAGAAAAGCGACCTGCTAACCTTGCCTTGCCGGGCACTTGCCAAGAAAAAAAGTATAATCGTCATCAGTAAGTGGTCATATAAATATCTGGGAATGGCATTACAGTGTGAAAAATCATAAAGTATGTCCATTGAATAAAGGGTTTAATATTGGAAATATGGTGATTGCCCTTGCTCTTTCTGGTTCTCAAAGTTTTGACATGTACTACATTGGGGTGAGGAATGCTTCGTATTCTATATGGACCTGCATATAGAAGCTCAAATTTACGACATCTACTCTTTCCTCTGTTGGATAAATAGTGTGTGTGTACTAATATCTTCTGTCCAATGTGAAAGTCACGGCATATAGAAACATGTTTTTGCTGTCTTCTCCGACACTCTGCGACACGTTTGATGTTGTTGAGCGCAATGCCAATTATTTCATGGTGGCGAAGTCGGTGAGATGTAGGAAAAGATACTAATTCCTTAATTTTGTTAGGTGGTTCAACATTTTGCAATATAACAGTCGGAGATAGCATAGTAGATTCATTTGGTATGGAGTTAATTAAATCATGGAATGACAGTATGTGTGCATCCCAATAAATACGTTTTTTACGACAGTATATTCTACATAGTTTACCAGTTTCTTTCATTAGTCGTTCACAAGGGTTCGAAGAAGCGTGATACTTGGATATATAGATCGGAGAAATGTTTCTAGTTCGTAACACATGTTTCCATATCGCAGATCGAAATTGTGGTCCATTGTCGGAAATTACAATGAATACATGCCCTATATGAAATAAAAAATGTTTTACAAATGCATTCGAAATAGATTTCGCAGTGGCTTTGCGTAACGGAGTGAAGGTAACAAATTTCGAAGTGAGTTCAACAGCGACAAAGATGTAACAAAAGCCTCTATTAGTTCTGGGAATCGGACCAAAAATGTCTACAGCGGCCATGTGTCTCAATTTAATCGGTACAGTGGGATGTAACGGAAGAATATGTGAAGTCGTGTCTGATTTAGCTTTCTGGCAGATTTTACATGACGCTAAAACTCGTCGAATGTTGGCAAAATAACAGTTCTGTCTAAGTATAAGAAAAAAATTTTCTGGCTCCATAATGTGCCTAACTTAAATGAGTATACCAAATTAATTTGTTAATAAGTTCGTCAGGAAAACATAATAACCAGTTGTTGCTGTCAGGGTGACAGCGGCGAAACAGAATGTTATTGCGTACAGTGTAATGGGTTCTAATGGTAACGTTAATATCTTGCCAAAGGTGTTTTAATTTCTTTCCACACGTCTCTTTGCTCTGCTGTTGTGCTATGTCTCGTATTCGTAATGACGACGAAGTTGTCAAAAACTGGAGCTTGCTGTAAAAGAATTTTGCGTAGTTGAGCACTTTCGTCATCTGTATTTGCGGTGCTCTGTTTTACTTTATCAGAAATCATGTGCATAACGTCATAGTCGGCTTCGTCTGGTGTGTTGTAGTTGTTTACGTACGTATCTCTGAACGATGTGGGATAACAGTTTGTTACGCGATGTAGAAATGATCTCTGTTCGATTAATTGCCAATTCATCTGCAGTAAAGCGTGCTGAAATTCTAATTCCATTTGTACTTTTTCATCCTTTAACATTAAATAGGAATTTTGAAAGTCAATAATTGCGTCATGTTGTATCAAAAAATCCGTACCTAAAATAACGTGTGTTGTCAATAAGGGAACAATTCAAAAATTGTAGTGGAACGTATGACCTGCAATACAAAATGATCAGTGTGTCTGTAATTTTACAGCTACTGCTTCACCAGATACTGCTCCTTTTACTTTAGTTTTGCCTAATGATGATGTAGGAAAAGTATTCTCTTTGTTACATTCGTTGAATGTTTCTTCCATTTATAACTGACATTGGTGATCGAGAATCGATTACTGCTGAAAGTGTGGACGATCCCAACTTTTACTTCAGTGACAGGGTGTGAAAAGGGTATTTGTATAACTGGTTTTTCATGTAAAAGTGTGTCTCGGATGTCGTCAAAAGTAATAACATTTTCGTGAACAAGAGTCTGTGTGTCAAAAGTATTGCTTGCGTTGCTGGAAGATGCAACCTGTACTGTATCAAGTCAGATTCTTTCTGACGTGCTGTCATGTGCGGGAGGATGCTGTGGCATTTCGACTATTTATACTGTACTGTTATTTCGTCCTGATCTATTAGGTTCGGGATGATATCGACTGTCTGGTACATTCATGATAATCTGTTGTTGTGGTTGACTCTGCTGCTGATAAGACCGACTGGAACGCTGAAAACATTACTTTTACGTCTGTCATAATAATCATTGCTACACGGCGCATTGCGATAGGAGTTGAAATGATGTGTTTTTGTACGTCGTGATTTCCTTGTTGCTGTGCGTTACTTATGGTGGGGCCGACGCTATACGTGTAGGCTGGGAAACATTAAAGCTTGGTTGACCTTGCACATTATATTGTTGGTTAGGTATGCTAACCGGCTGCTTATGTTGCAGTTGTGGGGAAAAGCCTCCATTGTTAACAAAATGTGTCTGCGATTACTGATAATTTTGACGATACTGATGATTAAACTTTTATCTGGTATTAAAGTTCTGGTGGTTGTCATTCCTGGACCGTCTGTCACCTTTGCTATTAAAATAGCGTGGCTGATCGTAATTGCCGTATGCTTGTTGGCTTTCGTTATGATGTGAATTTTTTTTTATGAAGGAATATTCTGATTGCTGAGCTTCCAAAAGCTGTAAATTGCGTGACAGTGGGAAAATTTGAGTTCTCATAATTCGGTAAGCTATTTAATTGATCCTTGATTCCACGCTGTGTCGTCTTCGACCAACATGCTGACAGAAAAGCATTCTGAAATTCTTCTACCGAGTAGCATTGTCTCTTGATCGGTCTCATACGAGACCGCAAATAAATTCAAGTTTGTGTGTTACGGGCCAAGTTGGTGGAAAAGCAAAGCTAAATTGTTGTATCCAATCCAAGGGGTGAATCTGTGTTCTGTCATTTTTAAATACCTTAAATTTCCTAACGGATAGAAAGTGCTTGTAATCAAAATTATCGTTTCTGAATGTCTGAGCAGGTTCAGGATTGTATGATGATCTGTTTGTCTGTGACTGTTCGGAATCTAAGTCACGTACTCTCTGTAAATTACCTGAATTATACTGGCTGTGTGAGTGTGAGACATGTTCGGAATGTGCCGTACGCTGTGTCGTGTTAGAGGCTGAAACATTTCTCTTCTCCGTCACTTCGTGCTGTAAAGATGACAATTTTCTACATAATGTATTATTGGACGAACCTACATCCCTGATTGTCTACTGTAAGTTTTGGAATTCGGGTGTTTGATTGAACGAAATTGGTGACGTATCGTCTGATTTAGTGTCATTGTTATTTTCGATAACGTCAATACGACTGGCCAATTCATCATATTTTTCAGTCAGTGCTTTCACCTGATCGTCATTTTTAGTGTCACAAGCATTAATTTGTTTTTGCATTTTACGTGTGGTTTTGTTTAATTTCTTAACGTCTGCTTTAATAACATTGGGATCCAGTATTAATTCCAACTGTTCAAGTCTGCTGCTCATTGTCTGAAAGTCTAATGTGTATGTGTCTGCTTTTGTTTTATGAGCGGAGATTTCATCATGTAATTCAGTGTTCAACTGCGTTATAGTATTAATTTCGTCTGATACTGTCGCAATGTTGGCGTCTGCGTATGTTTTTGCTTTCGTAAATAACTTACGCTTATCTTCCTGTCTCTGTGCAGTAATTGTTTCCATTCTTGTTTCTTTACTTCATTCTGTTCCTGTATAAATTTACGGTAATGCGTTTCACTGTTTGGTAGGTAGTGACTGAAACGTTCGTCAATTTGGCTGTTCTGTTGTTCGAATTTCTTGTCTACTTTCGCATCCAGTGTGCGTGAAAGTGCTGCTGAGATTAATTAAAACTCGTCGCGTAACTGTGTTGCGTTTTCTGAACGTTGTTTACCAACTGCACTAATTTCATCTCTAAGTAATTTTGTTGTGGCTGCATGTGTATTACATATTTCTTGTGCAACGGATCTAATTTCTTCACTACTATTCCTAGTACTAGCCTTAATTTCCTCACATAACTGTTTTTTAGTTTCGTTACATTGCTCGGCAACGGCTGTAAACTGTTCAGTAAGCTGTTCAGTAGAGGTGTCAAGTTTTTCATTAACCTGTTTGAGATTTTCATTAAGTTGTTTGTAATTGTTGTCTTGTTTATCGTTCGACTGTTTGAGATTTTCATTAAGTTGTTTGTTCGATTCATTAAGTTGTCGTATTTTTCATCGAGTTGTAGTAATAATGCCATAACTTGATCCAAGCCAAAATTAGCGACTCTGTACTGTGTGATAGTGTCTACGTTTGCCACGTTTTGTGTAATCATTTGGTCATTGACTGATTCATGAAAAGGTTTGCTAATTGGATGAGCACTGTTCGCCACTACATTGGAATCAAATAAATTTGACATATTTTGAGTACATTGTTCACCTTTGTTAGAAACATTTATCTATTCACTGTGTAAATTTTTCAAATCAGGTGTGTCAAACTGGGCAGCGTTCATTGCATCGGAACGTGCCGCGACATCAATTGTCGTTAAATTTAGTGTGAACATAATTGAATTTGTTTGTTCATCATTGGGATTAAAATCATTACTAGTGGTCGGTACGCACTGATTATCCGTAATAAGAGGATTATCATTATGAAACTGAGTGTCGCTAGTATTATCGGTCAAATTATTCGAGTCGGCTTTTTCACTCATTGCGCATCGCACAAGTCAAAAGTAGGCACAAAATCAAACAAAGACAAAGCAAAAATGGAACAAATACAATAACAACAAAGAGCAATAAATTGTCGATGATCTGTGAAAGGAAGAGTGATAAACTAGTAAATGCGTTGCGCCAGATGCAAACTACATTTAACATTAAGTAAATAAGAGCAGATATATAACTGACTACTTCTCAGAAATTGACAAAAAAATACGATCCCGGCCGGTTGTCGACAAGTGTAACCTCTCAACAGTAAAATTCCGTAACCTACCAATAATACAATGTGACCAATCTCTCAATAAAATTGTGGCTCACTTATAACCTTTCAATAATTGAATGTGAATTTAAACTGGTAAATTTTGGACATCAGCAGTGCTGCGTCATGGCCCCGAAAATTCATTCTGAATAAACTGAAAATTCTTACCTCAATAAGGTCGCCGGATAACGCATATATATCTGCTCCTACAAGAAATTTTTCTGGCACAGCCCAGTGCAATGCTGGCCGATAGATTTGTCATGTATAAAAAGAAACAAGTGATTTGTCTTTACAATAATTGGGATGAGCATGGATTGGAGAAATTAGTAAATTCTTTAAATTGAGATGAATAATTGTCAAAAGCTAATTTTTATAAGAAAGATTATTATTAAGAAATTTTCTTAAAACATTTACATGGGACTTGATATAACAATAGTACATATGCACGAGGCTGCTTTTATCTTATACTACAACGCTCAGGTACCGCCATCGCTCCACACGACCAGCCCAGCCAACTCGATACACCAGACTGATAGCAACTGCTTACTCCTACTGCATACAACACTTCTCTCTGGTCTGAGATTCTCTAACAGCTTACATATCGCAGGCAGCGCGTGAGTAATCCATTGAAATTTCATCTGCTCGAGTGTGCTAGCAACAAATTCCTTAATCAGGGTACTGTCTATCATGGACCTGTCTATTATTGATTGATAGACAGAAGCTCGTACTGTTAGCCAATAAATGGACTGTAATAATACTTATTTTTTGTGCCAATATACACTTTTTTTAATGGACCAATGCCTATTGACACTAACAAACTAAAAGTACGGTAAATTAGAATGTCAGTGGTGTTTGTTGCATGATTTTAGTGCGAGCCCTTTACGAGATATCTTATTCTGAAAAGTTTCCACACTGACACTTGTTTATGTCATTCAACCTGTGTAGTTGGTAGGTACGATATTTTTAAGTTTGCTTGCACTGTGCTTGTGTCTTTCTCAAGTGTGTTGCGAGTTGCTAGTCAGTTACTGTTTGACAGTACAAGCAGTAGGTGGTGAGTGGGTGATAGGATTTACCAATGCAGAAGAAGCTGACGTTCTCATGGTGTATGGAGAGTGTAGAAAGAATGCAGTTTGTTCTTGTACAGTGTATGCATCAAGATATCACAATAGATGTCAGCCATCTCAGCAGTTATTTATTAGTCTCTTCAACCAGTTCTGTGAAACTGGTAGTGTAAAACATAGACAATGTAACACAAGGAAAGAAATGACAACAGAAGAGGGAGAAATTAATGTACCTGCTGCTGTTGCTTTTGATCCTTACATTAGCTCACATGCAATCACACTAGGATGAGGCATGGGTTAGGAAAATGTTGTGCTGGTGTAAGCTTTGGCTGCACACCAGTTGGCAAAGATGTAGCACGAAGATCGATAATAGTATGCGCTGGATCAAGAGTGCCCATCAGCAGAGAGGCTAGAGACACACTGACAAGCAACACACTGCCAACGCCCTCTCGACAGCAAGTATTTAGCTGCCGCCACTGACCAGAGGGGCTGACTGACTTACTCATCCTAGTTGGAGTCTGTCAGTATATACGCAGAGCGGACTCAGTTCACGTCACAGGCTACGACAGTACATAGTGACCAGATTAGTGACTATAGCAGGGCTAGCAGTGAGACTAAAGTTTGTAGAAGCAAGATTACCAGTACTGTTTGCAAGAGGGCTATTGCTGATGAGCTAGTACCACAAATATAGACTTTATCTCAGTTAAGTAAATGTTCATTAAATAAAGAACCGTATTAATCCATGTGTCCATTTGTGTTGTATAAAGAGGATAGCAGGCATCCATGACAACACCATCTCCTTTGCTTCCTTACGGTGCAAGATCATACAGTGGCGACGAGGATACTACAGTGGTAAACGAGGATAATTCAGTGGCAATCGAAGATAATCAACTTGGTCAAAGATTTTGCTTGCTTAACTTGTTTTTTAGCTTGCAGGGGTGCTTGTGTTCAAGTGTTTCTATTTGCCAATTTGTTGTGTTCTTGCATGTATTCCAGGAGGGGAGCCGTAGAACTAATCAAATTTCTCTTTTCAGAGGCTTTGCTTGCTTTTTGATATAACGTATTTGTGTAAACCATTGCTACCCCACCTCTCCTCTCCCTGCCACAGCGCCTCAGCCGCAGATGGCCAATGTGATGGATTTAACACAAGCTTTTCAGTTCCAGAATCAACAAACTGCTACCATACTGACGACAGTACAACAATTACTGGCTGCGCAAGCTGCTTTGGCTGCACAACCACAACCAACAAACCAACCAGCCGAACAAGAGCTACCGACCAGTATCCCAACGTTCCTGCAATTTAAGCAGACAGAGGAGGAATGGATTGAATATTTGACTTAATTCCAAGCACATTGCCAAGTTCATAATGCTCAAGATACTGTAAAGTTACAATACTTCCTTTCCATTGCAGGGTCCTGCATATTCAGGTTAAGACAAAAACTGTTCCAAACTGCATCTCCCGATGAACTCAGCTATGACCAAGTAATCGCTGCATTAACTCAATACTATGACCAGTAAGTCCAAGTAGCTGCAGCTAGATATCAGTTCTTTCGCTTGCCGAAAAAGCCAGAACAGACGACCGCCAGTGGTACACAGAATTAACGGGCATGAATAGGAAGTGTAAATTTGAGTTTAATTGTGACAACTTTTACAGTCATTTAATGATCTGCAATGCAATAATATTCATTGTCTCAGATAGTAGAATAAGGGAAGAGATCCTTAAGTACTACATCACGTCCCCAAGTATTGTACATCTTAGAGCAAAAGTGGACTGCACCAACGTGTGACTGTGGTGCTGTGCGGGGCACTCCAGACCATGTGCTGTACGAGTGACCCCTCTTCGACGATGTTGCACAACAACTTAGACAACAACTCCCTAACAGCGACACTCACCACCTGCTCCGCCAAGAGGACACATTCAACGTCCTTAACAAACTTTCGGATGAGATCTTTAGAAAAGTCCTTAGGGACTTTTTGAGGAACAACTAGTAAATAATCACACTGACTTAGACTCCGTGCGCTTTCCCCGTCTCGCCGGGACCTGGACTTGGCCAGCCGCTTCACGGCTGGGATCCGCCTTGCCTTGGATTAAGGGGGGAGGGTGTTCACCACCCACTGATTAAGACACGCACCAACTATGACGATAGATATTAGAAATAGGTTAGTTGTAGAAAGAAAGGATGAAATTTTAACATAGGACGACAGCGAAACTACGTCATCTGCCACCCCAGTGCCAGGGGCAAGCGCACTGGGGTTAGCTCGGGGGAGAAGGCAAACAATAACCAGGTTTGTACATTACTGGCACACCTGTAACGCTGCAGGTAGTGTAGTTTAGTAGGATAAAGGTAGCTGTAATTTAATAAGAACAAAGTTCAGAAAAAGATAAAAAGTAACCAGCACTTAGCCATATGTAGAAATTGAGTAACAGTAGATTTGAGATCCCTGTAGTGGTGAAGGAATAAAAGTAGCTGCAGAAATGTAAAGTATAAAATTAGGACCCACTAATGCACTTAGATAGTGGGTTAATATGTATAATTATAATAATTTGAATAAAGAAAAAAAAAAAACGTAGAGCAATATGACTCGGGTGCCTTAGCGGCCGATAAGTTTGATCGGGCCCCGATTTGTTGGGTCGAGTCGCCCCCTGTTGGCGACAGCTCCAAACAGCCACAACAACGAGTGCGTACGTAGCCGCACAGATAGCCACGTAGACATCTAAACAGGCCTGTGAATTTAGTGAAGTCTTGTCCTAGATGTAGATTCGCCATAAAAGACAGGACTGCCTATCACGTAACGCAACGTGTTATACGTGAGGAAAAAAATGGCAAGTCCAGTCATCTTGTTTGCAACGACACAAAAGCGCCAATTTTGCCCTCTCGCAGAAAAAAATGGCCCTAAGCACTATGGGACTTAACATCCCAGGTCATCAGTCCCCTAGAACTTAGAACTACTTAAACCTAACTAACCTCAGGACATCACACACATCCATGCCCTAGGCAGCATTCGAACCTGCGACCGTAGCAACAGCGCGGTTCCGGACTGAAGCGCCTAGAACCGCTGGGCCACAGAAGCCGGCCCGCTCTCAGAAAAGACAAGCTTATGCACATGCAGTGATCGCTGTGTTTTCATAATCTACAACAGGTTCTGACAAAAGTAAGATAAAGGTTTGCTGCCTTCTCGCTCTAGTGCTGTGACACGATGTCCTAGTTGTCTCAATACAAATTGCGGGCGGTCATGGGAACTTTCAGTTAGACGCAGGTGCCTCAGTAACTTTGCTCAATTGTGCCACGTACAGTTTCGCTCACCACGTCTTTCTGAAACTAGCAAGCACCTCACTGCTTACAACAGTCAGGAAATTCCAGTGCTTGGGCAGTGTATTTTGCCAGCCACTTACAAATCCCGCTCTACGACAGTGAATTTTACTGTGTTGAAAGCAAGAGACAGTGAGAACATATTTGGTTTAAATACATTTGATATGTTTGGACTTAGCATCCAAGACAACGTACTTGCAGTGACTGCTTTTAATCAAAAGGCAGTGTAGCTAGTTTTCCTAAAGAATTTCCTGAACTATTTTCAGAAGGCATGGGAAAAGCTAATAACATGGTAGCACATGTTACACTGAAAGACAATGTACTGCCTAAGTTTTTCCGGTCCCGCCCCGTTCCAATTGCTTTAAGAAACAAATTAGCCAGTGAATTGAAAGAATTGCAAGATATTGGTGTAATTGCTCCCATTCGAGATAGTCTATGGGCAAGTCGTCTCGTTTTGTTGCCTAAGCCTTCTGGCCGCATTCGAATTTGTGTTGACTTCAAGTCAACAATAAACCCAGAGACAGTAGTTGACACTTATCCATTACCTCCCTGTGAGGAACTCATGGAGAGGCTTGGTGCAGGACGTTATTTTTCTAAGATAGATTTACATGTTGCCTACTTGCAAATTCCATTGGATGAAGATTCACGGAAAGTGTTTGTAGTAAATACTCACTTAGGACTGTTCAAGTATTTGCGTTTGCCCTTCGGCACTGCCTCCGTACCCGCTATTTTTTTCGACGTTACTTAGAACAGCCGACTGCTAAAGTACCTTGACGATATTGTCTCTCAGGTCGTACGCCAGAGGAACACATTGTCAATTTGCGTACTCTTTTTCGAGTGTTGTTAGAAGCAGGACTCAAGTGTCGTCTCGAAAAGTATGACCTTTTTCAAACTGAATTACAGTACTTGGGTCATATGATACAAAGTCAGGCCGGCCGTTGTGGCCGAGCGGTGATGGGCGCTTCAGTCTGGAACTGCGCGACCGCTACAGTCGCAGGTTCGAATCCTTCCTCGGGCATGGATGTGTGTGATGTCCTTAAGTTAGTTAGGTTTAAGTAGTTCTAAGTTCTAGGGGACTGATGACCTCAGAAGTTAAGTCCCATAGTGCTCAGAGCCATTTTTGATACACGGTCAGGGTGTGCACCCCCTCCAATCTCATTTGCTTGCAACCCGTGACCTGCCTGTTCCTTACAATGTTTCTACACTCCAGTCAGTACTAGGCAGGATGAAGTACCACATTCGCGTCATACCTAATGCCGCTCAGGTCGCGGCTCCAATGCGTCCCTTGCGTCGCAAAAACGTACCTTTCGTGTAGACTGTCAAGATACGTTTCAGAAACTCGAAAATGCTTTTCTTAGTGACAGATGTTTAGTGAATTTCACCTGGCCAAGCCAGTAGTTCCGCAAGTCGACACTTCTTCCTACGGAATCGACGCTGTGCTTTCGCAGAGAATTTGTGCACAAGACAGACATATTGCTTTTACCTCAAAATGGTTGCCTCAGACTCAGTGGAATTACTCTCAAATAGAAAAAGAAGCTCTCGCTATTGTGTATGGTGTGACCAAATTCCATCGTCATTTGTATGGTCACAGGTTCTGTTTAGTGATAGATCAAAAACCTTTGCAGTCCTTGTTTCATACATCAAAGCCAGTTCCTTCATGTACTGCCCAAAACTTAAAACGCTGGGCTTTGTTGCTTTTGCAGTACCTGTATGTAATTGTGTACAGACCTACAGCAAAGCACGGCAATGCTAATGCCCTGTCTCGCCTTCCGATTGGCCCCGACTCTTATTTTGTTGCATTTACCGGATTCTGTTGCCAAATCGATGCACAGGACTCTGAATTGGTGGAATCTTTTCTCTTGCACTACAGACAAATTGCACAGGCCACGGAAGCAGATTCAAATTTCATGATTTTGTTGCATTACATTCGCACATCTTGGCTTCGTTCATTGAACAGTATCCAGAACGCAGTAGTGCGCCGATATTTCGCACGTTAGCATAACCTTTGAGTTCAACAGAGTGTGATTCTAGTTCAAAATGGCAGTGGACAATCACGTGTGCTTATTCCCAAAGTGTTACAAAAAGATGTGTTGCGAATGGGGAACTGTTCACATTAAGCAGCTAGCACGACAGCACTGTTCTTGGCAGGGTATGGGCGCCCATATTGAACAGATGACGTCACAGTGTCGCACATGTGCGGACAAGCAATCAGCTCCGCCACAGACATTCTCAGCTTGGCGTAAGAATCAATCGCCATGGTAACGAGTGCACATTGACTTTGCAGTACCATTTTGGAACACTCATTGACTCATAGTGATAGGCTCTTTTAGCAAGTTCCCATATACGTTATGTCTATGGCTTCTACCACATGCTTGCCTTGCATGCCAGATGGGGGTATTCCATATTTCACACTCACGGCTCCCAGGTAATCTCTACATTCAGTGTCCTGCCTTCCTCCCCATTGTCATTCGCATCTTCGTCACATGACAACAGTGTGGCATTTCAGGGGAAGGAATGTGCTGGCGTAAGCTCTCACCAGCACACAGGTCGGCAAAGATGTAGCGCGAAGATCAACAGTAGGTGCTGGATCAAGATCGCCCATCAGGAGAAAGGCCAGAGACACACCGACAAGCAACGGGCCACCAACGGACCTCTCCACAGCAAGTATTTAGCCGCCGCCGCTGACTGGAGGGCCTGACTGTCACTCATGCCAGTTGGCATCTGTCACTATATTCACAGAGCGGGCTCAGTTCACGTCACACGCCACGACAGTATGTAGTGACCAGATAGTGACTATAGCGAGAATAGAAGTGAGACTAAGGTTTGTAATAGCGAGATTACCGATATTGCCTACAAGGGGAGTATTACTGATGAGCTTGTACCACAAACATGGACTCTATTCCAGATAAGTAAATGTCCATGTAAATAAAGAACTTTATTAAGCCATATGCGCATTTGTTTGTAGAAATATGATACCTGCCACCCATAACAACTTCCTCCCCGTTGCTTCCCTGCGGTACAAGACTCTACAGATGTTCTATGCATTCTCCATCGACTTAGGTTTCATCCCCATCACATCTCTCTCCATCAAGAGCTGCATTGAAACGATTATGAGAAGCGTGTTGACTTCTGTACAAGGGCATTAAGACAGGATACTCCAGATTTAGCATGTATCCTGTTTAGTGGTGAAGCCACGTTTACCATTCATGGCCAGGCAAACCGCCGAAATATGCACTATTGGTCTGTTGACAATCCAGATTGGCTTCGTCAGGTAGATAATCAGCGTCCAGGGAATGTAAATGTGTGGCGTTGGGTAGTGAACTATCAGCTCATAGGCAGAACGCGCACAAGTATCGCAGCCTCCTAATAGGCGATCTTCCATGAATGCTAGAAGACGTTCCTCTGCAGACTAGGAGAAACATACGGTAACAACATGAAGGCTGTCCAGCTCATAGTGCACGAAGTACTACAGCAAGTCAGTTCTGGAGTTATTCAAAGAATGCCTACAGTCAATATCCAGATCATGCAGTACTAGTTTGAGGCGGCTTTAAGCTTCCTAGTATAGAGTGGGATGTCTATGGATTCATTGCAGGGGCTACAAACAGACAGTCATACGAAGTATAATTGCACACGTTTTATAAAGACTGTCTTGAGCAGCTAGCTTGGCAACCCACACGCGATAGATATATCTTACACCTTGCAGCTACAAATAGGCTGGATTTATCGACAATGTCAGTATAGAAACGAGGATTAGCGATCATGATGTCATTATAGCAACTATGGTTACGAAAGTTAATTACGCAGTCAAGAAGGCTACAAGAGTGTTTCTGTTAGACAGAACAGATAAGCAGTTGTTACCATCTCATTTAGAGAGTGAACTGACGTCACTTAGATCCAATAAGATGGATGTACAGGAATTATGGGCAAAGTTCAGGCAGATTATAAATCGTGGTATGGAGAGATATGTGCCTAGTAAGTGGATAAATGATGGAAAAGACCATCATGGTTTAATTATGAAGTTCGAAGCTTGCTGGGGAAGCAGAGGCTGTTGCGCCCTCGATTCAAAAGAGAACACACAAGTGACGACAAGCAAAGGTAGTAGAGATTCGTGCGTCTGCGAGAAGATCTATGCGCGAAGCATACAGCAACTATCTCCGTCATACCTAACCAAAAGGTCTGGCAGAGAATCCGAAAAATTCTGGTCCTATGTAAAATCGCTAAGCGGGTCAAAGGCTTCCAGCCAGTCACTCATTGCTCAGTCTGGTGTGACAGTTACAGGTAGCAAACCGAAAGCTGACCTTTTAAATTTCGCACTCAAGAAATCGTTCGCGCAGGGGAATAGTACAAACATACTGTCGTTTGACCATTGGACAGACTACTGTGAGGACGACATAGTAATGAGCGTCCCCGGCGTAGAGAAACAACTGAAAGGTTTGAAAGTAAATAAGTCACCAGGTAATGATTGAATCCTAGTTCGGTATGTCATTGTACACTACAGCACTGGCCCCTTACTTAGTTTGCATTTATCGCAAATATCTCGCCCAGCGCAAAGTCCCATGCGACTAGAAAGAAGCGGAAGTGATTTATGTGTTTGAGAAGGGTAAAAGAACTGACCCGCAAAATTAAAAACCACTATCCCTAGCTTCGGTTTCTGCACAATCCTTGAACATATTCTCAGTTGGAATGTAATAAATTTTCTTGAGAATAAGAAGCTTATGTCCACGAATCAGCATAGTTTTAGAAAGCATCGCTTGTGCGAAACTCACCTTGCCCTTTTCTCACATGATATACGGCGAACTATGGATGAAAGGCAACAGTCAGATTCCATATTTCCAGATTTCTGGAAAGCATTTGATATGGTAGACCATTGCAGGCTGTTAAAGAAGGAACAAGCATTGGTATAAATTCACAGATATATGAGTGACTCGAAGACTTCTAAAGTAATGAACCCAGTATGTTGTCCTCGACGGCGAGTGTTCATAAGAGACAATGGTATCGGCAGGAGTGCCCCAGATAAGTGTGATAGGGTCACTATTATTCTCTATACAGGGTGTTACCAAAAGGTACGGCCAAACTTTCAGGAAACATTCCTCACACACAAATAAAGAAAAGATATTATGTGGACATGTGTCCGGAAACGCTTAATTTCCATGTTAGAGCTCCTTTTAGTTTCGTCAGTATGTACTGTACTTCCTCGATTCACCGTCAGTTGGCCCAATTGAAGGAAGGTAATATTGACTTCGGTGCTTGTGTTGACATGCGACTCATTGCTCTACAGTACTAGCATCAAGCACATCAGTACGTAGCATCAACAGGTTAGTGTTCGTTACGAACTTGGTTTTGCAGTCAGTGCAATGTTTACAAATGAGGAGTTGGCAGATGCCCATTTGATGTATGGATTAGCACGGGGCAATAGCCGTGGCGCGGTACGTTTGTATCGAGACAGATTTCCAGAACGAAGGTGTCCCGACAGGAAGACGTTCGAAGCAATTGATCGGCGTCTTAGGGAGCACGGAACATTCCAGCCTATGACTCGCGACTGGGGAAGACCTAGAACGACGAGGACACCTGCAATGGACGAGGCAATTCTTCGTGCAGTTGACGATAACCCTAATGTTATGGTCAGAGAGGTTGCTGCTGTACAAGGTAACGTTGACCACGTCACTGTATGGAGAGTGCTACGGGAGAACCAGTTGTTTCCGTACCATGTACAGCGTGTGCAGGCACTGTCAGCAGCTGATTGGCCTCCACGGGTACACTTCTGCGAATGGTTCATCCAACAATGTGTCAATCCTCATTTCAGTGCAAATGTTCTCTTTACGGATGAGGCGTCATTCCAACATTATCAAATTGTAAATTTTCACAATCAACATGTGTGGGCTGACGAGAAACCGCACGCAATTGTGCAATCACGTCATCAACACAGATTTTCTGTGAACGTTTGGGCAGGCATTGTTGGTGATGTCTTGATTGGGCCCCATGTTCTTCCACCTACGCTCAATGGAGCACGTTATCATGGTTTCATACGGGATACTTTACCTGTGCTGCTAGAACATGTGCCTTTACAAGTACGACACAACATGTGGTTCATGCACGATGGAGCTCCTGCACATTTCAGTCGAAGTGTTCGTACGCTTCTCAACAACAGATTCGGTGACCGATGGATTGGTAGAGGCGGACCAGTTCCATGGCCTCCACGCTCTCCTGACCCTCTTGACTTTCATTTATGGGAGCATTTGAAAGCTCTTGCCTACGCAACCCTGGTACCAAATGTAGAGACTCTTCGTGGTCGTATTGTGGACGGCTGTGATACAATACGCCATTCTCCAGAGATGCATCAGCGCGTCAGGGATTCCATGCGACGGAGAGTGGATGCACGTATCCTCGCTAACGGAGGACATTTTGAACATTTCCTGTAACAAAGTGTTTGAAGTCACGCTGGTACGTTCTGTTGCTGTGTGTTTCCATTCCATGATTAATGTGATTTGAAGAGAAGTAATAAAATGAGCTCTAACATGGAAAGTAAGCGTTTCCGGACACATGTCCACATAACATATTTTCTTTCTTTGCGTGTGAGGAATGTTTCCTGAAAGTTTGGCCGTACCTTTTTGTAACACCCTGTATACACAAGCAGTTTAGCGGACGTGGTGGGCAACATTCTGCGGTTGTTTGCTGATGATGCTGTGTTGTACGTCAAGGTGTCGAGTTGAGTAACTGAAGAAGGATACGAGATGACTTGGTGCGATGAGTGCCAGCTAGCTCTGAATATTGAAAAATGTAAGTTATTTGGATGAACAATTCTGTAACGTTCGGGTACATTGTTACTAGTGCCCTGCTTGACACAGTCAAGTCGTTTAAATATCTGGGCGTAACGTTGCAAAGCGATATGAAATGGAACGAGTATGCGAGGATTGTGGTACGAAAGGTTTATTGGGAGAATTTTAGGAAAGTGTGGTTCATCTGTAAAGGAGACCGCTTGTAGGAAACTAGTGCGACCTATTCTTGAGTACTGTTCAAGTAGTTGGGATCTGTACCAGACTGGACTGAAGGAGGACATTGAAGCAATTCAGAGACGGGCTGCTAGATTTGTCTCCTCTCTTACTTACAGTGCTTTTTATTGTCTTTCTTGCCCACTACCACTGCACCGTACCTCGGCCAGCTCAGAAATTCTAGGGGGCTCAATGTATGTTTTTCCCTATACCCAAATGTTGCGTAAAAAAACACCTTTTTCACCAGGGTGTGGGGATTCTGTGATGAGCTGGTTACTCATTTACACACAAAAAAAAACCTTCACTTCATAAGGTGGATAGTTCTCAAAGAGGAAGACAAGGCCATGAGATAGACCTTTTAAGAGACGGACGAATGGATGATAGAGACTGGAACAGGTGATTGTAACACCTAATCGTTGGAGGGCGATGATGATGATGATGATGATGATGATAATGATGACGACCAATACGTTTAAAATTTCGATCCAAAATGCACCCTCCGATATACCTATATATTATGTTTCACCTGTTCAGTGTATAGTTTCCATTCATCTGAGCTTTTAATTTACGCTGTGTCCTCTCTCATTTGGTGCCATTGCTTCTATCTCCACCCATCTCTCTTTCTCTTTTACTGCCACTGCCTCTCATTGAGCATCAATGTCTCCCCTCTCTTTGTCTCCCACTGTTGTTGTCTACACCTATCTCTCTTTCTCTTTCGCTGCCACTTTCTCCCTCCCAGCATCACTGTCTCCTCTCTCCTTCACTCCCACTGGTACCATCTCTTCTCTATTCTAACGTCATTTTCTCTCTGCTGCTCTGCTCGTGAATATGTTTGTGCCCAAAATTTTTGTGAGGAAGGTGGAATGAGGACTGAGGTATGTGGTTCCCCGCTTTTCTGTCAGAGACTTTTAAAGAGGTAACGTATTCGCCTTTTTTGTGCTCAGACAGGGACATTTTTCAAGTTTTGCATAATTTTTGACAATTGTTTCAAGTTCTTTTCAGGCATCTTAAGACCCGTATTAGCTCATTTCTTTGTCACTGCCATACCATTTGGAGTATATTTATATAGGAGTGAAGTGAGTTGCGAATTTTTATCGCTGTAGAAATGCTGACTAAAAACATAGTTTCGTAACCTCAGAACCCTTCTGATGACCTTAGAGCTCTTGCCACGAGTTCGATACGTCAGTTTAAACTAAATTTACACCCCAGACCGGATATTACGTCCGTATTTTACGTGAGTATTTTTACGTGCGGAAGTACTGTAACTTTGAACCACTGGATTTCGGTAACGGATAACGAATCAACAACAGTTTCAAGGTCCCCCAAGAACATCATCTTAAGAACATATGGTAAAAATTTCGACGATTTGGCACGTATATAGATAATAGAAGCGGCCATCCCCACAACTGATGTTTTTTCGGGGTTTTCTCGGGAACAACCGATGAACAAATGGTACTTTCACAAGTCGCCCGAGTTCCACCTTAGACAGTACCTAATGCAAAAGAACCACCTGATTCGCTCAGTATCCCTGGGGTGGAGTAAGAGTGCAGTATTTAAATTTTGATCATACACTGTAGGGCAGCTACAGTTTTTCCGTTCCTCCTTTAGGAAAACAAATGGTCGTTAGTTCAAGGAGTATCCAAGCACTTGACTCCTTTTTCTCTGAACCCGTGATACGCCCCCTTGAAAAATCGCATTTTGGTCCGTGGCTTTCTGAAAGATATTGGTACAGTGCAATGTTATGCACGGACTGACTGCTCGTCACTCTAGAACCGTTACTATGCAGGATCGATTATCACGCAATCTAACAAACATTCCCTAAAAAAATTTCCCCGCACATTTTCGCGATATCTATATTGATACTCTTCCGCGGAAGCCTATTTTACTGCAGATACTGGAAATCAGTCCATGGTTTACAGATGCACGTGTCCGAACAACTATGAGACTGCATCGTGAATCAGACAGATGCTCTCTACTCCCACACAGGTGAAGCAGATTCTTCGAGATTTTTAATGTCTCGGTTAATACATGTAATACTGGTCTGAACTCTAGATCGCTGTAAGCTTGTAAGTTGCTCACATTATTAAGACATCTTTTCTGATTACAACTCATAAACTTTTAGAACAAACGTGCTCAGCAAACGATCGTATGGCGCCTGGTGGAGGGTATGTTGTGACGTTGAATATCATTAGTCGAACTGCCTCATGTGCAACATGATATCCTCCTTTTCAGTGGATTAAACCAGATATAGCCGGTACAGAGCTCGTATGATCACTACTTATCTACTCTGATGATATACAATTCATGAACTCTTTAATACATGCTAAGGTTTCTAGTTTATTTGGTATTCAAGGAATGTGAAGTGATCTGTTACTATAGGTTGTCTTGAACTGACTGCAGTCTAATTAAAAAGAATTACACCACACATGTTTAACTTTTATTTACAAAGCATCTTCCGTGGTAACTGGTGTTTCTTTACGTAATCTGCTCCTTTGCTTCTTGCTAGCAGTGGTTGGTGTCGACAAACTTCATTTCACATCTGCACTTGGCCGTTTTTGGCATTCTGCATTATTTCCTGCGCTGCGCTGTTTACAGTTGACTTTTAACAGTTTTTCATTCTGGATTGCCACAGTGGCAACTGATTTATAAATGTCGATTTTTAATTCATATGGCGGCCAGTCAATTGTAAATAGTGCAGCGCAGGAAATACTGCAGAATAGTAGTTCTAAGTCTAGGCGACTGATGACCTCAGATGTTAAGTCCCATAGTGCTCAGAGCCATTTGAAGCATTTGAACAAACGTATTAAAGTGATGTGAGTTTTATATTTTCATTGAGTGTGTCATATTTAACAGCCGGCCGGAATGGCCGAGCGGTTCTAGGCGCTACAGTCTGGAACCGCGCGACCGCTACGGTCGCAGGTTGGAATCCTGCCTCGGGCATGGATGTGTGTGGTGTCCTTAGGTTAGTTAGGTTTAAGTAGTTCTAAGTTCTAGGGGACTGATGACCTCAGAAGTTAAGTCCCATAGTGCTCAGAGCCATTTGAACCATTTTTGTCATATTTAACATTTGTACGATAAAATTTTTTCAAAGAGCAGTTTTCGGTAGTCGATATGTTACGCTACAGGGATTCTGAGTGCAAGTAATGTGATCTCTGGTTACCAGTGGTAATGTCGTTGCAGTAAGCAGTCTAAGCCGAGCTAGCGTGAGGGTCGCGTGTTGGCTACTCTACTGAGTGCTCCTGAAATAGCTTGCAGAGCACAGAGAGAAATTTACAGGGGGTGATGAACTGTGAAATACGACTTTGTTACGAATAATTGGACAAGTGAAGATTTTTCAAGGTAAAGTGTCGTTGTATTGTGATTACATGGATTTTTCCGGTGTAATGCTTGTTGGTGCTCTTCACGGGTATGCTGCCGGATTTCACCGTCCTGATGACACGATATTTCGACGGTCCAACGGGCCGCCATCTTCAGGTGAGATTGCAGGTGCATAATCACAGCGGTTCCTTTACACCCCGGGAACAGGTTGCTGGGAGTGCTCCAGAAGCGAAGGGACTGCCCTCTGCGAAGCGAAGAACCACAGCGCTGCCGGTGGTGGAAACTAACAGAAGCGATCAATCGCATATTAAGATGTAGCCGGTGGAAAACCAGACCTTTGTTCTTTTATATCTGATAAAATAGGATGCCACGTCTCGCTTAAAGGAAAACCGTTGTCTCTATTAAAAATGTCATCAGGTAATCTTATTTCGATTGATTCCTTAAATTCCAGTAACGAGAAGCCGGAGCAATAATTTGTGTGTCTTTAAATGGCATATTATGCCCTTCATTGAGGCAATAATCGGCGACCGACGATTTTTCAGGCTGGAGCAAACATGTGTGATGTCGATGTTCCACACATCGGTCACGAACTGTACGATTAGTCTGTCCAGTATAAGCATTTTCGGAATGACAGGGAATTTTATATACCCCAGGCTTCCTCAGTCCCAGATCATCTTTAACAGCTCCAAAAAGGGCTCTAGTTTTGGCCAAAGGCAAAAGGACACTATTAATATCTTATTTTCTGAGTATTCTTGGAAGTTTAAAGAAACACTCCCCACAAAGGGAAAAAACAAATAATTTATTAGTGTCGATTGTTGGTTCACATGGCGGTCCAAATTGAAAAGCACAAGCAGTTTGATCATCAGTGTATTTATTTTTGAGGTGATGTGATGCTGCACTGATTGCTTACGAGCAGTTGTGACGTGTTTGGCAAACGGAAACCTTTAGTGGAACTTTTTCCTTATTGATTTGGTTAGTTCGTTTAATTGTTCGCAAGAGAGTAAGTAGAGTTTCCTATTCACATGGCTTGCACTCAGATGTTATATATTTTACCACTGCTTTACCGTTTACAGTACTCAATCTTGTCAGAGTAAAATTTGTCATAAATGATAAATTTTGGAAATATGATTGTAATAGTCTTTTTTTATAGGTTAGTTAATTTTAATTATTAAACAAGTTCAAATTCCACCACCGTCTTCTCACGAAAGAATTTCGTATTTTATGGTTAAGTGTGAGAATTGAACTTCGCAGAACACAATGGCTAAAACTGGGTCACGATCTCTTTAGAATGATTGCAAGTCCTTGCAATGCACTTGCGCAAGACCTTTCCTTCATTCAACTCGCTTGCAACTACCCTGCATATTTTATGTTCATCACTTCGAGCAGTATCAAGTTTTCGTTTCCACAGGTAAGGCACATGAAAATTTATTACAGCCAGCTACATTAGAGGGAAGACAATAAGATCATTTACAGCTAGCTTTGCTTTTCAAAATTAATTATCACAGTCAATTTAGGTAAAGTTAATTTCAGTTTCCATTTCACATCTAGACAGTTATTTTTATCGTGCAGTGTTATTTTTCCGTGTATATCATTCAAGGTTCGGAATTTTGTTGAGTGAGGTTGTGTACGTAAATCGTCATGGCAGTTTTATAGAAACTTTTTAGTTATTTATTCTTTCAAAATTCAATTGGTAATTTTATATATCTTTTTGATTCTGTTAGTCTCGTGTGTTGGAATTGCAAGTCCCGTATTATAATGCACAACAGAATCTCACAGAACGGCATATTTAATATACTGTTACGTTTTCCAGTCGCTTTGGTAAAACTAATTAAAAAATCGATTGCACAGTTCCAGTTTTGGTGAGTCATTTTATGGGATAGCGTTTACTTAACTACACCACTTGATGATTACAACACAGACACACGTGTTATAAAGAATAGCAGTTCACTTTACTGCAGTTTCAGTTCACAAAATTAAACAAAGGAGAGTTACAGACTATTTTCCTGTAGGTGACAGCAGTGTCGCCAAGAGATAATGTGTGGAAGCATTCAGTGCTGTACGCATTGTATCGAAGCTGGCCTTCCACCACTGCACAGAGTTTTTTTTTTTTTTCATGTGGCGACTGATAACGGGTAGTAGGCAGAAGCACTACAGAGTGCAGCGCAGCCCCCATGTGCTCACAACATGGCGCCGTGTAACCAGTTCTGGCAGCTAGCGCTAGCTGATTCGCCGAGTCCAGATGGCCTCGACGAAGTGGAAATGGTTAGACCGCTACCAGCGAAGCGTATTGGTGTTACATCAGTGGGTGAGCGGCATCACGGTGGTCCGCTATGACTGCTGCCTGGAATCTGTAAGCTGGGCTTGCTCGCAGTCGGGATGCACTGGAAAATTTTAGCAATGTGGAAGGGCACGCGCAGGCACGGTGTAGACAGAGCTAAGCTTCTGTCGCCTCGCGGTACTCACTGCGCTGGCCGTTAGTTCCGCTTCTGCTTGGACTCGTCATAAGTGGGTCACCGACGGAACTCATTACTGTTAAGAAGAGAGACGATTTTGTCGTATTGTTTGTGTACTGTCTTGTTTAATGGCGTAGCTTTTGTGTGATATATTAAATAGGCTGTAAGCAAATGGATTGCTGTTTAGGCTTGGTAAAAGTAAAAGACAGATGTTTTCCTTAAATTATTAAAGCGTATTGGTTTTGATTAAATGTTTCAATTCAAAAGCAACTTGGATTTTCTTAAAGTGAAAATTGCACATCATGGAGACGTTTCTCATGATTGCTGTGCTACTAATGCTGTTCGGCGTCATTCTTATAAAAGCAATTTGCTCGTCTTACTTATTACGGATCTATACGCATGCACCGACACACCCCAGCACCTCCATTTCACACTGAGACTATTCTTGTGTCATTACTAAGGGATTAATTTTTGTTCTAAAAGGATTTTGCTCAATGACAGTCACCAGGGAGACGATATTATCATCATAAACAAAAAAGTTCGTAATTATTTGTGTGTTTGTGTGTGTACGTGTGCAGGGGCGGGATAAAGGGAGGGGAGAGTGTGTTGTCAGTCAGCTTACAGATCCGATGTCGCCACCATGACTCCCTCTCCTGTGCCAACCTCTACATCTAACAGTAGCACTTGCATCAAAGTGCTCCATTATTCGTTGCATAGTAGGTTGGAACTTAAATAATGGCAACTATTTATTCACAACCGATACAAAAGAGTTACATGTTTGCATCTGTTAATGTCCTTCAAAGTAGTCACCAGCGTTATGTAGAATCCGTTGCCAGCGATGTGGAAGACGTAGTATACCGTTAGCAGAGCCTTTTCTGTTGATGGTGCGAATGGAGCGGTCTACTGCCTGTCGAATCCCTGGAACAGATCTGATGCGAATGCCACGAAGTGGTTCCTTCATCTTCGGAATCAAATCAAAGTCACAAGGACTTAAGTCCGGGGAGTATTGTGGATGGTACAGTACTTCCAGTCCCATCGACCGAAGAGAGCAGCCACAGCTTGCGCTGTATGCGCCCGCGCATTGCCGTGCATTATGATGGGTGGGTTGCGCAGAAGGTGTCGCCGCTTCTTTCGCAAAGCTGGTCGCAGGTGATGCTCCCAAAAACGACTAGGCAGTAGACCGCTCCATTCGCACCATCAACAGAACAGGCTCTGCTAACGGTATACTACGCCTTCCACATCGCTGGCAACGGGTTCTACACAACACTGGTGACTACTTTGAAGGACAGTGACAGGTGCAAACATGTAAATCTTTTTGTATCGGTTGTGAATAAATAGTTGCCACTATTTAAGTTTTAACCCTCGTATGTTCCAAGCCCATTCTTCCTCTGTAGTTTGCCGTCATGAACCACGGACCCTGCCAAGGTGTGGTGATTTGTTGTGTGCTTCAGTGATACAGATAGCCATACTGTAGGTGCAACCAAAATGGAAAGGTGCTTGTGGAGAAGACTGACAAACATGTGGTTCCTGAAGGGGGCAGCAGCCTTCCCAGTTGTGATAGGGCAACAGTCTGGATGGTTGACTGATCTGGCCTTGTAAGGTTAACCAACATGTCCTTGCTGTGGTTCTGCGAACGGCTGAAAGCAAGGGGTAACCACAGCCGTTATTTTTCCCGTGGACATACAGGTCTGTTGTACTTTTAGCCTGGGCTAAAATTCTCTGTCTCCCTGCCATATCTGAGGGCATGGACTACTCAGGAGGATGCTCTCATCAGGAAAAACAAAACTGGCATCATACGTATCAGAGTGTGAATTGTTAGATTAGTTTTGCTGGTTAGGCGGTAAAATAACTGATGATGGCCGAAGTAAAAAAATGGTTCAAATGGCTCTGAGCACTATGGGACTTAACATCTATGGTCATCAGTCCCCTAGAACTTAGAACTACTTAAACCTAACTAACCTAAGGACAGCACACAACACCCAGTCATCACGAGGCAGAGAAAATCCCTGACCCCGCCAGGAATCGAACCCGAAAACCCGGGCGTGGGAAGCGAGAACGCTACCGCACGAGCACGAGCTGCGGACATGACCGAAGTAGAGAGGATATAAACTGTCTACTGGCTATGGCAAGAAAAGCGTTTCTGAAGACGAAAATTTTGTAGGCATCAAATATAAGAGGACATGGTGAAAATAATACCTCCGAATTTTTTATGTGGAAACTCTGGAAGCTTTTTAAATAAAACAAACGTTTTACCGTTATACATCTTCAATGTCTACATATTTGCAGCCCTCTGTCGCTGGAGACCTCTGAATTGTAACGTGTAACTCGTCAGCGTCTACCGTAACTTAGTCGGTGCGTGAGAAACAGAGTACTGTAGTCGAGTTTAGAATTCGAAGAGTTCGTCCACACATGAATCAGCATGAGAATGCCAGACAACACATGAGCGGTGCGACGTCTTCGTCAGTCCGACACCTTGGCTTCACTGTCATCGATTATCCTCCAAACAGCCTCGACTGGCCTCATCCGATTTCCAGCTGTTTCAAAACTTGAAGAACACCTTCGAGGACTTCACTTTCTCGGAGATGAAGCGCTGCAAGCAGATGTGGGGTTGTGGCTTCATCAACGAACTCAAACATTCTACAGAGACAGTATCAACAAACTGGTTTCCATTGCCTCGTTAATAACATTTGTTTTATTTAAAAAGCTTTAAAACTTTCCACCAAAAAAATCGGAGGTATCAGTTTTTAGCTCGCCCTCGTAGGCTTAAGTGTTAGCATCTTTTCTGAAGATTTTTGCCTCGAGTGTAGCCTTGCATGGAAATGGAATGTGGACGATAAGTAGTTTAGACAAGAATGGAACAGAAGCCATAGAATTGTGGCGCTAAAGAAGAATGCTGAAAATCTGAAAAATTAAGGAGGAAAGAAATATGTCCCACAACTTGACTAAAAGAAGTAATCGGTTGATAGTATGCTTTCTGAGACATCAAGGGATCGTCAGTTTAGTATTGGAGGGAAGTGTGGGGAGAAAAAACAGCAGAATAAGGCCAAGAGATGAATGCAGTAAGCAGATTCTAAGGGATATGTGTTACAGTAATTATTCGGAGGTGGAGAGCAATGAAGGGAGGCTCGCACAGGATAGAATAACGTGGGGAACTGCATCAAGCCAGTCCTCAGACTGAAGCTGTCAACAATAACAGCTTCTCTGAGAAACGTGAAAGTCATTTGATGAAGTCTTAACGCATCTTGTATCATATTGTACTTGCTTCTGGTCAAGGTTTCCTTCTCACCATTTCTGGAGAGAATCTCGTCATTTCTTATCTCATCAGACCACATAATTCTGAACATGCTTCTGTAACACCAAATCACAAACGCTTCGATTGTTTTCTTTCACGATTTTACCGTAGCGTATAATTCAGTGTTATACAACACTGTGCTACAAACACACATTCTCAGAAATTTCTTCCTCAAGGCTGATGTTTGATACCATTAGATTTCTTTTTTACAAATGCCCTCTTCGCCTGTCTCATCTCTCATTTGTCACGTGCAGATTTCCTTAGTTCCGTCTATTTGTGGTTTCCAGTTTTCATAAATTTGATGCTAATCTCGTTTCTGCTACTCTTCATTACGTTTGTCATTCTTCGGTTTACTCTCAGACTGTATTGTGTGTACGTTAGAGTGCTCGTTCCATTCAGCAGAGCCTGCCATTCTTTGTCGCTCTCACTGAGGGTAGCAATGTTATCAATCTGGCTCGTGACAGACAGTCTTTCACCATGGATTTCCATCCCATTCATGAACCTTTCTTTTATTTCTGTCGTTTCTTCTTCGATATATAGATTCAACAGTAAACGAAAACCTACCTCCATTTCTTATACCTTTTCTAATGGGAGCATTTTGTTTTGAGCCTTCCATTACAGTTCTTTGCTCTGTTTTTATGTTACGTATAGCATATTATAGATTGTACCTTTTGTCTGAGAATTTCGAACATCTTGTACCATTTTACATTGTCGAACCCTTTTTCTACGTCGATAAATCATATAAACGTGAAACTGTACCAACAGCAATTAAATCAGTAAGTAGAGAGATTTGTCGTTATCAGGAGAAAGAAAACTGGCGTTCTACGGATCGGAGCGTGGAATGTCAGATCCCTTAATCGGGCAGGTAGGTTAGAAAATTTGAAAAGGGAAATGGATAGGTTGAAGTTAGATATAGTGGGAATTAGTGAAGTTCGGTGGCAGGAGGAACAAGACTTCTGGTCAGGTGACTACAGGGTTATAAACACAAAATCAAATAGGGGTAATGCAGGAGTAGGTTTAATAATGAATAGGAAAATAGGAATGCGGGTAAGCTACTACAAACAGCATAGTGAACGCATTATTGTGGCCAAGATAGATACGAAACCCACACCTACTACAGTAGTACAAGTTTATATGCCAACTAGCTCTGCAGATGACGAAGAAACTGAAGAAATGTATGATGAAATAAAAGAAATTATTCAGATTGTGAAGGGAGACGAAAATTTAATAGTCATGGGTGACTGGAATTCGAGTGTAGGAAAAGGGAGAGAAGGAAACATAGTAGGTGAATATGGATTGGGGGACAGAAATGAAAGAGAAAGCCGCCTGGTAGAATTTTGCACAGAGCACAACATAATTATAACTAACACTTGGTTTAAGAATCATGAAAGAAGGTTGTATACATGGAAGAACCCTGGAGATACTAAAAGGTATCAGATAGATTATATAATGGTAAGACAGAGATTTAGGAACCAGGTTTTAAATTGTAAGACATTTCCAGGGGCAGATGTGGACTCTGACCACAATCTATTGGTTATGACCTGTAGATTAAAACTGAAGAAACTGCAAAAAGGTGGGAATTTAAGGAGATGGGACCTGGATAAACTAAAAGAACCGGAGGTTGTACAGAGATTCAGGGAGAGCATAAGGGAGCAATTGACAGGAATGGGGGAAATAAATACAGTAGAAGAAGAATGGGTAGCTTTGAGGGATGAAGTAGTGAAGGCAGCAGAGGATCAAGTAGGTAAAAAGACGAGGGCTAGTAGAAATCCTTGGGTAACAGAAGAAATATTGAATTTTATTGATGAAAGGAGAAAATATAAAAATGCAGTAAGCGAAACAGGCAAAAAGGAATACAAACGTCTCAAAAATGAGATCGACAGGAAGTGCAAAATGGCTAAGCAGGGATGGCTAGAGGACAAATGTAAGGATGTAGAGGCCTATCTCACTAGGGGTAAGATAGATACCGCCTACAGGAAAATTAAAGAGACCTTTGGAGATAAGAGAACGACTTGTATGAATATCAAGAGCTCAGATGGAAACCCAGTTCTAAGCAAAGAAGGGAAAGCAGAAAGGTGGAAGGAGTATATAGAGGGTCTATACAAGGGCGATGTACTTGAGGACAATATTATGGAAATGGAAAGGGTTTAGATGAAGATGAAGTGGGAGATATGATACTGCGTGAAGAGTTTGACAGAGCACTGAAAGACCTGAGTCGAAACAAGGCCCCCGGAGTAGACAATATTCCATTGGAACTACTGACGGCCGTGGGAGAGCCAGTCCTGACAAAACTCTACCATCTGGTGAGCAAGATGTATGAAACAGGCGAAATACCCTCAGACTTCAAGAAGAATATAATAATTCCAATCCCAAAGAAAGCAGGTGTTGACAGATGTGAAAATTACCGAACTATCAGCTTAATAAGTCACAGCTGCAAAATACTAACACGAATTCTTTACAGACGAATGGAAAAACTAGTAGAAGCCAACCTCGGGGAAGATCAGTTTGGATTCCGTAGAAACACTGGAACACGTGAGGCAATACTGACCTTACGACTTATCTTAGAAGAAAGATTAAGGAAAGGCAAACCTACGTTTCTAGCATTTGTAGACTTAGAGAAAGCTTTTGACAATGTTGACTGGAATACTCTCTTTCAAATTCTAAAGGTGGCAGGGGTAAAATACAGGGAGCGAAAGGCTATTTACAATTTGTACAGAAACCAGAAGGCAGTTATAAGAGTCGAGGAACATGAAAGGGAAGCAGTGGTTGGGAAGGGAGTAAGACAGGGTTGTAGCCTCTCCCCTATGTTGTTCAATCTGTATATTGAGCAAGCAGTAAAGGAAACAAAAGAAAAATTCGGAGTAGGTATTAAAATTCATGGAGAAGAAATAAAAACTTTGAGGTTCGCCGATGACATTGTAATTCTGTCAGAGACAGCAAAGGACTTGGAAGAGCAGTTGAATGGAATGGACAGTGTCTTGAAAGCAGGATATAAGATGAACATCAACAAAAGCAAAACAAGGATAATGGAATGTAGTCTAATTAAGTCGGGTGATGCTGAGGGAATTAGATTAGGAAATGAGACACTTAAAGTAGTAAAGGAGTTTTGCTATTTGGGGAGCAAAATAACTGATGATGGTCGAAGTAGAGAGGATATAAAATGTAGGCTGGCAATGGCAAGGAAAGCGTTTCTGAAGAAGAGAAATTTGTTAACATCCAGTATTGATTTAAGTGTCAGGAAGTCATTTCTGAAAGTATACGTATGGAGTGTAGCCATGTATGGAAGTGAAACATGGACGATAAATATTTTGGACAGGAAGAGAATAGAAGCTTTCGAAATGTGGTGCTACAGAAGAATGCTGAAGATTAGATGGGTAGATCACATAACTAATGAGGAAGTATTGAATAGGATTGGGGAGAAGAGAAGTTTGTGGCACAACTTGACCAGAAGAAGGGATCGGTTGGTAGGACATGTTCCGAGGCATCAAGGGATCACCAATTTAGTATTGGAGGGCAGCGTGGAGGGTAAAAATCGTAGAGGGAGACCAAGAGATGAATACACTAAGCAGATTCAGAAGGATGTAGGTTGCAGTAGGTACTGGGAGATGAAAAAGCTTGCACAGGATAGAGTAGCATGGAGAGCTGCATCAAACCAGTCTCAGGACTGAAGACCACAACAACAACAGTAGAGAGATATCATATTCGTTGTTACAATGTTCGCGAGGAACTTTTCTACTGCGTTCTCTGCTTCTGAAATGAAATTAACAGTGTGGATTAACAGCAAGTGGTCTTTAACTGCGATGAAAATAATTGCTTTTAATCTGATTGTCGTAACACCTTATGAAGAAATCCGTGCACCAAGTTTAATAAGAATGAGTCGTACAGTTCTATACTGTCTTCTCTCGAGATATGGCATATATTGTTGTGAGAAGGGTTAATTATAAATGTGCGCAATACAATTTTTATTCGTACAATATTTATTTATGACAATGAAGTGAAGTGACGGTTCACTATCTAACAACAACAGTACAGTATTTTATCCACCCTTATGCAAGTGGTTGCTTATTATTTCGTTACATACACAACTACAAATACGCAACCTGAGGAATGATGTCTAGTTAGTTGTCTGTTAAGGCAATGCCCTGTGGCTTCGAAGCTATCATAGATACAGTCACCAGAACACTCTAAGGTATGCGTATTCTCGAAGTCGTTTTCTATTTATACGATATATAAAATATAGTGAGGCAGTCTTTCTCAGAGGAAGGAATGGAATTGGGATTTAAGGTTTCATCGATGACAGGTCAGCAGCTGATGAGCAGAACCCAGAACCTCTGACTGGACTAAGATTAGGGGGGGAGGGGAATACAGAGAGGAAATTGGTCATGTGCTCTGATAATGAAACATTTCGATGTCTGCTGCGTTATTCGATTTGGGGAAAAGTCATTCTGGAATACTCTTAAGAAAACAATGTCTACATTATGTACACATTTATGTTTGATTTACTTATTCCATTAGGTATGTATCTATTATGCGCTATACTACCGTGAAGTCTGTATAATACATGTGATAGGATGACTCAGTGACTAAGTGCACCACCAAATGTGAAGCTCTGAGTTGCGACAGGAAGGTGGAGAGTCGGAGTACCGCGCTGCTTGTGAGTCAGCTGGCCTTCTGCTTGGGTGCGCCCGTGGAGGCCCTCCGCAGGAGGGAGGCAGCCTTCCTCAGGAGCAGGCAGAGCAGGCCGAGCGCGGCGGCCGCCGCCCCCACCACGAGGGCGGCGACGTCGAGCAGCAGGTGCTGGTGCCAGGCCAGGTCCAGCGCGGCGGACCGCAGGTGCGGCGCCCCCCGGTGCCTGAGCACGTACTCCAGCCAGTAGATTGCCTCCTCCAGAGGCGGCCGCGGCCGGTCCCGGAAGAGCACCGCCAGCTGTCGAGCACGCTCCCTGTACCTGCAGCACAGTATTTGCGTCGGTACTAGCATTAGTAACACAAGTTGGGAGCTCCGACGTTAAGCGCGTAATGGGGCCCCTTTGGAACACGGCTGCCGAGAAGGGGAACGAAGCCAGTGCGCACTCCGTGTGCATTCCGGGGGGAGTCATTGCGGATGTGGAAAGGGGGGGTTCCAGATGCGAGGAGGAATACAGGGTGCAGCCAACTGCAGGTGGTGGCTCATGACGTGTGTCGCTTAGGATCGGAGCAGATTCTCTCTGGTTTCGGGCGGATAGTGGAAATGGTAAAGACCATCTTGCTTGCGAGATTAAAGCGGAGCTCACCGTCTGCAGCATCGTCGATAGAACAGACTGTGTCCTTGACCTGCCCCATCGCGTGGTGGGTTTCCAGGTTCCGCTTAATAGGTCAGGAGTCCACTAAACATAGGAAGCGGCTACACGGGTAGCGGGGGCTGTCTGGAAGGGACTGGGCGGTTTTTTTAGGTTAGAGGGTGCCAGGAAACCACAGAAAGGGCGTCCACCTAAAAGGGGGCAGGTAAAACACAGTAAGGTAGTCGTAGAAACGATCGGTATTGTAGTTGTAAATTGTCGTAGCTGTGTTGGGAAAGAACCAGAGCTCGAAGCCCTAATAGAAAGCACTGAAACTCAAGTACAGAAGGCTGGGTAAAGCCGGAAATAAGTTGAGCCGAAATTTTTTCAAACGATCTAACAGAAAGGATAGATTAAATACGATTGGTGGTGGTGAATTTATTGCTGTCAGAAGTAGTTTACCTTGTAGTGAAATTGAAGTAGATAGTTCCTGCGAAATAGTGGTATGGGTAGAGGTTATACCTGACAATCGGACTAAACTATTAATTTGATCCTTTTACCGAACCCCCGACTCAGAAGATACAGTTGCTGAACAGTTCAAAGAAAACTTGAGTGTCATTTTAAATAGGTACCCCACTCATAGTCGATGGTGACTTCAATGTACCGTGGATATTCTGGAAAAATTATACGTTTAAACCGGGCTGCAAGCATAAAACGACATCCGAGAGTGTACTGAATGGTTTCTCAGAAAGTTAGTTGAACCATTACTTCATGAGCCCACTCGAAGCGTAAATGGTTGTGGAAGCATACTTGACCTCTTACAACAAACAATCCTGCACAAGTAGGGAGTATCATGAAGGATACCGGGATTAGCGAGCATAAGGAAGTTGCTGGTAGGCTGAATACCGTAACACCCACAAACATAAAAAAGAAACGTAAAGTAGTTCTATTTGAAAAAGCTGATATAAATGTTTTTAAAACCTTTTAGGAGACAGTGTCCACTCCTTTCGATCTGATGACGTAAGTGTAGAAAAGTTGTGGAATGATTTCAAAGAGGTAGTATCGACGGCAACTGAGAGATATATACCACATAAATTAATAAGTGATGGTACTGATCCCCCATGGTACAGAACACGGGTCAGATGACTGTTGCACAAGCAACGGAAAAAACATGCCCAATTTAAAAGAACGCAAAATCCCCAAGATAGGCAGAGTTTTGCAGAAGTTCGAAATATAGCGCGTGCTTCAATGCGACATGTTTTCAATAATTTCCACAGCGGAATTCTGTCTCGGAATCTGGCAGAAAACCCAAAGAGATTCTGGTCATACATAAAGCACACCAGTGCCAAGAAACAATCAATACGTTCACTGCACGATAACAACGGTGAAGTCACTGATGACAGTGCCACTAAAGTAGAATTATTAAACACGGTTTTCCGAAAATCCTTCACCTAAGAAGGCGACGTAAATATTCCTGAATTCCAATGAAGAGGAACGTCACGTTGTGACGCCTAGGTCTGGAACTGGGCTCAAAGCTGCCCACAACGTTCCTCCGTAATGGTGGAAAACCGTGGCGCCCTTCGAAGCCACCCTCGGGTTCGGCGACGATTCAGACAGCGACGGCAGGCTAGGCGGGTCGACGGCACCGCACCGCCACCAGAGTCCGTCAGAATTCTGCCCAACGCCACCGCCGGGGAGCCTCACGACGAGAAGGTCGCCACAGACCCTCTCACCCACGTTTAGCCCCTTCCTTTGACGTCTCTGCAATGGTGGCCAGAACCGCGACGTCGAGCGTTGAAATCGTGCGGTTTTAGTATGGACTGCCGATGAAAACATTTGAGACAAACCGCCGCTTAGGGCGTGGATAAAGGGCGACAATGAAGCCACTCCTTTCCCTGGAGCGTCGATGCCCTCACACTTCGCTGTCAGAAACGACTGTTAGCAGAGCGACGAACAGCAGGAAGATGTTCTGGACAAGCTTTGACACTGCTGACACTCTCGGACCGTTGTACCCTACTGTAAGCTCGTTGTGGAGTTGCATGGCCGTTGAGCGTAATCGCACCACTTTGGAGTACAGCGCGACAGCAAATTTTGCTCTCGTGTACAGGTTGCAACCACTACTGACCGTTCAGAACCAATCGTCGAAATTTGAAAGCGATCTGAAGCAGCACGGGTTATTTATGCTTTTTCTACCTCACTGGTTTCGTTATGCTGTGACATGAGCATGTGGGAGAGTGACATTATCACGTGCGTGCATAAAAAGGAAAAGGTTCCTTCTAATTCGCAATACTGATGAACCATTATCTCAGCACCTTTGACAGACAGAGATCTGGAATTTTTGGAAAGTATAGTTTCACTCCTTTTCTGGTTACTGAACCAGAATCATAATATGCCGACAAATATTTTAAAAATTTTGTTGAATTATTTTTTAAATCCATTTTTCCTTCTGCAAATGTTTTGGTGGTTCAGCAGCAGCAGCAGCAGTAGCAGTATACTAAGAGGTAACATAGTATAAAATCAGATATGCGTATGTGTAATAGTTCCTGAGTTAATGGGTCAAATATATAAAAAAAACTCATTTTCTGGAAATGAAGTTTTCATTCGATGTCAACTAGAAACAGCCAAGTCCATAATCAGCATTATTTGGATCCTGTTCTTGATGATCCTGCAAACCTAAAACCTTCTTTTTGTTCCTGCTTCTTCTTTCATTAGTCATTTCTTCTACTGCACGCTAGGCTTTCATAATCCTAAGTCGATCCATTCGCTGCAACGCTTGCAGTGTGTTGGCTCCTGCAGTAGTACCAAGTTGCTCTAGTAACCTAATTCTTCTCTAATTACCATAATTAAACGTTAACACAGCGTCGCTAACACTCATAGAGTTTTCATTCCTACAAAGACGATTTGGTACGCGGATCCAAATGACAATAGTGAAAAAGACTCATTTGGATTTTGCGTTCGACTATGGAGACATTTGGAAAGAACGTCGGGATGAGCTAGCCCTCTATACTCGTATATTGGTTTAACAGCTTCCATCAGTGCAGATGGTATGCTGTCTTTGTGCTTAGATTGCCCATCTCTACGCGCTGCCTGAGCTTTGCGGTACTTGCACCTCGAATCAGCACCAGGTGGGCAAAGACCATGTATAGGTGTATCATCAGTGAATAATTTGTGGACGTATGTAGCCCACACTGCTCTTTTCATCCCTTGCACGTCGTGTGTATTCTTTCTCATTGCCATTCCATAATATTGCTGGAGTTATCAATGTATTCCTTTGCCATTTAGAGTCTTTCCATCTGATTACTTCTCTTTTCCTTTTGTCTGCTTCAATTGTCGAAGGCATGTTCCCATCCGTTTTTGAACACGGTCCACCAAATCAACGTCAATGTTTTCTCCACTAGCAGCAACGTCAGCACAGCAGCAGATGTCTTATTGCCATTCCTCTTCGAAGAACTAGGGGGCTTCTTCTTATCGTGTGTCTGTCTTCAGATGTAAGTTCATTTCCGTGCCAACGTCTCTTCTTAAAACAACCCTATCCAAAACGGGTATGAGAACATGTAAGCCGGCCGCGGTGGTCTCGCGGTTCTAGGCGCGCGGTCCGGAACCGTGCGACTGCTACGGTCGCAGGTTCGAATCCTGCCTCGGGCATGGATGTGTGTGATGTCCTTAGGTTAGTTAGGTTTAAGTAGTTCTAAGTTCTAGGGGACTGATGAGCACAGCAGTTGAGTCTCATAGTGCTCAGAGGCATTTGAACCATTTGAGAACATGTAATAACACACCAAAGCGCTATAGTTACAATTCAAAACCTAAAAAAACTAGAACCACAAAGTAACTCCACAAAATGCACGTGCAATACCTCCATTTCTGTTTACACACTGCAACCAACCGCTTAACGCGAACATTAACGTGAATACAACGAATAAAGAGCTGAAAACCACAGCGTTCTAGACTTAATAACTCCGGAGATAGAGATACCTAAGGAAGTCAATGCAGAATGAAAGGAATTTTTTTTACACTTGCGCTATTAACTTTGCAATAATAAAAACTAAACTTCCAACTGGAAATAATCGACAAATGACACATCAAATTATTCAGGAGAGATCAAATATCATTAAGAGACAATAATCGGAAAATGTCACTTTTTGATCAATTTCGCCACTCGTTCCCTCCTCCGTTTAACTTCCGCATATACTCGTAAACTCGACAAGCAGAGTACTACTGGTTCCCATCTCTCGTCCAACCTTCACAACTACCGCGTCTCTGCTGAAGTGTTACAACAGCTGTTCATTCCTGTTTCATTTCTTCCTCTTCCTACCAGCTATAGCACTTGCTTTCATGGCCCCTCGATAAACCAGTGGCCTGCTACCTAACCCTCCCAGTACGAGTAACTGTACATCCAACACTCACATCCAGATGAGGACGAGGAAGCACAGTCCAGGGACGCTTCGCGGGCTCCCCTCGAGTGCGCACACTTGTACCAGGCCTTGCGCCGTCAGGGAGAAGAGAAGGAGAAGTTGGTTTGCATTTTTGTGGCAACGAACACGCTGCACTCGTTTCTTCAGTTTCCTGAGGGCAGCGCAGTACGCTTCACAGTTGATCGCTGCACCGTGAGGGAGGTCACCAGGCAGAATAACTAACCTCTCCAGAGTCCCAGGAGACCGTCGCAGTGGTTTCACCTCCTTTCAGGCGCCGAGGAACCCACTGGTCACACATCTTTGTGCACCCATACTGTTTCGGAACTACCGACAGAGACGTTCAGTTGAGCAGCCAGGTGTCTGACTGTGACCCGTCCATCACCTCGAATGGTGGCGTCTTCACTCTCCGACACTGTACGAGTCATAGCCGTGTACGGCCGGCCGCCACGCGAGAGATCGGATAGATTTGCGCGATCTTATTGCGATAGCGACAGACTACTCGCCCGACGACTCACATGCGTTTCTTCACTGCCAGTTCTCCGTAGACAGTCTGCATGCGCCTATGAATATCTGGATGCTCTGACATTTTGTCAAAAGAAAATAACTCGACGACAGCTGTCTGCCTTCTCTGACATTTTGTCAAAAGAAAATAACTCGACGACAGCTGTCTGCCTGGAATGCACAGACGACATTTTGTACGCTATTTGGTGTGCCGTGACCGATCCGAACTTCGTGGAACTATATGGGCTGAAGCGGCAACATTCCACTATGTCCCACAACAAATTCCACATCTTTTCAACCGAAACTGACCGAGAAAAATACGTGTTGCGTTACTTACTGAACGCCGCTCATACACCAGAATCCTGCCACCTGTATTATTTCACTTCCCACCCATTCATCTACACCTGTTTCGAGCAGTCGCTTATTTACCAGCAGGAAACATATTCACCAACAACATTTTACGCATTGCAAGACGTCAGTTTTAACCTGTATTTTAAAGTAGTCTCATAGGTTGTAAAAATTTTTAAACGCTGAAGTGCACTGCAGTGGACTCATTTCTATGTTGAGGAATTCAATTGCCTGTATTTTCAAATATTTGCTCAAAACAACAACTGTAGACAAAGAAACAAGAAAGGCACACAATACTAATACTGGTCATGGCTTTATTACTTACTACCACCTGAAAAGACGCCGTTAGCCCTTTTTTGCAAGCCTTTTTCACATAAGTATTTTTATAAGTTCGTCTACCATTGTGGTTTCTGACAGGAACTATGTCCGCTTTAATTAACGTAACATGTCAAATGCCATTTGAAAAGTTTCCTTACAGCCTCACTAGTCTGTCATCCACCTTCACCGAGAGTCATGAATCTATCCTTGCCATCCGAATATAAAAACACCTTCAATGGGACTTGTTCTTTCTTAAAACCCATCGCAGCTAACGTCCAAGATATTCCGTCCATGATAAACCCCCGATCATAAATCACCTCCTTCTCTAGCAACTGAATGAACTCCACTCGCCACCCTTTTCCTAGAAATCTTTTAACCGTATGTAGCCTTTTGTTCCCCTATTTACGCACTTCCAATCAATAAGGACGAACTACTGCTTCCTTTCTAACTTACAGCAACATTCTCTATACCAACTCTTGCACTGGTCAGCAGGAATGTCCTTAGGATATGTTCTACCTAAACTACTATATTCTTTTCGCATGGTTGCTACACTTAAGCCACCAAGCAAAAATGTTCAAATGTGTGTGAAATCTTATGGGACTTAACTGCTAAGGTCATCAGTCCCTAAGCTTACACACTACTTAACCTAAATTATCCTAAAGACAAACACACACACCCATGCCCGAGGGAGGACTCGAACCTCCGCCGGGACCAGCCGCACAGTCCATGACTTGAGCGCCCTAGACGCTCGGCTAATCCCGCGCGGCGAAGCCACCAAGCAAAGTCGACTCGCTGCAGTAAGACAAATTGCTTTAATGGTCCTTCATCCAACTCTTCAATGTTCACAAATATCCCACAGCTACTCTGCTTTAACAATTTCACATTATAGTGTATATCTGGTGACAATGAAGCGCACGAAATATCGGACAACAGCCAACGGATAAAGTAGTCACCACTACAGTATCTGTAACTAATTTTGGACTGCACTCTGACACGAAAGCAACATCGCTAACAATCCAACAGAAGCATACGATAGGTCAAAAATGCTAACAGGCCGGAACTAGAGATTAAATCCTCTGCCCAAGATAAATGTCGACGAAAGCTATGTCCAACGTAGCCTTACATTTTCTCACTTCGCTTGAATTGCGATTCCTTCCAAATTCTATCCCTTTTGCAAGTCTGACAATTATGCTCTGTGTCTCGCCTACCGGATCCGCCTGCCATCTCTCGTATACATTATTGGTTGTTGATTAAATTCCCTTTCCTCTTTACTTTCCCAGCTTATATTTATAAATAGTAAATATATTATAAACTTGATAGTAGATTCTTGGCTGACTCAGAAAGGCTACCGGTCTCTCTCAGTATACAGGGTGTTTCAGAAGTGATGCTCAATATTCTGGTATATGACAGAAATGATCATTCGAAACAAAAAAATTCAAGCAAACAAGGTCTCTAAGAGGCATACCTTAAGAACTATGAGCAATTCTTGATGTTCGATACTGTGAAACAAATCTCTTCTACTGCAAGCTCTTTGCTTTTCATATTTTGGGTAGTACTGACAAAACAAGAAAAAATTCCAGTACATATGTGCCCTAAAATGCATGCCATAGAAATTATGAACACTTGTTCATTAGAAGAGCTGTTTCAAAGTAGCGAAGATGAACAAGTGCTGACAGCTGTTAAGGTATGCGTTTTTTTCTTGTTTTGGTGCATGCTACCATTTCCCAAAATATGGAAGACAAAGAGCTTGCAGGAGAAGAGATTTGTTTCACAGTATCGAAGATCAAGAGCTGCTCATAGGTCTTAGCGTATGCGTTTTAGAGCCCGTGTTGACTTGACTTTTTTTGTTTCGAATGATCATTGCTGTCGTATCCCAGAATAGTGACCATCAATTCTGAAATACCCTATTTATGGCTTTTTCTTCACCTTTCCACTGTCTACATTTTATATCGGGGCAACTGATTCCTGATACAGAAATTCGAGAGATCTATCGTTCCACCCAGCTACAGTCGCTTAGTATCCTGTCCATTCCCTAAATGCAGAACCAGCTATCCAAAGTCACCTACTGGTTTCTTAAATGAAACCCCCCATGTACCACTAATATAACTTTCCCAACCGAGTAACATCGAACTCTTAATATCGATATTATTTTCCTTGCCTCACAACCATCCATTTACTCAATTCGTTCAACTAAGAGAAAACTTATCAATCACCAGCACCACTCAGCACATCGGTCTGCACAGGATCAGAACCAGCGTCCACATCAACATATTTTATATCTTTTAATTCCCCCCCCCTCCCCCCCCCCCCCCCGCACACACACACACACACGCTCACACGTACACACAGACGCACACGCACAAACACAAAATGTCAATTGAAAGGTGACAGTGTAGATCCTCTGCTGATGAAGAACAATTTATTTTTCCACTTTATTTGTTTGTATCTGTTGATGTTTGTTTCACACACTATCGATTTCAAAGTTAAATGGTTTCAGCTTCAGGCTACTGGACAAGACATATGAATTAATCAAGACCCACGAACTTGTACTATCTCCTATAAACCTGTAGCGTACACGTCTGACATGCAGGTACCAACTTTATTGGGAAACAGCCAGAACATTACGATCAGCGACCTACTGTCGATACAGACCCGTGGAGACGATAGCAGCGTCGCGAGGAGAGGAATGACTGCCAGCCAGCCAGGCGTAGTATCAGTGCAGGTGCTGTCCGTGTGTGGAATGGGGAAGGTGCGCGATCTATCTGAGTCCGACCGAGGGGAGGCTGTGGTGGCCCGGAGGCTCGGCACGAGCAGTTCGGAAACTGAGCGGCTTGTCGGGTGGTGGAGGACGTTGGCGCAGTGGCAGAGCGTCGCATGGCCTGACGAATCCCGATACCTTCTGTACCGTACCGATGGGAGGGCGCGGATCCGTCGTCTTGCAGGGAAACAGCTCCTCGACATATGTACTGGGGACGGAGACTAACTGGCAGCGACTGCATTACGCTCTGGGAAAGTCACGTGGGCAACCACAGGTGAAGTGGAGGCACCGTGGCGGCCAAGGAGTATCGGACACTGGTTGCAGATCACATACGCCCCTCCATGACGGTCATGTTTCCCGACGGCACTGGCATTGTTCAACAAGATAATGAACCATGTCACAAGGCCAGGAGTGTGACGGAGTGGTTCGAAGAACACAGTGGCTAGTTGATGTGCTGGCCCCCCAGCTCGCCAGGTATGAACCCGATCGAACACATCTGGGGTGCGATCGTATGAGGCACGAGAGCTCATCGTCCTGCTCCCCGGAATTTGGGGCAATCAGGTGACTGGTGTGTGCAGATGTGGTGCCAGCTGCCTCCAGCGACCTGCCAAGCGAGGCCCCGTAGCTCCGGGCCACTACGCGTCGCCGCTGTTGTCCGTGCCAAGGTTGACGTGTCAGCTATTATACAGGTGGTCACAATGTTGTGGCTCATCAGTGCATAAAACTACACTGCTCGCCCTTCAGCTTGCAGTGCCAGGAACGACAGTAAATGACGATGATATGTCACTGTGTGCCATGTTAGACATTCGTCTTTCTTACTCGAGGCATAAAACAATCTTCTCACAAAAAGACAACATTCGTGTGCGATTTACAAATGAGAAACTTTACAGTATAAAGAACGTAGATGATCTTACTGCTAACTAAGTTGTGCGGCTGCGATGAGATGCTGATAATTCGCGTATCCAAGCATGTAGTACACAACACGTCGGTATAAGGTTTATTATAATAAGCCGCGTTTTTAATAGCCCCAGCAGTGTATAAATTGTTTTGATAATCCTTAGACAAGTGGACCGATGCAAGGGTAAAATACCAGAACAGACCAAGAGGACAGCGTTTACTGACAGTGAATAGATGACAGTAGAAAACGTACAGAAAAATATAAGTGGGTATGACTGAAGATTCTAACGTAAAGAGGAGTTTAGAGGAAGCGTACATCTAGCAGTGCATCACTTCTGCAGCTATTTTAAATTTCTAGTGAGAAATAGCCTCTGCAAGATCAGTGACAGGTTCTTGCAAGTTCGCGTCTCGGGAATTAGTTCTTATAGTTAGAGAGTAGTAAGTAGGCGCGAACTGCCTGCCCTTGCCCAAGTGCCAGCTCAGCAGCGCTGCAGCAGTCGGGGGCTTCTCCGACTACCTGCTCAAAATAGTTTTTCGGAGAAAGCATTTAGAACAATTTCGGACGATGTTTTATGCCTACCACTGGCTTCGAACAAGCTTTCTTTGAACGTTTCGAGAAGGGGAGGGGGAGGGGGAGGAGGCGGTCGGTAAACGGAACCAATTATTAATTTATTCTAGTTGTCGAATGAAACCGCTACCCATACTAACTCAAAGAAATTATTTATTTCTATTTCAGTACGGGATGAACTATTTCTACGAGCAGCAAACACACCACCACCAACTGAATTTAGTGTATTCTTACTGCATACCGTAAGGTCCTTTGTAAAAAGTTGGGCTCAGTTTATCTCCGTTTTTAGACAGCTTCCAGTGCCTACAACGATTTGAGTTTTAGTGCTTTCTATTAGTGCTTGGAGCTCTGCTGCCTCTGAGACTGAAGCCCTTTTTCTACTTTTCCACTACACTCTGACGTCGAAAACCACTAACTCCATGCCACACAGCCCCCAGTACCCGTGAAGCCAACTGATACGTGTAATATGCCTCAGACCTATTAATCAGCTAAGTTAAAATGGAGACAAAACATGAGTAAACTGATCAAGCTCAGTTCAGCATGCTATCCCCTTACAGCCATCTCATACGCTGTCGATCTAACAAGGTGTGTCAGAAATGCAATGAAATTGATTTTTTACCTACAACATTTTAATTTTTTTTCAAGCAACAGCATTGTCCCCTTCAAAGTAGTTCCCTTCGCCAGTTATACACCGGAGGAGTCGTTGCTCCCAGTCTCGGTAGCAGCACTGAAAGGCTTCAACTGATAGGGCCTTTCACATGCCGACCACATTCTCTTGAATGTTCTCCAGAGACCCAAAATGACGGCCTTCTTAGACATTCTGAAGCGTCTGAAAAAGGAAAAGTGAGAAGGACTCAGATCAGGTGAAAAGGGGACTGTGGGACAACAGGAATGCCTTTTGAGGTCAAAACTTCGTTGACAGAAGTGGCCCTGTGACATGAGGCGTTGTCACGGTGTAGCATCCACTTGTCTGCCATGTCCTGTCTCGCGCGATTCACCTTTTCCCTGACCCTTTCGCCGCGCGGGGTAGCGGTACTGTTTAGTGCTCCATGCCACGGTTTGCATGGCTCCCCCCGTCGGTGGTTCGAGTAATGTGTAAGCCTAGGGACCGATGCCCTCAGCAGTTTGGTCCCACAGAATTTATCACAAATTTCCAAATTTTCGTGATCCCGGAGTTACACATTCTTTACCTGAAGTAAAAAAAAAAAAAAAAAACTGTATCGTTTTGATATTCGATTTGCTCATTCGAGCGTTTTTCGATCGAGGAGATGTCACAGCATGCCACTTCTTACTTTGCCGCTCTTTGTCTCAGGATCACACTGAAAAATCCAGGATTCATCACTGCTGAACACACGACTGAACCATCGTTGGCAACCCTCTCAAGGAGATCAACGCAGACGTTTCTCCGACTGTCCTTCTGCTCAATTTTGAGGTTTTCGGCACCATTTTGGCACAAATCATTCGCAAGCACAAATCTTCGCTCTAAATTTGATGTATAGTGGAAGCGTTTAACGGGTCAAAAGGTTCAAATGGCTCTAAGCACTATGGGACTTAACATCTGAGGTCATCAGTCGCCTAGACTACTTATAAATGACTAACCTAAGGACATTACACACATCCATGCCCGAGGCAGGATTCGAACCTGTGACCGTAGCAGCAGCGCGGTTTCAGACTGAAGTGCTTAGAACCGTTCGGCCACACCGGCCGGCGTTTAACGGGTAGTCACCATCCTTATTGTTAAACGTCGTTCTGATCTCACAAGAGCACGCACATATTCGACGTTTTCGTCGGTTTTTGAAGTTGGTCTTCCTGAGCGACGTTCATCTTCAACGTGTTCTCTGGCTCACAGTAATAATTTGTGCCAGTGAAAACTTGTGCTCTTGATAAGGAATGCTCCCCATAGGCCACACTCAGGGGTTCCCATGTTTAACAGAAAACCTGTTGGCATAGCGTTGTTCTAAATTACGCTGTTCCATTTTCGTAACAGACAACGAAAACATAACTTCACTGATGGCTCTCTCAGAAATCACGTGATGGCTGTACTGAGCTGAAACTCGGACTGAGCATCTGGAAGGGATGAAAACACTGGCCTACACAAGTGGAACAACACAGCGTTGCCAGATCGCTAGCGTTGTTGTCGGTCTCATTACTGTTCTCACAAGACAAGACAAGACAAGAGTGTTGGCTTATGTTATCTCTCTTCACTCTCTGTTGTCTTCTGCGAATATCAGGCCGGCCGCGATGGCCGAGCGGTTCAAGGCGCTTCATTACGGAACCGCGCGATCGCTACAGTCGCAGGTTCGAATCCTGCCTCGGGCATGGATGTGTGTGATATCCTTAGGTTATTTAGGTTTAAGTAGTTCTAAGTTCTAGGGGACTGATGACCTCAGACGTTATGTCCCATAGTGCTCAGAGCCATTTTGTGCGAATATCCTGTGGGGCAGTGCACTTGTTGTAAATGCAGTGTCTGTTCAACAGAAAAAAATATTGTGTAAAGTAGATCACCATACACGTTCTAGAAGCCTTTTTAAGAATCTTGGAACTCTTACAATAGAATTCACAATACATTTACTGGTTAATGGTTGATAACAGAACTGTTTCAGCTCGACTGTGATGTACACAGTCACAACACAAGACCAACACAATTAATTTTCGAGCATGCTTTGCCTCTCTGTGCGGAGTCAAAAAAAAAAAATATTAAGAACTGTAACGTATCAACGAAGCACGTTTTGTGTCTTGTAGCGACATTACAGGTGCAAAGCGTCTTTTGAATAAGCCAGTACACTTTGAGTAAAGTAACGCAACCGATGCACTTTGATACAATGTCTCCAGGGGGCGCTAGTGGTCGTAAATGTTCTGGATGCAGCAGCGCAAGAGCTTAGGATCAATTTTATGTCTTCAAATATCTAAACTTTTTATGTTTCGCTTGTAAACCATATAATGTGGTTATATATTTGAAAATTTTATTCTCTAAGAGAAAACAATTGTAAGAACATGTATTGTGAGAGTAAGATGGATTGAAAAGATTTATTTTATACAGAGTCATAGTTATTAAAGTATGTATTTTGATGTAAAGGCATGAGGTGTCAGCCATGTTACTGTGGTGTGGCTGAAGAACTTGTGGTTTAAGGGAGGTAGCCTGATTAAATTTCAATATTATAATTACAAGTGCTTACATCCGTAATTTTGAAATTGTGAGCAGATGTTTATCTGGTAGCTATGTAATTTCCTCGCAAGTTCGAAACATGTATATTATCAATCAGCCGTAAACAGCGACACTAACTACAAGTCAATATAGTTTTACTCTCTCAGGAACTTTCTTATAGGAATTGTAATAAATGCCATTTGTGAAGAAGAAATTTTGTTCTATTCTTATGTCGTCATTCGCATAAAACTTTTACAGCGTATCAATGAAAATTTGACTATGTCATGTCTTTGAAGGTAATATAAGAGATGTTTAGGGTTGTTTTGAAAAGAAATGTGGTGAGTTGCCCTAATATAAGAGGAAGGACGACATATCACGACCGAGAAAACAAGTGCTGGGAAGAGCAGGTACTGTTATTGTGTCTAAACTGTTATTATTTTGACGTCTCTAAAATAACAGTTAAATGTGGATGACTTCAACATTTTCTGAAGTGAATCAGAAGGGAAGTGTAATTAAATTTTCAAGTCTATCGCTTTGCTTTCAAAAGACTTTTTGTTTTTTCTTTGTTCATGAGAGAGTAGTATTATAGATGGGACATTAAGTACACTGAGTCTATAAAGTGTTATACTTGCTGATGTAGCTGAGTGTTTGCATTCAGTGCTAGAACAGGTAGATTAGACAAGACAGCAGTTAAGTCTTCAAATAACTGTTCAATGTGACTTAGGTACTTTTAGTTACCAGGTACTGTGTTGCATCAAGTCATACTTGCTCTGATAATAAATGTTTATGGTTATGTGAAAAACAACCTTTCTTTTTTAAATTTAGAATGTGAGTTGAGTTGAGGTTATATTCTTAGAACTGATTTTAGTCAAAGGTAGCAGTACAATAATTACTCTGGTTTTGTGAGTGGTCACGAGGTGTTATTAATGCCACACACTCCAATTTACTGTTTATACTATTGGCTATGACTGAACTAAATTTTCTAACTCATTAACGTAGTGTGTGGCAGAGTAATACCAACCACAATTAGTTTCCTGCCCTTGTTTTCACACAAATCATGTTCATTTGAATAATTATAATAGTGATGAAATAACATATAATTATTTCTAATCTTCTGTAATATACTTCAGGTTTAAGATTCGTTGCTATTGCAGCACTCTGATAGTAAAAATCCAGTAACCTTCCATTCAACATAAAAGCACAAAATTGGGTGTCACTGTCAGTGCAAAAGAAAATTAAAATCACACTGCATTATGTACTCTTTCGACAAATTTTCCGAAAATCTAGATCAGTGGTCGTCAAACTGCGGCCACTGGGTAACACACAGTTCTGAGCCATATATCACGATATCCTTATGGAAAGTAACTGTGAAATTCAAAAACGTCGGCAAATGTTCAAAGCTTCACGAGAGTGTATTTTTTGGTCAGTAACTAAAATACTTGCATATACACTAATATTTTAAGATGTCCTCAATTTTAATTGACATTGATGAGGTCAGCTATGAGCTAAGTAAAGTTTGCCACTTTTCCCAGGGGCAAAAGTAGGAGGACAACAGGGGTGCTGGTGTAATTTGTTAGTGCAGGTTGCCTACATCAGAGGCAGGTATGCACTCAGGGGCAAACCTATTGTTCTCCTTTGATTGACGGGTACTTAACCTATTGTTCTCCTTTAATTGACAGGTACTTAAGCTATTGTTCCGCTAAAAGGAACCTTCCTTTTGATTTACAGGTCCTTAACCTATTGTTCTGCTAAAGGATCCTTGCTTTTGACTGACAGGCAGTTAACCTATTGTTCCCCCACCCGCTCCCCAACTCCCTCCCCCTCACTGATACAGGTACACTTTCAGGTCTGAGTTATTGGAATAGCCTCCCTCACTGTTATCAGTTTTATTGACTACTTAATTAAATTAATCAATTAATTAACATCTCCACTTCTGGTAAACCTCCCTTCTGTCCCACGCTCCCTCCCAGTAATTGGTGGGAAAAAGAATTAGTTGATCGATCATTTGGAGGGAATTCGAATGTAGTGTATGGAGTACTGTTTAAACAATTTAGACATTATGTGCAATACTGTTTATTTAAACAATTTGGGGGATTCAAGGCAGTGTATGGATTATATGGCAATTGGTGGAGAGGAAGGATCTCATAACAGGAAATTCAAGGGTATATTGTTTATTTATAAAAATTCAGTTTCTCTTGCTCATCATTGTCTGCTGTTTGGAAATATGTAGGTCTTGTCAGAAGTAATTACATGGGGCAAACATGTTGCATAACCTAGTGTATGGCACTGTACTCTGGGTGTCTTAACCTAATCTGTGGACCTTTGTCGTCACTTACCCTGTTGTTCTGTTAAGTGGTTTTCCATGTCACCTTCATTTCCTTAAACTATTGTACTGCCTTTGATACCAAATTAAAGAATGTCCTCCCACCATTTTTTGGTATCTGTTTTCGAATTTCAAATGCTTTTGAACGCCATTTCTGGTGCATTCTTCTTTGTCACCCACCCCTTAAACTATTGTACTGTGTTTTACATAAAAATTATGCAAATTAATCTAGTGTTCTGCACCTAACCTACTGTTCTGCTCCATGTCACCCACTAACGTACACCCTCCTCATAACTACCGTACCGCTAACACCACACTGATATTAAAAATTTGTGCAAATTAATTAAATAGGTATTCTTCACATGTATGGGGTAGTTTTTCTTAATTCTCAGCATCTTAACGGTCGGTGAAATCGATGGAATATAGTTTAAACAAAAAATCACTAATAAAAAACACATCTGGCCACCTGACGCCGACGCTGGAGTCTGGGTGCATCGGTGGGCCTCGGCATAGAGGCGTCGCAGCTGTCAGCTGCCTATAAATACTCAGGCGTTCGTTTGGGTCCCACAAGCATCAGGCGGTGGTATCCCTTTCATACTGGACGCCTGAGAAATTCCGGTCGAAGTATGTGTTCACTTAGGCACCATTGCTGGCGCGATGACACATAGCTGCAGTGCGGGTCCGCACCGAGAGATATTCCATTGCTTCCCAGAATAGCACAGGGTGCATTGCTCCTAGCGATCCTAATAGGACAGCCCGTTCATCACTGAATTTACCTGTCAAACTGCTGCTGCTGCCACTGTGAAAGCACTGTCCACCGTAGATTTCTGCAGACAAGACTTTCGGCACCAAAATTATTTTGTACAGATCGCTACATTTCACTGACAGTTAAACCCTGCTAAAGTTGTCTACAGATCAACGAATACATACTAGACTCACAAGAATATTGGGAGCCAGTAACACATTTACCAGTGTGACTACAATTAAAGATTATGATTGCTACCACAGTCTGACACCAGTCGATGTACAGGTAATGTTTCCTCTTGACAGCTGTGGTCCAGGAATGAACCGCAGTATCTGTAGCATACATAATTTTCCATGTAAAAATCTCTTCCATACCTTCACAGTTATCGATGTGCTGAATCTATACATCTCTCATGATAGGAGACACACTCGTCTTCTCTGATCATGCCACAACATAAGCCACAGTAACTTCACACTGCAACATATATGCATTTGAGACAAACAGTGCAGTTATCTTTTATGTCTGTACAGTGTCTGAAAAAATTATGGTACGCCTACACTCACACCGGCTACATGTCTCGATTCTCATCAGTCCTAGGAAATTATTTGACAAAGTCTTTGAATAAGCGCTTGTGGAAGATGCTGCAGCCTGCCAAGATTCTCTCAAACAAATGTTATGAAGGACTGGCGTCCGGCACTATGTGTGATGATGAATACTGCACCTGAGGCATAATGCCGAGAAAGACATCAACAATGTGGGTTGGTGTACTGTAATATACATCACTATCAATAGAACAACTAGGGAAATGCGAGAGTATGCTTAGGGGTGCCGATGAGGGGAAATATTGTTACAGCCGTACTGCCCATCCTGTTGAACATGCACATTGCTATATTGTGCAGCCATTTACAAAATGAATCTATCACCACATAAGTTCTGATATACTCCTCAGTGCATTGAAATCACAATTCACCATGTCCAATCTATTCTTCCATTATGACTAGACATACGTAATTTTTTTGTTTTTATGTGAATAGTAGGTTGATTATTTGTCACAAATGTATGCTGGAATGTAAGCCACAGTACGTTTACATTCAAGCAGCAGCATGTGCACCAGCAATTAAACCTTGTAAAGTGGCCTACAGATTGTCAAATGCGGAAAGACTCTTACTCAATTACACTGCTCTGCCACTGAGGACAGGAACTTGAATATTAGAGCGTGAAACCGATCTCCAACCCAGCAATATATCACCATGTATGTGTCGATGTAGTAAACATACAATTCGTATCCTGCACCATACAAAAATCGCATCTTTTACATCATTCTTATAGCTATTGACCACCAGACACTCGTACATATACTGAGAAGACAGACAGCACCGTATATACTCCTCGCAGCAGTAGATATTTTTCCAGTAGCCGATGGTTGCATGTCATCCACTCCTGATGCATGACCAGAGCGCCCTCAGCAGACTGAAGTCACTCTTAGAACTCTTCTACAAATTTGGACTCGTTTCCCCTCAGCACAAACGCATTACTGTTTCTGGTCTGGACCTGCTTGCTTGATAGCTTTTCTACACCCATCTCTAGACTCAAGGATTACAAGAACATGTATTTTCGCATGGTTTCCCATAATATTATACCATTTTCGCAATACTTCTCGACATCAAGCACACCGCAGTATCCTACCGATCGCTTGTGCTACATATTTCCAAAGATTGGAAATTATTCCTCTACAAACCTGAAACTTTAGTGAGGTGGAGAATGCTGTAGACCACTGAGTAACAAGAAACTTATCTCATCTACAAAAACCTTTACGTGATAACTCGAAAAAAATAAACTGATATTTCCACTCGCTAATACCGATGTCGGTGATGTAACAGATTCCACATCATCTCTACAAATTACAAAGACAAATAACGTGTTTCTCATGTCTACAGAACCAGCATATGTGTCTTCCACCTGCTAGATGCACACCACAATCGATGTTCTCTCAACTAAATAAAGATGCAAAATGTGAAGAAGCAGTCGACTGAACAATTTACATAGGAATAATGGCCAAGCGCAAACACATGTCCATATTGAATCTTCTCAAATTTCCATGTGATCACGAAAGCTGTCCAACACATACTAAATATCAGTTCGCTATTCAGCCGTCTAGAGGACTACGAGTACATGTTTAAGTCAGCTACATTCCTACACTCCAACAGGCCTTTCCATTCGGACAGCTCCTGCCGTTAATGGGAAACGTAAATCATTACCGTCACCAGTGCAGAATGCTAAGCACACATAGGCAGAATCATCCTAGAAACCCAGTGAAATAAATGTTTTATCATTGTACTTACAGTTAAATGTTATGGTCGCGGTCTCTATTGAACGACATTCGACAATGAGTGAATTATCTGAAATACACCCTGCTGACGGTTGTGGCTCTGGAAACATAAATATCTGAGCCATTCTTATGACCTGACATACTCTTCCCTTTGCTGTCACAGTATTCCACGTCAAATCCATACCTACCTTTGCACATGTCTGAACACAAACACATACTTTATGAGCCTGATGCCCAAGGCAAACCTATGACACATACGCTAATACTAAGTATAACATTATGTCAATCACTGATTGTCGTCAATACAAAATAATACTGACCGAAAATCAACCATTGGTTAGCACATCTCATAAGTTTTTCTTGCGAGTGGTGCCACTGTGTCTTAGAAAGAGAGGTGTAATAGTCTCCAAATTGCTGTCCGAATGTGACTGACGACCTCTGCATTTAAACTCATCTGTCACAGTGATGGAAAAGCTGATGGCTCCGCATTCCATTTCGAGTGATTCCTCATATTGCATTCTTGTATGCGATCACTGTTTCAGTGCTATCTGTCCCCAGAAGGTGTTGTCCCTCCATAAAAACTCTTTCTCCAACTCAAACAATCGATGTAAGTCAATCATTATGTGGTAACCAACAGTGTACTGGGGGATGGATGAGACGGGAAAGACACTCCCCCCCCCCCCATGTACTGAAATAATAAGAATTACAGTTGATAGTGTGACAAAGAAGAATGCACCAGAAACGGCATTCAAAAGCATTTGAAATTCGAAAGGTGTACCAGAAAATGGTTGGAGGACATAACTAATTACTTGATTTGATATCAAAGGCGGTACAATACTCTAAGGAAATGGGGGTGACATGTAAAACCAGTTAACAGAACAATAGGTTAAGTGCCGACAAAGGTCCACAGATTAGGTTAAGACACCCAGAGTACAGTGCCGAACATTAGGTTATGGAACATGTTTGCCCCATGTAATTATGTTTTGCAAGACCTACATGTTTCCAAACAGCAGACAATGATGAGCAAGAGAAATCCAACCTCCACATTTTTTTATAAATAAACAATGTATCCATGAATTTCCTATTATGAGATCCTTCCTCCCCACCAATTTCCATATATTTCATATACTGCCATGAATCCCCTACATTGTTTAAATAAACAATATTCCACACTACGTCTAAATTTTTTAAACAGTATTCCACACACTACAATCGAATTCCCTCCAAATGATCGATCAACTAAGTCTTTTTCCCGCCAATTTCCGGGAGGGATGGTGGGAGGGGAGGATGGTTTACCAGAAGGGGAGAGGTTAATTAATTGATCAATTTAATTAAGTAGTAAACCAAATTGATAAGAGGGAGAGAGGCTATTCCAATAACTCAGACCTGAAAGTGTACCTGCATCAGCGAGGGGGAGGCGGTGGGGGGAGGGGGAAGGGGTGGGAGAACTATAAGTTAAGTGCCTGTCAATCAAAGGAGAACAATAGGTTAAGTACCTGTCAATCAATTTGCCCCTGAGTGCATACATGTCCCTGATGTAGGCAACCTGCACTAACAAACTGCACCAGCATCCCTGTTGCCCTCCCCCTGCCAGAGAGGTAAGGAACACGGTCACTGCGGGGTTAACAGAAATTAGAGTGGGGAATGTTTTATCATATGTCTTCCAATGCTGACAACTCATGAGCGTGCACATCTAGGACTGGTCACCTGCTGTATTATGAATATCAAATGGATGTATCATGGATTCATGAATGCGTGTTATAGAGACAGTCATCTCCAAATGTGGTCCATCTTTGTAGCAAGTAATATGAAATAAAATTAAGGCTGTTTTAATATGATGCAGTGAGTAAAGGAAAAACGACATTGACAACATTTACTAAACGTTACATTGATTGCGTAGCGAATGGCCTTGCCTCAGTGGTACCACTGGTTCTCAGCAGATCACCGAAGTTAAGTGGTGTTGGGCTGGGCTAGCACTTGGATAGGTAACCATCTGGTCAGCCAAGCACTGTTGGCAAGTGGGCTGCACTCAGCCCTTGTGAGGCAAACTGAGGAGCCACTTGACTGAGAAGTAGCGTCTCAGAAACTGACATACGGCCAGGAGAGTGATGTGCTGACCACTTGCCCCTCTATATCTGTATTCAGTGACGCCTATTGGCTGAGGATGACACGGCGACCGTTTGGTACCGCTGGGCCTTCATGGCGTGTTCGAGAGGAGTTACTTTGATTGTATCTCATATTGAAGTTAGCATAGTTAGTTAACATTGGACACTAATTTATGCAGGTTACCAATTAATAGTGAGATCGGTAGGGGAAGGTGTGGTAGAGTGGCCACAATGAGAAAGGCGGCTATTGCAAACTTTCTGCCCTGAACAGTGTTGCTGCCTGCCATGGAGTGGTCAGACTAATTCTGGTACATGTAGCCATCACTGTCAGTGAGACTGAGAATGGGAGCTTGTTCTGTTATTTTTTATTAAAAACCATATTTGTTTTTGTGGTCAACGGCCTTGCCACAGTGGATACACCCGTTCCCGTGAGATCACCGAAGTTAAGCGCTGTTGGGCGTGGCCAGCACTTGGATGGGTGACCATCCAGACGCCATGCGCTGTTGCCATTTTTCGGGGTGCACTCAGCCTCGTGATACCAATTGAGGAACTACTCGACCGACTAGTAGCGGCTTCGGTCAAGAATACCATCATAACGACCGGAAGAGCGGTGTGCTGATCCCACACCCCTCCCAACCGCATCCTCCTCTGAGGATGACACGGCGGTCGGATGGTCCCGGAAGGCCACTCGTGGCCTGAAAATGGAATATTAAAAATTTGTTTTTGAGTCGTCTGATGTAAGATGCACCGCTCAGTGTAGCCATGTGGTATAAGGTGCCTTGCCACAGTTCACCCGGCACCCCCATCGGAGGTTTTGAATCCTCCCTCAGGCGCGCGCGCGTGTGTATGTGTGTGTGTGTGTGTGTGTGTGCGTGTGTGTGCGTGTGTGTCGTCCTTAGCATAAGTTAGATTAAGTAGTGTGTGTAAGCCTAGGGACTGATCACCTCAGCATTTTGGGCCCATAGGAACTTACCACAAATTTTCAAAATTTCGAAATGTAAGATAAGTCATTTATACCATTCTTGTTACTTCACTTGTATGGAAAGCAATAACGTGTTACAATCATTATTTAAACAACGTCTTCTGGCCTAGAAATGTAGTTCCTTGTTATTTATTTGAGTCTGATAGTTTATTCTGTGGATCACTAATGAAGGCATAGCGCCCAGTTGGGAAAAGTAACCATACTACTTGTCGGGAAAAGTAGCCAAGATATTCACCCTAATAAGTGTAAGTTACTTCCAAAACACATGCAGAACACAACAGATAAAACTGACTTCCTAAACCCTTGGCAACAGTATCTGCTTAGATACTGTCACTGTGTAAACCTTCTGAAAAATGTATGCAGTTCCAACATATTATTTTCTTTTTCACTTTAAAATGCTTGGTGTGTCACCTTATAATTGTAGATTCATATTGTGTTGGTGCTAAGCTTCTGTCAGTGACCGTGCTTTGGTGAACGTTGAGTTTCTCTTCGAGTGGCCACTTTACCCCACCCCGTCCCTCGCCTAACTATGCCACCTGAGGTGGCGCCCTACAGAGTCACTGTTGGCTCTCAGGCGAAGAACTCTGGCGACCATTGATCTAGATTCACCAGCTGAAATGTTCTGTTACCTACATGGTAGCTAGTAATGTTTGCTATAAAGTTTTTCGACAAGAAATACGACTCAATACATCCAGAGGTATAAATTGTGATTCGAAGCGAAAAGGTCTAGTAAACATGGGCTCCAAAACGTATACCTCAAGAGCTATGAGCACTCCATCTTCGATGCTGTGAAACAAATCTCTTCTACTACAACCTCTTTGCTTTTCATATTTTGGGAGGTGGTAGGTCGGATCAAAAGAAGAAAAAAAGAGTGCAGTAAACATGTGCTCTAAATTGCAAAACTTAAATAGTTATGAGCATTTGTTCAGCAGAACAGATGTGTTTCACAGTAGAAAAGAAAAACCACAGCTCACACATGGTAAGGTATGCGCTTTCGATCCCATGACTGCTGGACATTTTTTCTTCACGCCTCTCAAAATATAGAAAGCAAAGAAGAATTTAGGGAAGAAGAGACATGTTCATCAGTGTCTAAGATAAAGAAGTGCTCCATAGCACTTGAGATATGCATTTTACTGTAGTACTGGTTGTCACGCACATAGAAAATCGCCCCTCTTGTGAGTGTAGCGGTTGTAGAAGGGTCGTTATTCGGCTTCCGCGGTGCGTGTGAAACGTTTCCAGGTCCAAATATAGAAATCCTGGACTTGACGTTCTAGTATAGGCGGATATTTCGCCACAAAATCCTGATTACCTGGTTAAAAAAGAAATAGAGTCAGTTGGATATTTTCAATATGTTACTGATAATGAATTACTGTCATGTTTTTTGCGAGATCGATCTTAAATATGCTTAAACTATAGCTTGGAAATTACAATAGCAAATAAGTGCTCAGACGTCTGCATTGCTGTCTTCTTCCTAAGATAATCTTCTTTCGAAATAACTAAAAGAAATAAAGAACTATCTATTTTTCTGGGACGGTAAACGAAAGGCTATTCAATAATTTCGTTATTTCAGTTACACGTATAATGAAATAAGAAAAATCTGAATTTAGCTATTAATATTTTTCATTTTTCGTGGAAATCATTTCATGGAACTCTTGACAGGATAGTTTCAAATTACACGACATCAACAGCATACGATTTATTGCTTTCCTCTCTCCCCTGGGCATTTATGAAAGAGAACACTCATTCGACGTTGGCATAATGAATGACGTGGAATGTCAAAGCAATACTCCGCCAATTTAAATAATTTCGTATAAAATTGTTTATTACACAGCGATTTGAAATAAGTTGTCTATTTATACAGCCTTTTAGTTTGAATATGTTTCGTGAAATTTTACCACTGATCAGCGAATTTATTGGTTTCCAAGTTGACATTTATAGTCTCTGCTGTTTGTTCCCAGATTGGAACATCAGTTAACGGAATCCACTAAAAAAGCTTTAATTCGCTGCTAAATTCAGATCTCCAGCCTTAAAAGTAAACCCATGCAGTGTCGACGCCGCGGCTGCAGAACGTAAATTACGTTAGTCTTACCATGGAAGTTATGTATTTTTCATGAGCGTCGACGACTCGTTACTGGTGTTGTATTTGAGAAGTGATAATTCTGAAATCGTGTGTCGTGTCTCGAGAAAAACAACCACCCACCTCGTGGTGGTTATGGTACAGGACAAGTAACGTGGACTGGGTTAAGTCTGTGTACCATTCTAAGTGAAAGAGTGACACACAATCGGTCTGACTAAACGTCACGAGCGCAGGTACTTTTCTTTTGGGTATCGTACCGCTATGTCATGAAATAGTCGCATATGCCCGTTAAAACCACTGGTACCAGAGTAATATTTATTGCAAGAACTGTGTCTGCCTCTTAACTTATGACAGCGTATCTGAAGAGTCAATATTTAATTACGTCGATCGTACGATAATACGAGCGTTGGAACTTGAACAGTGGCAACTATTTATTTACAGCTCGTAAACGAGTTCAAAGTTTTACTGACCTCCAAGTAGTCACCAGCATTGTGCATAACCCGTTGCCAGCGATGTGGAAGTCGTAGGATACTCTTAGCAGTGCCACTTGTGTTGACAGTTCGAGCGGCGCGGTCTATTGTCCGACGAATTTGTAGCAGTTCTGAAACGAATGCTGTGAAGTGTTTCCTTGAGTTTAGAAATCGAGTTGAACTCACGAGGTGTTAAGCCAGGGGAGTGCAGTAGGTGGTATAGCACTTAGCAGCTCCAAATCAGTAACAGCTTGCGCTGTATGTGCTTGAGCATTGTCCTGCAAAATGATGGTCAGGTTCTGCAGAACGTGCCATCACTTCTGTCTCTATTCAGTTCATTTTTGGAACACAACCTATGACCAGCTGTTTTGTACGAGCTATAAATAAATAGTTGCCACTATTAAAGATCCAACCCTCATATCATTTATGAACAGCACAGCCCAAATTCCTGATGGGACCTACGCAACATAATGAATATGTGACACGTGTTCTGCTCACGATGGCAGCCCCTTCCGCATCGTCAGAGCCTTAAGTGAGGAACAGCACGCAGCTGAGGTGGCAACACTGTAGCGCCGCGCGACAGGTGCCTCATAAACAAGCAGTGCCAGTGTTGAGGTGTGGCACGCTGACCTGCTGTCGTCGAGCAGCTGGTGCAGCGCGTCGCTCAGCGACTCGCGGCTGAGGTCCTGGTAGAGCAGCTTGAGGCCGTGGCCCGCAGCGACCACGCGGTCCGCGTTGAGGAACTGGTCGGCGAACATGGGCATGCACAGCATGGGCACCCCTGCCGCCACCGCCTCCTGTGTGCCCATCAGCCCCGAGTGCGTGATGAACACGCGCACGTTCGGATGGTCTGCAACCGAAAAGATTATTTTACCAGGTATTATTTGCAATCATAGCCCGTGTATCTCTATCAATCTCTTGTTTCAAACCAGGTAAGCAAATTATGTGTAAATTTATAGCACATAAGAATTTTTAAAATTTCCTGAGAGATTAAAAGTGCGTCCCAGAAGAGGACTCGAACCTCAGACATGTTCCTTTTTGCAGGTAGTACTGTTACTAGCTGAGCTATTCAGGCTCGACTAATGGCTGCAGTCCTGCCAGTACCTGCATCCTCTTTACAAACTTTACAGAAGCTCTGCTGCACAAAGCGTCGGACTAGTACTCCTGACAGATAGGATGTCACGGAGAATTGGCTCAGCTGCAGAGTCGGTGTGTTTCCCAGAATCAGTCTTTCCAGCGCAGTGCGCCCTGTCCTGAAGTTCGCTGGTTACAGTGAAGCTGTGTGGAGGACCACGTCTCAGATCCACGATGTTGCCTTTCGTGGGCAATGCTGCCAGCAACTGAGACACCCAGGTGCGGCCAGGGACCTACCCTTACATCATTAATTCCACCAGGTCATCTTTTGTACATATCTAGGAGCGTTAGGAAGGAGATTACTGACGAAAGTGAAATTGTGAGGTTGAGTCGTTAGTCTTCTCTAGGTCTCCAGTCAGGCAGGTCACTGCCTGCAAAAACCGAGGATCGAGGTAGGGTTCTGGTCCAGCATAGAGTTTTAATTCTTTGGGAAATTTCAGAACAGCATACACTCTGCTGCAGAATCAAAGTGTCGTTTTCACCAGTTTCAGCTGAATTATGTAATCACTGCTAATGTAACACATGGTAGAGAAACCGTTTTCCTAATACAAAAGACAACAAAATTCTTGAGGATTTTGTGTATGGAAATGTAGTGATGTCTTAAAACAGAATGTCATCTATAAACCGTCGGAAGACGGATTATACCGGATAGCCAAAATGAAACTAGCCTATGAAAGTGGAACCAGACAGCATGATGAATATTATGCAGTGGTTCTTTGCTGTAATAGTGGCCTGGTGCTCTAGTGTACCAGATCGACTCAGTGGTTACATCGGATGGTCACATCATCTTTACTTGTGTGCAGCGTAGCCAATGTTTACAAGGTACCTGGTATCTGTGCCATCTTGCTTCCTGTCTATTAAACAGCTTTATTACACTTTCATAAGTGTGTAAAACAGCATAAACAACAGTGGAAATCTATACCTGGTAGACTGGTAGAACAATGTGAAGCTGGAATTCACCAAAGGCAATGATCAGCCAACAGCTCTTGTAATTCAGAAATGGGTAACTACCTCTATGAAACTAACAAGAGACCAGATAGGCATTGTGCAACTTAATACTAATGAGTCGATGTACTATTTCAAATTTTAACATAGTGTACAAACTTGCAATCCGGGAGTGTACTGGTAACTTTGAGTTAGCAGTAGCAGCAGGCTCTGTCTCTAAGTTTACCATTAGTCCAGTCGATGGCAATTTGACAAGTGGCCGCGAAACTATCGGGATTCGACCATCGATCATGGAAACGTGTCGGCTCTTCGTGGGAATCACATTTTTGCTATACAAGGTCGATGGTAATCTCCTCATACACCGTCGCCGAGATAAACGGTGGCTCGAAACGTACAGCGTGCCATAGATACAGGATGGTGGGAGCAGTGTTTTGCTTTGGGAGACATTCTCCTCTGCGCTTGCACGGAAGCTGTGGTAGTAATCGAAGACATGCTGACAGCTGCGAACCACTCGCATCCCTTCATGCTTGATGTCTTGCTGGACGGCGATTCCATCTTTCATCAGTACAATCGTCCACGTCTTGGGGCTAGGACTGTGCTACAGTGCGTTATAGTGAACCCACGTTGATGTCGCGGCGACCAAATTCGCCTGATGTAAATCCTATGTAACCCATCTCTGTCGTCGGTCGCCATCACCGCGTAGGCAAATCAGTGGCCCGTTATTTACGCACCACATAAGTGCACAAACAGACCAACAAATTGACAGATCCCTGATAGGCAGTATCAGTGATTAATTTCGTTCGAAAGACGGAAAAACAAGCTATTAAGCAGGTAGATATAATGTTTTGGCTCACCAGTGTATGAAGAAGAGGTGCACGTGGGACAACTGAGTGAGACTGTGTTGGGTGAGACTGCTACAGTGGATACATTGTACTACTATTTTTGTTATAGAGAAGTGATGCAGCCAGAAAGAAAGGAGCAAGTCTAGAGGTCTAAGGCTCGATGGATAAGGCTACCGTTGTAGAAAGATACCAGTGTTGGGATACAACATAGTGTAATGACTTTCACGTGGAATCCAGCCTGTTCCTGAGATGGTGGAAAAGAACGAGAGAAAGCGGAAAACTTAGGAGGGGTCGTTTGGGGATGTCCCAGCTAGATCAAGCCTGGCCTGAAAAATACGCTGTGAAACTTGAAAATGGAGTCGACACTCGATGGCCCCTGCCCTCTCAGAGAACAGAGAGGGCAGCGCAGTCCCCCTGATTTCATATAGGCTACTAACGCACTATAAACATGAACACCTCTGGTTGTGCCCTACTAACTCCAAACTTGCATGAACCACTAACAGAGGGTTGAGAACACAATTGAGCTGTGGGCGACTCGTGTTCATGCCATTTATTTTTTGTCATCTTCTATTACGGTACTGCCACCTCGTTTTCTTATTCAATTTACTGGCGTCACTAACTTGCTGCCTTATTTGCCCGTGAGTGGCAGCAGTAGTGCTTATTGATAAGTGCCCTATCGTACCATCTCTGGAGCGACCGATAGTGTTTCTGGGTCGTCGTGTCTGGAAGTCAGTTGGAGACGGACCAGCAGTGCAGCCGGGGCAGGGAACAGCAGTCGTGGAGGAAGCAGCGTCGGGCACCGAGTGCCAGTGTGGTGCGGACAGCCAGTACTTGCCGACCGCTGGCGACACACATGTACCATCCGACCGAAGACGACTGGAGCGGCAACGGCCGTTGGTTGGTCGTTCGGTCGGTCATCTCATCGGCCGACCTGTACTGGTCTTTTGACCGTTTCCGGGTTTTAGGCAGTTGGTCAGTTGGGACAGACCAGCGAGGAAGTCTCGGTGGCGCGAGTCAGGCTGGAGCCACTGGCGGTGTGCATCCACGGTTGGAGTTCTGAGGCTGTTGTGACGTAACAAGACTGTTACGCCACTTGGTAGGAGCCGGTGGAAAGGCACGCGTACACACACGCCGACGGGCGTGAATTACTGGAACAGGCTACGTAATTAATGCTATGAAGAAAAGTACATAGCTGGATTAATACTTATCTTTAATCAATCATTGTGGTACATCGCTCTTGACTATACACAGGAGACTTTCATTACAATCACTGTAAGGCTAATGGCGCCTTGCTAGTTGGTAGCCATTAACTTAGCGGAAGGCTATTCTGTCTCTCGGCTAATGAGAGAGAAAGGCTTCGTACATCTAGTCGCAAGCTAGGTTGTCCGTACAACTGGGGGGAGTGCTTGTTCGTATCACGAGACCTGCCTTGTGGTGGCGCTAGGTCTGCGATCACACAGTGGCGACACGCGGGTCCGACATGTACTAAATGGACCGTGGCCGATTTAATCTACCACCTAGCAAGTGTGGTGTCTGGCGGTGACACCACAGAGGCGCCTCTTGCAAGGGTTACGAAGTTCGTCGCCCACCGATCCTGGACACTAAAGTTGAGTGCTCACTTAACCTACTATCGAGCCTCAACTGCTGTCACATCTTTTCGTTTGATCCTGGTTGTCGCTTTCTGCGAGATTCCTGCGAGCAACAATGTGTGTGCATTGAAGTCAGCTAGAATTGCAGCCGACCTGCCTGTGTGGAGTTTAACTTATTTAATTCATTCCTTAAGTAATGACGTGTACCAGCAGTATCTTCTGACTTGTCGCCATTGACGTTTTGATTAGCTGCCCTGGTCGTTGACATAGTTTTCGGAGGTGTATTTTCCTCATCGTGTTGATGCTCTCCAGCATGGCGTGTAGTTCGACAGCTGAGGTGTTGGTAGTTTTGGGTGTTTATTCTGACTTGATTGGACTGGGAACCAATATTCAGAACATTGTGCTATCTTGTTGTCGTTTTCTGGTCGAGTGGAGCGGAACTGATCTTGTTGGTTGATTCGTCAGTTGACGGTCGATTTGGTTGCCTTCCGATTAAGAGGTTGTCGGTCTGGCTACCTGTCTCACCTAAATGTGCGTTAGTGTTACCTTCCCAGGCCGATCCTTGGAACCTCCTGAGTGTCGCTACTTGTGTTTTACATAGTGATTTCCGTTTTAGTCTTAAGTACTGTGTGTGGCCTTCAGCGGAGTTTTAGGTTAATAAAATTGCGAGGCTTTTCTTCTTAGGCCTCAAGCCACAAAAAAATTGTTTCTTGTATGGTATGTGGCCTTCAGCAAAGTTTCAGCCTTTCAAAATTAAAATTGAAAGTTCCTTGTGCCTAGGCCTCAAGCTGTAAATTTGTTTCAAGTTGGTATGTGGCCTTCAGCCGAGTTTTCAGCCTTTTCAAATAAAAAATTGTAAAGTTTTGTCTAAGCCTTAAGCCATAAGAAATAATTTCTAGTTTGTACGTGGCCTTCAGCCGAGTTTTCCAGCTGAAATTAAAAGTTGGAAATTTCTTTGTCTGGGCTTTAAGCCGTGAGATTGTTTGGGTTGTGTATGTGGCCTTCAGCCGAGATTTATGTGAAGCAGTTTAGGACAAAGCCTTTAGCCTAATTTAGTTGAAATTTAGAAGCTCTTCCCTTTAAGCATTAAGCCGTAAAATTGTTTTCTGCATGCTGTGTGGCCTTCAGCCAAGATTTAATCTCTCTTAAATTAAAAAGTCAAAATTCTTGTCTTGCCCTTAAGTCATAAGATTGTTATTCTTTAGTATGAGGCCTTCAGCCAAGTTTTACACGAAATATTTTGAGATAAGCCTGCGAAGTGCTGGGGCTAGCAGTGTATTTAACACTAAATTCTTCTAGAATCTACATATGTAAATGATGCTCTAAGCCCCCCACCCCCCTATTCTAACTCCGACTTTTGCTGTTGCACAAGGATTAAAAAAAATACGCGAACTGACTCTAATCAACCCTGCCAGTGGAGTAGAAGAGAGTTTGGCACCTGCAATAATTTAATTTGATAAATAAGTTAAATAAACGAAGATTTCATTAACATAGTGAGGAATGATAGGGTTGCTCTACCGATTAACAGAATGAAAGTTCTGTCCAAAATAACAATATGATTTATTAAGACTAAACACAAAATAATAAACAAAAACACATGAAACATTTACAATACATCAAATTGGCTCAAATTGGATACTCAAACAAACGCTGTGAATGTGAAGTTGTCCCTAAACTAGATTGTGAGGATTATGACGAAGTGGTATGTGGAGCCAATTCCTTGCAACTCAAATCTTAAGAGAAAACACATAGCCAACCCAACATTAATTGCTGCTACCCAAGACAGAACAAAGTTAGAAAAAGACGAACAGGCGCGCTCTGCTGAGCTCTGATTATCACCTAGGAAAATCCCTGTCTGCCGGTGCTGTGGACATACCTTACCAATCTGTCTTCTTAACTGCAAGAACACGATTTGGCGTACCGGAGGCGATGGCTGGTTGCTTCGACGTCCTCGACCGAAAGGCGAGAGCCGACTACCTAGAGCACCTGTACAGGCCGAACACACAACATTCCCGCCCCCACGACAGTGGCTGTGGTTAAACGTTCCAATCAGCAACTCGAAACCCGGCGGAAAATTCCACTCTATTGCCAGAGCACTACCATTCCACCAATGGAGATTCTTGGCGCCAATTTCTGCGCTGATTTTGCTACGTCACGGAGCTATGCCCTGAGCAAGCCACTCACAGTTGCTATTTTGCAGAAAGCGCGGGAATTTTCCCGCCACAACTGCCTGGGTACACAAGTCATTCCCACGCCTCGCTGGTAGCCCGCCAGAAAGTGTTTTCGCTAAGTTTCTGCGAAGTAACGGAACCTCTGGCCCAGCTGCTACTTCAGACCCCTCCGGGCGTGTCTTTTGACAATGTCGGCGTCTGCAAAGCATTCACTCGACTTCATCACACCCGTCGGCTTAACCCTTTCCAGATCAGCAGAGCCCGTCTGTCACCGGACCACCCGGGTGACGAGAGATGCTGCGTGGGAAGTCCGCGTGTGAAGGAATAGCGACTTTTCACTGCATGCAATTAGAGAGGAAAATCGTAAGATAGAAATATGAGAGGGGGCTCATGCCACCTCTCAAGCCTTTTTAAATTGAAAGCTCTTCTTCCTACATCTTAACCTTGAGAGATTTTGATTCTTCCTTGTGTAATTGTTTTAAGAAATGAAGTTTATATGTGACTGCAGCTGACAGAAACTTATTTTGGCCCTTTCCACAAATATAACGTCATCCGCTCTGTCCTGCTAGCCCAGGGATTTCAAATGTTTCGTGGACAGAGTAGCAGAGACGTGTTGATGGCAAAATCCGCGAGATTATGTGACTTACTAAATGAGTCTTGTGCTATTATGAGCCAGCCAGAGTGACCGAGCGGTTCTAGGCGCTACAGTCTGGAACTGCGCGACCGCTATGGTCGCAGGTTCGAATCCTGCCTCAGGCATGGATGTGTGTGATGTCCTTAGGTTAGTTAGGTTTAAGTAATTCTAAGTTCTAGGGGACTGATGACCACAGCAGTTAAGTCCCATAGTGCTAAGAGCCATTTTTGGTTATTATGATCATTGAGGTCGGTTAATAAACAAGGTAAACCTACTAGGATGGTGTCAGTTCAGATAATTTGCGGCAAAGTCGTGGAGGGAGGCCGTATAGCCCATCCAAGCTGTACAACGTGTTGAACGTTTGGTGTCAGCGCTTGGTGGCAGTGGTTGTGCCAATGATACATAGTGTTATGCGTAGGGCCCTTCTGTCACGCCTCATCATAGTGCATGTTGTTCCTCATCCCAGATACGCTGTGTGTTTGCAACGACCGTAAATCTTTGGTGTAGGAACACTGGAGAATGCAGTGCTCTTTCTTTTTATGTAACTAACAGAATGGTGCAATGGTTGAGGCACTGGACATTCGTTCTCGAGCAGAGGATGTGAGGTATCACGTGTAACCGTGATTTGCGTAACAGGATTGTTCCAGGCACCACAGCAATCCCCAGCCCGTGACCACTGCTGGCAGCGGCCGTGATTTGTTTCCTGTGTGCGTGGCGGGATGGGCGCTCTCTACCTGACAGCTCCCACCTCCCCTCGCACACACACTTCGATTAAATACTGCAGAGAAGCTACATCGGCATCTGTGCAGGAGGCTACAGGCGGTATAACGCTATGTTATGTTTCAGGTAACGATGGAGAAAAACAGGACTCTCTCACCTCCCAAACACTAGGAGATGGCAGCAGTGGTACATCCATTTCATTGCATAGTGGCTCGTTCACTAAATATGTAAGGTAAGATCGTGTGGGAGAAGAGTGTCCCCCCAACCAGTTCCATGCCCCTTCGTGAATTCCACAGAGGAATAATTTAGGATTCATTAAGGATCAGTGGCTTATGCTGAATGATCTGGCGCCTGAAAACGTCCCAGATGTGTCCCACTGGGTTCATATGAGGAAAATTTGGTTGAAAAGACTAGGGAGGTTCTGTATCAAGCTCATCAAACCACTGTAGCACAATTCTGGCACTGTGAGGTCGGACAGTTATGCTGCTGAAAGATGCCTTTGCTGTCGGGAAAATCATGAAGCATGAATAGGCGCACGTGATATGCAATAATATTCACGTAGTACACAGCTGACACAGCTGTTATGGTACCTTCGATTAGCATCACACATCCCATGGAAGCCTAGATAAATGTCCCCCAGGCAATGTCTGTGGAGTGCCACACGTTTCGAGGGCCCAATTGCCTGGCTACTGGCGTATACACATACGACCACCGACCTGGTGGAACAAAAAACGTGCCTCATTTCTCCATTGATCTACAGTCCAATATCAATGATTCCATGCCCACTGCAATCGTTACTGACGATGCTGTTAGGTCAACACGGAAACATGTAAGTGTCGTCTGCTGTGGAGCCCCATGTTAAACAATGCACGTTGGATGGTGTGCTCCAAAGCAGGTACACCAACACTGCATTGTGTGGTCAGATCTGCCACACGTCGACGCACATCCTGCTTTATGAAGGGGCAAACCTCCGACCCCTATACTCTGTGATGGGGTGTGGATGACCAACACCTCGTCCTCTACTCACGGTTTTAACGTCTTTCAACTACTTTCCAAGGGCGCCCACTACAGCAGGACACGAATGCCCACCAGCTCTTGAGATATTCGTTCCAAAGCACCAGGTCATAAGAATCTTTCGTTTGTCAAAGACGCTTATGTCAGTAGATTTCCTCTTTTACAGCCTATACCGTCGCTAGAATGATTCTCCACACATCTCGGTTACTTCTCTCCAGGTTTCTAGCCTAGTTAGTGAGTGGTGAACGATTTCACCATGCGATACTGCCTGTTTTTCTATTATAGTCACGTACTGACTTTCATTCGTCTCTTCTCTGTTTATGTCCATTCATTCTCACGTCACATGCCCACAAGGCCAGCAGATGGCACAGAACCTCGCAGCGAGTGGCGGTCGTAGTGTTTTGGCTGAAGTGTGTAGTGTTGTCTCGCACTGCAGAAAGACGACAAGTAGCGGAGCAGAGAGACAGCTTCTAAGCCAGTCGATGCAAGCACACTCACTGAGCACGTCGTTCTGCGGCAGCCAGCGGCGAGCCAACACATTTGGTGGAAGCTCAGGGAGTTTGTCAGGGTCGGCTCTCCACAGGACGCGCTGCTGCAGCCGCGAGAAGACGTCCAGCACGGCCCGCAGCTTCTGCGGCGAGAACGTGTCCGGCCGCACCATCGTGCCCAGGCTGAAGTACACCACGCCCTGGGGGCTGCCGTCAAGCCATGCTTCCAGCTCCTGGAAATACGTCACCCTGTACACAACTGCTTAGTCGACGTCTTCCAGATAATATACGTTGTTTATATATCAAGCAGAGTGTAAGTGTATTCGTGTGGGATCTCCTCCGAAACCTATGGATCGATTTCAACGAAAATGGGCATATAAAAAGCACGCCTTGTAAATATCAACACTGTTTGGTTTATAGAAATCTAGCCCCAACAGGAGCAGTGATACCCGAAAAAACGTGTTTTCCCAGCCTCTGGCTTATGCCCTGCACGACAGGAATGTTTCATGGAAACAGTATCGGCCTACCAAATCAATCTGCTTTGCAGGGCAGCCTATATGTCAGGGGCAAGAAACAGTTTTCCAGGCTCTAGTTTGGATAGAGGAGGGGACAGAAAAGTGAAGTGAAGGAAAATGGACAGAGACAGGGGAGGAGGGGGACATACTTGAGGTAGCAGGTAAGTCTAGGAGGGTAGCGGACAAGTGGAAAAGGAAGATAGGCAGGGGTGGTGGAGAGGGGGAGGAGGATATGGTCAGAGGGAGGGAAAGGAAGGCATGGATAGAAAAGGACAGGCAGGAGAAAATGGACAAACAGTGAGTAAGGAGGAGGTGAAGAGACAGAAAGAGTAGGTAGAGGTGGGAGAATGTGGTGGACAGACAGAGGGAGAAAGAGATGGACACATAGAGAAGGGCAGGTGGAGGGGTGTTCAGTACCTGTGCCGATCGCATATGCAGTTGAACCCATGAGGAAAGTCTAGTTATTAATAACTGCAGGTGGGGTTGCATGCTTCTGTGGAAATGTTGTACCCAACATACCGCTTCTATACAGACTCTTACGACAACAGTTCTGTGAATATAAGAAGTATCTGTAAAGTAATCTCCATTTTCTTGTTGGCTGAAAAATAGTACCAGAACAACCGCTACAGTGAATCACACAGCAGCTTAGAGTCCTCAGAGCTGCAATAGCTACAAGCTACACTGCCTCATCATCGTCTTCGGTATCCATTTAAAGTTACAACTGAAAATCAAACTAATGTGAAAACCATTCTGTAATACCGATTTTATTGAAGAGCGCGAAGTGGTTGAAACAAGTACTCACTACACACAGCGCTCTCAAGCATCCATGTGTGCTGTCACACTGTGCGGCAGCATCTGTATCGAGTGCTTCAGTTATTAACAGAAGAAGTCAGCTATATAAGCCACTGCTTAAAATGCGAATACCGTAAAGAAAATAATGATATGTGTGTGAGATATAATAATTTTATCAGCAGGAATGAAAGATCCTGGTTCAGCTTCTTATTTATTTGCCAACTATTCCTGCCTAAGCTCCAAGTAAGAGGTACAATTCCTAAAGTCGTTGCAGTTTTAGAGAATAATCATTTTTGTGATGAGATGGCTGAAGTATTATGTAAATCCGTTTATGAGAAATCTTCCTCTATTATCACTAAATAAGGTGTTATATTGACTAATCAGTCTAGAATGCAACTGTAGCGGTGTAAAATCCCATAAGGCTATTCTTTTCACTTCATCTTTGATGATTCTTAGTTTGCTTAAGTGAATCTCTTAGTATATTAACGCCGGCCGAAGTGGCCGTGCGGTTAAAGGCGCTGCAGTCTGGAACCGCAAGACCGCTACGGTCGCAGGTTCGAATCCTGCCTCGGGCATGGTTGTTTGTGATGTCCTTAGGTTAGTTAGGTTTAACTAGTTCTAAGTTCTAGGGGACTAATGACCTCAGCAGTTGAGTCCCATAGTGCTCAGAGCCATTTGAACCATTTTAGTATATTAACGTTACAGCACCACTGAAATTAATCCCGGTTTTGAAATTAGTACCATCAGTGGTACGACGGAAATTAATTTTTGAGGCTTAAAATTTACCAATCACGAATTTGCTATACAGGGTGAGTTACCTAACATTACCGCTGGATATATTTCGTAAGCCACATCAAATACTGACGAATCGATTCCACAGATCGAACGTGAGGAGAGGGGCTAGTGTAATTGGTTAATACAAACCATAAAAAAATGCACGGAAGTATGTTTTTTAACACAAACCTACGTTTTTTTAAATGGAACCCCGTTAGTTTTGTTAGCACATCTGAACATATAAACAAATACGTAATCAGTGCCGTCTGTTGCATTGTAAAATGTTAATTACATCCGGAGATATTGTAACCTAAAGTTGACGCTTGAGTACCACTCCTCCGCTGTTCGATCGTGTGTATGGGAGAGCACCGAATTACTTAGGGATTCAAAGGGAACGGTGATGGACCTTAGGTACAGAAGAGACTGGAACAGCACATTACGTCCACATGCTAACACCTTTTTATTGGTGTTTTTCACTGACGCACATGTACATCACCATGAGGTGTGAGGTACACGTACACACGTGGTTTCCGTTTTCAATTACGGAGTGGAATAGAGTGTGTCCCGACATGTCAGGTCAATAGATGTTCAATGTGGTGGCCATCATTTGCTGCACACAACTGCAATCTCTGGCGTAATGAATGTCGTACGCGCCGCAGTACATCTGGTGTAATGTCGCCGCAGGCTGCCACAATACGTTGTTTCATATCCTCTGGGGTTGTAGGCACATCACGGTACACATTCTCCTTTAACGTACCCCACAGAAAGAAGTCCAGAGGTGTAAGATCAGGAGAACGTGCTGGCCAATTTATGCGTCCTCCACATCCTATGAAACGCCCGTCGAACATCCTGTCAAGGGTCAGCCTAGTGTTAATTGCGGAATGTGCAGGTGCACCATCATGCTGATACCACATACGTAGACGCGTTTCCAGTGGGACATTTTCGAGTAACGTTGGCAGATCGTTCTGTAGGAACGGGATGTATGTTGCAGCTGTTTGGGCCCCTGCAATGAAGTGAGGACCAATGAGGTGGTCACCAATGATTCCGCACCATACATTTACAGTCCACAGTCGCTGTCGCTCTACCTGTCTGAGCCAGCGAGGATTGTCCACGGACCAGTAATGCATATTCCATAGATTCACTGACCCGTCGTTTGTGAAACCCGCTTCATCGGTAAACAGGTAGAACTGCAACGCATTCTCTGTTAATGCCCACTGACAGAATTGCACTCGATGATTAAAGTCATCACCATGTAATTGCTGATGTAGCGACACATGAAACGGGTGAAAGCGGTGACGATGCAGTATGCGCATGACACTACTTTGACTCAGTCCACCGGCTCTCGCAATGTCCCGTGTACTCATGTGTCGGTTCATGGCAACAGCAGCTAACACACCAACTGCACCCGCTTCTCCTGTGACGGGCCTGTTACGGACCCGTTTGCGTGCTACGACCGTACCTGTTGCATACAGTTGGCGGTAGATGTTTTGCAATGTGCGGCACGTTGGATGCTCTCTGTCCGGGTACCGTTCTGCATACACCCTGCAGGCTTCAGCTGCACTTCGTCGACACTCGCCATAGATGAGTATCATCTCCGCCTTTTCAGAGTTCGAATACACCATGGTCACAGTTCCTACAACACTACACTATCACAGACGTCTGGTAACACGGTGTACTACAGTTGGTCTCGGTGCGGAGACGAATGCAGAATAACAAAAGCAGCAAGCGCTACATGCGGGCACTGCGACAGCTAGACCAAACCACAACAGTGCACTACAGCCACACTCGTAAACACGGTCGTCATCGTAAACATGTCCCTGCAGATGCTGCTCGCCGACCGTGGCCCGTGTTTGTTACAACACGCAACTGAACGTCGGAGGTTTCAAGCGTCAACTTTAGGTTACAATATCTCCGGACGTAATTAACATTTTACAATGCAACAAACGGCAGTGATTACGTATTTGTTTATATGTTCAGATGTGCTAACAAAACTAACGTGGTTCCACTTTAAAAAAACGTAGGTTTGTGTTAAAAAACATACTTCCGTGCATTTTTGTATCGTTTGTATTAAACAATTACACTAGCCCCTCTCCTCAAGTTCGGTCTGTGGAATCGGTTCGTCCACTGTGAATTAGAGTTATATTTCTCTTCCTTGCTGAGTAAATTAGATTTATGAAGAATAAAATTATTTGTGGACATATGTACCGTCTTTGTAACTAAATGAAAGGCGCTATTTTGCCATATGTAGTTCGTTTCTGTCATTGATGAAGCATCTTCAGTGGCTTGTGAATACACGTTTGTTTATATATACACTGGTGAGCCAAAACATGATGACCACTGCCCATCGCGAGACCGTATGCTGGGTGGTGGTGCTGAGGGCACGTGACGCACTCTAGCGACGGTAAGTGGCACAAAGGCGGAAATTCGGCGACTTAAGAGACTGAAAAAGGCCACTGTTGTGGCCTAGCGTCTAGGAACGAGCACTTCGGAAACGGCGAAGCTGGTCGGCTGTTCCCGTGCTACTGTCACGAGCATCTGTGGAAAGTGACTGAAGAATGCTGAAGCCACGAGTAGGCGACAAGAAGTTGGACGTCCATACCTCATCACAGAACATAGGGACTGGAGGCCTGCCCGCTCTCTAATGCAGGATAGGCGGCGTTTTGTGGCAGGTCTGCAGTGCTGGCGCAGGCACAAGTGTTTCGGAGCTCACCGTTCAGCACACAGTGTTGAGCACGGTCTTCCGCAGCAGAGGACCGCTAAGTGTTCTGATGTTGACCCAACAACGTCGTCAAGTATGACTACAGTTGGCACGAAATCATCGAGATTGGACCGCGGATCACTGGAACCGTGTCGACTGGTCGGATGAGTCCAGTTTGTCGGTAAACCAGGCCGACGGTCGTTTCCAGATACGCCAGTGTGCAGGCGAACGGCTGCAGCGCGCCAAGGACGCAGGCCGGTAGGAGCAGCGTTATGTTGTGGGGGACGCTCACATTCACTTGGACTTCCATTGGACCTGCGGTAGTAGTTGAAGGCACCATGAAAGCTGTGATTGATGTTTTGCTCAACAGTGATGGCAGCTTCCAGCAAAATAACTGTCGGTGCCACAAGTTCAGAATAGTGCTGCAATGGTTTGAGGAGCATGATAGTGAATTCACGTTGATGTCTTGGTCATCAAATTCGATTTATGGAGTCCAATTAAACCCAAATGGGACGCTATGGGGCGCAAGCTCCGCTCCCACAAACCAACCGCCCGTAAATTACGGGAAGTGCGTGACCTGTGCTTTGGCATCTGGTGCCACAAAGCTCCGGAAGCCTATCGAGTACTTCTCGAATCCATGGCACACAGAATCACTTTTCAATTGATTTCCAGAACTGGACCAACACGCTTTTAAGTAGGTGGTCAAAATATTTTGGCTCATCAGCATGTATAGTAAATGCATCATGTAGTAGTTACATGTCTGTTAATATGTCACTTTTTCAGCACAAGACTCATGAAGGTAAGTTATCGTTTGGTTTTATGATTTTCAATGTTGGTTGTTCATGTGTGTCATCCTGGAAATGGGTTTACTCGGTATCCATCTGCAGGACGGTACACATCAACTAACAATATTAGAAATCATAACACTAAACTATAATTTCATCTCATGAAACTAGTGGTGCAAAAGTTTTATATATTTGTAACAGCTAAACAAATAAATTCATCACCTTTTTCCTTCTTCCTTTTCCATCGTTCCTTAGTTACTTCAACATTCATGGAGATATGATCCACCTTTGCAACTAGATGAAAGGCAGTTGTTTTTTGTCACACACAATTCACCTCTTTTATTTATAAGCATTTTGAGTGGCCTGTAGTATATGTGCTTGTGGCAAAAACAAACTGCCTTTCATCTAGTTGCAAAGATGGATCATATCTGCATGAACTTTGAAGTGACTAAGGAACAATGGAAAAAGAAAAAGACGACACATTTATTTGTTTGGCTGTTATAACTTTAATTAGTCATAATAGAGAATAAATGAAAAATCTAGCTCCCACACACTCTTCACCAAATTTATGACCGGACTCATAAATGTCTAGTTGATCAGTACGCCAAATGTTATTGTAGTGACATTTGATTAAAATCTCTTAAATTACTAATAACTATTCTCAGAAAAGTAATTGTAGATATAAATTTTCTTATTTTAATTCCATAGAATGACATCGTATCTGGTGCTATATCTGAGATGTTGTTACATAAATCAATTAGTTCATTTTCTTGACAGCATAACTTCTGGAAATCAGGTTTGGAATTTTGCAGTCCCAGTTTTCAGTAATGGTCCAGATCTGATTGTTAGTCAGCCCCACTCTCCTGGACATTTTCATTTGAGTTAATAAGATTAAAATAAAATGACACTGATGTCATTGTTTGAATAATACAATATTTAAGTGATGATTCATTTATAACAATGATTTCATTATTTACTGCCAGGTGATAATGCCAGCGAGTTGATTTCTAGTTCTATTTAAACTTCCATTCAGGAATTTGATTAGATAAACAAGATCACTCCTGTCATCAGTGTTTCTAGGAAGAAAGGGTATCCAGATGTTTTTAAACATTAAAAAGCAGATGACTGATACCTTTATAAATGAAGATTGAAACTATTACCTCCTCTTATCTCAATTAGCTTGCCTTATTTAAATTATATTCAGTTGTATGATGCACTTTCTTGTTTCATACCACATTCTCTGTCTAATTCTCTCTCATTTAAAATTAATTGACATAATTTTATTTTATTTATACAAGTCGCTTAATCGCAGCTGTAGCCATAAATTATGCTGCTAGTAAATTAATTGGTTGCTCGAAAATCACATGACAATTAATTCAAATCGCTGTATTATAGAGCATTAAGTTTAAGAAAACTTGCACACAATAGAAAGGAAAAGTGACTAAATAAATAAAATTGAAACATTTGAAATAATAAATTAATTAATAAGTAAAATACATATTACTAAACTTATAAAATGACAAAATAACTAACAAAAGTAAAGGAAATCATTACAACTATAATAAAACATGATCTGTCACAGAAGAACAAATCAGTTTTCTTAATTATCCTCAGATCTGACGAGATTAAACAAGTAACTTGTGCTTCATACAGGCCAAACGACTGAATGTGATGGCTGAAAGTGTTGTTTGTCAATGGTGTTACTACTTTAAGAGTGGAAGGACCAATTTTGAATGTTCATGATGTCGTCAGAAGTGACTGTATAGCTGTAGTCAACAACGAACTGGTACTGAAAATTGACTGAATGGTTCGTGAAAACTGGCGCTTTACGTTATATCATCTATTATAAACCTTCTTGAAATTTCTTGGGGCGTTTTGCGTGAGGTAGTGACTAAACGATCACTGTCCCCAAAGTTCGTTGGATTCCATAAATACTTTCTCAGATCTACAAACTCAATGTTTGACTGTTTTTCTCAACTTCCTTTTTCGTTTTGATGCTGAAGAAAGAGGCGTACTAGTAACGGGACGTGAGTTCCCTATGCTACTGCAGAGAATATTCAGTAGTCAGCACTATGGGATCATCCTAACTCGTTCACAAAAACGAAGAAAGTGACGCTAAACATTGGCGGACAGAAAGGTCATGATCACTCTTTCGTTTTTGAGATGCTAAAGTCATCATGTTTTTGGGTTTTATTGAAAGAGAAGGGAAAATGAATTCTAGGATGTTTATGACGCGATAAGAAAATTGAACAGGCTTTTGAAAGAATCTGAACACTCTCTTCTTTACCAGTGTAGAGTTTTTGCACATCATTTATCGGACACATTCTGTGCGACAGACAGAAAATTGATTAGGTCATTTAAATTGTGACGTTTTCGAACATGAGTTACAGGGCAGGATCAGTTCCAAGTGATTTTCATCTCTTCGTGCGCGTGAAAACATGCCTTAGTTCCTAATTCTTAGTCACTGCCAAAGAAATACAAGATACTGTCATAGTCTGGCTGAAATCTATGGCAGAACAATTATAGTGAGGAGGAATTTGTCAACTCGCTAAGAGCTATGATAAATCTGAATAGCGCGTATGCAGAGAAACGCCATAAACGTGTGGCGTAGTTGTGACGCTCTGTAATAAATTTCCTTTAATTGCTTTCCTGATAGGTCTCGAACATCACAACAAGCAGTCTTTGGTCTCCTTGCAGTGTCTCAGGGCGGGGCGTTAAGATCTCTCGTTGAAACCTCTTCCTGTCCTGTGCCTCTTTGCCTACACACGAATATCTGTCCATTGATTTGTAGCAGTGCAGCATGGTTGTGTTATGTGAGTAGTGTAATCTCTGGTTTATCCTCCATTCCTTCACGTTGTCTTACGTCTAATATTAGCCCACTGCACTGCATTCTGTAAGAACCCTATGTACGTTGCATACTCTATGTTTGCTGCTTGCTAGTGATCCCGATTTCAGATTTGGCATCACGCAAGTAAAACTGCTATAACGGTCAGAATGACCGTGGAGAAATCTTGTTACCATCTTTGGACACACTTAAGATCTAAAAACAGACATGACCAGTATGGATTCCACACAGAACTAAAGTACTGCAGATGAGACCTCCCCGAAAACAGTATGCTACTTACTCTACTTTCCTTGATCTGCCCTTTAAACGTTTAAGTACCTGGAGGAGTACATCATCTGCCTTGTAGGTTACACTCCTCACATGTATAACCAAATGTAGCTTCCTAGGAAACATAACCCCAATGTCTAGGGAATTAGCTGACTCTACAAGGAATTCTTCTCCTACATTAGAGGCGAATTTTGGTTTGAATCTTCACGAGCAGAAGAATACCAACTGGCTATTCAAAACACTGATGCTCATTCCATTCTGATTGACTCATTTCTCTACTGTAACAGAATTTAGTAATCACCTAATTACCTTATTCTACGACCTACCAACAAATAATTTGCAAGCACTTTCATATTTGAGACGTGCGTATGTCGTTAACGTAGAATATATTCACTAGTGGTCTCAGCACACTATTGTGCGACGCCTATGACAATACTTCCAGTTTCTCCGTACCTCTTCCCCTACCTGTAATCTCTGTGTGCTACCCTTCGAAACCTTCAACCTGTTTTCAATTACAACATCTTTTACTGTAATTTCCGTATTTGATGCTCCAGATGAAATTTATCAAAGACCTTTGTCAGGTCCAAAGTGATGAAAACTAGTTTCCCCTTGGCCCACATTTAATGTACCTCTCGTATATTGTACGTAGCTTGTAGGCTGGTTTTCACGTGCGTGTTGTTCCCCGAATCCACACTGTACTTTCTTAAGCCAATGTGACTGGTAGGCATATTTGATTACTAGCATTTCCACAATTACTCTTGGGAAACGCATAGCAAGCAAACGAAAGGAAACTGACGTTTTACTAAAATTTGTTGCCTAGTCACCCAGAGATGAGCTGCCACTTAACAGGCAAAATGTTGTACGCTGCCTAATAACACGCACACTGCAGGCCCACCTCCAAAACAATAGCTGCACTCGATCTGGTTTCAACGAGATTTCACTACTATCAGTTGAACTTTCTTCCCCAAACTCGATGATATATAGTGATATCAGCTCGGTTTTATCGCTTCTGTAATTTATATTAACTGCACATTGAAGTACCTGAGTAACTTCTCCCTTTCCTTCCACTGCTTATCGACAAACGTGTTACACGGTGGAGGTCGCGCAGCGCGCCACTCGCAGAGGCAGGCCTCACCGTGACCCCAGTTTACTGCCGACACTGGTCAACATGTTACTGAGCTTCTCAAACACCCATGTATACCCACTCTTTAGATCTATCTCGCACAACTCTTGACGGATTGCGTCAAACAGTTGCAAACATTCACTGTTTCACTAGTTTTCAGGAACGACTAACATCAAGAAATAGCCGCAAGGGTTCCATTACTATCTTCGAACTAAAAATATGAGGTGAGTGCTATTTTGTGTCGGCGTCATCAGCAATCAGCCGTAAAATGGGCTGACCGTAATTATGCCATAGGTGATGATTTTTCAGTGTGAGGATTGTATCAGAGAATTGAGAGTTCACAAGCTACAACTGCGTTGTTCAGTGAACTCTTGGGGAAACTCGTTTTTCTTTGTTTGAGAACACTGCACATCTGTGTGCCTTGCACGTACACAGAAAGAATTACTAGCTGACGACGGTTAGTAATATACGCGCTGGTGGCTCATTCTCTAGAGTTTATCTCCTGTTCAAAATTTCTGAAATCTTCGGTGTCCGTTTTATTGAGTATTTATTACACGAGTCGTCTGCTTGCGCTATTGGCCTCATTCCATTTCTGAGATCAAAAACGCGAAGAAAAAGTACGCATACTTCAATGATGGTTATGATCAGTACAGGAAAGCGAGTATCATGTTAGCTCTAAGCTATTTCTTTACCTGCGATTTTCACATATGCAGCATTACTTGAGTCCTCGGAGATGTCATGTTTGTGACAGCCTCTCATTTACATATTTTCTACATCTTACAGAATTCTGAAGTTGCAGCCTCCAAATGCAATACACACTTTGGAATTATACCACGTGGCTCTTGCTGTCTGATGTTACGAAAGTACTATGTTGATCAGCCTAAACAAATGGGAATAGAATAGAAAACTATAGGTTCCTACGAAGGTGCAATTCATAGGGCATGAGGATGAGTCCTAAACTCAGGTACGAGCGCTAGGGCGAAGGCACTCGTATGGGCTCCAGCTGGAAGATTAGAACCAGGTAGACCACTATGACAACTGTAGCTGCAGTTAGCTAAATTAGGACATCAGCTGCGGGACTGTGATATAGGCACTTTAAGCACTTGCATATGCAGGATAGCGCAAAAGGTTGCAAATCCTTTGTACAACAACATTCGCTGCTAGAGTTGGCGTCCAACAACGTGAGGGGTTATGAGTTACCTGTGGATCTCCACAGGTAGAAGAATGCATACTGTGACACAACGTGCCTCCATAAGCTAGGAAAGACATACAGGCAGCCAGTTAAGGAAGATTACCGTTTTAAATCTCCTTGATGACATGTCATTACGAACAGGCCACAAGCTAGGACTGCGGAAGGATGGAGAAGGAAAAAGGCGCATCCTTTTTAAGTAAACGGCTCCAGTACTGATTTAAGGAAAACCACAGAAAACCTAAATCTAGATGGCCATACGACGTTTCGACCACCATCCTACAAATGGGAGTTCAGTGTCTAAGTTAGACAGTTGAGAGTCTGTAAATCAAGACATGTGACCCCTTGCAGTAGGATCTTATATGCAGATACCCTGAGATACGAGTAACCACGTGGGAGGTGGCTCAAATGGCTCTGAGCACTATGCGACTTAACTTCTGAGGTCATCAGTCGCCTAGAACTTAGAACTAATTAAACCTAACTAACCTAGGGACATCACACACATCCATGCCCGAGGCAGCATTCGAACCTGCGACCGTAGCAGTCACGCGGTTCCAGACTGAAGCGCCGAGAACCGCACGGCCACACCGGCCGGCCACCTGGGACAGAGGTCAGCCCTAACGAGGCCTAGAGGAGCCTTGAGGCTGTGAGGTAACTGATCCCGACCGTGGCCAGCCACAGACGCGCCGCGGCGCACCCTTCTGGCTGCGGCAGGTACCTGGGGCAGCGGCGCGGGCTGGCCGACGTGCAGGCCGCCCACCTCGACGAGGCCGGGCACCCTGGGGAAGGGCCCGCCGGTGCTCCAGTGGCTGTTGACCAGCACGAGGCTGGTGTTGCGCACCAGCTCGCTGGTCGGCGGGAAGTCCTCGCCGAACAGGTCGCTGGCCAGAGGATCCACCACGCGCTCCGATATCCACCAGTTGCCGAAGCGCATGAAGACGTACCAGCACGTGTTCTGCAGCCTCTGCCAGAAGGTGAAGGGCGCAGAGCTCGCGAAGTTGATGGAGTCCATGTAGGCCGGGTTGTCCGGGTTTCCCATCTGCATCAAAGAAGTTTTCTGACAGCTAGAGCAGAGTGGCTGTTTTGCTTTAAGTGAGGCTTATTGGAGAAGGATGGTGCGAAGTGGGTGCCTTGTAGGAAGACATACGAACGAGAATTAATAGTGAGAGCGTTCACATTATTTCTGAACTATCTGGTGTCACTAGTTTTTGGAACTAAAGCGATAGTCATGCCACTTTTCTCAGCCTAAAACACTACGCTGAATATGCTAACAGTTAATCGACTGTTCCACTGACTTGACCGCAACGAATGGTATATACTGGAAGCTGCATAAAAAGATTACAGTTATTTAAAAAAATAATGTTTGCCAAAATTTTGGCTCGAGTATGATATATAAATTACTTATGATATACTTAAGATATATAAATTACTTATATACGGTACGATCAAAAAGTTTCGATTTGTGTGAGTTGCTGCAGCGTATATGAAAGCAAGAGCGACATTGATGCGAGTATATACTCATCGATATTTAGGTAAGGGGTTAGTGTGACCTTCGAACGCAAACTTTTTGATTGCCTCTCATATTACCATTAATTAGGCACATGAAACAACTGAAACTACTAGAAAATTTGCCGTTACTGTAGAGATTAGTCGATTAATGGACCGGCAGACAGTGCTCGGTAGATAACGAAAAACCACACAACAGAAATCACGCAACATACACGAATACAAAAGCACGAAAACTTGAAGGCGAATAAGAGAAATTCTGTCTGTCAAGTGACAATAGTCAGTAACTGTTACTCGGCAGTCTGTTTAGGCGTCTCGAGCCAGGATGCGGTCACAGCTGCGAGTTACCGACGTGCCGGTGTCTCTAATTGTCCTGACCCGCTAGCAACAAGACTGTAAATTCTTTGGTTCGATAGAAGTGCAGCCTTTCCTGAACTTCTGAGGCTTCAGACACACAGGTAAGCTACTGCAACACGGGCGTGAGCTAAGTGGGTTACGCGTCTTTGTGATGTACTGCACTAAAAATTGGTTACTATTATATAGATGGTGTAAACATAAATTGTGGTTGCAGAGAATGTTAATCCATTACATAGAGATATTCTTTTTCATATTATTGACATGCATCTTTTAAAGCAGAGTCGTAGATTGAGTTGTTGCACTCGCTAAAAGTTTCACGAAGACATAAGAACTTTCTTACGTTGGATTTATTTTCAACCTCTCTAGTGTTTCATGATTTTCTTCCGAGAATACTGTGTATATTACAGTTTAACTAGTTTCTACTGTGGCCATATTTTGCAGCTCTTCAGTGAAGGGTTGTGCTCTCGATGTAAGAGTGAAAACTTTTTTTCAATTTAATTTCTCTGCCAGGCTTGTTTGTCTCTGTGATATACTGACACGAAGAATGATAATCAGGCTCGTTAGCTGTGTGAATGACATTATGCGTCCTCTATTTCGCAGAATGTTTGTGGTGGACAGTATGTCTCTTACAAGTCAGGCTCCGAAAATTGAGAAAGTAGGTCAAGACACAGTACTGAGCGTCCTCGCATAAGGCGAACACTGTTTTGACCGGTAACTGGTACCATTGTGTGTTTCTTTCCGGTATAGTAGCTGATCCATTGCCAGCGGAGGCTGACTGATGGCGACACGTATAACCGTCGTCACGGTATATGCTGGGACACGAATACCACAAACACGTTTTTAGATTTTACTGTGGTGACCATAACAATACGGTGTCATGTATTTGTAACTCCAGTGTGAACGAACGCCAAGTTTAACATTTACATTTACCAACTGTGTGTGACACACAAATCAGACTGGCAGGCAGAGCTCGGAGCCTGGGAAACGCAATCTACCTAGGAAATGGTAATCCAGAATATTACTCAGCAAGCTTTGAAGCTTTGAGGTGGCAGCCCCATCACCAAGCTCAACCTGCGCAGCGCTCGTAACGTGGCCAGCGAATTCTTTACCTACTGGCTCACAGCAAGATTTGCCTCGCATAATGGATTCAGAGGAAACGGACATAGGCTATGGAACAGGAATTGACGAGATAGGAACAAGAAACACTGCTTCACATTTGGGACATGGAACGTTCGTAGTCTTAATAAACCAGCTGCAGCAGCGACTTTGATATCTGAACTAAAAACATACAAGACAGACATTGTAGCTCTACAGGGAGTTAGGTGGCTTTGAGAAGGGACACACACGGAGGATAATTGTGTCATTTTTTATGGGGGAGATGGAAAACATCATGAATTTGGTACTGGTTTGGCTGTTAAGATCAGGATTATTAATCGGGTTAATATTTAACAAAAGAATGTCTTACGTAACAATCAAACACCAGTGGTACGATATAACATTCATAAATGTCCATGCACCGACTGAAGATTCAACTGAGGACGAGAAAAATGAATAGGGGAAAGTAGGGGAAACGTGCGTACCTAAGCGGAACTCTTTTTCAAAAAATTTTGACTTCGTTAAATTAAGTTTATTTTATATCAAAACTTAGAGCAACTATTCCAGTATTTATAAAAAATTAAGATAACCCAAAATAATAAAAAATAAACACACCAAAAACAAAATTCCAAGACACTACCTAAGCGCACGGTTTCCTGAACGTCGGGGAAACGTGCGCATCGAGTGGGGTAATTGTGCGCATGTTAGAAGAATTGATACGCAGTAATACCTGGAGAGGAAAAAAAAAACATACAAGGTTTGTTCCAAAGATTATATTGAAAAGGCACATATTAGATTATCTTAAACATAAGTTTTAATCAAATTTTACAAAATTTAACATAGTTCTGGACTATTGGTTTTCAAATAAAATGCAAAGTCTTCTTTGATGTTAGGGGCCTACGGATTTAACAAGATAGATACGTCCTTCACTGCACATATCACATATAAAATCTTTAGCAGAATCATTTGCGGTACAAGCTGCATGGTACCATCTTCTACACAAAGTACATCTGTACCACAGTTCCCTGTCTGTACCGTGATCTCCACAAAGTCCGCAAATCTCGTCGTCGGCTCCTTGAAGTACGCCAGGGTCAAACAGCTCCATGTCGATATCATCGTCATTACACAGTGGAACTTCGTCAACATCTGAATCGTCTGATTCTTCTTCAATCATCTTCTTTTTGTTTACCTTCTTTTGTAAGTGTTTCTTGCCAAAAGTCTATCCTTTTTCTTGTTTTGAAGTCTCTTCTTATCCATACATTCTTTTGCATTAGGCTTAGGCCTTTTGCCAAGATTAAGCTTTCTAGCAACTTTTATGTTTTTATTGGCAGTTCCTTGCTCTTTCACCTTTTTTCCTTTTTCTTTTCTGTATCCAACTCAAGCTTTATTTTCATAGGTGTGCTAGTTAGTATTTCAGAGTGCTACTTTCCTCTGGGCTTTCTTGTTTTAACGTCAGTGGGCTTAGGCCTATCAGATTTCTTCTTTAGGTCAAAAATTGGTACATAAGTCATAAACTTCTTATGGCTTTCAGTAAAACCTCCCGTGGATGTTGAGGAAGTAGGGTCATCAAATAGCCCCACAGATGGAGTTGTAGCAGTCGATGTGGTCTTATGTGCTGCGGATGTTGAAGGACTGTCACAATCTGTGGCTGCTTCCACTCTTAGCTCGTCTAGTTTTCGAGCTGGGACAAAATCAAGTCCAGAAAACTTGTCGGGGTTGTATGGGTGAATCCCAGCTGCAAGGAAGCCAGATAAGGCATTTGACAATGTAGCAACTTTAAGAAAAGCATTCTTCACACGTTCAGCAACTTTGTACTCAGTTATTCTCTGGTGCCCAGTTCGTATCATGAAAAGGTCATATTCTCTAGAAAGAGCATTCTTCAAGGGCCAAAAAAGGTTAGGTCCAAGGGTTGTAGGCGGAGGGACGTGTGCGGTGGCAGAGAGACCATGTGGATGTGGTTTTCTTTACAAAACTTGTAAGTTTCTGTGGTGTCACCGCCAGACACCACACTTGCTAGGTGGTAGCCTTTAAATCGGCCGCGGTCCGTTAGTATACGTCGGACCCGCGTGTCGCCACTATCAGTGATTGCAGACCGAGCGCCGCCACACGGCAGGTCTAGAGAGACTTTCTAGCACTCGCCCCAGTTGTACAGCCGACGTTGCTAGGAATGGTTCACTGACAAATACGCTCTCATTTGCCGAGACGATAGTTAGCATAGCCTTCAGCTACGTCATTTGCTACGACCTAGCAAGGCGCCATTACCAGTTTATATTGAGATTGTTATGAATGTATCAACAAGAGCGATGTTCTCCAATTATGGATTAAAGTTAAGTATTACATCAACTACGTACTTTATTTGCTACTATTAATTCCCTTAACTGTTCCAGACCTCACGCCAGTCTGCGTGAGTTAAACGCGTGCCTTTCGGCTACCTCCGAGTGGCTTGGCTGTCTTGCCAAGTCACTACAGTTTCAATGGAAATGTGGCTGTTGTGGTTGTCCAGTATGAGGAGTACTGGTTCATCAGCTGTTGGGAGAGTATGTTTTTTAAAATGGAGAAGCCACTCATTGAATTGTTCTGTGTTGGTCCACCCATTGTTGGAACAACAGTAAATGGCCCCATCCGGTCCATTTTTCTGAAGATTTGCACTCATTCGTTTTCTTGGATAAATCATCATAGGAGGTATGAAATGACCTCCAGCTCTCATACAAACTCACCAGTGATGGTCCTGCCCCTCTCAGCAGAGCCGGCCGCGGTGGCCGTGCGGTTCTAGGTGCTTTAGTCCGGAACCGCGCGACTTCTACGGTCGCAGGTTCGAATCCTGCCTCTGGCATGGATGTGTGTAATGTCCTTAGGTTAGTTACGTTTAGGCCTAAGTAGTTCTAAGTTCTAGGGGACTGATGACCTCAGACGTTAAGTCCCGTAGTACTCAGACCCATTTGAACCATTTGAACCTCTCGGCGGAAGTTGCAGCGCCTACCCTCTTTGAACCTTTGGTAGCAAACACCTTATAACACTTCTTTTGTACAACGGTTATGCCAGTTTCATTTTGGTTGTACATTCTTGTGGGATCAATATTCAGATTTTCTTTTAAAGTTAGCAGATTGTCAAAAAATCGAGTAACTTCTTCCTTGCTGAAAGCATTGATTCTATTCACACTAGTATTTTCTGGCTGCCGCAGTCTGATGGTCGGGTGGCGCTTAAGAAAACTGTACATCCAATCTTTGCTGGCTAAGCCACTCTCTTTGTTGAAATTGTGGTTAATACTATTCTTCTCCATGTAGTCGTATGTCAATTTCCGCAAGGCTTTAGGTGTTAGTCCATAGAACAAGTTGCAAAGAAGAACGATATAATCAACCATTTCTTGCTCAAAACTTTCTGGAAAAATATACTTAAACCCCAAACTTGGCTGTGTTACCTCGTTGATGGGCTTCGCGAGGTATTTTCATATGGTTGATTCTGGTATTTTGGAGCTCCTACCGACTTCTCTGATTTTCCTCCCATCTGTTCTTACTGCATGTATTGCTTGTTTAAGCGTATCTACAGTATAACTGTACTGCTCTGATTTCCAGACGTACTTTCTCGGCATCTGAGAACAAAGAAAAAAAAAACGAACTGTTGGTGGCCTGCTGGTATTCCCATGAGGGGGAAACGTGCGCATCGGTGCGCAGCTTTGCACCATAGTGTCTTGGAAATAAATTTTGTCCACAATTTTCTTAAAACTAATTACAACCAAACAGGACTCACGTCAGAACATACCCATGACATACAGGCTTTCACTATATCACAAGTAAATTTAGTCAACGTAATAAACAGAGCCTCAACGTCTTAAATCCCGAGGACTGCAAATTAGATCATAACGTCACGTTTCACCATTTGCAAACTCACTGAACTCACGGCCCAGTGAGCAGACGAAAGTAGTTCGCTAACCTGCCGCTAGGTGTAGCACTGGTTACAAAGTTCAAGAAAGCTTTTCAATCAGAGAAACAGCGATGCGCATGTTTACCCGCTGCGCACGTTTCCCCTACTTTCCCCTACTGTGAAGGATTAGAGAGTACTCGCAAGTTCAAAATGGCTCTGAGCACTATGGGACTCAACTGCTGAGCTCATCAGTCCCCTAGAACTTAGAACTAGTTAAACCGAACTAACCTAAGGACATCACAAACATCCATGCCCGAGGCAGGATTCGAACCTGCGACCGTAGCGGTCTTGTGGTTCCAGACTGCAGTGCCTTTAACCACACGGCCACTGCGGCCGGCTACTCGCAAGTATTCCAACAAGAAATATGAGAATTATCTTAGGGGACTTTAATGGAAAAATAGGTAAAGAGTATATGTTCATCCCCACATAGCAAGCACTCGACCACAAACGAAAATGGATTAAAAATAATCAACTTTGCACTATCAAATTATATGAGAATTTGCTCGACGATGTTCCCTAACAAAGATATACACAAAGGTACATGGTGCTCTCCAGATGGCAAAACAGTAAATCAGATTGACCATGTTATGGCAGATCAACGTTTCACTTCATTTATAAGAGATGTCAGAACGTACAGAGGAGCAGAAATTGGCTCAGATCATTTCCTAGTGGTTGGAAAGATGAAAATCAAGATGATTTGGAATCAACAACCAAAAGCAACACCAAAACCTAATTTAGACATCGAACGACTGAAGGAACTGTCTGTTAAAACAGCCTATGTGATTGAAATAAATAACCGATTTACAGCATTGCAAGAAGCTGAAGAGGACAATAACGTCGAGAAGGCTTGGGGAAAGAATAAAGACTGTAGTAACACATGCAGCAGCAGAAACACTGGGCAAGAAAAAGAAAACGAAGAAACAGAAATGGTTCAACGAAAAGTGTCAGAGAGCAGTAGAAAGGAGGAAAGAAACCAGGATGCTGTGGCTGCGTAATAAGGAGAGTGAGGACAGGAGGGAGACTTTCAATGCGGTTAGAAGAGAAACAGCAAGAGTTCTACGAACAGAGAAAAGGAAATATCTAACTGGAGTCCTAGAATCTATAGAAGTGGAAAGCAGGAATGGAAACTGAAAGAAGTTGTTTCAGTATACAAAGAAAAGTAAGAGAGGTTATCTAAGTGAAGACCTATTCATAAAAGATAAAAATCAAAATATGCTAAGGCAGCTGGAAGGTATCCTAGAAAGATGGAAAGAGTAATTCTCAGAAATATTAAATTGCACTGATCCGCACATAACCTTCAATTACGCAATGTCTGAGAGTGACAGCATTAATAATGACGAATGTAGAATCACAGAACAGGAAGTGATCCATTCCATTCAAAAGCTCAAAAACAACAAGGCAGCAGGCGAGGACCAGATATCAGCAGAGATGTTAAAAGAGGGCGGAAGCAAACTACGCAAAGAAATTTATAAACTTATAACAATGATCTGGAAAACTGAAACACGGCCTGAAGACTGGAAAATTGCAATAATTTGTCCCATACACGAGAAAGGATACAGAATGGAGTGTGGAAATTACAGAGGAATCAGTTTGCTGAACATAACATACAAAATCCTGTCAATGACCATTAAAAACTTAAACGTTACACAGAAAACATTATTCAAGATTACTAGGCTGGATTTCGAACAAACCGTTCCACAACTGATAATTTGTTTACTATACGACAGATCTTTGAGAAATACTGGGAATTTAACAAAAACATCCATTGTCTCTTCATTGACTTCCAGCGAGCCTACGACAGCATCCACAGAAGTAGTCTCTACAACACATTACGAGAATTTAGTATACCCAGTAAAATCATTAGGATGATGCAACTGTGCATGGATGATATAGTGTTGCTGAGTGAAACTGAAGAAGAACTGAAGGACATGTACAGATCTCTGAGGCACAGTACCAGCAAAATCGGGCTTTTGATTAACCAAGAGAAAACTGAACTTATGGGAATAGGTCGAGTCATAAACCCAAATCCTTACTTTGAAATTGACCAACATTCTAAATTCAGAAAAGTTCTCCAGTTTAAATACCTTGGATCACGTTTCAACAGTAAAAATATCATAACAATGGATATAAATGAAAGAATAGCCTCAGGGCCAGTATGTCTGTACTCACTTCGCAACCCACTAAAAAGTAAAGCTTTGTCAATCACCACAAAGATGAAGATATACAACACTATTATCTGCCCCATAGTAGTGTACGGTTCACAAAGCTGGACGCTTACAAAGAATGAAAGAGAAAAACAGAATGTTTTCGAAAGAAAAGTAATGAGAAAAATCTGGGGAACTGTGTTGGAGAATGGCGCATGGAGAATTGGAAAGAACAATGAAATTTATCAGTTAATGAAGCAACCCACTATCATCCAGAAATTAGAAAGTGGGAGACTGCAATGGGCTTGACATGTGGCCAGAATGGAAAACAACAGAATCACCGAGAAAGCATTTGAAGGAGCTCCAGGCAACAAGACCATTGGGACGACCTCGTGAAAGTTGGAAAGATGACACAGAGAAGGACACGGCAGCATTAGGAATTTCCACAGGGTGGAGAGAGGCTGCGAGAGGTAGAAGGCGGTGGAAGCAGATCGTTGGTGCAGCGCGTGGTCTGCAGGGCCTGTGATCGCTGAGAAGATAGATCGATAGCAGTCAGTCGTCCTTTTTGCAAGTTTTATTCGACAAAACAAGGTTTCGGCTAATGCCTAGCGATTATAAATGCACTGTTTGATAATATCAAAGCATGTCAGTCCCCTGTTGGTTGGGCATCTGTCACAGTTCTTTCAAGACCTGAAAGAACTGTGACAGACGTCTGAACAACAGGGGACAGACATGCGTTGATACTATCAAACAGTGCATTGATAATCGCTAGGCATTAGCCGAAACCTTGATTTGTCGAAAAAAACTTGCAAAAAGAACGACTGATTGCTATGCTCTATCATTTGTAAACCATATCACTGTCGCTGAGTGCGCCCACGTTCCTAACGGATGGTAATCTGATAGGTACGTTAGTAGGTAGATGACACACGGTACAATGATCACCTCGGAAATTTTAGACTAATCAACAAAATGTTATGCGCTGCACGTGCGGGAGTGGAGATACTCGCTCTGAGCAGTTGGTATGCGCTTCAGTTGTTGTTATAAGGAGTAAGTTGTCTACATCACTAAGTAATGACTAAAAATTTATTTTCGACCGTCAGTAGATTACGTGGTGTCGTCTCCACATCTTACTCGATACAACCAGTACGTAAGGGACCTTCGACATCTTGGCCAAATACAGAGCTTCTTTTCCGAAATCGAAATATTTATAACTTTTGGGAAACGAAAGCAATACCGACGATTATGTCGGTATGTAATTAGTTCCGCCAAGTATAAATAAAGATTCCTCTGCCTGTACGATGGCTTCCTTTCACGCTTACTGACTGCGATAGAAACAGTCCATCGGCATGGGGGCAACAAGAAAGGAACGATGAAAAGAGAATACAAATGTACGCTAATCATTTCTTTTTGATCACTGCATTTGTGCCTACTTTAATTACTACAACTGCATACCCAAAAGACACTAAGGAAAGAATACATGGGTTTGTGAATGTTTGAAGAGAAGAACGAAATACTCCATATTAATTTACTCTCTAAAAACAAAACAAAAAAACTCTTTGAAAAATAAGTGTTGTGGGACAATGTTCAAAACAACTGAAAACACGTTCACTAAATAGAGATAAGAACATCTATGATTGGCATATCACCTAAAGTCGACTTACAATTTTAAAATGTTAGAAATAAGGAAATGAAGTAATACAGAATGCTACGCTTCCAACGTACGTTGTTGTTCTACATTGTTTAGCTCTGGTATTTACCGGGTCACAGAGAAAGCATCTTAGGTTCTGGAAGGAAAAGCCGTAATTGTAATTATCTGCACTACAACAGAAACAAGAAGGACAACTTAAGGAAAAATAATGTAAGCTCACAATCAACTTTGAACCAGATATTTCCTGTGACTTAGTATGGGCAGAGGTTATATTCGACAACCGGAATAAATTAATAACTGGCTCCTTTTACCGACTCCCTGTCTCAGATGAAACAGTTGCTGGACGGTTCAAAGAAAAGAAAACTTGAGTCTCATCACAAATAGGTACCCTACTCATACAGTTATAGTTGGCAGTTACTTCAATCTACCTTCCGCATGTCGACAAAAATACATTTTCATACCCTATTGTAAGCAGAAAACAACTTCCGTAATTGATCTAAATCCTTTTCTAAAATTATTTTTAACAATTAGTTGACGAGGCCATTGAAATTGTAAACGGTTACGAAAACACACTTGACCTCTTAGCCACAAATGATCCTGAGCATCACGACGGATTCAGGGATTAGTGAACACGCAGTCGTAGCGAGGCTCATTTCCGTAACAAAGAAAATCACCAAAAGCAAACGCGAAATATATCTATTTATAAAAGCAGCTAAAAATTCACGTGAAGTCTTTCTAAGAGATAGTCCCTAATCCTTCCAAACTATGTAAATGAAGAACATATGTGGCTTAAGTTCAAAGAAATGGTATCAACAGCACTCGAAATATTCATACCAAATAAATTAATAAGAGACGGCACTGATCGCCCATGGTACACAAAACACGACAGAAAGCTGTTGCAGGAGCACCGCAAAAGGCACGTATAATTTAGACTAACGCAAAATCTCCAAGATTTGTGAAGTTTTACTGAGGCTCGAAATTTGGTGCGGATTTCAATGCGAGATGCATTTAATAGTTTCCACAACGAAACCCGCTCTAGAAATGTGGCGGAAAATCCAAAGAGATTCTGGTCCCAAATTAAGTAAACCAGCGGAAGTACCTTTACTGCGCGACAGCGACGGTAATGTTAGTGATGACAGTGCCACTAAAGTGGAGTTAGTAAATGCATTTTCCGAAATTCCTTCACCAAAGAAGACGAAGTAAATATTCCAGAATTCGAAATGAGATCAGCTGCAAACATAATTTAGAAACAGATATCCCTGGTGTTGCAAAGCAACCGAAATTACACTGTCGGTGACAGAGGAAATGATCAAATATCTTTTCAAAAAGTTTCTAATGTATGAGAAAAGTAGGTCTAATACATTTGTTTCTGATGTTCTTTAGTAACAATTAATTTTCAGTAGTATGCTCCTTGCTTTTACTGACCTGTTTAAAGGTAATCAACAATTTTGTATGAAATTTTAATTTTTAAAAGACTATATCTAAATGTACTTAAGTAGATTTACATCTACTATAAATGTTTGCAGTTAAACTTAAATAAAAAATATTTGAGGTGCCAAAATTGTCAACCTTAGGATCAGATCAGTTTTGGGATGTCAGTTTTAGGTGCAATTCAAAGGTTCGGTTCCCATTTTCTTTTACAGAAGTCTATACTATCAGTATAACAAACCATGTTATTTTAGGTGATAGTTGCGATTCTGAAACTTCAGATAATTATTTTAGAGCTCACAATTGTTTAATAGTATGGCCATAATATTGGAAGGTAGAAAAAATTTATCTTAACGTGAGAACAATAGGGTTACTTTTGTGAGGCTTGAAACAGTTTTTAATTTTCACATTAAAGGCTGATTCGCATCACACTTTGCACAGGCTTTGGACCGTGAAAATGATAAATGACCATCTACCATTCTGGCGTGTGTAAAATCAGCCTAAACACGCTGAACTAATGTACACTCTATTTACAATTACAACTTAATCTTAGCTTCGATAATGCTGCTTCAGTGTTTGAATAATTTTATCTCAGTAATCTGGGAGGGCTCATTGGTCTTCATAGTTTTTAATACATTATTTTTAACGTATTTTAGTCCAGTTTCTGAATATGGGCAATGACTTTCAAGCAAGGCCTAATGTTGCCAGTCTTTCCATAATTCTTTACGATTCTCTCTATCCTGTCGTCCAGCTTCTAGTACTTCTTCTTCCTCTTCTTATCTTCAAGATTGATTTCCAATTTCAGGTACATGCAGTTTGTGAGCTCTGCTTCCTTTTTCAAGCACTCCACCAAACAATTGATTCTAGGGTGAGGGTTTCTAATAATACTGTTTATTTTGTTGTGCCACCCTTCAACAGCATTCGTCGTTCGGTGCCGTTTTCCGTAACAGTCCCACATTTCTATTGCGATATCCTCATTCTCTAGCCAGTTATCCACAAAGTAGTCAAAAATTGAGAGAACCTTCGGTTATCAGGAGCTTCTGCATGAATCTCAATCCATCCATTGCTTACGTCCTCTGATTTTACAGCTGCCAGCGCTGCACACATGCTGACGTGAAGTCTTAAATCCTCGTTCTAGCGGTACTCCTCAGTTAGACCGAGGACTCGAATTCTTCTCCATAAGCTCTTCTTCATATGGAAATAGAATCCATTTATTTCAGTTGTGGAAAAAACTTGACGATTGGCCGATATCGCAGCTGCCTCAAAGTCAACCTTCTTGTTTAGGACATCACTCAGCGACTGCCTGTTTTATCAGACGAAACAGACGAACGTATGTGTTTTTCTTCTTATCAGGGAGCAGTGCAGATACAGTAGGAAGAATGTTTGTTTCTTTAATCGGGCCTCCTAAGACTACGTGTATGGTGAAGGTCTGTACAAACTGCTTCCTGCATCTCTTAAATGTTCCATCCATAAAAAAATGGGAACATGTTTTTAAACTTTCTTTTCCTTTGCTTCGACTAAAAATCATTATTCTCACCTCTATTCTATCGTCTTCCAAAAGAAAACTACTGCCATCGCCCATTTTTAATAGATCTTCATGAAGATGAATTTCATAAGAGTTCTTAGGCTCTTGTCGGTTCCCCCGCTCTTGACTCCATCGACGACGCATGGTTCTCTTCGTAGATTCTGAATTAGGCATCACTGTAGCAAAGTCATAAACTTTATTATGTAGATTTCCCATTTCATCCGCGTATATCTCCGATAACTGTGTAGTTTCTCCTCGAGACCTTCTCTTCGCTCTTTCCACTTGCTTTCTCACTTTCAGAACTGCATCGTCAGGTGGTCCACAAAGATGTTCTAATACGCTCAACACTTCTCCGTTCCTCGAAAGCAGCTTTCCCTTCCAATGATCCGCTTTTCGGCGTAAGCACATCCGTGTAACAACACCTTCTTTAGATTCCCTCTGTTTAAGATACGCGTAACCTTTCTAATGAGCAGGACGCCTGCCCTTGTTCGTTGTAATAACTTCCATGCTGATGGTCACGTTAGGAACTTCGAAAGCAAACTGGGCGGGCGGGTGAGGAGGAGAAGGAGGGGTGGGAGGAGAGACAAGGGACCCGACCCTTCGGAGCAGGTAAAACAGTGGCAAGTGTCCGGCGTGGCAAATGTCCGGACACCCCACGAGCTGTCGTGTGCCCCCTCCAGTGGAATGTCTCCTACGACTGCAAGTACTCAGCCTCTTTCCCTGTTCTACTGTGTGTTAAATGGCTCTGAGCACTATGGGACTTAACATCTATGGTCATCAGTCCCCTAGAACTCAGAACTACTTAAACCTAACTAACCTAAGGACAGCACACAACACCCAGCCATCACGAGGCAGAGAAAATCCCTGACCCCGCCGGGAATCGAACCCAGGAACCCGGGCGTGGGAAGCGAGAACGCTACCGCACGACCACGAGATGCGTACTGTGTGTTACGGCCTTGGATTACTGTGTACACTGGATTTGCTTGCACTTGTGTTCCACTGCAATGCATTGGTGTTAAGTAAACGATTTCTACCTTGCTGTTGTTGTGTCATTCATTCTCTGTGTCGTTCCGGAGCCCCTACGAGCCTCGTATATTCGACCGAGCAGTCTCGCTACGTACACTGCGAGTAGCGGGACTCCGGAGCTACGGGTCCGCCCCGCCTCTGGGCCACTCTGCCGCTCCCCTCCCCCCCAGTGAGGAGCAGTGCCCGGAGCTGTACGCACCCTGTCGTGGGCCCAGGGCATGGCCATGCTGGAGATGATGCCGACCAGCGGCGCGCCGAACTTGTGGGCCAGCGCGGCCAGGCAGTCGGCGTAGAAGACCTCGGCGACGACCAGGTCGTAGTGGTCTCGGGAGTGTGCCAGCCGCCGCACCTCGGGGTGTTGGTGGGCGTCGAAGCACATGGCCAGCACCTGCTGCCAGTCGCTCCACATGCCCGTCATGCCCTGGATGTCCAGCACCAGCTCCATGGTGACCTGCACACAGCAAACCGCTGGGCTCAGAACGTGATTGTATCCTCAGAGACCTCAGATGTCACCCGACATTTAATTAATGTACGAGGGGCGTTTGAAAAGTCCGTGCACAGACAGAAAGATGGCACTACCCGCGTGAATCGAGATCAAGTTTACTTAGTAGCATCTTTGGAAAGAAAGCACACCAAGTTTCAGGCATATTGATCTATTTCTTTGTGTTTGGCATTCGTGTGAATCAAGGAAGTCGAGTGATGGTCAAAAAATGTACGAAGAAGAATTTCTTGTGGTGATTAAACATTACTTTATGAAAGGCAAAACGCGTCAGGAGACTAAAGAGAAGCTTGATAAACATTACGGTGACTCTGCATCTTCGGTTAGAACAGTTTATAAGTGGTTTCAAAATTTTCGGAGTGCCCATATGGGCACAAGTGACGCTGAACGTTCCGGACGCCCTGTGGAGGTTACGACTCCAGATATCATTGATAAAATCCATGATATCGTGATGGATGACAGAAGACTTAAGAGATTGTTAGTGCTGTAGGCATCTCGAATGAACAGGTACATAATATTTTGCATAAACATTTGGACATGAGGAAGTTATCCGCAAGATGGGTTCCACGATTGCTCACGCTTGACTAAAAACGGAATCGTGCGAACTGTTGCTAGAACGGTTTGCAGCTGTTCAGGAAGAATCCGCAGGACTTTAAGCGTCGTTTTGTCACTGTGGATGAAACATGCATACATTACTATACTCCTGAGACCAAAAAATCTAAACAACGGGTTACCAAGGGAGAATCTGCACCAAAAAAGACGAAGACCAGTCCTTCGGCCGCAAAGGTTATGGCGACTGTCTTTTGGGATTCGCAAGGGATATTCCTCATCGTCATCATGCACTATTACAGGTGCATATTATTTATCGTTATTGGACAGTTTGAAAACCGAGCTGCAAGAAAAACGCCGGCGATTGGACCGCAAAAAAGTCCTTTTCCATCACGACAATGCACCAGCACACACCTCAGCAGCTGAGGTCGTAAAATTAATGGAAATAGGATTCCAACTCGTTTTACACCCCCACACCCCCCCGTATTCTCCAGAGTTGGCTCCCTAGGACTACTATTTCTTCACAAATTTGAATAAATGACTGGCGGGACAAAGATTTTATTCAAACGAGGAGGTGATTGCAGCAACTAATAGCTATTTTGCAGACTTGGACAGTTCCTATTATTCGGAAGGGATCAACAAATTAGAACAGCGTTGGACGAAATGTGTAAGTCCAAAAGGAGACTATGTCCAAAAAATGAAAAAGGTATACCCAAAACACGTAAGTAGTTTTTATTTTTGCACGGACGTTTCAAACGCCCCTCGTATGGTGATGATGAGGTCCCATACCCCGAGCACCGTAGGGGGCGATGCGGGAGAGGTCCGTGACCTGGAATCTAGACTTGTCATTTGATATCAACAGAGTAACAAATCTGTCACGGTTTTTCCAACCTTTGTATAGCTGCGTAGGTCGACTGTAGGTGATGAGATTGTAAAACGGAAATAGTAAGCAACGGCCGCATCTCAACCAAGCCTGGGAGGGAATCTTGTAGTTATGGACACGGGCCATCGAGCATTGCGTGGTGTGGCTGTTAAAAACTCTCGTGAAGTCAGCAGAAGGAATCACTTGTGCTACCAGCAGTCCAGGTAGCACAGAGACTGTTCACAGGTAATTAAAAAGACTAGCGTATAATGGTCGAGCAGCTCCTCGTAAGTTACTCATTTCTGTAGTCATTGCTAAGCGACGCCGGATGTCTGTAAAGAGCGACGCCGTTGGACAGGTAATAAGTAATTCGAACTGATGAATCACGCCATACCCTTTGGAAAACCGATGGAAGGAAATGGATTTGGCGAATTCAGCTCTATAGTACAGAGGAGGTAGTGTTACGATAGTCAGAGTTTTTCATTGTTAGGATTTGATACCCCTATTGTGCTTAAGAAAACAATAAATCCGGAAGGATTACATATTACATAATTATGTACTGCGTACAGTAGAGGAACGGTTTGGAGACGATTATTTTAGTTTATCAGCGTAACAATGCCCCCTGTAATTAAAGCACCTCCTGAGAGATAAAGATTTGTGTGGACAGTAAACGTCCTGCGATGTACTGCACTTCCCAGAGTCCTGACCACAACCCAGTGGAACACGTCTGGCATGAGTAAGGAAGTCGACACCGCTCCAAACCCCCCTGTCCATTACTACGTCCTCTGGTTTCGGCTCTTGAAGAGTAATGCGCTGCAATTTCTCCACAGACATTGAGGCACCTCACTGAAATTGTTTCATAGCGGACTCCAAGCCGTTATAAAGACGACGTGAGGGCACACCTCACATTAATGTCCATTACTTGGTGTGTGGATTCTTTTCATCAGATAGTGTAGACTATACCAAATGTCAAGGAAGCTAGTCTTCAATGCTGAACATATGTTCGGAAAAAGGTACTGAGAAGTCAGTCCGACAAAGCGCTTGAGCAGCCTAATCGCTGAAAGCGATCGTTGCCGAAAAATGGAAAACCGGGAAAGATCCTCGTGTCTGTAAAAGAGTTCTGTATAGTCATATTGTAATCATACTGACATGTTCAATGCTATGTTTATAACTACAACATGTTATCGTAAATACACAATTGTATGGCTTGTTGGCTCGCAGTCTCACAGAATTTTTTAAGAGTTGATAGCGCATTGTGATATTGTATTACAATAATTACAGTCAATGGCGAATATGAAATTTTTAAGGAAAGTTCCCGTAAATGCTGAAGAGAATCACAGTTTTTGCTCACATTAATTCATACCAGGACCAGCACTCTAGCAAACCTGAAAAGTTTATTCATCTTTTGGAAACGCAATTAAAGTTAGGAGCCAACGGCCTTGCCGCAGTGGTAACACCGGTTGCCGTCAGATCAGCGAAGTTAACCGCTGTCGGGCTGGCCTAGCACCTAGAGCCGAGCGCTGTTGGCAAGCAGGCTGCAGGTTTCGGAAACTGACATGCGACTGAGAGAGCGGTGTGCTGACCACATGCCTCTCCATATCCACATCCAGGGAAGCCTGTGGGCTTAGGATGACACGGCGGCCAGTCGGTACCATTGCGCCTTGGTGGCCTGTTCGGGAGGTGTTTAGCTTAGTTTAATTAAAGTTAGGAAAGAAGAAATAAAAAAGTTTGACGTGTGCCTGTGACACTGTAATTCAGTCAGAGACGGCAAAGGACTCGGGAGGTCAACTGAACTGAATGGATAGTTTGTTGGAAATGGTTATACGGTGATTATCAGCAAAAGTAATACAATCATAATGGAATATTGCCGAATTAAATCATGGGATGCACAGGAATTTACTCCTAAGCTGGAAAACGAGACACTAAAAGCTGTAGATGAGTTTTTCTATTCGGGTAGCAAAGTAACAGACGATGGTCGAAGTAGAGATGATATAAAATACAAACTGGGAATAACAAGAAGTTTCTTAATACGTTATAGAAAGATTTTTCTGAATGTATTTGTCCGTAGTGTCACGTTGATCGGTAGTGAAACGTAGACTATAAACAGACCAAACAGGAAGAGAACAGAATTTTTGGAAATGTGTTACAGAATGGTGTTGAAGATTAGATCGGTAGAATGTATACAATAAACAGTACAGACGTACTGAGTCGAACTGGGGAGAAAGGAATATTATGTGAAAACATGTCTAAAGGAAGGGGTTGGTCGATGGGACACTTCGTGAGATATCAAGGTAAGTGAATTTGGTAACGCAAGAAAGTGTGTGTGCGTGGGAGGGGGGGGGGGGGGGGGGTGGAGGGAGGGGGTGAAAGGGAGGAGTTACAAGTTGTAGAGGTATACCATGCCACGAATACAGTAAGCGGGTTCACAAATGGATATCGGTTGCAGAATTTATGCAAAGAGGTAAAAAATTCAGTGCATAGACCAATCGAGAACTGCGTCAAACTACTCTTACAGAACACAACAAACAACAATAAGTCTCCTCAATATTAAAAGAAAAAATATTTCTGTTCCTGAACTTTTGGAGACTGTGTTCACTGAAACCGAAGACAGAAAACTTTTCAATGTTTTCGCTGACTGGAAGGAGTCAGGTAACCACTTTTCGATATTCTTACCATCGCTCGATTTATCAGCAAGCAGGAATGGCAGATATTCACAATTGGAGTTGCTGAATAGTAAAGACTGTCTTGAAATTGATTATATAAGTATTGCGACTGTCTATGGGCTGGCACAGTTTTGAGGCTGTTTATGTCTATAGCATGACGGTCCGGATGATTGGTGACCTAATTACCATACACTGGGGAGACAAATGTCATGAGACAGCGATAAACACGTGTACAGGTGGCTGTAGTATCGCGTCCACGGGTATAAAAGGGCAGTGCACTGGCGGAGCAGGCGACTGACGTGAAAAGGTTTCCCACAAAATTATGGTTGCACGACAGGAATTAACAGATATTGTTGCTGAAACTTCCTGACAGATTAAAACTGTGTGCCGGACCGAGACTCGAAATCGGGACCTTTGCCTTTCGCGGGCAAGTGCTCTACCACTGAGCTACCCAAGCACGACTCACGACCCGCCTTCACAGCTTCAGTTCCACCAGTACCTCGTCTCCTACCTTCCAAACTTCACAGAGCTGGCAGAAGTAAAGCTGTGACGGCGGGGCGTGAGTCGTGCTTGGGTAGCTCAGTGGTAGAGCACTTGCCCGCGAAAGGCAAAGGTCTCGAGTTCGAGTCTCAGTCTGGCACACAGTCTTAATCTGCCAGGAAGTTTCATACGAGCGCACACTACGCTGCAGAGTGAAAATCTCATTCTGGAACAGATATTGTTAGTTGGAGCTAGACGCATAGGACATTTCATTTCGGAAAATGATCGAGAGCAGCGGCATTTGTAAAGACTTGTTAGTGCTAACATACAAGCAGCACTACGTGAAATAAACGCAGAAATCAGTATGGGACGTACGATGAACGTATCAGTTAGGTAAAAATTTGGCGTTAATGGGTTGTGGCAGTAGACTACAATAGCCGGCACGGTAGGTCAGCGCGCTCGGTCAGAGGGTTAGCTACCCTCTGCAATAAAAAAAAAACTGAGTGAACGGATCAACGAAGAACCGTAATGAGTGTCATCGGACGTCCGCCACGAACAAATACAACGAACAATATAGAACAAAATGAGATTAAAAAAAACTAAAACGGCAAAAGTCATCGTCTTGAACGCCTCTCCTGGGGTCGTGGCTATATCGGTTGGATTCTAGACGACTGGAAAACCGTCGACTGGTCAGATGAGCTCCAATTTCAGTTGGTACCAGGTGATGGTTCGGTTAGAGTGTGGCGTACCCTCCACGAGGCCATGGACCCAAGTTATCAGTAGGAGACTGTGCAATGTGGCGATGGCTCCATAGTAGTGTGGGCTACGTTTATGGAATGATCTGGGTCCTCTGGTCCACTGAACCGATCATTCACTGGAAATGGTTATGTTCAGCTACTTGGAGACTGTTTGCAGCAATTCATGAACTTCATGTTAACAAGAACGATGGAATTTTTATGGATGACAGTGCGCCATGTCAGAACATTCTGGACAATTCGAGTGGATGATCTGGTCACCCACATCGCCCGACATGAATCCCTTTGAACATTTATGGGACTTAATGGAGAGGTCAGTTCGTGCACAAAATACATCACCGGCAATACTTTGGCTCCAGGGACTTACAACGACTTTTTGAGTCCATGCCACGTCGAGATGGTGCATTACATTAGGAGGCATCCCATAATTTTTGTCACCTCAGTGTAATTTGACCATTATCAAGTAATTTATTACCGCGTTAGTACAAATTGTGACCTGATTAGCGTAATTTATGAGCAAATTAGCACTATATGATTCTTATCAGATGATCTATGACATATTATCATAATTTATAGCGCCCAAGATAGCTGAACAATGACGTCACAAGCTCAACTCTCCGACTGGAACTAGCTCTCAAGGTCAACAAGATGGCAGAAGATCAACAAAATGGGTGTCACAGTGAACCGTTGCCCAAGGTCACCCCTGTGCAAGACAGGTCTGGAGCAGCCTTCTCCAGAAGACGAAACGGATAATTACAAGATACAACAGAGCAGTCACACTACTGTGTTTTATATGGTTAGGAAGGAAGGGGCAGTTACGAAATCTGATTATTTGCAGGACTTCTTAAACACAGCTACACTGTGATTAATTCTGGATATGACACTCTGGAGGTCGTTCTATGGCAGACAGGACAATTACGGAGCGTTTATTACGCAAAATGCAGACGCGGAGAATACCGTGCTTGGTTTCTCTGCGGAGAACTGCTGTAGAGGTGACAAAAGATAGCGTAACTGATAGAGATAAGCGGTTACTGAGAAGTAGCCGCTCATCTAATACCAGGAGTTATTTCAATAACTTCCAATAGTGCCTTGATCCATCTGTTTACCGAAGATCGTACAACGCTTTCGCGTCATGTCAGGTCTAGCCACAAAAGAGAGGGTAGACCATCAGGAAGGTGCTCTGCAGGTCGTGGAAATAACTGTGAGACTGCGGGCCATCTGTTCATGGAACAGCGTACCACACTTTTGTGCGCTCTCTCTAGACACTACTTTCAGCACAAAGTTGGTCACAGAGCGGTGGCTTAAGGCGGCGACCGTAAAGGCGTTTCACGTGCACGGCCGTTCCCTTGGGCCACCGCGCTGTTTGCCAGTTCAGTTTTGGCGGGTAATACCAATTGTGATTATAACGAATTCGAGCGGCTATGGAAATAACTGCCAGATGTCGCTATTTTTCTGTGGCAGGCATCTCCCTGCTTAAGTCCATTCTTTATTACAAATTCTTCTGACTCCAATTTCCCCACGCGTACTCTACCTTTTGTGTTTTTGAAACTCGTCCCTATAAGTCTAACATAATTCTTTGGTATTCCAAGTTCCAAAAGAATTCTGTCCAATTTCGTTTGCAATACTGAATCACATGATTTTGTAAAATCTATGAAAAGATTATGAACTGGTTTATTGTATTCCCATTTCTTTTCCAAAATTTGACGCAGGGTGAATATTTGGTGTATAGTTGATCTGTTCCTCCGAAAGCCAGCTTGGTAATCCCCCACAATTTCATCTGCATATGGTGTAAGCCTGCTTAGCAGAATATTCGAGAAAATTTTGGAACATAATGGTAATAGCGATATCCCTCTATAACTACTACAATCCATTTTGTCGCCCTTCTTAAAAATTGGGGTCAGAATCGACTCCTGCCACTCTTCAGGTATCATCTCTGAGTTCCATACTTTAGTTATCACTTTTTCCACCAATTTCTGTCCCCCATTTTTAACTAATTCAGCAGTTATGCAATCTGATCCTGGTGCTTTATGGTTTTTCAATTTGTTGATTACATCTCTTACTTCCTTTAACGTTGGCTCAGGTATCTCGGGTTCTGCTGTATGTATTTCGTACGCCTGCTCATTTCCTGCTTCCTGGTGTACATTTAATAGATGCTCAAAATACGCCCTCCATTTACTTAATAGAGCACTAGGGTCTGTCCGTATTCCCCCAGCATCCCCTCGAAGTGCATTTGTCCTAGCTTTGAACCCCTTCCTATACCCGTTTATGTCTAGGTAAAGTTCCCTCATGGTTTTTGTTTTACTGTTTGTTTCCATTTTTTTTAATCTGATTGTTCAAATAATCCCTCTTCTTTGCCTGTAGCCTATGACCAACTTCCCTTCTCATGTTCAAGAACTCCTCTCGTTTTCTGTCTCCCATTCTATCCCAATCTAATCGCGCTTTTCTCCTTTCCTCTACCAATTTCTTGCATTCTTCATCAAACCACGGTTTCCTCCTGTTCTTCTTAATTGTACCTATTGTGACCTTCGCTGCCTCTTTGATATTATTCCTCACAGAGCTCCACTGTTTATTTACATCCTCGTCTTGAGAGCATCAAACCTATTTGAAATTTCTATCATGTACCTTCTTCTAAAGTTTTCATCATTTAGCTTGTCAGTGTCGAACCTAACAAGTTCTGCATTGTGACACCTTGATGTTGCTGTAGAGAGCCGTTGGTGAACTTTGGCAACTACAAGAAAATGATCAGAATCGCAGTCTGCTCCCCTGAAAGTCCTAACATTTTCTATACTAGTGTGCCATCTCCGATCTACAAGAACATAATCAATTTGGTTTCGGGTGTGTCCATCCGGAGAGACCCAAGTTGCTTTATGAATGTCCTTCCTTTTGAAATATGTGCCCTCAACAATCATGTCTTTTGAAACAGCAAAATTAACCACCCTTGTGCCATTCTCATTCGAAATGTTGTGCAAACTTTCTTTCCCAATTGTAGGCCGGAATGCTTCCTCCTTCCCTATCTTCGCATTAAAATCACCTATGATTAATTTTGTATCGTACGAGGAGAACTTATCCCACAGTTGATCTAGTTCTTCATAAAATCCGTCTTTAACAACCTCTTCAGTGAGTGCGTGTACATTAACTACTACTAGTCTATTCCACCTGCCGACTGATAGTCGGTCACTAATGAACCTTATATCTCTGATTGCGTGTAGCACTTTTCTCTGTACTGCGAAACCTGTTCCGAAACTGTGAGCTTCCGCACCTCCATAGAAAAATGTATAGTTAGCCCTCTTTATGCTACCCTCCCCCTGCCATCGAGTTTCATGAACAGCTGTAATGTCTACATCGTATCTATCTAATTCGTCTAATAATGTCTGGAACGTTCCTGGCCTGTTCAAACTTTTAACGTTCCATGTTCCCAACCTGAAAGTTCCTTTCGGCGTGAATCTCTTCGAAGTAGGTTCCGCCCGGAGATCCGAATGGGAACCTAGTTTGCCTCCGGAATATTTTGCTTCAAGGGGACACATGCCCATTAATGTTGCTGATTCTTGATGAATAGATTTGATAGTAAGAGAAGAAGAAACAGGGATGGTTCATCAAGCCATCGCCTGCTCCCCAACGGCTGTCCGCGACTGCTTATTTTTTTGTATTCGCAGCTACCCTTCATATCTGAAGGCCGTATCCCCTATTCGCAACCCGGGGACGCACTGTGCCGTGGTGGTAGGGGCCCATGAGACAGAATAATATTAACAGCAACAGAAAATGGTATAACGGGAATAGAATTCGTTATGAATAGAAAGTGAGAGCAAAGAATGTGTTACAGTGAACAGTTCAGTGATAGGGTTGTTCGTATCAGAATCGATAGCAAACCAACACCGAAAACGATAGTTCAGATGTACATGCCGACATCGCAAGCTGAAGATGAAGAGATAGAGAAAGTATATGAAGATACTGAAAGGGTAATACGCGACACAAAGGGAGATGAAAATCTAATAGTCGTGGGGGACTGGAATGAAGTTGTAGGACAATGAGTAGAAGAAAAGGTTAAAGGAGAACATGGGGTTGGGACAAGGAATGAGATAGAGGAAAGACTAATTGAGTTCTGTAATAAATTTCAGATAGTAATGGCGAACACTCTGTTCAAGAATCACAAGAAGAGGCGGTATACTTGGAAAAGACTGGATGATACAGGAAGATTTCAGCTAGATTACATCATGACCAGACAGAGATTCCGAAATCAGATACTAGATTGTAAGGCCTACCGAAGAGCAGATATAGACTCAGATCACAATATAGTAGTGATTAAGAGTAGACTGAAGTCCAAGAGATTAGTAAGGACGAATCAATACGCTAAAAAGTGGGATATGGAAATACTAAGGGATGACGAGACACGCTTCAAGTTCTCTAAGGCTATAGGTACAGAAATAAGGGATAGCTCAGTAGGCAATACAGTCAAAGAGGAATGGACATCTCTAAAAAGGGCCATCGCAGAAGTTGGAAAGTAAAACATAGGTGCAAAGAAGGTAACTGCGGAGAAGCCATGGATAACAGAAGAAATACTTCAGTTGATCGATGAAAGAAGGAAATACAAAAATGTTCCGAGAAATTCAGGAATACAAAAGTACGTAGCTGAGGAATTAAATAAATAGGAAGTGCAGGGAACCTAGGACCAAATGCCTGTATGAAAAATGTGAAGAAATCGAAAAAGAAATGATTGTCGGAAGCACTGACTCAGCTTATAGGAAAGTCAAAACAACCTTCGATGACATTAAAAGCAAGGGTGGTAGCATAAAGAGTGCAACGGGAATTCCACTGTTAAATGCAGAGGAGGGAGCCTATAGGTGGAGTGAGTACACTGAAGGCCTTTATGAGGGGGAAGATTTGTCTGGTGTGATAGAAAAAGAAACAGGAGTCGATTTAGAAGAGATAGGAAATCCAGTATTATAATCAGAATTTAAGAAAGCTTTGGAGCACTTACGATGAAATAAGGGAGAAGGGGTAGATAATATTCCATTAGAATTTCTAAAATCATTGGAGAAAGTGGCAACAAAACGACTCTTCACGTTGGTGTGTAGAATGTATGAGTCTGGCGAAATACTATCTGACTTTCGGAAAAATATCATCCACACAATTCCGAGGACTGCAAGAGCTGACAGTGCGAGAATTATCACACAATCAGCTTAACAGCACATTCCTCCAAATTGCTAACAAGAATAATATACAGAAGAATGGAAAATAAAATTGAGGTGGTGCTAAATGATGATCTACTTGACTTTACAAAGGGTAAAGGCACCCGAGAGTCAATTCTGACGTTGCGGTTGATAATGGAAACAAGACTAAAAAGAAATCAAGACACAGTTATTGGATTTGTCGACTTGGAAAAAGCTTTCTATAATGTAAAATGGTGCCAAATGTTCGAAATTCTGAGAAAAATAGGGTAAACTGCAGGGAGAGGCGGGTAATATACTATAGATACAAGAGCCAAGAGGGAATATTAAGAGAGGTAGAATAAGAACGACAGGCTCGGATTAAAATGGGTGTAAGACGGGGATGTAGTCTTTCGGCTCTACTGTTCAATCTGTACATCGAGGAAGCATTGATGGAAATAAAAGAAAGGTTCAGGAGTGGAATTAAAATTCCAAATGAAAGGATATCAATGATACGACTGCTGCTGACATTGCTATCCTGAGTGAAAGTGAAGGAGAATTACAGGATCTCCTGAATGGAATGAACAGTCTAATGGGTACAGAATATGGATTGAGAGTAAATCGAAGAAAGACGAAAGTAATGAGAAGTAACAGATATGAGAACAGTTAGAAACTTAACATCAGGATTGATGATAAGGAAGTAGATGAAGTTAAGGAATTCTGCTACATAGGCGGCAAAATAACCGATGATGGACAGAGCAAGGACATCAAAAGCAGACTAGCACTGGTAAGAAGGGCACTCCTGGCCAAGAGAACTCTACTAGTATCAAAGATAGGCCTTAATTTGAGGAAGAAATTTCTGAGAATGTACGTTGAGAGCACAGCAGTGTACGGTAGTGAAACATGGACTGTGGGAAAACTGGAGCAGAAAAGAATATCATGGTGAGATATGGTGCTACAGACGAACGCTGAAAATTAAGTGGACTAATAAGGTGAGGAAAGAGGAGGTTCTGCGCACAATCGAAGAGGAAAGGAATATGTGGTAAGAACTGACAAGGGGAAGGGACAGGATGATATGACATCTGCTAAGACATGAGAGAATGACTTCCATGGTACTAGAGGGAACTATAGAGGGCAAAATGGAAGACCGATATTGGAATACATCCACCAAATAATTGAGGACGTATGGTGCAAGTGCGGCTCTGAGATGAAGAGGTTAGCACAGGAGAGGAATTCGAGCCGCTTCAAACGACCCATAAGACTGACGAGACGACCCCTGAGGGGAAGAAAAAGAAAAAAACTTTCTGCCAGGTGGACTCATTACCTTGTTGTGGTTTAGTCACATACAAAAAACTTTAGCCCTCCATTTTGAGTGGTCATCTGTCTCATTAATGAATAACCTGTTATATATTTAGACAGTTAACTATCATGATATTAAATTGTAAAAAGAGAAAAAAAAGTGGAAACAGACAGGCGACATTGATGAATGAAGTATACTGGAAAGGCTGCATTTATTGCCTCATATACTTGACAGTATGTGTACACTACCATCACATTTAAGTTTTAAAAAAGGCAAAACATGGAATTGTCAGGTGAAGTATTCCTCTGGACGGGAAATTTTATCATTGAGAAATTCCCCACGTCAGTACTATTAATTCTGAATCTCACAGATACCCAAAGAAAAATTAGATCAACAGAGTAAAACGGTATAGTAGTGACATCTGAGGCGTTTAAATAAGTTACTTATACGAGATTAACATAACTTACCATCCACAAAAGTTCTGCATACATGAAGGCCAAACGTAAGAGACAGACATTAAGCTGAAGACTTGGACAGATGTAGTTAGCTATTCTCCCACAAAAAAATTAAGACCCTTCCAGTAGTTGAAGAAATCGAGGAGCTTTCCAGCTGAAACTTCCTGTCAGATTAAAATTGTGTGCCGGACCGAGACTCGAACTCGGGGCCTTTGCCTTTCGCGGGCAAGTGCTCTACCATCTGAGCTACCCAAGCACAACTCACGCCCCCTCCTCACAGCCGTACTTCTGCCAGTACCTCGCCTCCTACCTTCCAAACTTTACGGAAGCTCTCCTGCTGCAGAGTGAAAATCTCATTCTGGAGTTTTGCAGCTGTCACATAAAAGTTCCCTCAAATGGATTATCTGGTACAGGAGTAAACGAATCTTATCACTTTGCGTATATTTTAGTGTTTTATTACAAGGCCCCACACTTATTCCATTAGGGGAACAGCAGCAGAAATTAACCTTCGAATTTTACTTACAGTATTCAGCTTACACATTAGTTCATTTTTGAAAAAGCGCGAGTTTAACATTTTACTTTTGAAACCGTGTAGCAAAGTTCCGTTTACTTCCTGTTGCAGCTGCGTGGATAATATTTATAATAGCGACCGATATATAACGAATAACCGTTGAAACATCAAATGAACTGAACAGTTAATACGATAAGGTTGTGGCGCGTTGCGTTTGTCCGCAGCTCGTGGTCGTGCCCTCCTGCGGCCAGTTGCTCCCCCCCCCCCCCCCCCCTGCCGGCTTCCTCCTTGCAGCTGTGTGGGACACGACTGACTCCCTGTCTGCGCTGCCGCCATCGCTGACTGCGTCGGCCAGCAGTCACTCGCTACAGCAGGCGAGGCGCGTGATTGATAACTTGTTCCGAAGCTGCCGACATCGGCGGTACACAGTCCGCTCGAATTTCACCTCCCTGATGTAAATGACCGAAGCTGTCATCATCTCGTTAAATATATGCAAGAATGAACACATCTGGGAATTCTGAAGCTGAAAGCGGAATTTAAAGATATGTAAACTGGGAATTTTTCTGTAGCTAACAACAGACTTACAAGATACTATCACGACCACTGAATTTTTAGCCGTGTACTCTGCAGGACCACACATACACTGCAGAACAGATTTTACAAACATGCCAGAATTAATTTAAAGCACTGCAGTTAACCATCAAATACAGGGTGTCCGGGTTAGATATATACACAAACATATCATCATTACGAAAGAATTCGACATTTTATATTGCTGGGTACGTACGCAATCAATAGAGACACTCTCAGACGCTCTCTAAGATGTGATCCTCACCATTTCATAAACAGCGCTGAGTCGCATAGCACACAGGGGTTGGTAGCCCTGCACAAGGCAACACGTACGGAGACAGAGCTCTCGTGAAAGATAAGTAATTTAGGTTGTAATTAATTGTAGTTGAACACTTTTAACTAATTAAATACGTTCTTTAGTGTACTCTGCAAGCTCACCATTAAAAGTTTTTCTTTTATTTGCGTAGTGTTCTAGTAATCGCGAAAAGTTCGTTTCTTTACTTACTGCTGCTTAGGCCTAATTTTTCGAGTGTGCATATTTAGCGTTATACTGGAGTTGTAAGTGGATTTGCTGAAGTTTAACTGATTAAATACGTTCATTAGGGTGCTTTTCAAGCTCACCATTAAAGGTTTTTCTTTTATTTGCGTATTGTTCCACTTATCGCAAAAAGTTCGTTTTGATTACATTCGGCTGTTTAGGCCTAATTTTTGATCTTGCATATTTAGCGTTATACCACAGATTTAAGTGCATTTGGTAATAGTTTACTTATATATTAGTTTCCAAAACATATTTAGTGTCCTTTTGCATCTGTATTTAATATATTATCGTTATAACTTAGTAAATCTCTTAACTAATTTCCAAACAACCATGGATACTAAGTGTGTGAGCTGCAGTAGGAAAGTTAGTTCAGGAGTTTTGTGCAGCTGTTGGTTTCATTGGGGAAATTGTAGCGGCGTGGGAATTGGGGAAGCAAACGAGACTCTTCCATTCTTTTGCAGGGTTTGCTCAAGAGATAGCATTATAGCTGAACAGGAGGAGAAAATTAGAGCCCTTCAGGCTGATTTGGACAGAGCGAGAGAGGAACTGAAGAGCTTAAGGGGGGGAGGAGGGTAAACAGCGGTGGGAAGTGATAACTGGGAACAGGGGCCACAGAAAGAGGACAGTGTCTGACAGTTTCCCAATTGGCACAACCAATAGATTTGCCTTGCTACCACAGTTAAGTAAGGAAGAGGCTCCAGTAGAAGTAGATTCAGTTAAGATGCAACAGAATCTCACTAGGAAAGCAACTGTTTCAAAAAAGGTAAAAAGTAAGAGGAAAGTTTTGTTGCTAGGTAGCAGCCATGGAAGAGGTGTGGGCCAGATTTTGCAGGAAAAATTTGGTGACGGGTACCAGGTCACAAACTTTTTCAAGCCAAGTGCATGTCTTAACCAGGTGGTAGAGGATATAGGTTCCTTGTGCAAGGGTTTCACAAAGCAGGATCGTGTGATGATAGTGGGTGGAGTCGGAAAAAGTATTGATAGTGATCAGGGCTACAGTATTGAGTGTGAACTGGTGAAAATAGCCTCGGCGACGACCCATACCAGTGTTGGGCTGGTGCCTGCTTTTGTGTGGCATGATCAGCCCAGTTGAACCGCTCTGTCAGGAGGATAAATATGGAGTTGGATCAGTTACGTAGGGTGGCCACTCTGTTAGACATTGGATTGGTTCCTGTCGAGGCTATTGATATGGGGCAAACTGGCAGGGTTGTTAGCGAAATCCATAAGGGGGGACACTAGAACTCATGGATGTATCTCTTTTTTAGGCTAATATCAGTGTCCAATGAGAAGTTCAGGCAGGCAGATGCTAAAAAGGTCCAAAACTCACAAAATTCTCACAACAGGAAAGTAATAATAATATTATTATATTTAACCAAAATATTGGTGGATTAAAGCAAAAAGTAGATTCTCACAAAATTAAAGTAAAAAATAATGTTACCACTTTTCACCAAAACATCCCAGGATTGAAGAATAAAGTTGATGAGCTCCTGGTTTGTTTAGATGACATTCAATCTTATAATGTAATAGATATACTATGTGTGGTGTCACCGCCAGACACCACACTTGCTAGGTGGTAGCCTTTAAATCGGCCGTGGTCCGTTATTATACGTCGGACCCGCGGAGCGCCACTATCAGTGATTGCAGAACGAGCGCCTCCACATAGCAGATCTAGTCTAGAGAGACTCCCTAGCACTCGCCCCAGTTATACAGCCGACTTTGCTAGCGATGGTTCACTGTCTACATACGCTCTCATTTGCAGAGACGACAGTTTAGCATAGCCTTCAGCTACGTCATTTGCTACGACCTAGCAAGGCGCCATATTCAGTTACTATAATTACGATCTTCAAGAATGTATTCTGAACAGATAATATTGTGAATCATGTACCGTCAAGAGCGACGTTCATCATAATGGATTAAAGTTAAGTATGAAACTAATTACGTCCGCTTTCTGAATTCTAATTCCTTGTCATGTTCCAGACCTCACGTCAGTATAGTCCTTCCTTCCTCACGCCAGCCTGCGTGAGCTAAAACGCGTGCATTTCGGCCTCCTCTCGTAACACGGTGTTGGCTCTTCTGCCAACACAACATTGGCGACGAGCCAAAACGCTGTTCTATACTGCCCTGATTTACTTGTGTAATATCTTCGCCACAATCTCCAGATGTACCGTCCGAATTTTATCGCTTACAGAATCAGCAGACGCAGGCATTACTGGATGTCCTTGGACAGCTCGTCCAGGGTCAACGTGCAATGCAAAACGATGCGGCAGCCGCCGCTCCACTGCTAATGCAGCCACAACACGTAGTTGCACCAAGCTTCAGACCTTTTGATGTGGCACTGGAAAGCTGGACGGAGTGGTCATGCCAATTTGGATTCCATCTCGCCGCCTACAGAATTCAAGATAACAAGCGGCAGCCTTTTCTTTTGTCGTCCGTCGGGGTGCAAACCTACTGCGTGATAGTCAAATTATTTCCCCGAAGCGATGTAGCAACTCTGTCCTACGAAGAAATTTTGTCTGTGTTAGATGCATATTTCAAACAGTCAATGTAGTAGCAAAGCGGTATACCTTCTTTTGTACAAAACGTACGGCAGGTCAGACTAATCAGGAGTGGATTGCAAACTTGCAAGGCGTTACTAGGGACTGTGCTTTTGAGTGTCAGTGTTGACTCCCATATTCAGATACTATGGTACGTGATGCAATTGCACAGAATGTTTCTGATGTTCGTATAAGGGAACAGATTTTGAAACTAGTCAATCCCTCCCTTCAACAAGGGATCGGCAGGACACACTTGACTTTGCTCAGGAATCATTTGAAACTTCGCCAGCCGTGTGTCAGGTTAACCGGCCCACCAGGCGAGCTGCAGGGAGCAGTAAACAGCCCTTGCGCCCGGTCGCGCCACTGCCGCCAGGCACTCAGCCACGTGTGCCTCACCGGCAAGCAAATGCAGTGCTAAAATCATGCTCGCGATGTGGTACTAGACATTCATGTGAGAATTGCCCGTCGCGCCAGGTTATTTGCTTTTTCTGTAATAAAAAGGACATGTTCAGAGTGTTTGCCAGAAAAAGCTCAGATCAGACACTCACAACCATTCCAGGCCCTTTGCTTCGCACCAGAATCGAAATCGAACCAAGGATACTCAGGCTCGTAAAACATCCCCCGTGGAATTTCATGTCGTTCATTCCACTCCGCCCAGTGCCACTCTCTCTAACAGTGACTGTGTTCGTCCCACTAATAGTGTGCGTCGACATCGCCAGAACTCCCGTCAAGTCGCAAGTGATTTTGTACCAGTGTCAGTTCACGTTGCATGAGACAGTCACTCTTGTCATCAGCAGGACAATAAACTATTTGTAGACTTGGACATTAACGGCAAAGTGATACCATTCCAGCTCGATACCGGAGCTGCAGTTTCACTGATCAATCAAGACACTTACAAACTTCTGGGCACACCTCCGTTGCGTGCCGCAAATGTTAAGTTAACTAGCTATTCGGGTCAAGAGATCCCTGTGTTAGGACAGTGCAGCCTTCTTGCAACATATAAAGGACAAACAAAACTTGTGTCATTTTACGTCCTTCGTTCTTTTCAGAGCGCGCAATGTTCCCCACGCATTGCGTGATGAGGTTGCAAATACATTACACGATTTGGAATCATAAGGTGTAATTGAACGTGTGCAGGCTTCTCTCTGGACATCACCCTTAGTATTTTTGCCAAAACCTTCGGGATAATTGAGACTTTGTGTGGACTTCAAGGCAACAGTGAATCGACAACTAGTGATTGCAACTTTTCCTTTACCCTGCCTGGAAGATCTTTTTGACAAACTGTGCCCGGGCAAATATTTTTCGAAGTTGGACCTAGCAGATGCGTACTTGCAAATACCGGTGGATGAGGAATCCCAGCGCGTTTTGGTGGTTAACATGCGTCTTGGTTTATATCAATTCAAACAACTGCCATTTGGGTGTGCATCCACCCCTGCATTGTTTCAGCAATATCTACAAACTGTTTGTGCATTGGTCCCTACTGCAGCAAACTATCTGGACGATATTGTGATCTCCGGAAAGACGGAAGAAGAACATTTAGCCAATCTCAGAACATTATTTCAGGTCTTGCGACAAAATGGTCTTCGCTTATGAAAGGACAAATGTGTGTTTTTTGCTCGTGACTTGCCATACCTGGGACATGTACTCAATGCCGAAGGCATACATCCCAGTCCCAGGCACCTCCGTGCCATACAAGACTTGCCTTCACTGCAGAATTTGAAGCAGCTACAGAGTGTGCTGGCAAAAATCCACTATTATTACAGATATGTGCCGCATGCTTTTTCCATTTCAGCTCTACTTCATTGCTTATGCCGTAAAGGTGTTCCGTTCGTCTGGACGACGGAATGCGAACGCGCCTTTCGCCGGTTGAAATCGGCGTTGCTTTCCAATACTTGCATTACGCCATTCGATCCCCAGAAGCCCCTTTTGTTGATGGTAGATGCATCGGATTTCGGGATCGGAGCTGTGCTTGCGCACAAAGATGGCTCGCACAATCGCCCTATTGCCTTTGCGTCCAAGTTGCTCTCGTCTGTGCAAAGAAATTATTCACAGATCGACAAAGAAGCATTGGCTCTCATATTTGGTGTTACATAGTTTCATGACTTCTTGTATGGTCGTCACTTTACCATAATCACAGACCACAAACCTTTGACATCGCTTTTTCATCCAAACAAGCCTGTACCTCCACGTACAGAGCAGAAATTCCTTCGCTGGTCTAATTTCCTCCTGCAGTACCGCTATGATATCTTGTATCGGTCAACTGCCAAGCACGGAAACGCCGATGTGTTGTCCTGTTTGCCTGTTGCTGACGATAGGGCTTTCGATTCCTCCGAACTTGCTTGCATATTCATTGATTCGGAAACCAATTACAACTATGTGCTCTTCTTGCATGGTGTGTGCCGAACAACAATCAACACCACCGTGGAAATTCTTTGCATGGCCAAAAGCCACTTTCCCTTGGCAATGCTTACACATCAATTTTGCTGGTCCATTCGGGAGTGCTCGATGGTTGGTTGTGATAGATTCATTCAGTAATTTTCCTTTTGTTGTCTGGATGTCTTCCATGACATCATCTGCCACCATCCAAGCGTTATCTGCTATCTTTCTCATTGAAGGTCTCCCACAGACTATTGTTCCCGACAATGGCCCACAATTCATGTCCGCAGAATTTCAGTCATTCTGCAAGGCCAATGGTATTCAACATCTGACGTCCGCGCCGTTTTCGCCACAGTCAAACGGTGCCGCTGAACGGTTGGTCATGACTTTCAAGTCACAGATGTTGAAGCTGAAAGAGTCGCATTCTCGGGAGGACGTGTTATTGCTCTTTTTGTCCTCGTATCGCTCTCAGCCCCGGGATGGTCGTTCGCCAGCTGAGTTGCTCCACGGTCGCCATCATCGGACCTTGATGTCTTTGCTACATCCGCAGCATCAGGTTCCTGTTCAGCGGCAGATACCTGCTTTTGCCCCAGGCGACGTTGTTTACTACTGCCACTATCGAAGTTCACGGCGTTGGCTTCAAGGGCGCATTGTTTGCTGCCTCGGACGCGCTACGTATCTGGTTTTGGGGGCCTCTGGTGAGGTGCGTCGGCATCTCAACCAGCTGCGCCTCTGTCGTCGCATGGGATCTGCCGCTCGCCATCTGCTTTCAGTGACGGTGCCGTCCGGTCAGCGCCCCGGGGACCCATCTACTGGCTCGCCTCAGCCCCAGGTGTTACCGACACTGCCTTCCATTTTGCCCCATGGCGACGCTCCGCCGCCGCCGCCGCCAGCTCTCCTGCCGGCGACGCCCGCAGTGGACGCGTCGCTGCAGCCACCGGGCGCCCCCCTGGGTCACGAGCCGCTGATCGCTCCCCGGGACCAGTTGCCCTCCGACATGGAACTCTTGCCCACTGTGGACCATATGTCGTCTTGGCCTGTCGGATGCCCCAGCCCGATGGAGGTCGACCCTTCAGCCCCTCCTGTCTCTCTACAGGCTCGTACACCGCATGTTGGCGTGCACCCTGATGTAGATTTTCAGGCGTTCCCTAGCTCCCGGCGGTCCGAATGGCAGGGTGCGGGTGGCACAGCCTCGTCTGTTGTTAGGCTTCCCACCTCGTCACATATGTCAACATGGGGTCCTCCCCACGGCGGACGGAGGCCTTATACCACAACCGGACGCCGATTTGCGGGGAAGGAATGTGGTGTCACCGCCAGACACCACACTTGCTAGGTGGTAGCCTTTAAATCGGCCACGGTCCGTTAGTATACGTTGGACCCACATATTGCCACTAATAGTGATTGCAGAGCGAGCGCCGCCGCACGGCAGTTCTAGTCTAGCGAGACTCCCTAGCACTCGCCCCAGTTGTACATTCGACTTTGCTAGCGATGGTTCACTGACTACATACGCTCTCATTTGCAGAAACGACAGTTTAGCATAGCCTTCAGCTACATCATTTGCTACGACCTAGCAAGGCGCCATATTCAGTTACTATGTCTTCTGAACAGATAATACTGTGACTCATGTACCGTCAAGAGCGACGTTCATCATTAATGGATTAAAGTTAAGTATCAAACTAATTACGTCTGCTTTCTGAATTTTTATTCCTTGTCATGTTCCAGATCTCACGTCAGTATAGTTCTTCCCTCCTCACGCCAGCCTCCGTGAGCTAAAACGCGTGCATTTCGGCCTCTACTAGTAACACGGTGTTGGCTCTTCTGCCAACACAACACTATGCCTGAAACTTCCTGCCAGATTAAAACTGGAAACATCCCCCTGGCTGTGGCTAAGCCTGTCTCCGCAATAGCCTTTCTTTCAGGAGTGCTAGGTCTGCAAGTTTCGTGGGAGAGCTTCTGTAAAGTTTGGTAGGTAGGAAACGAGGTACTGGCAGAAGTAAAGCTGTGAGGACGGGGCGTGAGTCGTGCTTGGGTAGCTCAGTTGGTAGAGCACTTGCCCACGAAAGGCAAAGGTCCCAAGTTTGAGTCTCAGTCCGGCACACTGTTTTTATCTGCCAGGAAGTTTCATATCAGCGCACACTCCGCTGCAGAGTGAAATCTAATTCTGTATACTATGCCTATCTGAGCATCACATTGTGTCTGATATGGAAAATGTAAATATTAGTGGTTATAAAGTAGCTGCACATATGAGTAGAGAGAATAAAGTGAGAGGAGTAGTTGCCATATATGTCAAAAGTTATCACTGTGTAGAAAACTTAGATCCAAAAAAGTTTTGTCTAGAGCAACATGTAGAAGCATGTGCTTGTCAACTTAAACTGAATGAGGGCTCTTTTATAATTGTAACAGTATATAAGTCCCCTTCAGGAAACTTTCATTTATTCCTGGAATACTTGGATGCCTTGTTGTACTATCTGTCAGATAGGGGAAAGCAAATTATTATTTGTGGGGACTTCAATGTTGATTCACTGAAAGAGTGTAATAGGAAGGATGACCTGGAAGTTTTACTTGGTTCTTTCAATTTGACATCTGTCATTAATTTTCCTACTTGGGTAGTAAAGGACAGCAACAAATTGATAGATAACACTTTTATAGACCAAGATAGGTTTAAAAACATACATTCTTGTTGTGTTGTGAATGGCGTTTCTGATGATGATGCTCAGCTAGTTACGGTATATGACATAGCTCCATTCAGTAATTCAAAACTACCTTCCATAGTTGTGTGTTCAATTAATGTCTCAACAATTAGAAATTTCAGAGAAAATCTTCAGCAGTTAGACTGGGATGAGGTGTACAAGGAACCCAATGCTAATTTAAAATATAACTTATTTCATGATACACTTGTAAGAGAATCTGAATACTGTTTCCCGAAGAAAGTAGTTAAATCTAATTACAAGAAACCATGCAAAAAACCTTGGCTTACTAAAGGAATAAAAATATCTTGTAACCACAAAAGGGAACTGTATCTAACAATAAGAAAGAATAATGACCCAGAAACAACCAAACATCATAAAAACTACTGTGCTACATTGAGAAAGGTTATTAAAAAGCCCAGAAGCATGTACATCATGCCTGAGATTAATACCTCTGATAACAAAATCAAAAGAATTTAGAATATTGGGCAACCAAGTGTACAGGATGACGGCATCACCATCATAGCGAGTGGAAACTTGATAAACAACACGCTGGAAGTCGAAAACTTTTTGAATAATTGTTTTTTAAATGTTATAGAGAAAATAGGATCTGAATGTTCATTAGAAGAAGCATGGCAGTTAATGGAAGAGGCCTTACCCACACCATTTGATACAACTGAAATTCCACCCACCTCTCCTCCTGAAATTAGGAAGATAATAAACTCTCTCAAGAATAGAAGCTCACATGGAATTGATGGCATTTCCAGCAGGATAATAAAAGCTTGTTCCCAAGAAATAAGTGGGATTCTTAGCCACATATGTAATAGCTCTCTGAAGCAGGGTATTTTCCCAGATAAACTGAAGTATGCAATTGTTATACCACTGAATAAAAAAGGGGATACGTCTGATGTCAACAACTGCCGCCCAATATCTCTTCTGATTGCCTTATCCAAAATTCTTGAAAAAGTAATGTACTGTATAGTAGCTTCACACCTTTGTAAAAATAAAGTTTTATCAAAATGGCAGTTTGGTTTCCAGAACGGGTTTTCAACGGAAAATGCTATATATACTTTCACTAATGAAACATTAAATGCTCTGAGTAACCAGAAGTCACTCATTGGGATTTTTTGTGATCTATCAAAGGCTTTTGATTGTGTAAATCATGGAATACTTCTAGATAAGCTCAAGTACTATGGTATGAATGGGACAGTGCTCAAATGGGTTAAATCATACCTAACTGGAAGAGCACAGAAAGTTGAAGTAAGCAGTTCACATAATACGCAAAAAACTGGTGATTTCTCAAACTGGGGAACAATCAAGAATGGGGTGCCGCAAGGTTCGGTCTTGAGTCCTCTGCTGTTCTTAATATATATTAATGACTTGTCATTCTATATTGACGAAGATGCAAAGCTGGTACTTTTTTCCGATGATACAAGTATAGCTATCACACCCAACAGACAAGAATTAACTGGTGAAATTGTAAACGATGTTTTCAGAAAATCATTAAGTGGTTCTCTGCAAAAGGGCTCTCATTAAACTTCTACAAAACACATTATACACAGTTCCACGCAGTAAATGGAATGACACCATTAATAAATATAGACTTCGATCAGAAATCGGTAGCTAAGGTAGAATATTCAAAATTTCTAGGTGTATGCATTGCTGAGGGGTTGAACTGGGAAAAACACACTGAGGATCTTCTGAAACGTTTGAGTTCAGCTGCTTATGCAATTAGGGTCCTTGCAAATTTTGGCGATATACATCTCAGTAAATTAGCTTACCATGCCTATTTTCATTCTCTGCTTTCGTATGGCATCATATTCTGGGGTAACTCATCATCGAGTAAAAGAGCGTTCATTGCACAAACGCGTGTAAGCAGAATAATTGCTGGAGCTCATCCAAGATCATCCTGCAGACACTTGTTTAAAGAGCTAGAGATCTTCAGTGTAGCCTCACAATATATATATTCACTTATGAAGTTTGTTATTAACAATCCGAACGAATTCAAAAGGAATAGCAGTGTACATAGCTACAACACTAGGAGTAAGGATGATCTTCACTACTCAAGGTTAAACCTAACTTTGGCTCAGAAGGGGGTAAATTATGCTGCCACAGAAGTCTTTGGTCACTTACCTAATAGCATCATATGTCTAACAGATAGCCATATAACATTTAAAAGGAAATTAAAAAAATCTTAATGGCAACTCCTTCTACTAATTAGATGAATTTTTGGATATAGTAAGTGGGTAATTTCCCCAACCCCCACAAAAAATATAATATCTTGTAAGACACCTTTTATTAACCTGACACGTTCCACATCATTACGAAGTGTCGTATTTATGATCTATGGAACAAGTACTACTCTAATCTAATCTAATCATGATTGCAAGTGACACCATGCATGGGCGTTTATCAAGGACATTATTTGTAGAACCACTGTTTGAAGTCTGGTATATTTGAGACAGTGGATCTATGCAGCAGAAGAGGCCTTCACACCTACTATACTTATGAACATGTAGTGAGAAGTGGGGTACCATTTCGATATGTGTTGAGCAACAATCGGTGCTCACATTGAATTACCAACATGCATAAAAATGATTGAGCTCCCATTTTCTATACCTCTAGCTTGGACATCTTGTACATGTGAGATCACCAGTTCTATATACACTAACATATCACAAGTAATTGATGGAAGCCGGCACTCACCAAAGGGGATGATACACCACAGCTAAATATATGCACCTGTGCTCTCTCCCAATGTCAAAGACGGGATATCAAGGTGGCGATACAATATGTCATCAACCCTCCTGTGCCAAGATCAAAAGCTTGTGAAATAGTTGGAACCGTGGCACCATAGGTGGCCAGGGCTATCACCAATGATAGAGCTTGTATGCAGCTGTACAGCCACCCTTCCCCTCACACCACCTCGTCGACGATCGTGTAAGGTGGGACTTCACAAGCAGGACCACATCAGTATTCACCTCTACCTACCCTGAAGTGTACATATTGATTGCTCTGGAGATGATGATGAGGGCCACAGACGCTCCCTTCTGGGCGCTGGCATTTCGAGTAACCATCTAAATTTTTTTTATATACGTTTGTGCATGATTGTGTATAGGCATATTCTAATGGATTTTTTATAACATTACACTCACCAACCAAGACATATATGCCCTGACTTATGGGCTACGAAACGTTAGCCTTCTTAATGCAGCAAATACTGCCTCTAAAGGTCAGGCGCTCAGTGGGTGTTACAGAACTGGCACCACTAAGCAACGACGACTGTGTACGTGTCCTTATACGAGGGTTATTCGGAAAGTAAGGAACGATCGGTCGTGAAATGAAAACCACTGTGAAAATCAGAACTGTTTTCTTTGCACATTTAGCTACACCTTCCAGGTACTTCTCTACAGAGTCGCCTCTCCGACTTAGAGATTTGCCGAAATGTTATACCAAATTTCCAACACCATTGTCATAGAACTGCCCCTGCAGAGTGCAGCTGAGAATTACCATGAAGAAGGAAGTGGGTAGCAGCTGTGTTAGGTGGGCTGCATTCATTAAGGCGAAGCCTCTCAGTGGGCCCTCCTACTTGGCTGGAGACATTGTTGTTCTAGGCACCTTTAGTCGCTCACAGTGGGCTCACAACTGAAAAGAGCGTCTTGATGCGATCGACAGGCATACTAGAGACACTGTGCAAAACGTCTGCGAAAAACCTCATCGGATTTTCACAGCAGTTTCCATTTCGCGACCGATCGTTCCTCACTTTCCTAATACCCCTCTTATATGTGTAAAAACGAAGAAGAAGGTACAGTTGCATAGAACGTTTATGTAATGCTATTTCCAGTCTGGAGGATGCAGCTAACCCAAATGATGTCAGTCCACTGGATGTATCTGCTATGTGCTCCCAGGATGAAAGTTCATGGACTGCAGATGGATATGATGATGATGATATGAGTAAGTAACACGTCTATATATATACGAGTATATGAATATGGGTGCCTATGTGGGGGTGTGAGTGTGAGCAGTTGTATTTATGCTTGTTCTTCTTGTAAATATCAAGTTAATTCTTAAGCATACAGGGCATGCGGTTTTATATGGGCTGGTGCATTAGGGCTAGTCAGGATCCGTCCTCATCTGATGATGATGGTGATAACAGTAATAATAATAGTAATACTAATAATTTCGTGTAGCTCACTTTCCTGGTGTTAGTTCTTCAAGTTGAGGCCACTTCGCTGACTTGCATGTTCCTAACCTGTTCCATACCCAACTGGGGAAAGGGAACCCACAGCTTAAGGTGGAATCTGAACCAGTGTCGTTTCCAGTGGCTTCTCACGTCGTTGAGAAGTGAAGGCTGGATTAAAATGCTGAACGAAAAATCCGCGATCCGACAGATTAGATGTCGCAACGTTTCCACTCAAGTGCTTTGCCGCTTCCCCCCCCCCCCCACCCCCACCCCCCCACCACTCCCTCAAAATCAGGGTAGTAGGAAGGAAACATCCAAACAGAAGAGGGAGTCTACTCATCATCCAACTCCTTGATGATTAAATACTCGGTACAGCATATCTGCAAAAAGTGTACGATAGTTTCACAGGGGTCCGGGTCGTACCCACTACCCATCACGTAATGAAAACAATACCTGACAAGCAACATAAGTGTATTGTTCTTCGCGCTGGGAAAGAAGGCTGTTCGGGACGTAGCGGAATGTCACCGGAGACCGCCGCTTCCGTCGTCCTGGCAAGAAAGGCCAATTGACGGTGGAGTCAGTTCCAATATGTGTGTGGCAGGTGACCAACTGACGACGTAACGTATCCGTGTCAAGACGATGACTGCATCTGTCTGTCTCCCTAAGGCCGATGCGAAAAGGACAAGGCTATGAACGACTGGGTACCATGAGGACGACACTTCCTTCGGAAAAATATGTAGGCTGACAAGAACCAAACAACAACCTTCCAAACTGTCTCCACACAGGAAACGCGATTTGTAAACATCTAGCGGCATAACTGCAGTTTTACAGAGAGATGCGACTGGAAAAGAACACCACCCCAAAATAACTGATACCAATAAAAGATTCTCGAATATGCCTTCATTTGTTGTTTATCTTACGAACATCTGCTGGAGAGGTTAAGCTTGTAGTTCGGAGAGAAGCAAGAAGGCAAGCTGTAAGTGACTGGTGGACGCGAAGACTCGTTGAAAATAGTGCGTCGAAGAAATAAAGCGGGAGTCTTGGCTCGAACTTCAGGGGTCCAAACTTCCCATCAATCAGGGCCTCGACATTACCTCATAGTGCACCTGAAGAACATAGTCTCTGCAGATAAATTTGCCCTATAATCGTTCTAACTTTCAGGAAATCGTCGCAGGAAGGGGGAAAATGTATGCAAAAAGTAAGTTTAACTCAGTACATGAGTTGCCAACGTTGAACTTTATGAAGTAACGAGAAGGAGCGACGCTCGTGGTCAAGATTCGCTCCTCGGATCCTATCCGTGACTGACTTTCAGTTTTATGCAGCCATATTTGTGGTGTCGTAAGCACATCACGCTCCACTAGGCAGCACCACAGGCGTCGTTAGGCCGACAACCCAATCCAGAGACGGCGGGCGGCCCACTGATTTCCAGACTAAAGAGTCGCAGCGGTGGCGTCGCCAGCAGAGCGGGCAGTTCCAGGTCAGCTCGGCTGCCAGGAAGACCGCCCTGTACTTGTCTACTTCGCACTGCATCGTGTGCTTCTAGCGAGTCCACACGAGCCTATCTTCAGTGGGACAGGTATTGTTTGGTATACAGCCTTAGCTTAAGGAACAATTGCTGATTTGTACAAAGTTGAATATTCATCAATAATGTGTATTTGCTTGTCACTAATCATTATCAGTGTTCCATGTTCTCTTCGTTCTGCTCTCAAAGTGTTTGTCTCTGTACACTGTAAATATCTGAGGGTGGCGACGAGTAAAATCTCCTCCTGTAGTGCGACACCACGTCATCTGACAACGACCAACGGTAACACGCAACGATCAACTGCGGGTGATCGGCGCAACCCACGGGATCTCAAACACGTCGGATCACTGCAAACTGAGTAGCCAACATTTCCGGTCGTTAACCCCTGCTCCCGTAAAACGACAAAATGCATCCAAAACATCCTTGAGAGCACATATACGTCGTCATGAGTACGAAGTACCATAACGGCATCGGCATACTCGCGGACGATAATCTTTCTCCCAATAATGACCAGCTACACACTCTAGCAGCTATGGACATCAATAAGGGTCAATGTTACAAAATATATCGGCTCAACCACTTGTTTATAGTGTAAAACACTAAGATTGACGCGTTTCGGAAGTCAAGCTTCCATCATCAGAATAATAAAAAGTAAAAGAACCTGTTAAAATTCGCTAAAATGGAATTTTATTGTGCCTCGTGCATGTTCCATTTTAGTGAGTTTTAACAGGTTCTTTTGCTTTTTATTATTCTGATGATGGAAGCTTGACTTCCGAAAGGCGTCAATCTTAGTGTTTTACACTATAAGCAATTGGTTGAGCCGATATATTTTTTAATATTGACATTCACAACTACGACCTCTGATCCAGTACGGATAAAATCAAAGATCAATAAGGGTTCCAGAAATGCCACGAATAACGACATAGATACGGGACTCCTCTGCGCGACACCTCGACATGTTTCTATGGAAGGAGTAAGTCGACCATTCACGTCAACAGAGGCCTGAATACCAGTAGTTAGAGAGGCGAACATCCGTGGTGCAGCATCGTTAAAACAAACAACCGTCAATACCCACAACAGAAAATCGTGACTAACTCGGTTAAGTGCATGATTAAGGCCAATAAAAAGTAAAGCTCCTGACACAGGAACAGAGGAAGTAATCGAGATGAGACCACGCCATTCAGCACTGGGAGAGAACTTTCATAACGCGCGACAGTGTCAGCAAGCAAGACCGACAGACGGGTATTTATCACCCACGCTACGATTTTATAATCAAATCTCAGTAACATTATTGGCCGGACCTGGTCCACGGAGAGACATCCCGTCTTTTTGGGAATAAAAACAATCTTTCAGACATTGAAGGAGGGCGGGATGTGTGCCTGCGCTACTTCATTCACCATACACGTTATCGTGTCTCGTATCAGAGGCCAAAACCGAACATAAAATTCTTTGGGAAGCTATCCAATCTGGCGATCTGCGGGAAGGAGAGCGAACTACAATGCCAGACACCTCATCACCGTGAAAAGCTGCCAAAACTCCTGATGGAGAGCACGTGTAAAACCACTGTCAAGGAGGGAAGTAAAATCAACAGACGGTATACAGTATGAGTGGTGTCACATGTGCAAGGTGTTCGGGTTAGAGGTATAGAGAAACATTAACAGCATAATAAAATTGCCGAGTCCTCCTCATTGGGGCCGCTTTACCACCTTTCTATAACACAGCGAAAACTCTCTTGAGAACGGCTTTCCCGCCGCCACACGGCAGCGATCATATAATCTAGAGTGCGGTTCACCAGATGTAAGATACACTTAGCCTGCAAACAGAGCGAGAAAGATGCAACCACCGCCGGACGTGATTAAGAATAACTGAAATGGCACAGTAGTCAGTGAAACTGGCAGGAATACCATGAATTGACAAAAGCTGGCTACACAGGGAAGCCGAGAAATAAAAACGGCCCAGTCGACTACTAGAAGTAGCTGTAAAATACGTAAACCGCACTAATGTGCGATACCTGCAGATTCAAGCACCCTGCATCCTCAACGACACCACCATATCAGTAAGTTGACGACGTTAGTTATAATTTGGAGTCTGATCCGCAGAATGAATCTCCCCCCCCCCCCCCTCCTCCCACCCGCATCAAAATTTTCTGTTGATTTTGACGAAATAAATAAGTAGCAACGGCCTTGGCGCTTTGGTAAAACCGGTTCCCGTCAGATCACTGGCTTGGCTACTAGCACTTGGATGAGTGATCATTCCTGTCTGCCGGATGCTGTTGGCAGGCGGGGTGCACAGCCGTTGTGAGGGTATTTGAGGAGCTGCACCGGTCGCGTCAACTAACAGCCGGGAGAGCGGTGTGCTGATCAGATGCCCCTCCGTATCTGCATCCGGTGACATCTAAGGTCTGAGGATGACACGGCGGCCGGTCGGTTCCGTTGGGCCTTCAAGGTCTGTTCACAAGGAGTTTTTTTTTTTTTTTTTTTTTACGTAACTGGCATCTTCCTTATCGCGAGCAGTTATTTGTTCAACCAGATCCCGATGGAGCATAAAGAAGAATTAAGAAGAGATCAAACAAGCGACACCCTTAACCCTGACGTTCGTTCAGCGTTTCGAAGTCCGACAATGGAATACCGTCCATGTAGAGCACGGTCATGCCAATAGAACCTTCCGGCGCAACATTAAAAAACGTAAACACATCAAATAAGACTTCTTGCAAACACAAGACATCATGTTGGGATTCATAAATAAACTGTCGTAATAGAGAGTTTACCCTGTTAACATTTAGGGTGAGAAACGTATACACTTGCATTAGTTAACACATGTAACGCATGAAAGGGAAACTATAGCAGAATTTATGCATCCGGTCCCGTTCTCCACAACGCCGGCAGACGGCGAAGAAGTAGATGCGGAATTTAAATCCATTCCGTTGGAAGGTGCAGATTCCGTGCTTTGTTTTTTTTTTCCGGCGCTAGGCTGCACCCTCGGGTTGAGAACGTTGTTTCACACCACTCCGTGACAACATGAGGATAGGAGGCGCACCATGGTCCACCGTGGGGAGGGAGGCGTCGCCAGTCCACTCAGCGGAATGCGAGGAACACAAACATGAACGGTGAGCATCATCATCATCAGATAAAAAAGAGACAGGCAGTGCAGCTTCTCAAGCTGTCTGCATCGACTACCCGGAAGAGAATCCAGAGTACGGTGTTGCTCCACCGTATCATAATTAGGAGGGGATAGTGTTGGACTAGAGCACTGTAAAGGCAGAAATAGACAATGTCTCTGTTAAATCATCGGAACCCAGCGGAACAGACGTTTCTACGGGTGAAGGAGAGGGCGCAGATACAGTATTCATTTCAACATCTACAGTACGAGCCTCGTCATACCTGGCGATACAAGAACCGCAGTTAGCTTGAGTATTCAAAGCGTCACCATCGGAAGGGGCACCACCAACCATCATCTTCTCGGAGAGGCAAGAATGGAGAGCGGTGACTTCAAAATCTTCAGATTCCTGAGTCCGCCAGCCGATGTTAAAATTGTGTTACCGGTGCGGATGCCTTAACGGCAGCAGGGGCCGCATTTGAAGGTTCCGCTAGCGCCGGGAAGTGGCGCAGAGTGGGGGGCAAAGCCTCCCCAACGTCTTTTACAACTGGAGAAGTACTGACAGCACATTGCCAACACAGTAATTCAGCGAATATCAACGGACGATGTTTTCCATAGGAAAACTTTAAAACGTAACAGGGCGCGAAAAATTGCATCTGAGAAGGCCACTTACATTATAAAGGAAGCAGGTTCCTTCCTGAATTGCGTACGTAACGTTAATTCGCTAAGTATGAAGAATATTCTTTTCAACATATATTTCTAATGTTCGGATACCACTGTAGCACTGCAGGCGAAGTTGTGTAGACGAATGTTCCCGCCGGATATACCAAACAATTCCAAAAGGAAACAGCGCTTCCTTAAGAAATGAATGGCGGACTTCGGGTGGAAGGCAAGAAACTGTAATCGGAATACACTAGATCGCCGCATTTGCAAGGAGGACTGGACTAACGGAATCATCACTATGTCTAAACATCACCTGAGAATTAACCGGAGAGGGAGACCGGTCTCTCTGTAAGGGATCTTCGAACTTCACAAAAAATCCATACAAATCACAATAAAAATGAGCATTATCTACATAATCAGATGAAATTCGAATCGTATCCACCAACCAATCACAGATTTCTGTAGACACTGGTTGAATATGGTGCGTACTCTGCTCAAAACTGAAACGAACAATACGCTGACGAGGAATATTCTTCGGAGATTCGACAGACAACATGGCGCAGGCAGAGAACGGAGCCACCGGAGAACGAACCGACAACAAACTCCGCTAGGCAAGAACGATACGACACGTGCCGATACACTCACAAGAATTCTACAAACGCGGTTCTGAGGTACGGGCGGAAGTAAGCCGCTAGACCAGCAGGCCCAACTGCCCCTCATCTGGTGAGGATCACGGTGCACCTGAATCGCAACAGGGTTGTGACACGAGTATGTCGAATGGGCAGAGAAGGTGCTAACTGACCTACACCAAATACCCGATGATGCCGAGATGAATTCCCGATAGACCAATACCGACATCCACTATAGTCTCGTAAGTACCTAAAATAATCTATGTTTCTTGTCTATGTCGTTTTTCCTTATAGTTGGCACACAGAAATCAGTCATGTGTTTGCTGGCCCCGCAAGAGTGCTGGAGCTGATGGTATGCGTGCTATCACAACACTCCAGACTGGAACGTCGATGGCACAACCACTCGACCCAAACCGTAACGACCAAGCCTACTGTCGTCTTCGTGGCCATCTCGTCCCAAGCGCGCGAGTCCACCTCAGCCACTACTTATGCATTGACTAGCAGCAGATCCCTTGCCCGTCCCACTAGTGTAGGGGAGCACCAGGTTAGTGGCAGACCAGCTTTAAATTTCTGATTAGTCAAAGGCGCTTTTGGGGACAGGACCGCATATCCTACATAGATAACTCTACCTCAGGCTACCGAGACCCGATCTGTTTCCTAAAAGCATGTCTACCCGTTACGGTTATTGCGGGAAGACCTGCAAAATACTGATAATTGGTATAGGGCCTGGAGGGGGGGGGGGGTATTTGACTTGTTGTAGTGTTGAGAAATCCTGTACTGTGCAATTATACTATCACAGGAAACAGTTCGTAAAAAAAGAACCCGAAAGTAACCACCCGGAAATGTTCTACTGTTGAAACAATCCGAGAGGGTACCTTTCAAAATGGTTCAAATGTCTCTGAGCACTATGCGACTTAACTTCTGAGGTCATCACTCGTCTAGAACTTAGAACTAATTAAACCTAACTAACCTAAGGATATCACACACATCCATGCCCGAGGCAGGATTCGAACCTGCGACCGTAGCGGTCGCTCGGCTCCAGACTGTAGCGCCTAGAACCGCACGGCCACTCCGGCCGGCGGATACCTTTCAGATGGCGTATTACTGTCTCCCTCATACGTTTCGCGATATGATTACGATGCAATTTGGGAGCTCATATGGAGATTTACTGGCAATCATTCTCTCCATGTGAATGAGTTAGGTTAATGTTCTTTCTACCACACACCATACGGTACTTTAGCTGTTATATCTTGTAAATAGTGACGATCATATAACAATCCTTTGACTCGAAAATTACGGCCTCATCTGAGGATTTTGTCCGCATATTGAAGATTCAAAGCTGATGTTTTTGTTTGACCAATGACCCACTGTGGATATGCATGTCTACGTGGGAGAAGATTGCTGCCCGAAAGTAGCATTTCATATATGTTACATTCCCTCCACTTTTTCGATATAATACAAAATCAGCTTACCTTTTTTGAATTTTTTTGGTTGCCCCGATCACTGATGTCTGCTAAGGTTCCCATACTACGCAGCAATATTCCAAGAGCGGAAGGATAAATGTGGTGTATGCAGTCTCCTTTAGTAGGTTAGCTACAGTGTCTACGTGTCCTCTCAGGAAAACACAATCTTTGGTTCGTTTTTCGCGTACCATTTTACGTGTCCATCCACGTGAACTAGACGCTGTTGATCCCAAAGTGGGAGATAGTCACAGTATTTCGATCGATTGGTATATTTACAAGATTCGTCAACGCAGAACATGTGCCTTGTTTCACACTATTTATTATTTCATATTATTTATTACTAACTTAAACGATGAACAGGAAAGTTACAGTTTACAATTGACGATGGGCGATGTTCTTAATCGAGGAGATGAAATCTGATGCTCCCTGCAGAGGCGCGTGACAAAGGCTCAGACGTGCAGGCAAAACTGTTTATAATAAAAACTTCATAGTCGCACGTAATGCGTCAACTTTATACAGGACGTACTCGGAGCTTATAGCAAAAGTTATGGAGCTTTAATATAAGTATCAAAGATAAGAAGGATATGACTCCACATATTTTAATAAATATACAACGCTAGAAATCTCTCTCATATTCTGTAGAATTTAGCATAGAACTCGATAGCATTAAACTATTAATATGTCAGAATTTTTCATGAAAATGAGATTTCTAATCATATCGCACTTGAAATGAGCGTCTTTGAACCGAAAGCAATAAATTCTGCATAAAAATAGATTCGTATAACAAATTCTTATTAGATTTCTGATCGTGTTCTTGGTTACATATAAGCAGATAAAACCGCGACAACTTACTCCACACATCGCTGTGTTACAGCAAAACACTTGTAAGCTACTCTGCTGGCAGTAAAAATTCTGGTTCGAGCATCTTAGGGTTATGTGGTGGAATGCTAGACCCACATTTATGTGGAAACTACATTCGTATCACCTAATTCTTATTGTAACCAGTAATTCGGCACTGTGTCAAAACACGATTGTCTACATTATTATTTATCAAAATATATAATATTTCAAGTACAAACAAATGTGGCACTGCTATCATAACTAACTTGTTGTATAGCAGTAAGGAAGTATGCATGGATCACGTATTGGCACTACTGACAAAATCGCATTACGGGATTGATTGGTTGCGACATACCCATGAAGCAGTCGCAATTGTAGTTAAAGATGGGTACCACAGAGATGCATAGGCAGCTAGCTTTTATGAAAAAGTGTGATTGGCCAACAACTGGAGCGGGGACGTGTAACGAAGGATTTTTAGGTGAAGTTTGTTTACAATATAACGCATACAGTCTCTGTCAATAGGACTTCGGCGCAAGTTCGTAATAATGCACAGCAGACCAGAAAGTGTCCTAACATGTCAAAAAAACTGTTGTTTCAGTTGGTAGTGCGTAAAATAAGATAAAATCAGGGGCAATAAACTCTTCAGATGTCTGAGAATAGTGTTGCGATTACGGCAAAATCCTGCACACAAGAAAAAAAAGGGGCGAAATGAGCGTATGGCATCGTTGGCCGGGAGACCGCTATTCGGGGAAGTTGGCCGCCAAGTGCAAGTCTTTTTATTCCATTCGACGCCACACTGGGCGACTTGCGCGCCGGTGATGAGGATGGAATGATGATGAGGACAACACGGCACCCAGTCCACGACCGGAGAAAAGCTCCGACCCGGCCGGGAATCGAACCCGAGCCCGCTTGAATGGGAGGCAAGCACGTTAGCACCCAGCTAAGCAGGCGCACACCGCACACATATTCCTAAGGGACAGTATTATTGTCTTTAATTCAAAACTGCTAACAGTTTCCGGCTGTGAGGGTTGGTCTCTCGCTAGCCTTTAAATAATCATTCCACCTACCTCGGTCTCAGGTTGTCTGCTCCTTTACTCTACGATAGTAGTTGCTGATTTAGCCGACAAAAGCAGTGTTGACGAAAATTCGACTAAATACCTAACACACAAAGACCACATAACTCCACTCAACGGGCGATCTCTAAAAGTTAGTTGAACTATCGAGCGTTCCGTTCTTGAATGATTCGTATGAATAAATGTATAAAATTTCCTTTAAGTTCGTTTATTGTCTTTAAAACACGGAAAATAGCTATCAAGTCCGTATTTAATATCCCGACGTGTTACGCAATGTTAGTGACTGTCTGCTACAAGCGCACACCCGAAATCAGCCGGAAGATATTTAGTTCGATCCGATATTTTGAAAGTCCTCAACAGTCACTCACCCACGACTACTTAGGGCTTAACACATTCAGCTGTTCAGTAGCCTTCTTGTAAAGAAGTGTTCGCCATAATGTCTCGTAATCTGCAGGACACATGCCATGCGGAGTTTATGGACGACATGAGATGTTGACACGCGAATATCTCCTAAAATAAAACACTCACAAAGCTCAAACTGTAACAAAATGCTCAATAATGTACTCGCATTTTCTCAACGACACGAGAACAGATCAAGCGGGCGAATTTCTTAATTTTGGTTTAAATCTGATTAGCGTGGTTAGTTTAACACAGCGTGTTTACCAGAAGACGGATCCCGAGTGACTCCATCAACTCGTAGACTTAAAAAAAATTAATGAAAACAAAATACGATTCCTTTCAACGAAATTAATTACTAATAAATTTTATACTCAACGCCCCTTCTGGTTGTTTTTTACAAAACCAAGCTCAGTCGAATATACGTCACAAATTTCTGTATTGCACATCGACTTTTTCATGCATACGTTTACATGTTGTTATTGTGGTCTTCAGTCCTGAGACTGGTTTGATGCAGCTCTCCATGCTACTCTATCCTGTGCAAGCTTCTTCATCTCCCAGTACCTACTGCAACCTACATCCTTCTGAATCTGCTTAGTGCCTTCATCTCTTGGCCTCCCTCTACGATTTTTACCCTCCACGCTGCACTCCAGTAGTAAATTCGTGATCCCTTGATGCCTCAGAACATGTCCTACCAACCGGTCCCTTCTTCTTGTCAAGTTGTGCCACAAACTCCTCTTCTCCCCAATTCTATTCAGCACCTCCTCATGAGTTATGTGATCTACCCATCTAATCTTCAGCATTCTTCTGTTGCACCACATTTCGAAAGCTTCTATTCTCTTCTTGTCTAAACTATTTATCGTCCATGTTTCACTTCCATACATGGCTACACTCCATACAAATACTTTGAGAAACGACTTCCTGACACTTAAATCAATACTCGAAGTTAACAAATTTCTCTTATTCAGAAACGCTTTCCTTGCCATTGCCAGTCTACATTTTATATCCTCTCTACTTCGACCATCATCAGTTATTTTGCTCCCCAAATAGCAATATTCATTTACTACTTTAAACGTCTCATTTCCTAATCTAATTCTTCATTTGACTACATTCCATTATCCTCGTTTTTCTGTTGTTGATGTTCATCTTATACCCTCCTTTCAAGACACTGTCCATTCCGTTCAACTGCTCTTGCAAGTCCTTTGCTGTCTCTGACAGAATTACGTCATCGGCGAACCTCAAAGTTTTTGTTTCTTCTCCATGGATTTTAATGCCTACTCCGAACTTTTCTTTTGTTTCCTTTACTGCTTGCTCAATATACAGATTGAATAGCATCTGGGAGAGGCTACAACCCTGTCTCACTCCCTTCCCAACCACTGCTTCCCTTTCATGCCCCTCACTCTTAAAACTGTCATCTGCTTTCTGAACAAATTGTGAATAGCCTTTCGCTCCCTGTATTTTACCCCTGCCACCTTCAGAATTTGAAAGAGAGTATTCCAGTCAACATTGTCAAAAGCTTTCTCTAAGTCTACAAATTCTAGAAACGTAGGTTTGCCTTTCCTTAATCTTTCTTCTAAGATAAGTCGTAGGGTCAGTACTGCCTCACGTGTTCCAACATTTCTACGGAATCCAAACTGATCTTCCCCGAGGTCGGCTTCAACCAGTTTTTCCATTCGTCTGTAAAGAATTCGCGTTAGTATTTTGCAGCTGTGACTTATTAAACTGATAGTTCGGTAATTTTCACATCTGTCAACACCTGCTTTCTTTGGGATTGGAATTATTATATTCTTCTTGAAGTCTGAGGGAATTTCGCCTGTCTCATACATCTTACTCACCAGATGGTAGAGTTTTGTCAGGACTGGCTCTCCCAAAGCTCTCAGTAGTTCTAATGGAATGTTGTTTACTCCCGGGGCCTTTACATAGTTTTAATAAAATATCACATCCTCATTTTACGTACGTCCTCCATTCACTCTCTCAGTCTCTCCAAAACACTCGCATAACCAAAAGACTCTTTTTCTTGAGTTATCAGTCTTCTCACTGGTTTGATGCCACAAATTCTTCTCCTGTGCTAATATTTTCATCTCAGAGTAGCACTTTTTACCTACGTTCTCAATTATTTGCTTGATGAATTCCAATTTCTGACTTTCGTCTGTAGCACCACATCTTAAGTGCTTCGATTCTCTTCGTTTCCGTTTTCTCACAGTCCATATTTCACTACCTCTACATTTACATCCATACTCCGCAAGCCACCTGGCGGTGTGTGGCGGAGGGTACTTTGAGTACCTCTATCGGTTCTCCCTTCTATTCCAGTCTCGTAATGTTCGTGGAAAGAAAGATCGTCGGTATGCCTCTGTGTGGGCTCTAATCTCTGATTTTATCCTCATGGTCTCTACGCGAGATATACGTATGAGGGAGCAATATACTGTTTGACTCCTCGGTGAAGGTATGTTCTCGAAACTAAAACAAAAGCCCGTACCGAGCTACTGAGCGTCTCTCTTGCAGAGTCTTCCACTGGAGTTTATCTATCATTTAAGTAACGCTTTCGCGATTACTAAATTATCCTCTAACGAAGCGCGCTGCTCTCCGTTGGATCTTCTCTAACTCTTCTATCAACACTATCTTGTACGGCTCCCACACTGCTGAGCAGTATTCAAGCAGTGGACGAACGAGTGTACTGTAACCTACTTCCTTTGTTTTCGGATTGCATTTCCTTGGGATTCTTCCAATGAATCTCAGTCTGGCATCTGCTTTACCGACGATCAACTTTATATGATCATTCCATTTTAAATCACTCCTAATGCCTACTCCCAAATAATTTATGGAATTAACTGCTTTCAGTTGCTGACTTGCTATATTGTAGCTAAATGATCTCTCTTTCTATGTATTCGAAGCACATTACACTTGTCTACATTCAGATTCAATTGCCATTCCCTGCACCATGCGTCAATTCGTTGCAGATCCTCCTGCATTTCAATACAATTTTCCTCTCGATATACTACAGCAAGATCCGCAAAAAGCCTCACTGAACTTCCGATGTCATCCACAAGGTCATTTATGCATATTGTAAATAACAACGGTCCTACGACACTCCCCTGCGGCACACCTGAAATCACTCTTACTTCAGAAGACTTCTCTCCTTTGAAAATGACATGCTGCGTTCTGTTATCTAGGAACTCCTCAATCCAGTCACACAATTGGTCTGGTGAAATGAAATGAAATGTCGTGTGACGAGGGCCTCCCGTCGTGTAGACCGTTCGCCTGGTGCAAGTCTTTCGATGTAACGCCACTTCGGCGACATGCGCGTCGATGGGGATGAAATGATGATGATTAGGACAACACAACACCCAGTCCCTGAGTGGAGAAAATCTCCGACCCAGCCGGGAATCGAACCCGGGCCCTTTGGATTGACAGTCTGTCGCGCTGACCACTCAGCTACCGCGGGCGGACTAATTGGTCTGGTAGTCCATATGCTCTTACTTAGTTCATTAACTACCATGCCATGCTGTGCCTCAGACATACATTCTCAGAAATTTCTTCCTCAAATTAAGGCCTATGTTTGATACTAGTAGACTTCTCTTGGCCAGGAATGCCCTTTTTGCCTGTGCTATTCTACTTTTGATGTCCTCCTTGCTCCATTCGTCACTAGTTATTTTGCTGCCCAGGTAGCAGAAAACTTCATCTACTTCGTGAGCATCAATCCTGATTTTAAGTTTGTCGCTGTTATCGTTTCTGCTACTGCTCATTATTTTCGTCTTACTTCGATTTACTCTCAATCCATATTCTGTACTCATTAGACTGTCCATTCCATTCACAATATTGTTATTCACTTTCACTCAAGTTAGCAATGTCATCAGCGAATCATATCATTGATACGCATTCACCTTAAATTTTAATTGCCCTCCTTAATCTTTCTTTTATGTCCGTCATTGCTTCTTCGATGTTCATATTGAACAGTAAGGGCGAAAGACTACATGCCTGTCTTACCCCCTTTAATCGGAGCACTCCGTTCTTGGTCGTCCACTCCAGCAAAACACTATGAAATAATAATTTTCCAAAGTACTTTTAATTAAGTCAGAAATCTGTGGTAAATAAACTAAGGAAATTTTCAGAAAGTTAGGTTATATGAACCTATCCTCTGGGTTGTAGTTTCAGTTAATACTATAGATGATTACAATCCCTAACTCATTTTCACAATGCCAGTGCGGTTATAATGTCTTTTAGGTAAAAATATATATTTCCGAATGTATGAAGTTATTGATTTGAAATTTCAACAGTACGGTTGTTTTATCCATAGAATTTGGTATGTTAACGATGAAAAAGATCGATTAATATTTAATAGCACTTCTTTAGATTCATAGAGTATTTGTAACGTACTGGACGCAGCGTTAAGCAAGTACAACAGCTCGCTCGCCCCAGTAGCCAACATCAGCTGTGTCAGCGTGAGAACCAAACATCTGCTCTCCTCCCGGCTCCACGGCAAGTCACGCTTTCAATGTAAGATGACAGCTCGTAACAATTTGCTATGTGCAGTGCGGCAGTGGGGCTCAAAGTATGCGCCACACGTACTAAGTAGGTAGACCCACTCTGTACACATGAAACACCAACGCAGCGAACTGTTGGCACCTCTGTGTACCAGCACTGTCCATAAACACTTCGGTTACCGACAACAGTGCCTGAGCATGCTTCTGTCTGATTTGGTGAAAGCCAGCAGCAGGAACGAATCACATCATTTAAATTTCCATTATCATGGTTTATCGACAACACTGGCCAATACTTACGTATCTCATTTCCAGTGTAAATGTAGCAGTAAAAGTTTATGTCAAAATGAATCCAAAAATATATGTGTCACAGCTATGTAGTAGTGGGTTACGATTGGATGTAAGCTTCGTAGCAGATTATAAAGAGAACTTCCGTAAGCCACATGTGAAGATATTGTTGAGTCAAGATGCAATGGATGAACTTTCACCCCAAAAGAGGTTCTGGTCAGCATGTGGGCTAGCATTGTTGGAGATCGCTTGCTGGGAAACCACGAAATGCTGAAACAGGCTTATACTTGTGAACTAACGTTTCTGGTGGACCACGTCTCCCGATCATTTGGCTAACATTGCGACAGCAAGTTGTCGAGGTGCACAGTGCACAGTGGTCCTTGGACTAGCGCACCTCAAAGCAAATTATCCTAGTCGGTGGTAACCTAGGGATCAACCAATTTCGTGATCGGGACGTTGATTTGGGTGAAGCCCACTGGACCTATTTTCTGTCGAATAACGTGAAGTCGACGGTTTAAACAATACCTGTCAGTGACGAAACATCTCTATCTGTGCAACGTAAGGTTTTGTATCTCCGCTTGACAGATATTTAGTTTCCTGCAGTTGAAGAAATGACAAAGCGGAGGCGAAAAACTGAAGACTACAACTGGTATCTGATCGTCACTAGGAGAGAAATCTGGTTTGCGAATTATCCGTGCATATTTCGAAAACTTTTAAAAAGGAAAAAAAATCGTGGAGTACTCTGTTACAACCAGAACGAACACATTCGTTTAGAATGCGCTGTGATGTTTGTAAATCGTGTTTTGCAGCAGGAAAATGATCCGAGCTGAAATCCCATTGTCGAATGCTGCTGAAACAATTTCCTGATTCCCAGTTGCTTGACATTGTATCTTCAGATGAATGTTTAGACCGTACACCACACTCCCACCACCAATTTCCTGCAAATGTATTTCCCTATCCATTTCCGTAAGATGTAAAGATTGATAATTTCTATCTCACTTTGTCGAGACACTCAAATGCGTTGATGTGTCATTAGAAGGAGCATCAAATTCGTTTGACTATACTGATGTCTTGATTCTTCAGAAAATGAAAACAACCTTTATTAAGAAAATTGAATGAAAAACAGACACAGTGAAATTGGATGATTATTTTCGGAACGTGAAATGAAAGCAAGTAATACGAAAAGTAGCGCCTTTATTAGTGTATTTCTCTAAAAAAGATATGTCGGTTTCCCGCTAGAAAAACGTAAGAAATGCAGTGGACATTGAAATATGACATGTAACATGTTTTTTGAATATATTGAACAGCAGTTTCCCCAAAAAATACGTGTATTGTGGATTATCTGTGTTCTTCGGTTGTCCCTGCACGCTCGAGTCAGCATTAACCCGTATGATCGGGAGTTTGCTGTATTTCTAAAGATCGTTACCGCCCACCTAAAATCAGTTACCATAACCGAGAGCCCGAGGTAAATAAGCCAGATAGTGTTCCACAGCTCCACAATATGAAGCATAAAACACAAGTTCTCCTGCACTAGGGGCCACCGTCTAACCACTGTGGTGGCCCGCACTGCCTTCTTCTGTGGTGGTTGGCCTGAGGTTGCTCCAGTAAACTGCACCGCCTGGGTCAAGTGTTGTTTCGATGCTATCCAAGAGACGAATGCTTGCGAGGCCGCAATTTTCTAGCATCTGATTCCTGTTCCCGCCTGGATAGCTGTGCAAGTTAAAGCGCTGCTTCTGCGACGGGGCGACCCCGGATTAAGTCCACCTATCGGGTTAACAATGAGGGCAGCGTACTGGACAGACTGAATGTGGTTTTCAGGCGGTATTCCATGCCCCACTACTTGAATACTCGGCCGGTACTCAAGTCCCACCTCAGTTACGCGATTTGCAAACATTTAAAAAAAAATTCGCTCACTTTCCCACGAATACCACTACACGCAGCCAGTTGGGGTATATACATTGATCAGCCAGTACATTATGAACACCTACCTAATAGCCAATATGTCCGCCTTTTGCGCCGATAACAGCGGCAACGTATCATAGCATGGAAGCAGGTCGCTGGAAGGAGTTGACACCACATATACACACACCTAATTCTCGTTTATTCCGGGAAGTGGGACGAGGAGCTCTCATGCCAAGTTCAATCACATCTCACATTTGTTCGATTGGGTTTTGATCTGGCAAGTTCGGGGGCCAGCACTTCAATTGGAACTCGCCACTGTGTTTCTCGAACCACTCCATCACACATTGCACTCCAGGCATTATCATGCTGAAGAATACTACTACAGTCAGGGAAAATGATTGTTGATGGGGTGTATGTGGTGTGCAAACAGTGCTCAATACTACTCGGCCGTCATGGCGCCTTTCACGAGCTCCACTGCGCCCATGGAAGCCCACGTGAATCTTCCCCAGAGCTTAATGGGACCGCCGCCAGCTTGTCTCCGTCGTTCAGTGCAGGTGTCAAGGAGCTGTTCCTCTGGAAGAGGACGGATTCGCGCTCTCCCATCGATATGATGAACAACATGCTGGGATTCATCAGAACAGGCAATGCTCAGTCATCGTGCCGATGTCCGGTGCCTGAGGTCATGTACCCATTTCAGTCTTGCTTACCGATGAAGTCATGTTAACATTGGCACGTACATCGGTCGTCGCCTGCAGAGGCCCATCGTTAGGGGAGTTCGGTGCACTGTGTTTCCAGACACACTTGCACCCTATCCACCATGTTAGCCTGATGTTAGTTTGGCCACTGTTTGCTGCCTGTCCTACTTTACCACCAGTCTGCCCAACAGTAGGGGGGACAACCGTCGCACGGGTGCATTTTCTTAGTGTGGATTGCCTACATCAGGGGCAGGTATCAGGTGCTAACCTATTGTTCTCCTTTGACTGACAGCTACGTATCCTATTGTTCTCCTTTGATTGACAAGTTCTTAGCCTATTGTTCTGTTAAGTGGTTTTCCATGTCATTGCACTTAACCTACTGTTCCCCCACCCTGTCACACCACCCTACCCCCTCAGGAGGGCGTGCTGGTGCAGTATATTAGTGCGAGTTGCCTACATCAGGGGCAGGCATGCACTCAAACCTATTGTTCTCCTTTGATTTACAGGCACTTAACATATTGTTCTGTTAAGTGGTTTTCCATGTCACTGCACTTAACCTATTGTCCCCCCACCCCCTTCCACTCACCTCCCCCGTCAGGGCACCGTCCACCCCTCGCTGCTACAGGTACACTTTCAACTCTGAGTTGCCGGCCACTGTTGCTGAACGGTACTAGGTGCTTCGTCTGGAACCGTGCGACTGTTAAGGTCGCAGGTACGAATCGTGCCTCGGGCATGGATGTGTGTGATGTCCTTAGGTTTAAGTAGTTCTAAGTCTAGGGTACTGAAGATCTCAGATGTTAAGTCCCATAATTCTCAGAGCCATTTGAATCATTTTTCAAGTTTGAGTTAGCCTATTGTTCTGTTAAGTGCTTTTCCAAGTCACCTTCATTTCCCTTTGATTGACAGGCAATTAACCTATTGTCCCCCCACACCCTCCCCCTCCCCCAAACCCCTCCCCCAACCCCCTCCCCCATCACTGCTACAGGTACACTTCCAGGTCTGAGCTATTGGAATAGGACCACATCTCACTCTTATCAATTTTCTTTATTTATTTATTGTTCCGTGGGACCAAATTAAGGAGAAGTCTCCATGATCATGGAACGAGTCAATACATGAAATTATAGCACGATAGTAGAAACAGATAAAATGAAATATAAGAAACATATTCAGGCGACTAGTCGTAAGTTTAAATAAAGAAAATCAACAATGTAGCACTGGAATTTACTTAATTTTTCAGCTCTTCCAGGAGCTCCTCGACAGAATAGAAGAAGTGAGCCATGATGAAACTCTTCAGTTTAGAATTAAAAGTGTTTGGGCTACTGCTAAGATTTTTGAGTTCTTGTGGTAGATTATTGAAAATGGATGCAGCAGAATACTGCACTCCTTTCTGCACAAGAGTCAAGGACGTGCATTCCACATGCAGATTTGATTTCTGCCTAGCTGATAACTCTTGGGAATAACCTAATACTGCTAACAACAAAGGACATTAAAGAAAATATATACTGTGTGGGCAATGTCAGAATTTCCAGACTATTGAATAGGGGTCGACAAGAGGTTCTCAAACTTACATCACATATAGCTCGAACAGCCCGTTTTTGAGCCAAAAACACCCTTTTTGAATCAGAAGACTTACCCCAAAAAATAATACCATATGACATAAGGGTATGAAAATATGCGAAGTAGACTACTTTTCGTGTTGAACTGTCACTTATTTCAGATACTGTTCTAATGGTAAATAAAGCACCATTTAGTTTCTGAACAAGATCCAGAACTTGGACTTTCCACAACACCTTACTGCCTATCTGAACACCTAGGAACTCGCTTATAATATGCCCATTCTGTCTGAACAAAATATCGTTTCTTGTTGAATTATGAGTTAGAAACTGTAAAAACTGAGTCTTACTGTGATTTAGCATCAAATTATTTTCCACAAGCCATGAACCTATTTCATGAACTACATTATTTGATACTTTTTCAATATTACACACAAGATCCTTCACTACCAAGCTGGTGTCATCAGCAAACAGAAATATTTTTGAATCACCTGTAATACTAGAAGGCATATCATTTATATAAATAAGAAACAGCAGTGGCCCCAGCACCGACCCTTGGGGAACGTCCCATGTAACAGTGCCCCATTGGGATTGAACATCACTACCACTCTCAATATTGCGGAGAATTACCTTCTGCTTCCTGTTCTTAAAGTAAGAGGTGAACCAATTGTAAGCTACTCCCCTTACTCCATAATGGTCCAACTTATGCAGTAATATTTTGTGGTCAACACAGTCAAGAGCCTTCGTTAAATCAAAGAAAACACCTAGCGTTCGCAATCTTTTATTTAATCCGTCCAAAACCTCACAGAGAAAAGAGAATATAGCATTTTCAGTTGTTAAACCATTTTTAAAACCAAACTGTACATTTGACAGCAAATTATGTGAATTTAAATGCTCCAGAAACGTTGTATATACAGCCTTCTCGATAACTTTAGCAAACACTGATGGCATAGAAATAGGTCTAAAATTATCAACATTATCCCTGTCTCCCTTTTTATAAAGGAGCTTCACTACCAAGTACTTTAATTGGTCAGGAAACTGACCACTCCTAAAGGAAAAGTTGCAGATATGGCTAAGTAGTGGGCTAACATACATAGAACAATACTTCAGTATTCTGCTAGATACCCCGTCATATTTACGACAGTTCTTGGCCTTTAGTGATTTAATTATTAACTCAATCTCCCTCTTGTCAGTATCATGGAGGAGCATTTCAGGTAACAGTCTCGGAACACTTTTTTCTAAGAGCGCTATATGATTCCCTGTTGGGACTAGGTTTCTATTTAGTTCACCTGCTATATTCAGAATGTGATTATTAAATACTGTACATATATGTGACTTATCAGTAACACAGACATTCCCACTACGCACTGATTCTATATCCTCAACCTGTCTCTGCAGACCAGCCACTTCCTTTATGATTGACCATACGGTTTTAATTTTATCCTGAGATTTAGCTATTCTATCTGCATACCACATACTTTTTGCCTTCATAATAACATTTTTAAGCACCTTACAATCCTGTTTGTATTGGGCTGCTGCATTTAGATTTTGATTGTTTCTAACGTTTTGATATAATTGCCACTTTGTTCTACAAGATATTCTTATCCCTCTAGTCAGCCACCCAGGCTGCCTGTTTGTGCTAGTACCCTGTTTTGAATGTTCTAACGGTAAGCAACTTTCAGAGAGCATGAGAAAAGTCTTGAGGAAAGCATTATATTTATCGTCTACTGTATCAGCACTATAAACATCTTGTCACTATTGTTCCTTGATAAGATTTACAAAGGTCTCTACAGCAACTGGATCAGCTTTCCTAAATAGTTGATAGCTATATTTAACATGTGTTGCAGCATAAAAATCTTTTAGAGTTAAAATTTGTGCATCGTGATCTGAAAGGCCATTCACCTTTTTGCTAACTGAATGCCCTTCTAGTAATGAGGAATGAACAAAAATGTTGTCTATGGTCGTTCTACCGTTCCTTTGCACTCTCGTTGGAAAGAATACGGTTTGCATAAGATTATATGAATTAAGGAGGCCTACCAGCATCCTTTTCCTTGCACAATCACTTATACAATCAATATTGAAGTCACCACATATAACTACCTTTATGTATTTCCTATAAAGTGAACCAAGAACCTCCTGTAGCTTTAGCAAAAATGTTGTGAAATCGGAGTCTGGGGATTTATAAATAACAACAGTTAGAAGTTTAGCTCCACTGAATTTGACCACACCTGCACAACATTCAAACACCTTTTCAGTGCAGTACTTCGAAACATCAATTGATTCAAATGGGATGCCGTTTTTCACATACATGGCTACTCCCCCACACCGCAAACAGCTCCTAGAAAAGCTGCCAGCCAACCTGTATCCTGGTAAAGAAAGCCTTTGAATTATGTCCTTATTTAAGAAGTGTTCAGATATACCAATAATTTCAGAGTCAACATCTATAAGCAGTTCACTAACTTTATATCTAATACCTTGTATATTTTGATGATATATACTAATTCCCTCATTACTCGGGTACCTAAGCTTTGTCGAAAGTGGTTCCTTTGTTAGAGAGACTTCCCTTAAGCAGGAATACCTATCAGCTTACTTCAGTCTAAAAAAGGTGCAGCTCTAACACCCACTAAAGCAGGAATTTTCCCATGTGTGGTCCTACCACCCCCACATATGCTGTCACCTATAAGCTTTGCCAACCTCCCCTTCCCATACCTGTTGAGGTGTAGGCCATGTCTAGTGAAACCTGTCCTGCTGATAGACTCTACCGACACCACAGAAATGTGACCCATGCCTTCTGTCATCAGCACACCCCCAAGTCTCATATTATTATGCCTGACGGCTGTATTAAGATGATGATCATGATGCTGAAACAGTTCCACGAAATGCACATTCGTGTTGCCAGTCTGAGAGGCTATCTTTCCCAGCTCACCATCTATGTCATACTCCCATCCCTATCAATACTATCCAGAGCTTGTGGCGAAGACGCTGCCACCAGAGGGCGCTGTTGTCCATTCCGTGTTGTAATCCAAGATGGTGGGGGAAGACGGTGGAAAGCAATGTGGTCGCCATGGGCTCCGGAGTCCAGCTGACCTAGTATGCAGTAGCGCCACCAGAGGGCGCTGTCGTCCCTTCCATGACGTAATCCAAGATGGCGGTCTGGTGGTGGAGAGGAAGGGTCTCATAACAGGAAATTCAACGGCATATTGTTTATTTACAAAAAAATCATTTTGTGGGGGTTGGATTTCTCTTGCTCATCATTCTCTGCTGTTTGGAAACATGTAGCTCTTGTAAGAAGTAATTACAGGGAGCAAACATGTTGCATAACCTAATGTTTGGCACTGTACTCTGGGTGTCTTACCCTAATGTTTGGCCCTTTGTCAGCATTTAACCTATTGTTCTGTTAAGTGGTTTTCCATGTCACCCCCATTCCTTAAATTATTCTGACACCTTTGATACCAAATTAAGTAACTAGTTATGTCCTCCTACCACTTTCTGGTAAACTTTTCGAATTTCATATGTTTTTGAACGCCATTTCTGGCGCATTCTTCTTTGTCACCCACCCCCTTAAACTTTTGTACTGCATTCTACATAAAAATTATGCAAATTAACCTAGTGTTCTGCACTTAACCTGTTCTGCTCCATGTCACCCACTCACGCACACCTTCCCCTTGACTATTGTAACGCTAACAACATGTTGATGTAAAAATTTATGCAAATTGATTAAATCAATATTTTTCACATGTACGGGGTAACTTTTTTAAATTCCTATTGGTTGGTGAAATCGATGGAATACAGTTTAAACAAAAGATCGTAAATAAAAACACATCCCACCACTCGACGCCTGTCGCCTTCGCCGCCCCCACTGCAGGCGCCGCCGCCGCCGCCGCCGCCGCCGCCGCCGCCGCTGCCCCCACCCAGTCGCAGTCACCACAGCATCACTCTGGCTTCCATGAACCTCCCTCCCTCAGGCTAGTGTGTTAGGGCTGCAGCATCCAAGCTGCTCGCAGTGGCCCGATTCCGCAGCGTCTGCTCCTCCGCCGTCATGTTATGGCTGATCACGTGAGGTACAGCACACACCCCTGTCCACCGTGCCACAGAACTCCAAGGCGCGCTCACACTGATCCCATATGCGAATCACCTCTAGGCAGCAAGTTTGTTTACCGTTGCTGACGCTATACCTATGGATACTGATGTCACAGACCGCGCTATAGAAATCTGTTCCACAATAGTGCAGGCTGCTTTGTCCCTTGCAATCCTAATGAGACATACGAGATGCACCCAGCCATGTGTGCCTGCTCCAGCGTGACTGACATGTCGCCGCAAAACGTCCGCGTGGCGACTCACCATCTAAAAGGCTCTCACATCACTATGTAATAATAAGAACCAAGTCGAACTCTCGAAAGCTCTATAGTGTCTCACAAATACTTAACGGTTAGTTTCTTGATGTTGTTTGGAAAGAGAGCACGCTCTAAGGACAGACGGGGGTGATTCAGAACAATTACGCAAACAGAATACGAAACACTGCCATACAGAAGAGAAAAAAGTGGCTGGAATTTTCGGTATCCTTCAACAACAGGTCTGGAGATACCCTAATGCCACAGTGGCAGATGAGTGGCGGCATCCCCGCCAGAAATGGATGGACTGCTTCACCCTGTCTTTGAACACTTGCTGTCTCAGAACTTTCAGCACATACTTTGCGCCCCCAGCTTGTTCAAATAAGTCTGTACACGCTCCAACGTCCATGTACAAAGGATGTCTTGTGAATGAATAGAGCATTATGATTGTATTTTGTATATATCATCATATTGCACTGGGAATTAAATCCTGCAACGTGCCCTACATGTAGTCGAATAAGGAAAGACTCTTACTCAATTACACTGCTGTCCTACTGAGGCCAGGAGCTTGAATATGAGAGCATGAGACCAATCTCCAACCCAGAAATATATCACCACATAATGCCTTGATGTAGTAAATATACAAAATTGACCCTTTTACATCATTCGTACGTATACCATGAAGACAGACAGCATTGTATACACTCCTCGCAGCACTAGATATCCCCCTGTGAGGTTGGCGCTCAAACACCCCCGGTGTGTGAGCAGAGCGCCCTTAGCTGGCTGAAGTCACTCTCAGAAGTGTTCTACAAATTCGGGCTCGTTCCTCCCCCGGCACACACGCATTACTGTTTCTGATCCGGACATGCTTCACTGCTTGCTTGCTTTCTTTTTTACACCCATCTCCAGACTCAGGGATTTCAAGAACAAATATATTTTCGCATGGTTTGCACACAGCAGTATCCTACCAATCGCTCGTGCAACATAATTTTGAAGATATAAACTGGGAGTTATTTCTCTATGAACCCGAAACTTTAGCTATATGGAGCATGCTCTAGATCACTGAGTAACTAGAAACTTATCCTGTGTGTGAGGACCTTTACGTGGGAATTCGATACAAATATAGGAAAATGATATTTCCACTCTCAAATACCAATGCTGGTGATGTAACAGATTCCAAATCATCCCTATAATTTACAAACACAACTCAGGTGTTTCTCATTTCTAGAGAATCAGAAAACGTGTCTTCCACCTGCTAGATGCATACACCACAATTGATCTTCTCTCAACTAAATAAAAGTGAGAAATGTGTGGAAGCAGTCAACCAAACAATTTACATCTGAGGGAATAACAGGCCAGCGCAAACACACTTCCATATTCAATCTTCTCAAATTTCCATGCGATCACCTAAGCTATCCAACATACTATTAGTTCGCTATTCGATCGTCTACAGGATAACACAGTTAAGTTATCTACATTTGCACGGCTCCTACCGTTAATGGAAAATGTGAATCATTCGCACACAAGTCACCTACGCCACACACATAGGTAGAATCATCATTCTGTGAAATGACGCTGATATATATTTTATGCCTGTATTTACAAGTAAATATTAGGATTGCGGCCTCAATTGAATGACATTCAACAATGAGCGAAGTATAGGAAATACACCCTGCAGAGGGCAGTGGCTCTGGAAATAGAAATATCTGTACCATCGTCATCACTTTAGATACTCTTCCCTCTGCTATCACAGTATTTCACAGTCATCTCCTTTGCACATGTCGGAAGACAAACACATCCTTTATAACCCTTATGCTCAAGGTGAACCTATGACACATCCCCTACTACTACTACTACAGACGATACAAAATAATACTAAGAGAAAATAAGTCTCGGGTGGACATGTCTCATAAGTTTTTCTTGTGAGTGATACCACTGTGTCTTAGAAAGAGAGCTGTAATCGTCTCATATGTTAAAAAACCCGATCACAACAACTAATGTATGTTACTGTCACAGACGGTCTTGGTTCTACAGGTGCACACAAATACCCATGTTAAAAACTATAATGGCTTTATAAATCGAGGTATGGCATTACCTCCAAATGAATTGGTTTTTCCGGACAAACACCGAGACGGTAATAGTAGAAGTGTGTATTATCACACCAGCAGTGCGGTTACATATAGCCCACGATGCACCCTAGTAATAAAATTATACAATTTTGAAAGTGATTCGGCTGTGGGGCGTGGTATGAAACTGATATTTTCAACCCCCTTACGCCGCCGCCACTCGATATTTCTCCAGTATTTGTAACACATTCTGTCTCGATGCCATATCATACTTCTGGCACTCCCGTATCTCGAAACGAGCCACCTTTCTCGAACTTATCTGCTACAGTAAAATTCCAATGTGGTTTTAGTCAGTCCCTACACATCCAGCAACTGCTCCCATTTCTGCAGATTTGCGCATGTGATCGTTTCTGTTTAAGTTGGAACTGAGCAGAAGTCAGAGAAAGCCATATCCAGCACCTTCTGCAACCTGTGTAGAAACAGAACGACCTGAGTTAGTGCAACAGGACGGGGTTTCGGCCATTTGGTGGAAATGCGCACATTGTGGTGCACCTCCGAACCACAGGTACTACAGTCCGAAGCAGATCCACCTCCATTCACATCTATCAGCCCAACATGCTATCATCATTATTCTGTACCATCCAACAGAGAAAAATTACGAACTATAAAATCTCCACTAACTTTATCCGATATAGTGCTGGCGCGATGACGCATAGCTGCGATGTGGGTCTGGCGGAGAGTGTTGCGATGCTCCCAGAATAGCATTCCTCCTACCAATCCTAACAGGACACCCTGTCCGTCACTAAATTTACCCATAAAACTGCTGCTGCTGCCAGTGCAGGGACGATCCTATTAAATATACAGGTGTAGATCCACTGCAGAGGCCAGTTTAAGGTTCCATCACCTGTACAGCAGCGGGATGATCGTATCCCGCGGACTATACTGTAAGTCGCAAGAGACACTCCCTGTGGCCCTGTCTCGTTGTTCGAAACACTATTTGTTTCTGCTGTAGCGCGGTTTATACATCACCATACATTTTGTTTTTCTGCCACAACTTCGAGGTCTGTGTCAGGTTCTACTGAAATTAAGACGTCAAGGCCTCTCACAGAAAACTAGACGTCAAACCATGTAAATCATGTTATTACTGAGGCTGCCATAACACGTCCCTCTCTCTCTCTCTCTCTCTCTCTCTCTCACACACACACACACACACACACACACACAGGATGATTTTAAATAAAAGAGAGTTCCAACATAAGCAAATTGGGGGAGTTTTTTTGGCGTTGTGTATGGGTTCCAAAGTACAGTCCAAAAGTGATTCGCGAGCTCTACATTTAAACTCCTCTCTCATAGTCACGGAATAGCTGATGACTCTACATTCTGTTTCGACTGATTCACCATATTGCAGTACGCGATCGCTGTTTCGGTGCTATCCATCCCAGAAGGTGCTGTCCATCCACCAAAACTCTTTCTCCAACTCAAACAAGAGATATCAGTCAGTCATTATGTGGTAACCAACAGCGTACCATTGCATGGATGGGGTGGAGAAGACACCATCGATGTACTCTAATAATAAGCATCACAGTTGATAGTGCGAAGAATTTTAGCAGTTTTACAGTAATTTCAACACTGAACAATGATGTGACAGCATGTTTCCCAGTTTCAGCATCATAGCTAAACCGCCACTTCTTCACTTTATCTTTGTGAATGTGGATAGATGACTGAGCAGTACGTCCATTCATTAGTAATTCTCGAACACGTACATCATAAAAGTATATCAGACAGCGCTCTACATATTTCTAACACCTCGAAAATAGTCCTTAATTTACGATCTGTCTCTGCATATTCGGGTAAAATTAGACAGTGAAAGACCCTCCTCACACTGTCATTGATCAAGATGCCCTGCAGCACCATTACCGATTTAATCTGCAACCGACCAGAAGAAGTCCGCTACAGTCCATTTCTCGTGAATGAATGGTGCTTGCCGAGACCTCACGCATCCAAGTGCACAAGATTTCTCGAGATGTGCCCATGTCCAGCAGGTTAGCACACCGTATCGATTTATAAGAACAGATTTCAAAGTGTCATGATGTAATAGCAAATGGTGAAGAAGAACAAGAAACGGATGATTTTTTTATGCGTGATGGAGCTCCAGACCGATGGAGTTCGACGCATTTTTATGTAAATCAACCAAGCTATCAATTTTAAAGTATTATTTCAGAGTCTAGGATCAGGACAGGGAAGGTATTGGTAAGAGAGAACATAAACATTTGCACCCCTAAAACTACAACGTTCTGCACTTAAAAAGGGCTATAACGTTAGATCGCTTGCGTTTCCAACCTATCAGTCATATGGAATGTAGCGTTGTTAATATTCGAATGTAAGAAATATATTTCAAGCTCATGACATACATCCTTCTTCCCGGTTTCTCTATAATGAACTATATTATCGAACCGTAAAACAAAAAAATTACTTCCATAAGACATTTGCTGTGTGTGATACGGGCACAATATAGCTTTATGGAGATGTGTAGTGTCCACTGTTCATATCCAATTACGGTTCAGAAATTATATGATGCCTGCATGAGGCCTGTGTCAAATGATCGTTAGTAATGCGGGATATCTCTTACAAGGAAACAGATAAACGGATAGCAGCAGCGTCTGACATGTGAAAATTACAAGTCATTCTGACACTAACTATGTAAACATCACAACTGTCAGGCAAATATATACACGGGGATTGCAGTGCCTCGCAAGCACCAATTGCTAACTTTGTTATGAAGTGTCGATTTTACACCCAAGAAGCGACAGGGGGGGGGGGGGGGGGTGGAGTACATCACATAAATCGAAGTTTGTTTAGAGCAAAGTGGCACATTTCATCACACATGAGATGGAAGTCCTCTGATGACCGACAGGCTCACCATTAACGTTCGCAAGTAGTCAGTGCTTTAAATTACATACAGAACTTGTAGCTGTATACGAGTCGAACGCAAGCTATGTCACATGACTAATGCATCCTGACAGAACAGTGGCAAAATTGACCTGTAGCAACTTCTACCTCTCTGGGATGCATCGTCAGTCTGCCATTAAATCGTACCTTGTAACAGCTCCATCGCAATCTATCACCCCATCGACTCTCTGTTATCCTTTAATGCAGATGCATGTAAGTTTAAAGGCAGATGGTTCTCTGTCTTCCAGAAAAGCTTCAAATACAGTAGTCAACTCACGTGTATCACTGGTACCTCAATAGACACACAGTATAATGCTACCTCGACAGAAAAAATTGACTGCTTCCCTGTTTCCCTTCGCTTCTACATTGACATTTTCTCGGATTTCTGTTGCTGCCGCATACTTGTCCCCATGTACTAATTGTTCTGCGTGAACCAGAAGATACGCAAGTACTTCCTCAATTTCCCCGCATTTCGGTGTATATTTGGGCAATTTATACCTATTTCCCATCATTTTTCACAATTCTGTCGATATTTTTAATGTCAGTTCTATCCATGCGATCATAGCTTAACCTCTCATTCTGCGCTGTAAAACTGTTTGTAAATGTAGCACAGCTGCCATTACCTAGCCCAAATGTTCAAAAGCACCAGAAATGGTGGGAGGACATAACTAATTACTTAATTTGCTATCAAAGGTGGTAGAATAGTTTACAGAAATGGGGGTGACATGGAAAACCACTTAACAGAACAATAGGTTAAGAGCCGACAAAGGGCCAAACATTAGGTTAAGACACCCAGAGTACAGTGCCGAACATTAGGTTATGCAGCATGTTTGCACCCTGTAATTACTTCTTACAAGAGCTACATGTTTCCAAACAGTAGAGAATGATGAGCAAGAGAAATCCAACCCCCACAAAATTATTTTTTTGTAAATAAACAATATACTGTTGAATTTCCTGTTATGAGACTCTTCCTCTCCACCACCAGACCGCCATCTTGGATTACGTCATGGAAGTGATGACAGCGCCCTCTGGTGGCGCTGCTGTGTACTAGGTCAGTTGGACTCTGGAACCCATGGCGACCACACTGTTTCCCGCCATTTTCCCCCGCCATCTTGGATTACATCACGGAATGGACAACAGTGCCCTCTGGTGGCAGCACTGCATACTAGGGCAGTTGGAGTCCAGAACTTATGGTGAAAACACTGGATGGTGGTACTGCCTCTAATTGCTTAAATAAAGACCAGTGCATGCAAAATAAATACTTAAGTCTAGCGCAGGTTGAGTTCTCCCTCACCTGTCGCTAGGAAGTGGTGGCAGTCGGATCACTTAGGTTAGTGGAGGAAGCACAAGTGATCTATCTTCCTGCCATTTTCTTGGGTTAGTAGAGGTTGCATTGATGGAATTTGAATTTCCTGCCAGGGGGTTTGGCACTTTCCCACCAGAGAGGTTAATTTATTGATCAATTTAATTAAGTAGTGAATCAAATTGATAAGAGTGAGAAGGGGGTGGCCTGTTCCAAAAACTCAGGCCTGGAAGTATACTTGTAGCAGTAACGGGGGAGGGGGTTGGGGAGGGGGTGAAAGGACAGTAGGTGAAGTGGTTGTCAGTCAAAAGGAAATGGGTGTGACATGGAAAAGCACTTAATAAAACAATAGGTTAACTCAGACTTGAAAGTGTACTGTTAGACTTGAAAGTGTACTGTTAACTCAGACTTGAAAGTGTACCTGTAGCAGCGTGATGTGGGGGGTTTCCTGATGGAGGAGGGGAGTGGGAGGGGGTTGAGGGACAATAGCTGAAGTGCAGTGATATGCAAAACGGCTTAATGGAACAATAGGCTAAGGACCTGTCAATCAAAGGAGAACAATAGGTTAAGTACCTGTCTTTCAAAGAGGAACAATAGGTTTGACCGAGAGTGTATACCTGCCCCTTATTTAGGCAACCCGCATTAACAGAATGCACCTGTACGAAGGTTGTCCCCCTACTCCCAAACCATAACATCTGACATACGTAATGACGGGTGGCCGCCCAAACCCACGACGTCTGGACGTGGTTTCACCACGATTTCACCAAGCGTCGAAGACATTGACCACAACATTTCTCAAACACCCAACAAGTCGTGCAGTTGCCGAAATAATCGTGCCGAGCCTCGCAACCTGCCCCCAGTCAAATTCGAGATAGTTTGTGCAGCTCCCCTGTTCTGCACATGAACACGACACTCACTGGTACCACGTGCACGGTGCATGTCTGACCAGCAGTCACTCCTCGGTAGGTGACGCTGCTGTCGCCTGGACGGTTTTATATCGACAGTAGGTTGGTGGTTAAATAACGCTGACGACCCTGTGCCGATACAGGGCAAAGGCACAACGAAAAGAAGAATATCTGAGTCCTGTGCTTTGGTCCACACTTCCTACACATTATGTCTGCTGTTGTAAGCCAGTTCAAAACTCAGTTAACCATAAATTTTATGGACTGTTCCTAGTGACATTCTTTAAACCAGAAATTAAGCGTTTCTAGGCCCATTTCGGTATAAAAACTTCCTCTTGCTTCCACATGAGTAATGTGCTCACTAAATAATGTACACCATTTTCGATAAAGCCTCTTTGTCGTTTATTGGGTAGAGGAAGGACTCAGGTTGGAAAAAATCAATGTAAACTCTTTGCAGCAACGCCTGTGGTAACCACCTGACGTGTTCGTTCCCGATTTCTTCGGTGATAACTGGAGCAAAACACAGATAAGCTCAGTAAGGTGCCGAAGCGAGCGACTGAAATGTGAAGGCTGTCTGGTGCCTTATCACCTGCAGAAGATAATCCGAGTGCGTCTGCGACCGAAGTACAGGAGCGCCTCCCGTCTCCCGCCTCCCGCCTCCCGCCTCCCGCCGTGGCCGGCGCGCTCCACGGCGGTGGCGCGGGGCTCGGCGATGCCGCACCAGCCGCCGCAGTGCTGGTCACACCGTCCACGAAGCCGCACAAGTCCAACACTTTGTCCTCTTTTATATTTGCAACGAGCAATTCGTGTCCCGCCAGCATTTAATACTGACATACGACAGTGCATCGTGTATTAACGTAAGTATGTGTGGTAGACTGAGTTTCTTGCTGAGCTTCTATAGATGTATGTGCTTCTACATGAGCTTTGTAAGGATCAAGTGCCAGCGTTGGGATGACAGTCTAATGGAACTGTCATCGTTGTTTCACTAACAATGTACCAGTATATGAGGTATGCTTCAACCTGTTTCGGTATTACGAGCTTAGACGCAATAGAATCGACACTGGTCGCCTTTTCTAACCACCACTTTATTATGTGTTGCCTTCCCCACAGTGTTCGTGGCCTGGACGTTACCGTACTATGGGCTACCTAAATTATAACACTGGACACCTCCAGTTTCGACAGAACGTGGCTTCCAAATTCATGTCTTCCTCGTAATAACCAGGTTTTTTAATTTGATATTCCAGTGAACACCGTCCACAAAAATCACCGTTGCTACTGCTTGGTGTACTAATTACCTTTTCCCCTGATCTGTTTTTCTTTCTGCTCATATTATATGACAGAGAAAAGTCAATAAACTGAACTGTTGTTTGCAGTCTGCTGTATTGCTGGTGACGCATTTCGCCTTAAAGCTTCTACTACTTGTACAGCGTTTAGTACAATCTGTTTCTTCCGCTTTTGAACGGTTTTCCGCACATAGATGCCACAACTGATCATGAAGCACCTTCACACCGAAGCAAACGACAATATCGCATAATCTGAAGAAGAGAGAAAGCCACTTCCAGTCAGACTTGAAACGTAAATGATGTGGGTTAAGTATGAATCATAGTGATTATCAAAACAATAAAAACTCTGAACGCTTTCAACGTCTTAGCGTGCTTCTGTGTTTCATAATAACGACAAAATACCCGATATGAAGTGGTGCTCGTGTTCATATGCTAAAGCACTACAGCAAACAGTATCACAAAGAAATGGCGTTAAAATTACACCATTTCTCTTCAAATGCATGCCGATATGTAAATAAAATGGAGGAAAACATGTCTTGTAGCGCTCTTTCAACAGTAGCTCTCGAGTGTCGAAATGATGGTTTGCCAAGAAGGGACGGAAGTGTCTGTTTCTGATGTGACGTCGTCCCAGCCGGCACTGAGGATGCTACGTTGCTCACAGCACCAGCTCAGTATTTTTCTTTCAATGTGCGTATAAATTAGTGTGCAAGCAACAGATGGCCTGCTAAAGAGACCCTTTTGTAGTACATCTTTGGAGGAGAAAGTTAAAGGATTAGGTAGATACAATCGAGATTTAAATCTAACAAGGGAAGGGCATAGCACAGGCCTCACCGATTTGGCTCACACTATGTGAGTAGAAACAGGTGGATGTCACTTTCAAGTTCCTAGAGTACTTCGAATGAGTGGGCTGTAGCGGAGCAACACTCGATGTATCGGCGCTGTAAACCATTGGCTTAATGCAACAACTGGCAGTTTGTCAGCTGAGATTCAATTATCACTGCTGCTTTCTTTTTCCGCAAGTTATTTTATTCCTCACAATGTTAAACTTTTAATTATAGAATTTAAATAAATTCTAACACTTCAGTTAATACACTTATAATTAATATATTCAATTTCGTTACTGTTACTAACCTTGTAAGGCAAGTGGTGGTGAAATTTAGTATGAAAGTGCATGAAAAGAGTTGGATCTGTGAATATAAAGTCCCTGATGACAGTGCCAGTAAAGCAGAGTTATTAAACATGGTTTTCCGAAACTCCTTCACCAAAGAAGACGAAGTAAATATTCCTGAATTCCAATCAAGAACAACTGCCAAGATGAGGAACATAGAAGTAGATATCCTCGGAGTAACGAAGCAGCTTAAGTTACTTAATAAAGGCAAGGCCTCCGGTCAAGATTGTATACCAGTCAGGTTCCTCTCAGAGTATGCTGATAAAATAGTTCCATATTTAGCAGTTATATACAACCACTCGTTCACAGAAAGATCCATACCTAAAGACTGGAAAATTGCTCAAGTCACACCAATACCCAAAAAGGGAAGTAGTAGTAATCCGCTGAAATACAGGCCTATATCACTAACGTCGATTTCCAGTAGGGTTTTGGAACATATACTGTATTCGAACATTATGAAGTACCTCGAAGAAAACCATTTATTGACACATAGTCAGCACAGTTTCAGAAAATATCGTTCTTGTGGGACACAACTAGCTCTATATACTCATGAAGTAATGATTGCTATCGACAGGGGATGTCAAATTGATTCCATATTTTTAGATTTCCAGAAGGCTTTCGACACCGTTCCTCACAAGCGTCTACTAACCAAACTGCGTGCCTCCGGAGTATCGCCTCAGTTATGCGACTGGATTCGTGATTTCCTGTCAGAAAGGTCACAGTTCGTAGTAATAGACGGAAAATCATCGAGTAAAACAGAAGTAATATCTGGCGATTCCGAAGGAAGTGTTATAGGTCCCCTATTGTTCCCGATTTGTATTAACGACATAGAAGACAATCTGAACAGCCGTCTTAGATTGTTTGCAAATGATGGTGTCATTCACCGTCTTGTAAAGTCGTCAGTGGGTTATCAACGTCACACTCCCAGATTCAACTCATTCCATACACTTACATTTTAAATTTCCTCGTATACACGCTTTTATACCTCCACCTATTGCCTTTAGGTTTACAAGTGTAGTAATGCTAACTAACTTGAATGTATAAATTTTATGTACATAAATTGAACTGCATCCTTAGTGGCCCAAGACAGTGCTTTGTGTGTGTAAGTTATGCTATGTGGGGTGCAGACAAGAATAATTTGAGATTAAGGGACTCTACATCCAAGTAAGACAATGATATCTGCAGGAACTCTCCCCAACCTCTTTTCAGCCTCGCTCATGGGGCTGATGCAGTGCCGTAGATTAACTGCCCAAGCAATTGCAACGAAGTGCCAGAATCTGATGCACTGCCAAAATGTTGGTGAATCTTATATAATAGACTCAAGTTCAGAAAAAAAACAGAACGCTTTGAATGACTAGAGATAGGATGTTCATATTCACAGGACACGTGCATTAATATGTTCTGCAGAAATTATTAGCATTTCAGTCACCTCCGTTCAGCATGTGCCCTGATGTCTAGGAGGCGTTGGGTCCGCCATGGACTCTGATAATTTGTTCCAGCATGATGGCATCGATGCTTATAAGGCGCGAATGGCGTCCTGTGGTTTATCCATCCAAGCTGCGTTCACCTGGTTCCAAAGTTAATCTGTGGTGGTTGGTATTAGGTCACAGCACTGCACCCATCACTTCACCATGTCCCACACATTTTCGATTGGCGTCAAGTCACGTGATGTGGCGGGCCAGGATAAGAGGCTGACACCACTTGACACCAAGAAGGCATGTGCTGTTACAGCGAAATGTGGTCGTGCATTGTGTTTCTGAAAAATGGCGTCTGAGCTATGGTGCACAAGGGTATGGCTACGAGTCGAAGAATGTCATTCGCGTAGATCACATTGGCCACACGCACCAACTGTGAGTTGTGGTTGTACCCAATAACACCCAACACCATAAGGTCGTGAGTTGGCACTGTATGTCGTGAGCGAATGCAATCACCGTGATCCCGCTCCCCGTGTCTGTGACGAACCAAAATGTGGCCATCGCTTTCAAACAAACAGAACCTGAATTCGTCCGAAAACACTGTCTGATGCCATTTCTGTCCCCAGTAATGTTGTTCCATACACCAGTGCCTCATTCGTCAAAGGTAGGCGGAGAAGTGGACGATACGAACGTAACCCAAGCCGTAAACGGCGACGGACTGTCTCCCCTGGTAGTGTACGATGTGCTACACTGTTCCACGGTTGCGTCATAGCTGAGGAGGATGCAGATCTGTCCTGCAATACTATGTCGGTCTTCCTGGGAGTTGATGGTCTGAATACTGCGAGGTGACCCATGTCATCGTGTTCTACGGCCTCCCATGAACCATTCTGCACACACCCATTACAGTGACGAAACACTTCGCCTCCCGAGCAGCAATTTCCCGGATGGATGCATCACATCCTGTCATGCCAATAATTCGCCTTCTTTCAAACTGACTGATTTGACGGTAGGGTTCGCGCACACGTCTGCGAGGCACCCCGCACGTCTGCTCAGGCCCCTTACCTTCGATTTATAGCAACAACGAGAGCCGCTGGCACGCTTTACCGGTTGGTAGTGTTGCGCCGCGATATCCATGTTTACTTTGAACCCACGAGCCGACATGGGTCAAATACTAATCATTTCTGAACATACTAATTTACATGTCTTTTGAATAGGAACGTCCGCCGGCCGGGGTGGCCGAGCGGTTCTAGGAGCTACAGTCTGGAACCGCGCAACCGCTACGGTAACAGGTTCGAATCCTGTGATGTGTGTGATCTCCTTAGGTTAGTTATTTTTAAGTAGTTCTAAGTTCTAGGGGACTGATGACCTCAGATGTTAAGTCCCATAGTGCTCAGAAACATTTGAACCATTAGTACAGAGAATAACAATTAGTACAGAGAAATAACAATAGTGACTGACGCTGTTTAGCTGTCATTATTCTCGCGATCTCTACTCAAATGGAGTCGTGGTACAATGGGAAGAAATCTCCGTTACGCACTTCACAGTAGTTTGCAGAATATGGAAGTAGATTTAAATGTAAATGAAATTCATTACAGTCTCACTACCGAGCGTGCTCGATTACTGATTGGGCTAGCCAAAGAATTCGCCAACCAAAGGGGCACATTGCTTTCACCTAGGCGACCATGTGCAGCTAGCACGGCTCGAGTTTTCCATCACAGCTCACAGAGTAGCTTAGCCAATGGGGTGAGGCGCATTGTTAGACTGGGTGCTGCTTTCAGTTCATCGTAGGCGGCCAGGGTAGGTACTGAAAGAGGTACACCCAGCCTATCACATCTGTTTCTCACTTCACTTTCTGAATGCGATGCGTCTTCATGCTTCAAACGAAAAAGCAGAATGTTATGATTCCACCCAGGATATCACACTAGGTATAAAGTGTATGATGGCATTTAAGCATCGACAAGGTGATTGAAACACTCGTACATGCATGTTGAATGTGCCTTCAGAATCAGGCAGCCCAACCATAGCGTTTATCCTCGCGGACGAATCAGAACATCCATCAGGACATATGCCATTTGATTATGATGGCAAACTCACTGCGCAGTGTGCCTGTAGATGGTTAGTAGAGTCCCCAATCCGTTCTTTGTCACCTCACTGACGTCAGTGAATAGCCATGTCATGATCTTGGCCCTAGAGAAGACACTTGCCATACATGGAGCACCTTTTGTCAGATTGATGAAGTGCTACACAAGGGCGCTGCATCCCACCCAGCATCCAGCTCAAAGGCCAGGCAACTGGTCTGGCTATTGGCAAATCACATGACAAAAACGATGATGACCTTCCTCAAGAGTTACCAACTCAGCACCATCAACAGTTGCAGCTTGGTGCAACTCCCGTGTGCTCATAGACACCGTTTGCAGCTGGACCAGCTATACCTGGTAAACTGAGCTCAGAGCTGGACGGTCGGGCCCTAGGACATTCTGGTGTACCTGCCTCAGTGGGTCCAGAGCCGAAACCCAGGGCCTAGTACATTCTGCTGTACCAGTTCCATTACTAGACCTGCACGTTTGGCTGCAGACTGGGTTGGGTAAAAGGCAACACTGGGGTGCAATTATTCGAATCCGCAGCTGGTCGGAGTTGAGTGGTCCATCAGTGTAACCAGATGCGCTCAGTACCAGTCCTGTGGATACCATGCACCAAGCTAGGCGCCATCCGCCTTCACTGCTTCCTTCTTCTTCTACTCCTCCTGCACAACCTTACGGTCTCTTGCTTCGTGATCGCCCTGCACAGTAGCAGCTGCCTGCCATTCTACAGTCGTGCCAAACCCTCACGTCGCTCCACGACCTCCATCTCTGGATTTACTCCCTAGGCTAGACAAACGTGTGCACGTGACCATTCATTGACATTCACGCTACCTTACGACCCAGAGATGACAACAGGTAGGTCACGCTACTGAACACCTCGGCAACACACTGCCTGTGCTGCCCCTCTCCCACTCCCCCTTAAATAAAGCACACGTCACCGAAGCTGTTCTCACCCTATGACGCTGGGAACAAAGGCTGGTCTACCATGTACAGCAACACGTTTTGCAGCCAAGAAAGACACCTCTCTAGCCCTAGATGTTAGTTATAGCGAGAGAGCTGTTATATCCTAGTCTAGTAAATACTCATGCTGATCGTAGACGTTGACAATGGCCGTATGAAGCATATCACTGTGTGAGGCGGGAGAGGGGGTGGGGAGGGGACTCACATACGTGATGCCCTTAGGGAGAGACTGTCACTTGGGGGTGGCTGTGCTAAACAAAATCTTGGCTGACAAATGGCCAAAGAAAATGGTGACACGAAAAGCTAAAACGAGTTTCCTTTATTCTGAGAAGCTGTTCATACAGTTTGCCTACGATGACCCATTGGCAATCAGATTTTTTGTTTTTCTTATGGACTGAACCGTTTACATTGGTGTGTGACTGGCTACCATTACTGGTTATGAGTTGGCTAGGAAAGAGTATGGTCATTTTGCCCCTCCCTGCCTCCGTGCCTCTTGACATCTGTATTATAGTTGAAAATTCGACTTAACTCAGTGCAGCTGCTCTCAGGAGCGTTCCTGTTACTTGTTACTAGTATACCCAACAAGTGTACAGAGAAACGTGATAAATTTAGGACTCCAATAAGCATTGTGTAATGGGTCAATATCTTTGTTAAACTGTGACGTCTCGTTACATACAACAAACCTGACCTGAAAAACCTCATGGCAGGCATGTTTAGATATGATATTGCACCAATCAAGTGCTAACAATAAACACTGAAGGCACAGTGGTATGAAATCCTATGCGTGGCAAGCATGAGCGAAACACAAGAGAAAATGCGTCTGATAACACTCGGTAAATCAAGAGACTAAATCTTGTGTTTGTAGACAACAACAACGGAGCAGAAGGCAAGGAGTGGAAGGCGTCAGGAGGCGCTCGCAGACTCCAGAGGTACGGAGGTGTAGGTGGGGGAGGCGGACTGAGCACGATTCACTGGAGAAGAGTGTGTAAGGAAATGATGAGTGGAATGACATTCTAATTTTGTGAACAAGAGTATTTCTGAATAAGTGAAACGAAACCTGGTGAATTCAGGTAATAATGTATCAGAGGAATAGTTGGTATCATAACTAAAAGGAAATCAGAAACATGATAAACGAATTAAATGAAAATATTTCTTACGTCTTTTAACCAAATCCTCCGAGAAACAATTCCAGCACAGGCAGGAACGACGCAACATGGCACCACGCGGAATTACCGAAAGCTAACCAAGGAACCACAAATTATTTTACAACACATTTCTCCAAATAAAGAGAACGACGTTTTATAATAATTGGGGTTCAGATAAATGGTTTGCTCGACGCATTAGCGATAATTAACTTTAATGTGCAACTAAGTACAGTTCAGAAAAGTAGTGAGATGTCTTAGAAATGGCAGTCAGATCAGCTAAAATGAACAGTAGTAAAACTTTCAGTTGCGCGCAGACGTTAGTAACTTTTGAAACAGGGACCATAAAACTAGAATTAGTGTAAACAGCAACAATGATACGAGAGTACACGGATGAGCGAGAACATCATGACTACTGCCCACCGCGGCGTTGGATGGTGCCTGGTGATGTTGTGTGCACGTGACGCGGTACTAAAAGTACGTAACCTGAGTAGAGGCGCCGCAAATGGAGAAATCCATTGAGATAAGCGACTTTCACAATGGGCAGATTATTACTAACCAGAGCCTGTGAACGAGTATCTAGATAACGGCGAAGCGGTCGAATGCTCGTGCTACTGTCGTGAGCATCTGCGGAGAGAGGTAGAAGGACAGTGGAACTACTGCTAGGCTACTCTTCACAGAACATGGGGTTTGGAGGATACCTGCTCTGTAAAGTAAGATAGATGGTGGCCTGTGGTATCCCTGCCGAAAGAGCACAATGCCGGTGTACGCACGAGTGTTTTGGAGCGCTTGGTTCATCATCGTACATCGCTCAACACTGAGGCCTACAGCTGAGCACCCCCACCTGTTCACATGTTGACCCAACGACACCGTCAATTACGATCACAGTAGGCGCGGGACAATCGGGATTGGACTTCCGAATAACGGAAACGTGTCGGCTCTTCGAGTGAATCATATTTTTGCTACACTAGGTCGATGGTCATCTCCAGGCATGCCGCCGTCGAAGTAAACGGCGGCTCGAAACGTACAGTGCACCACGCGCACGGTCACAGGTTGGTGGGAGCAGCATTACGTTATGGGGGACGTTCTCCTGCCCTTGCATGGGACCTGTGGTAGTGACTGAAGACACGGTGACAGCTGTGAACCACCTGCATCCCTTCCTGCTAGATGCCTTCACAGACGGCGATATCATCTTTCAGCAGTATAACTGCCCGGGTCTCAGAGTCAGAACCGTGCTACACTGGTTTGATGTCTCGGAAACCAAATTCGCCTGATATGAATCCTATAGAAGCCATCAGGGTCGCTATCGGGCGCCATCACCGCGTACGCACATCAGCGGCCCGTTATTTACGCGAATTACGTGATCTGTGCGTAGACATCTAATGACACACGTCTCCACAAGTATACCAACAAACTGTCGGAACTTCGATACGCAGAATGTGTGGTGTATTTCGTTCCCAAGACGAACAGACGAGCTATTAGGCAGGTGAACATAATGTTCTGGCTCATCAGTGTAGGTTGGAGGTGCTTTATCCTTACGTTGTCAGCATAGGTGAGCATACTGCCGGCGATGTTGATGTCGGTGTAGTTGGGGAGGGGGTCCTTGAGCGGGAAGTGGCTGAGCACGGTGACGTTGTGGCCGCGCGCCGCCAGCTCCCGGAACAGCCGGCCGAACATGGTGAAGTGGCTGGGCGCCACGAACCAGAAGACGCCGAGGATGTTGGCGCCCGAGGCGCCGCCCGCCAGCATCGCGAGCGACGCGGCTGCGAGGCACGTGCACGTCCACGTAGGCAGAGGGCGCATCTGGGCAGCGAGCAGCGGAGGCGTCTGCACCGGACTAATGAAGACCTTCTCTGAAAACAGATACGAAAGATAGCGGTGAGCACAAACCGGGCGTTTACGAAGGGGCGATCAAAACGTTTCAGGCTGTAAAGTGCAGAATGCGTATATCAGTTAAAGACAATCGCCGTGAACACTGAGGCAATGATCCACCCAACGCACAAGGTTGAAGATACTCATTTGGTGAAACGCTGTATCCTGCTGCGTCCACAACTACCTGCTGCATATCCCCCGACCGGACCCACCAACCCGTCAATGTCCTTTTCAAAGGACTGAAGGTGTGATAATCGTGTGCGGAGAGATCAGGACTATTCCAATTCCTTGGCGTAACTTCTGTGTTGCGACATCTGCGGTATGGGCCACGAGTGCCCCCTGTCGCAGATTTCCCAGACTCTTCGCCTTAATTTCTCCCGCGCTGCGCAGTGCCGTTCCTCATTGATGGACGCATCAAGTTCCTTTGAAATGAATTACCAGTGGCCTCCAATAAGCAAAGACCAGGGTGAGCATCACCTTTCCAGCAGATGGCTGGCTCTTGAACTTCTTGGGACGAGTGGACGATGGATGACAAGACCGCACCGCCGACGCTTTCGACTCCGTCGCGCAGTACTGGCATCAGCTTTCCTCGCCTGTAACAGTGCGCTCAAGAAGCGTGCTGCCTTCAATAGTGAAGCGCATCACGTGCTTCAGGAAAACGGCATCTCGGTTTGTTTTTTGTTCGGTATTCAGTGCCTGGGATATCCACTGGATGCAGACCTCAAGGTAGCCTGAGTCTTGCCAGATAATACACTCCTGGAAATGGAAAAAAGAACACATTGACACCGGTGTGTCAGACCCACCATACTTGCTCCGGACACTGTGAGAGGGCTGTACAAGCAATGATCACACGCACGGCACAGCGGACACACCAGGAACCGCGGTGTTGGCCGTCGAATGGCGCTAGCTGCGCAGCATTTGTGCACCGCCGCCGTCAGTGTCAGACAGTTTGTCGTGGCATACGGAGCTCCATCGCAGTCTTTAACACTGGTAGCATGCCGCAACAGCGTGGACGTGAACCGTATGTGCAGTTGACGGACTTTGAGCGAGGGCGTATAGTGGGCATGCGGGAGGCCGGGTGGACGTACCGCCGAATTGCTCAACACGTGGGGCGTGAGGTCTCCAATGTACATCGATGTTGTCGCCAGTGGTCGGCGGAAGGTGCACGTGCCCGTCGACCTGGGACCGGACCGCAGCGACGCACGGATGCACGCCAAGACCGTAGGATCCTACGTAGTGCCGTAGGGGACCGCACCGCCACTTCCCAGCAAATTAGGGACACTGTTGCTCCTGGGGTATCGGCGAGGACCATTCGCAACCGTCTCCATGAAGCTGGGCTACGGTCCCGCACACCGTTAGGCCGTCTTCCGCTCACGCCCCAACATCGTGCAGCCCGCCTCCAGTGGTGTCGCGACAGGCGTGAATGGAGGGACGAATGGAGACGTGTCGTCTTCAGCGATGAGAGTCGCTTCTGCCTTGGTGCCAATGATGGTCGTATGCGTGTTTGGCGCCGTGCAGGTGAGCGCCACAATCAGGACTGCATACGACCGAGGCACACAGGGCCAACACCCGGCATCATGGTGTGGGGAGCGATCTCCTACACTGGCCGTACACCACTGGTGATCGTCGAGGGGACACTGAATAGTGCACGGTACATCCAAACCGTCATCGAACCCATCGTTCTACCATTCCTAGACCGGCAAGGGAACTTGCTGTTCCAACAGGACAATGCACGTCCGCATGTATCCCGTGCCACCCAACGTGCTCTAGAAGGTGTAAGTCAACTACCCTGGCCAGCAAGATTTCCGGATCTGTCCCCCATTGAGCATGTTTGGGACTGGATGAAGCGTCGTCTCACGCGGTCTGCACGTCCAGCACGAACGCTGGTCCAACTGAGGCGCCAGGTCGAAATGGCATGGCAAGCCGTTCCACAGGACTACATCCAGCATCTCTACGATCGTCTCCATGGGAGAATAGCAGCCTGCATTGCTGCGAAAGGTGGATATACACTGTACTAGTGCCGACATTGTGCATGCTCTGTTGCCTGTGTCTATGTGCCTGTGGTTCTGTCAGTGTGATCATGTGATGTATCTGACCCCAGGAATGTGTCAATAAAGTTTCCCCTTCCTGGGACAATGAATTCACGGTGTTCTTATTTCAATTTCCAGGAGTGTATGTCGGACACTACCGAAACTGATGGCGAGAACCTCTGCTACCGCACTAATGGTTATGCGCCGGTCCGCCCTGATCGCATCAAAAACCACCCCCTTGTTGTTTTCGACAGTGGATGAGGCTGGCCTCCCAGATCGACCGACGTCTCGTGTCGAATCCCGACCTCTACGGAGCTTGGCGCACCACTCCACGACGATGGTTTTCGAGAGTCACGCTACCCCTACACATTGTTCACTCTCTGGCGGATGTGTACGCTGGTTTTCGGCAGCCAAGAAAAGAACAACAGGTCATTGGTGCCGTTTTGTTATAATGTGGCCGTATTTCCCGTATCTGCATTTAGCACACGGACTTCGGAAAGAGACGAAAGCCACACTGTTCTGTTGCCTACACGTCGGTGCTTATATACCCGAATATCAGTCTGCACTATGTTGCATATACGCTGTAGCAAGTGGCAGGAACGAAAACTGTCCGTCCACCATTTATAGTTTCAGGTGAACTCTAACTCTTGTAAAATCTTATTGTGATGCTATATTTATGGCTGTAGCGAGTTTCAGCAGGAGCACCTGTTTAGACCATTAGAAGATGGAGAATAAAGTCCCTGGTGCGTGCTCAGCAACGTCGATACAGAGACTGTTACTTGTATTTAGAAAGTTACTGACTTAGTTACTCTTGGTAGTCAGAGGTGACGGTTTCCTCGCGCTGGTCTCTCTTCCTATCAAACCATTTAAAATGTTAGTAACTGTGACAATTGAGATGTTGAAACAAAATCGAGAATTCAGTTTAAAAGCAAGTTCTGTTCCACACGTGTTTATTCTTTGTGCCATGCTGCAGAGAGTGTTCAGAGAGCATATCAGAAATAAATCTAGCCCTTTGGCAGACGCTGTTCTCATTCTGTGTTGTGTCGCACTGGTGACCGCCGCTAAGAATGTAACTCGTGTGATTAAGTGATTCTTTTCAGCGTCGTTTGCCACATCTGCAAACAACGTTCCCTGTCGCAGGGCAACACTCTTCAAACAAGGTGTAACAATTAGCGGTTAGTTCCTCGAGCAAAGGTTTCGTTCCGTGCACAGATGCTCCATTTACGAGGTTGTTGTTTGTACGACATAATATGTATTCGAGAATGAAGTGCAGTCTTGAAGAGATTGTGAGACACACATTCCAGGAGAGAGTTGCAAAAATATCTGACTCTGGTGAGCGGAAGGGAACGTACAGGCACACTGCACCTCAGTGTCAGAGGAGGGGGTGTACAGAAATACGACTGATTCCCTGGCTAGGTGATATGAGAACTTGGATCGAGAAGGAGGATCTCGATTTTCGTGCATTGCATACATTACGCAATGAATAGCACCAACACAGGCAAGGAAGACAGCACGGCAACAGGATACGGAAGATGCAGCAGCAGTGGGGACAACAGCAACGTGCAGTGGGCGGCGCTGTACGCGCCACGCAGCCTGCAGACGGCCGCCGACGCCCGGTCGGTTTGCGAGTGCGGCGCCTCTGGTGTCGCAGCGCACAGCACGCAGCTCGCAGCACGCAGCACACAGCACGCAGCACACAGCATTCCCGTGGCGACTGACGGCCGGCGACAGCTGGCGCACCTTCGTGGTGTCGTAACTGTTTATTCCTCTTTCTTAGGTCAAAACTGTGGTGCCTTGCCCGCTCGCTGCTTATAGGGTGCCTAAGGGATGTTGCGTTCTCGGAATGCTATACAACAATTTAAACAAATAACGTTAGTAGTTTTATTTCTAGACAGCAAATTGACAGTACTTTGATTACAGCAAATGCCGCTAGCGAGAGGCGACATGAAAACAGTGAAGCTCTTGCTATACACAAAGCACAATGGAGCGCTCGATACGGACCACGACAGCCTGGTAGCGCAGACTGCGCCGGCCTGGGCGGCCGCGGCGCTGTCGCTCGCTTCCTGCAGGCGTCGCTGTTGGCGCGGCGCCGTCCACTTCCGCCTTCTGCGGCCTTCCGTTCTGCATCTTTGTTCCGGCGCTTGTGGTTACGCCAGAACAAAAACGATTTCTTTTTTAAACAATTAAGTGGTCTATTGCCTTTCTCTCTATTCTGCAACATTTATATTTCATTCATCCCCATCCTTCTTTTCTACTCTACTTCCTTTTCATTTCATTTTTAAGGATACTAACAGTGCATTGTTGTGCTGGGTTTAGGGCTATACATTCTACTATTGAAAAACGGAGAAAAACCGCTGTTTTAATCTACTTTGGATCGCAATGATAAGATGATGTAGAAACCGGAGTCTAAATCACTACCAAACAGCCAAAGATTGTAAGAAAACGAAGACGCCCTACACACAATTTGGAAAAGAGAGACAGAAAATGGAAGAGTACGAGAAGACGGCATCCTCTGCAGTTTACATAGACAAGAGACATAACATAATTCTTATTGGGAAAATACGAAATAAAGGGGAAACTGAGAATTCAAAGATTGGAGTTGATAGGTGGCAAGGTGTAAATGAAATTCACTATAGAAACAAAAGTTGGTAAGAAAATAAGAAATGGATGAGATCTATGATATTGATTTTTCGGAGTCGTCTGATAACCAGTTTTAAGAAAAACGTATGCGAGAAGAAAATAACAATAAGAAAAAACTGCCAGCCAACATGAAAAGAAACTGGGAAAACTCTAGGTGTGGAGAATCAACACAGATTGGAAACACAATGTTTACTTGTGCCGAATAGCTCACATAGGGACATAAACCGTCAGATAAATAACTGGAAGTGTGCCTGGAGCCACAAACAACAATCCAAGTACGAACTCGGTAACTGTGCAACGTGTATCAGTATAAATTGTGTCACTACGTGTTCTGAAAGGTACTAGCCGTGACGGAATAACGGACTGGCATATCAAGTGGGAAACCAGCAGAGGTGCGGAAAGAAATGCTACTGTCCTTCAAAGCTTGCACTCTCCATGAATGGCAGGAGTATAGACGCTAATCTCCTGCTACATTACCCACGCTTCTGTGCGTGCTTTCCATACACCACCCACGCATGTATCACACTGGTTCTTTGTTTTCGATGCTTGACCAATCCTACCTTGTCCCTAATCACTCTAATGGCACGTGTTCGCCAGCCGGAGTGGCCGAGCGGTTCTAGGCGCTACAGTCTGGAACCGCGCGACCGCTACGGTCGCAGGCTCGAATCCTGCCTTGGGCATGGATGTGTGTGATGTCCTTAGGTTAGGTTTAAATAGTTCTAAGTTCTATGGGACTGATGACCTCAGACGTTAAGTCCCACAGTGCTCAGAGCCATTTGGCACGTGATCGTTAGTCACCATCTTCCTTGCATACTAGGCTGCAAGTCGAGAACTACGTTTCTGATTTTCTTCCATTTCTGTTGCAGGACTGGGTTGTAAGAACTACAACAGTAGCGGGAAATATATCGCATATAAATCTGTCACGTGATTTTCTGTTTATCCGCTGCATACAGCGTAACAAAATCTTAAGGTTGCTCTCATTCGTTCGCTCCAGCTCACAGCATTGTGACTACTCTCTGATGTTTAATTGGCATAAGTGAGTTCCGAAGTGATCCAAGGAGACTGTAGTCTAATGCAGCTGGATCTTGTTCTTTCGCTTTTACAGAGAGTATATCAAATTAATTGCACTTTAAGTCAACCTGTTATTTTATTAATAACGTAAAAGCTACTTTCGAATGGTACTGAAGCTCTGCTGGAAGCGTTTTATAGCAGGCAACAGTAACATAAACGATCGTTTTGAGAAGGCTGTTGACGCCGTACAAAGTCATTAATTTTAGAGAACAAACCATAAACGAATGCAGTACACGCAAAATGACTGCTGCTGAACGTGCTGAAGGGGCGTATTGTTGTCTTCAGAGTGCATGGTATTGTGATCATAGGTAAGACTTACATTTTCGATGTATTTGTAAAGCATGTAGCTTCGCCTTCATATCAAACAGCATTATTGTCTTCAACGTTTACGTAAACGGTCTCTCGGATTGATCTTCACGCTTTATACACCGCTAAGCTAAAACCATTTTAGCCAAGTGAAGATATCATTTGATACCCATAAAATTTATGTCGTATTTGACTAAACGCTGCAGATTTAGGGTGAAAGTATTACAGTGAATTACGACGAAAAAGTATTTTATAACATAAATCTTGTGTTCTCTCCTGTATTATAAGTCTACATCTAGGCACATGATCTGTTCCAGAGACTGGACAAAGCGACCTTCATATCAAAGACTTGCGGCACAACATCCACACCCCACCTGACCTTCGTCACACGTGGAGCAGCAGGGGTACCCGTGCAAGCAACGAGGACGTTCCTTGAGGCTTTTCCACGGAGCCAGTAGTAATAGTAGAGAACGGACTGTCAGTCCCAGTCACAATAAACCCTCCAATCCCCCGCTGGAACCTCAGGAAAGCTGACCGGAATAAATACCTATCCTACGTCGAGAAGACGGTAAATCGGATATCCCAGAAACCTGAGAACTACAAAAGATTCACAAACCTGGTACACAAAGCAGCTTTAAATGCTACTCCACGAGGGTCTTGGAAGGAATACACCCCGTGCTGGACGAAAAGAGTGTGAAACACTAATGGAGGAATTTGAGGAGAGTGGGGCCGACGGAGACTGCGGATCAACTGATGAAGGAGCAGATGGAAAGAGGAAAATGAAAATCTAGATTCCATCCATTCTAGCAGAAAGAGGTGGGATCTGTTGAAGAAATTAGGCGGTGCTACTGTGCCTCAGAGGCCATCTCTTGTCATTAGTGCTTCTGAGATTTCAGCTGTTCTGAAACACACCTCCAAAATCCAACTAAAGGCATGTGAAAAGAAAGAGGCTTCCAGACCTGAACAATTTATTAGTCAATAATCCAACCAACTTGAACATTGTGAAAGAAGTAGAGACAGAAGAGATTAGCCAGTCTCTGAAGCTAATGAAGAAAGGAAAAACAGCCGGACCTGACGAGATCCTACCAGAATTGTTGAAGGAACTGGGATCTCTAGGATGAAGGTGGGTCTCCAAACACTGCAGGAATGTATCAGTACGGGTGCTCTCCCCAAGATCTGGAAAGAAGCAAAAGTCATGGCTGTGCTGAAACCCGGAAAGGCGGGAGAAAACCCAAAGAACTACAGACCAATATCCTTGCTATGTACCTCGTATAAATAATTCCAGAGAATATTACTGGCTAACTACGTACATTGACGCCAAGCTTCCAACATACCAAGTAGTGTCCCTTACAATCTACATAGAGAAAATCTTCCAAAATAAGATGAAAACGGGACTGGTTCCCATAGATCTTACATCAGCTTACGAGACAGTGTGGATCGAAGGGCTATTGTTCAGGCCGACTAGAATCATAAAATGCAAACAGGCCTACATACTACTCAAGAACATATTAACATGTGGGAAAATCAAAGTCTCACTTCATGGCACGAACAGCAAGAGCGTGGTTCTGAATAATGGCCTGCCTCACGGCTCGGCACTAGCACCCGCTCTCTTCAACCTGTACGCAGCTGACCTGCCACAACCCAATTCACGACGGCCTGGCCATCGCGTATCAAAGTAAAAATTTCAGCGATCTCGACGAAACAACGAATGCAGACCTGGAAGCCCTGAACACATATTACTCCAAGTGGCACCTACACCCAAACCCTAGCAGAACAACCAGCACAATAATGCACCTTAACAACAGAGAAGCACATAGAAAATTACAGCTTTCTATGAACGAACAGCACATCAGACACGGGGATAAGCCTAAATACTTTGGTGTGAAACTAGATCGCACTCTAACATACAACGCACACCTAGAAGACACAAAACAGGAACTAAATTCCCGCAATGCTATCATTTCGAAACAGGCTGGAACAACATGGGGATGCGGGGCGAGCACTTCGAGGGCACCAGCACTAGCTCTTGTCTACGTCGTAGCTGAATACCGCTCACCAGTCTGGATGAGAAGTGCACATGTAGCTAAAGTGGATGTCCAGCTGAAGGAGACAATGCAAATAATCTCGGGAACACTCAGGGCCACCCCCTGTGCCTGGATCCCTGTCCTAGCCAAGATAGAGCTCCCTGAAATCAGGCGATCACAGCAAGCCCTAAGAACATACGAAAAAATCTTAGACAACCCGGACCTACCTATCCATGAAGATCTAACAGCTACAAACAGGCTTAAATCCAGGACAGCTTTCTGGAAAATCGGCGAAGAGTTTGAACGCTTCAACTCAAAAACAACCGGGAACGAAGTATGGGCTGCAAGTGCACACAAGAACTGCAATTTGGTGGACGACCCCAACAAGAAGACTGAATGACTCAACCTCCCAAAGAAACTGTGCACAACTTTGAACCGCCTAAGAACAGGTGTGGGCAGATGCAAGCAACTAGTGAAGAAATGGGGCCTGTCAGACAGCTCTGAATGTGAGTGTGGTTAAATCCAAACAGCCGGCCGGAGTGGCCGTGCGGTTCTAGCGTTACAGTCTGAAGCCGAGCGACCGCTACGGTCGCAGGTTCGAATCCTGCCTCGGGCATGGATGTGTGTGATGTCCTTAGGTTAGTTAGGTTTCATTAGTTCTAAGTTCTAGGCGACTGTTGACCTCAGAAGTTAAGTCGCATAGTGCTCAGAGCCATTTGAGCCAAATCCAAACAATGGACCATTTACACATGTGTGAAGTGTGCGGATGTAATGGTGATTTGAAAGACATACACAGACTCAGTGACTCGGCCTTAAAGTGGCTCGAGAGTACTTGTAATGTTGTATAGTATTATAACAGCACCTGTAAAGAGTATTGTTACCATAGTTGTATAAGTATATTGTAATTAATGTAAGAATGATTTCCTCTGTATATGCCGAACGAGTAAATAAGAGACACTGCCTGTAATGGCCTTTCTGTCCGATTCCACAATTGGACACGTGTACGGTATAACGGACAAATGACCTCACCCCACACGATCTGTTGCACCAAAGTACATGATAGAGTAGATGAAAGATGCATCGAGAGCAGTGAAGAATACCTAGACATTCCGGAAAAGGCATGACCGCACGTAAGGTTGATGAACTATGGGTGTCGTATAAAAAGACTAGCACCCTCACATATAAAAGTTGCTTTTGGTAGGTTTCGGGCTTTGTTTCAGTCGAGATATGCACTGATATCCTAAATATTCTCGCCTTTGATATCGAATGTGCATATGGTCGCGATTATAGTCTCAGATAAGGGGGATTGTAAGCCGGCACTCTGCTAGTCATACTGCAGCGACCACAGATGACAAAATATCTTTCCACTCTGTCCCTCTTCCGTTCACAGATGACGTGCCGCACAAACTATAGTCCTCATAGTTTGGTGTAATGCAAGGTCTTCCTAACTGTGTCTTGCTGGCCGTTACATGAGATGCATACTGGTGAGGAACGAAACGTTTCTGGGCTCGTAGTGGTTCGTGTGCTCTAGGAATGTTGGCAGGAAGCCTCTGCACGGTACAAGAGTCCTTCTTCAGAGTCTACTACTGGCGGTAGGGGTTGGTGGTGGTGGTGGGGGACAGAACACGTGGTCGGCACGGAGCATGTCGCTCACGAGCAGCGAGTAGGCCGCTGTCGAGCGTAACGTGACAGTCCGACAAATGGATTCTCGTCAAGGGGGTGAGTCATTTACTCAGTTACTGCGAAAGACTTGTCAGTTAAGTCAGAATATTGCCGCAAGTTCTAGTGATAGTGCTACGGTCGCAGGTTCGATTCCTCCCTGGGGCATGGATGTGTGTGATGTCCCTAGGTTAGTTAGGTTTAAGTAGTTCTAAGTTGTAGGGGACTGATGACCACAGATGTTAAGTGCCTTAGTGCTCAGAGTCTTTTTTTTTGTGATAGAAAAAGCCGCGTTCAACAACTTGGAAAGAAGTGCTTCAGTTACAAACAAATGGTATACAGTTTCCTTTTCTTATTCATCTGGACCTGTGTCATGTGTTTTCTGTTTCGAAATGGGACACAACCCAGTGCATGCTTATAACTGTAGCTCCAGTGTCACTAATAATCCATTTCTGTCCCTCGATGATGAAAATTTCTGCTACCAACGATGTAAGAACCATGTACCTCCGGATGGAGTGCCACCACACTTGGTGACTGGGGTGAACTGTGCAGCAAAAGTAACGCGGTGTTGTCCTCAGCAACTCTGCAGCGACGCGTGACGGCGTCTGCGAGCTCGGGGGGAACTGGGGGCCAGCCTCCCCGCAGAACTGCTCTCAGACTCAAGCCTCCAGACGTCGCACACTCATAACGGTACCGTACATTGTGTGTCGATAGAGTGTCAACCACAGATGCGATTTAGTTCGTACTATGGGCTGTCGTCCAGCAGAAGGGGCTTAAAAGGTAAAAGTAACACCAGAACTACGCAGCACAGGGAAAGCATATAGCTTCTGTGAAGACATTGTTAGAGCGTTAGATCGTCATATCAAAGAGGCCTAGGTTCATATTCCAATGATGACATTATTATTACTATTAACACTTCCGCAAGTGTGATGCATTTGTTTCTTTGTTCTACTGTTCCGATTGTTTGTGTTTATTCTGTGAAACTACAAACGCAGTAGCTCCTTCATCACATGTCCGAAAGAACACCACACCTATCTATACAAATGTACTCTATACCTAGGTTTGCTACTTCCAACTAACGAATCAAAAGCAGGCTGCCAAAAGAACATTGCTACAAAGTTCTTTTACATGTCAGGAAAACGTTCTCCTATATAACAGTTTCAAGAGTAAACAGTTAAACAAAAATATCATCAGTGCGATTTAAATACGGAACGTTTGGTGAGACGACGTCACGCTATACCAACTCACCCACGCGAGTTCTACAGTGTAATTACTCACAGATACCCTTTTCCTGTGCTCCGTAGTTTTCGTGTTGCTTTTAATCAATTTTTACGCCCGTTCCGCTGGACGACAGCACACAGCACGAACTAAATCGGTGTTTCGCTTGATACCCTACCGACACACAACATTTGGTACCGACTTGAGTGCCTGACAGCTGGTGCTTTGGGTGTCAGCGCGAAGTTTGTCTGAGGAAGAGTACTGAGAGTGTGAACACGCATCCTCAAATGGACTCTAAGCACGAACTTTGCGACTGACGTCGAGAGACTGGGCCGGCTACCACACCTGCGCAACCGTTCGCTAGTGGGTATGGAATCACTACGTACTGCGCCATCATACGGGCTTGGAACAATGGATCAAAGTTGTCGCAGATAAATAAATGTCACCCAGGTGGGAATGGTGGTCTGTACATTCACCAAAAGTGCAAACCATCTCTCTCACGGCGATTGCTTTTTCCGAAACATCACTTTTTGAGGGAAGATTATGGAGTTTCGCATCGTTCCAGACCAAAGCGTGGCTGCCCTCACTCTGCAAGCTAAAGGCCTGTCGAGCATGGGGAGCGATCATGTGAGTCTCGTGGAATCTGCATCAATGGGAACTCAAACTGGGTTGAAGTTGCGCACTCATTACTTAAAAGAACTGTCGAACACTGACGTTTGTCTTAGCCTGTCGAAGTATTTGACTGACCCCTCTGGGTGCCAAACCTCTGATTGGGCGTTGTTGGAATAGTCTATGAACAACAGAGGCCTGAACATTTCACGAAGCTGCCAGTGGCCTTACATTGCGTCGCGTTCAGTGAATGACTTGGAGATGTTCGACCGAGCTGGACTCCGCATGTGACTTCCATGACTGTCGCAATGCCAATAGCACTCCAATGCTCAAGCGATTAACGGCACACTATTTACATCACACACCTGAAATACGAGGGTTGTTTTTTTAAGTAAAGGCCGTTCGCGCGTATAGTCCCGTAGTTCGCGCGGACGCCGCAACAAGTCACCGCGCCACTTGCCGGCATCCTTCCCGTTCACACTGATGCAAGTTGCAGCTCTGTAGCTGACGTGTACGCATCGCTGTGCTACTTTATAATGTTTACGATTATTGAATCGCCCGCCGCGTGTGAGATACGGTCAGTGATACGTTTTTTGACCGCGAGAAGCCTATCAGCTGCAGAAATTCATCGTCAGTTAACAGAAGTTTACGGCTTGAATGCAATGAGTGACGGTAAAGTGCGTCAATGGGTTAGAGAGTTTAAAAATGGCCGTCAAAACGTCCATGACGGAGAACGCTCAGGCCGGCCCTCTGTGATCACTGACGATTTGGTGGCTGCAGTCGAAGCAAAGATTCGTGAGGACAGAAGATTCACAATTTCCACTCCTTCTTTGGAATTTCCACAAGTTTCAAGATCGGTTTTCTACAAAATTGTGTCTGAAAAACAAAACTTTAAGAAACTGTGTTCTCGGTGGGTACCCAGACTCCTCACAGAGGACCACAAAGGGAAGAGATTTGCCACTTCATTGGACTTTTTGATTCGTTATGAGGAAGAAGGGGATAACATGTTGAGTCAAATTGTCACTGGAGATGAAAGATGGGTATCCCATATCACTCCAGAAAACAAGCGACAATCGATGGAATGGCGACACACAACCTCACCTGTCAAGGTCAAAGCCAAACAGACGCTGTCAAAGCGCAAGATTATGGAAACTGTGTTCTGGGACCGGCGCGGTGTTTTGCTAGTGGACTTTATGCCACGAGGAACGACAATCAACTCAGATGCCTACTGTGCTACTAAAGAAGCTCCGCAGAGCAATTCAAAACAAAAGGCGCGGCTTGATGACAAAAGGAGTTTTGTTCCTTCACAATAACGCTAGGCCTCACACCTCTCAAAAGACTCGGGATTTGATTGATTCTTTTGGCTGGGAAGTTTTCGACCATGCACCATACAGCCCCGACCTTGCTCCTAGCGATTTTCACCTTTTCCAGTACCTGAAACACCATCTTGGCGGGCAGCGCTTCAATGACGACGATGAAGTGAAAGCGGCTGTGAACTCTTGGCTGTCGGAGCAGGCGGCCGAATTCTTTGAAGAGGGAATTAAAAACTTAGTTGTACGGTATGACAAGTGCTTAAATAAACAAGGCAACTATGTAGAAAAATAGGTAAAAGTGTGCAGAATCAGAAAATAAAAGTTTTTTTACAAAAGTATTTGCATCTTTTTTTAAAAATAAAAACGGCCCTTACTTAAAAAACAACCCTCGTACTTTTTTTGATTCTGAGCATTCCGCCACCCTTGGTCTAGGTGTAATGTCACTGATTACTAAAAAAATTTCACAGTCCCAGGTTTGAACACCACCACCACTTCAATTTTTAGTAAAGATCATCAGCAACGGGGCCAAAGACTTCCGGAATAAGGAATCACCTTCGTTTCACCAACAGCAATGTCAAAGAGCGCGTAGGAGTAAACTGAGGTTCAGGACACTCTCTTGCCCTTGGGGTGGAAAGTACCCCTAAAGGCGGAGGGATCAGCAATGATCAATGGCATGAGGATGCAGAAGGCAATGGAAACCACTGCATTAAAGACGCGTACTGGGCATTCACAGGATATGTGGCCTGTAACTGAAAACGTGTCATGATGATCTCTCCATTGGCAAAAGATTTCGGATTAGTCCCCCGTTTGGATTCAGGGAGGGGACTGTAGGGGAAAGGTGAGCATTAGAAAAAGATCGAATAACCAACGGTCCACGAATCGGGGCGTGGACCGTCAGAAATCTCAACGTGGTAGGGAAACTAGAAAATATGAAAAGGAAAATGCTAAGGCACAATCTAATATAGTCACGGGGAGGGGGGATTCAATGAAGTGAAATGGAAAGAAGACAATGAGTTCTGGTGGGATGAGTATAGGATAATATCAGTAGCACCAGAAAGAACAGAGTGAGTTACTGTCAACAGTTCAGTGAGAAGATTGTTCTCATCAGAATCGACAGCAAACTAGAACCGTCAATAGTTGAGATATTCATGTCGACGTCGCAAGACGAAGATGAGGGGATGGAGAAACTACAGTATATGACGATACTGAACGGGTAATTCAGTACATAAGGGGATTAGAATATCAAATAGTCATGTGATATTGTAATGCAGTTGTAGGAGAAGCAATAGAAAAAAGGGTTATGGGAGAATATGGGCTTGGTGCTAGGAGTGAGAGAGAAGAAACATCAATTACGTTCTACAATAAATTTCACCTAGTGCCAGTGAATACTTTATTCAAGAACGACAAGAGGAAGCAATATACTTGGAAAAGGCCAGGCGATATGGGAAGATTTTAATTAGATGGTCAGACAGAGATTCTGAAATCAGATACTGGATTGTAAGACACAGCCAGGAGCAGATACAGACTTAGATCGCAATTTCGCAGTGATGAAGAGTAGGCTGAAGTTTGAGTTTAGTCAGGAAAAAATCAATGCGCAAAGAAGAGGTGTACAGAAGTACTAAGGAATGAGGAGATACTTTGAAGTTCCCTGAGGCTATGGATACTATGATGAAGAACAGCTCAGTAGGCAGTTCAGCTTAAGAGGAATGAATGTTTCTAAAAAGTGCAAGAAGTTGGAAAGAAAAACTTGCTACAAAGAAGGTAATGGCGAAGAAACCATGAGTTACGCAAGAAATAATTCAGTTGATCGATGAAAGAAGGAAGTACAAAATTGTTCAGGGAAATTCAAGAATACAGAAAAAGTCACTTAGGAATGAAATAAATAGGAAGTGTAGAGAAGCTAAGGCGAAATGGCTGAAGGAAAAATGTGAATAACTCGAACAGGAAATGATTGTTGGAAGGACTGACTTAGCATGTAGAAGAGTCAAAACAGCCTTCCGTGAAATTAAAAGAAATGTTGCTAACATTCATGGCAATGCCAGTGTTAAATGCAGGGGAGAGAGTGGATATGTGGAAAGAGTACATTGAATACCTCTATGAGAGGGAAGATATGTGTGATGACGTGACAGGAGAAGAAACGGAGTCGATATAGAACAGATAGGGGATACAGTATTAGAAACAGAATTTAAAGAGCTTTGCAAGATTTGCGATCGAATAAGGCAGAAGGGATAGACAACATTCCGTCAGAATTTCTAAAATCATTGGAGGGTAGAATGCATCAGTCTGGCGATGCACCATCTGACTTTCTGAAAAACGTCAGCCACACAATTCTGAAGACTGCAAGAGCCGAGAAGTGCGAGAATTATCGCACAGTCAGCTTGATTACCAAAGCATCCAAGTTTCTGACAAGAATAACATGCAGAAGAATGAAACAGAAAATAGAGGCTGTGTTAGGTGAATATCAGTTAGGCTTTAGGCACCAGTGAGGCAATTCTGATGTTGTGGCTGGTTGGAAGCAAGACTGAAGAAAATTCAAAACACGTTCATAGGATTTTTTAATCTGGAGAAAGCGTTCGACAATGTAAAATGTTGCAAGATGTTAGAAGCAAGGAGGACATCAACAGCAGAATAGCACTGGCAAAACGGCATTCCTGGCCAAGAGAAGTCTACTAGTGTCAAACACAGGACTTAATTTGAGGAAGAAATTTCTGAGAATGTACGTTTGGAACAAACTGTTGCATGGTAGTGAAACACGGACTGTGGGAAAACCAGAAAAAAGAAAATCAAAGCATTTGAAGTGTTGTGTTCGAGAAGAATTTTGAAAATCAGTTGGACTGATAAGGTAAGGAATGAGGAGGTTCTCCCGAGAATGGGCGAAGAAACAGATTTATGGAAAAAACAGACAACAAGAAGGGACAGGATGGTAGGACATATGTTAAGATAGCAGGTACTAGAGGGAGCTGTAAGTACTACTCTGAGAGGAAGAGGTTGAAATACAAGTACATTTCTGGCGGAGCAATAGTTTCATCTTATTGGTACTGAGCCGTGCGTGGCTCGTGTTCCCGCCATCATGTATTTTACACCCTGTTTTTAACGTGCTATCACCTCACTACGTTAATTTAAATTACGGGTGTCACTAAGTTGTTGCTTTGCCTGACCGTGGGCGGCGCTAGCAGCGTGTATCGATATATCCCCTCTCGTAGTATCTTTGCTCTACTGCTATGACTTTCCGTTGGTTGTCAGTCGTAAGCGAGTTCGGGTCGCGAGTTCGGGCTGCCAGTCAATTGGAACGGGTCTGGAGCGCAGTCCGGACCTGCCAGTCGGGGAGTTGCAATGAGGCACTGGTGCAGTCGGGGTGGAGCAACAGGGAGGTGTGAGTCGACATGGCTCGCCCAACCATTGCCGCCACGCATCACCTGAGTCGGGCCACGGTCTTGGTGGATCGTCGGTCGGTCGTCCTACCGGACGACGCGTTTTGGCTCGCCGATCGTTCATGACACGGCTGTGTGTGTGCATCGACTCCCGATTTGTCTTCGTACGTGCTTAGTTACTGTTGGGAAACGTTCAGATCTTCGAGCAAGTGTTTGTCAGGTTGTGTGTGTAGTTGTCGATATTTTCACTGACGACTATTTTAGACGTTGTCGGCATTCTGCGGGCAGTCGATCGGTTGGTGCGGACCAGGGGGGTGGGGGGTAACTCCGTTCACCGCGGTCGGTTGCGTCCGCTGGCGGTCCCCGTGCGGTGTCGGGGCGTGTGTGGAGCTGTCCGATCGCTACGAGCTTCGTGGCTCACCGAGCCAGAATGTCAAGGTTGAGTGGTGTCTTAAGTACCCAAGCCACGTCCATTCATGTTGTGTGGTTCGTTTCGGTGGTTCGCTGTTGGGGAGGTTTTTCTGTGAGCAACACCGAGTGTTTGTAGTGGTAAAATTTAGCCGCCATGCGGTGGAATAAACAATATTGGTTGACTACAATTGAAGTGCACCAGCGGAATTCTCTGCGTTGTGGTCGTTAGTGTTCTGGTTACCTGCCCTGACCACTAACGTAATTTCAGACAGTGTCCTTTTCTCACCTGTTGTCGCTGTCCAACATGGTGTGTAGTTTTGACAGCTTATTACATATACGTATTTGATTCTGGATAATCACATCCGTAACATTTTGTGTTTCAGTTCTAATGTACCGATTGGTGGCAGGCAAGTCCTTTTGTCGGTCGGTCCGTGGCTGTCCCCTGGTTGGGTTACTGACGGATCAAGTTTAGTTTGGCTCACTGCCTCCTGTCTCACCTAAGTGAACGAGTGTAGACCGACCCCCTGGAGGCTTCTGAGTGCCGTTATCTTCACTGTCTTTCTTACGGGTGTTTAATTCTCTGTTTATAATCTATTATAGCCAATGATTTAATAAATTCTTCGTTTTACTATGTTTTATGTAAATCAAGGCTTATGGTTTTTTACACACACACACAATATATATATATATATATATATATATATATATATATATATATATATATATATATATATATAAAATTTTGGAAAATTAATTGTGGGCCTTCAGCCGCTTGGAACCTTATTCTTAAAATTACCCTTTAAGCAAAAACATTGCGGCCTTCTGCTTTTGAAAGGTTATGGTAATTTATTTTAATATCTTGAAAATTTTATTGTGGGCCTTCAGCCGTTTGTATTGCATCTTGTTTATATTCCTCTATCCACTTTTGACCTGAGGCTTTCAGCCTAGCTGTGATATAAATATATAATTTGCAATAACTGCATTTGCTTTTAAGATTTATTGTTTGGAGGCCTTCAGCCGTGAAAGAATTGGAGTTTGAAACTCGTAGTTGTAAAGGTTCGGCTATGTGCCGCTTTGCTTGTAAATATGTTATTAAAGTACAATAAATTTCATTTTTAAGTTGAAACTGATCGACACGTTATTTGGCCCTTTGCACAATCCTAATCACCTGTTCTGCCCAGCGGGTTTAGCGGTCGTCTCAGGTACCAAAACATACGACATGTATTCCTGCAGTTCATTAATTGAGCCGGCCGCGGTGGTCTAGCGGTTCTGGCACTGCAGTCCGGAACCGTGGGACTGCTACGGTCGCAGGTTCGAATCCTGCCTCGGGCATGGGTGTGTGTGATGTCCTTAGGTTAGTTCGGTTTAAGTAGTTCTAAGTTCTAGGGGACTTATGACCTAAGATGTTGAGTCCCATAGTGCTCAGAGCATTTTTTTTCATTAATTGAATCGGAGATTTTTGAAATTGTTCTGTTAGCTTTGCCTTTTTCATCCAGGACCTGAACTGCGAATATTAACGAATCTGCGGGAGAATGAATAAATGAAAAAAATATGTTCAATGCATGACGCTATTCTGACCTCCAGCAAGGTTTCTGGTGCCACTAAAAACACGTGATGATTGTATCATTTTTGTTCAATGATTCTTTTTCTTTCTCTGGCGCCACCATTATGTGAAGTTTCCGAAATGACATACCCGCCATTTAACTGTATATAATGTGATTATTTCACTATCTAGATTTCGACCATCCGCCATTTTCCGGTGTTATTAAACTAAAACTAAACTCCTCCCGAACAGGTCTCATAAGACCCTAACGGTACCGACCGACCGCCGTGTGGTCCTCAGGGCATAGACGTGACTGGATACGATTGTGGAGGGGCATGTAGTCAACACACCGCTCTGCCCGCCATATATCAGTTTACGAGACCGGAGCCGCTAGTTCTCAATCAAGTGGCTCCTCAATTTGTCTCACAGGGGCTGGGTGTGGCCCGCTTGCCAACAGCGCTCGGCAGACCATCCAAGTGCTACTGAAGCCCGACCGCGCTTAACTTCGGTGATCTGACGGGGACCGGTGTTATAGCTGCGGCAAGGCCGCTTCCAATTGTTACAACGTAAAAAAATCGACCGACTTGTGTGAAATACATCGTCGAAGAATGTTGTGAAGCTGTTATGTAAATTAGACGATCGAAACGTAAGTGTAAGCTTCATTTGTCTGTTTATAATCATCAGTTAATGTGGGCAATAATGTTTAACGTTTATCTACAGCTAAATGAAGTTTACATTTGTGTTTTGGACATCTGATTTAAATCAGAGCTTCACTACATTTTTTTCATATAGTAACACTTGAAAATGCCCCGAGGCCGAAATCTAGGTAGTGAAATAAACACATTATATACAGTCAACTGGCGTAAATATCTTTTCGAAAGCCATTTATGATCGGCGGGCGCGTGAGTTTTGAGTCATCCGGTTTCTACACCCGAGTTAGAATACTATCTTCACGGGTCTCACGAATCCGTCAGCTTATCAGATAGCAACCGCCCGGCCAGCGGAAACGAGTCTCAAGAGAAGGAGCTGTTTAGCGTTTCCGTGTGAACACAGCTTGCAGTGGTGAAGACGCCAAATTCGCATCCTGGAGGGGCGACCACCCGTGTTTACGTTTTCCTTTGTTTCCAAAACCAATTAAGGGGAATGCTGAGTCCAGTGATGCTTGCTTTGGAACTCGCTGGGGCGATTTCAGTCTCCAGGCGTTTCTTACCCGGGCATGTGTTACGTCCCCCATAGTGTCACGCCGAGAAGAAGTAAAAACACCGGTCTCGTCCTTTTCGAATCAACAGTGGCAGCAAAGTAGCATTTTATGTCTAACGGATGACGATGTGAAGAAGATGACGGTGCAGGAGTCGCGGAAAAGGCACTCCGAAAGTGTTTGGCATCACTGTCATAGCCTCTCAACCAGTGTGTTGTCGGAAACTACGCGAAAAGCAGGCAGAGTAACAAGAATTGCTAATGATTACTCGGGTGTGAGTTTACTGGTAGTGCAGATGCGGAAACGAGTGACACAACAGCCTCGCAGTGACGTCAGCGCTGGCAGCTGCACGCGAGGTGGAGACAAATGAAGACAACTAGCGCCGGCACTCACCAGCAGCAGCAGCAGCAGCAGCAGCACGCGCGTCGCCGCGGGCGCGCAGCCAAAACGTAGTAGCCAGCCGGCGCCGCACTGACCCGCCCCCGTCGAGCATCTTCGTATAAAAAAAGGCGGCTGCGTCGCACAGGGCACGTGGGCCACGTGGGCCCTCAGTGCGCAGGCGCGCCGTTACGCAACACGCTCTGTGGGAGGGGCCGGGAACGGCCTCATCACGGCGGTGGGCAGATGAACTGCCGCCGGCGGCTCTCGTCTGTCGCCGCAGCTGAAACAAACTGCGGCACTTTTAGCGCCTGGCAGCGTGGTGGCGGAGCCAAATGCGATACGCCCACGTACCTCCTGGACAACCTCGCGCGTAGGTCCCGGGAAGGTCGAGGTTCAAATCCCTGTGCAGTCTCGCCAAGACGAATTCCGGGATTGTTTTTTCTCCACCTATCCCAGTTCGAGCCTCGGCCCCGTGTTTAACCAGCATATCAACGACGGTACGTTAAAGTGTAACGTTGTATTGTATTGTGTTATATTGTATGGAACTGGGGACCTAGAAACGACGGAGAGGCTTCGTCCCCACCGTAGCCCTCAGTGCTTCACAACCCCACAACAGGCTACACAAGTCCACTCACCCCACCGGCTGTGGGCCCCCTCCTGAACGTCTCACACAAGACGAGAGTAACACCAAATGTTTGCGTGGTACAGTAATTATGGTGTACGCGAACTTGGAGACAGTGTTTGCGCAGCAATCGCCGACATGGTGTAACTGAGACGGAATGTAGGGAACCAGCCCGCATTCGCCGAGGCACATGGAAAACAGCCTAAAAAACCGTTCAGAGACTGGCCACCAGACCGGACCTCGAGACTAATTCGCCGAGCGTATTCGTGCCGGAGACCGGCACGCCTTCCCTCCTTGATAGCAGTGTGGTAGACCGCACGTCTAACCAGGCAGTCGGTGTAATGTTACTCGCGTGCAAAAAGGTATAGCTGAGTAAGTCAGCGGTATGCGAAGTACACGAAAAGGAACGTGACACCGAGGACACTTGGATTCAAGTACTAAAAAACGATCAAGCAAACTACCGAGAACAAGCATTTCCGAAATTACGAACGAGAAAAGGAATCGTCAGCTGTGAGAAAACTTCACATCCTCACCTTCCATATGTGGTCTGTCACCGTTGCCATCTTTGCTTCGTTTTCCAAGCTATCGTTTTTTTTAATTGTATTTCTTTACTTTTACTCGTAATCGTTCATCACTTGAGACTTCTCAGAAGTCTCAACTCCGCACTCTAGGTATAAATTACTTGTTTACCACTTGTCATTAACTTTTATAAACTAGTCTTCCTACAGCAACAGTCTTTCAAAACTTTAATGACGTATGTTACTGTTTCTTGCTTTCTTCGTGTATGCTGATTAATTTTTAAAAAATGATGCGTAAAACCCTCAAAAAAAGCTGCAAATCGAATAAGACCTATGAATAGGGAACGTGACAATGAACATCATCGAAAGAAGACAGAATACTAAAATAAATAGTGTGTAACAAATCGCCCACAATTTAAGAAGGTAACACACTTATTATGTATGACCTTAGGAGCCGAGCGTCGTGGAAGAACACAGCGCTCAAATAGGAGAGCAGTGGGTTACAGAGCTTTTCTGGAGAGGGCAGGGAAGGTCAACAAGCAAATATACATTTTAATTTCCACTGTCTATACGAATAAATTCATAAAACTTTGTCAGCATGACCAGGAAGGCTTCAGGATAGACACTCAAAGCAGTGGAAGTTCATATTCTTCCATGAATTTAGCACAGCATGCAAATCGTACTTACACGTGTATGAAACTTTAGAATTTTCCAAATCTATTAAAAATTGTGATAAGAATTGATATAATTAACTATAAAATTTTAGTTTTTTCTAAGCACGATTTTAAAATGTAACAGCTCATTCATTTTTTCATAAAATAAATAAACTCTAGATTTTCATACACCTGTAAGCATGGGTTGTATGTCGTGCAAATTTCATCGAAGAATCTATCTTACTCTGAAGAAAAGCAACAAATGCAGCAAATAGTAAGTAAAAATTATGAGATTTCACATGTAAGAAAATTTCTTTTTAAGGTTTTGAACTTCCATTGCTATGAGTGTGGATCCTGGGTCCTTCCTGGTCATGCTCGCAAAGTTTTATGAATTTATTCGTAAAAGCATAGACAGTGGAAATTAAAGTGTCCTGTGGCGCCTCTCCCGCTCTAAGTCGGCCAGTTTGACGTTCTACCCCCCCCCCCCCCCCCAGTCCCCTCCCCCCGCCCCCAAGTAAGGAAACTGTACAATTTTCATTTATTTGAACTGATAACCGCGGTAGGCTTAACAGGTATCAACAGATGTACAACAAGAAAATTTAAAAAAAGATATTTAACAATCTGTGAAACATGAACATGAACGTACGCTGTTTCGAGCAGCCGCTCTTCTGAATGATGGCGGATCAGGACACGACGGTCGTCCCAGTGTAAAGAGAAGCGTGATTCATCCGACCAGCCGACACGTTTTCACTGATCCACCGTCCACATTCGATATGACCAGATGCCCATTGCAATCGTAACTGACGATGTTGTTGGCTTAACTTGAGGACAACTGGGAGTCGTCTGCTGTGGAGACCTGTGTTTAACACTGTCAACTGAACGGTGCGCGCTGAAACACCAGCCTCCTCCAGCTACGTACGCTTTGTCAGGTCTGCCACAGGTCGCGGAATACCCTGCCCCCCCCGAGCAGGCGAACCTCCGAGGTGTGGACTTCCATTAACTTGTCGCCTACTTGTGCTTTCACCGTCTTTCAACCAGTTTCCATAGACGATCATCGTAGCAGGTCGCGAACAGCCGACCAGTTTCGCCATATCGGAGACGCTCGTTCCCAGCCGCCGGGGCATCAGATTTTACACTCTGTCAGTGTCGCTTATATCAGCGGAGCTCCCTATACGCCACTAGTATTGTCGCTGCTTTCGCCTCTGTCCCGCTTGTACACTTTCCTTACGGTGTGATGAGCTCGTGTCACACACACACACACACACACACACACGCACACACACACACACACACAAAGAAAAACCGCGGTTTGCAGTGTCCGTGATGTTTCTGCTCCACAATGAATGCAAATCTTATTTTGGTATTCTTACAACGTAGCGTTTCCCGGCAGTACCTGCTTACAATCTACTGTATATTAACGATCTAGTGCACGATCCCGAGACCTCTGTGAGTTCGCTCATGGCCGTCGCTCTTGTCTACAGGGAGGTCGCAACTCTAGAAGACCACTGGCAACGTGGTAAGCCCTGCCGAGGATCGATGATCGGGGCAGGCTCTCGAAGTTGACCCCGAGCGTAAACAAATGTAGCACATTGCATGTAAATAGGAGAAGAGATTACGAAGCGTCCGTGGTGTGAGTAGATTTCGTAATGTGCGATAGCACTCCTTGTTTCAATCTGTCAGGCAGTACTCTAGGTGACAGTCACCCCTCAGCAACTACATGTAACTGTGATCTGGTGATAACTAATAAACATTTTGGCCCTAATGGTGGAGATGAAGTAGACGTAATGTAATAGATTCTCCACTACTTCAACTATCTTCCAGATAAATTATTTTAGAAAAGGTTATAGGCTCTAATTCATATTGAAACAAAAGGTGCTGGGTGTGACTACACAAATTTTGTATCACTAGGACACAAGAGTGAAATATGATAAGCGAACATAATAACACAGAATTAGAAAGAATTTGAAAGTTGTTACAGCGCAGTTGACAGTCAGGAATGAGTGGAGTCCTACACTGGGGTTCCCATTTGGAACGTGGGTGACGCAATCTGGCTGTAGTTCACTGGGCCGACAGTCACAGTGAATAGCAAACTACACACTAATGCCCCACATGGATGTCAAGCTATGACTGCTGCAGTTGGCCGGGTCGTGTATCGTACGCGGCGAGCAGTTCACCTCCGATATTAATATCGAGCCGGAGCAACGCAGTGCTTAGGGGCACCGCGAGGAACCTCCAGTTCGGTGGTCAACGCGCCACGCTGGTCACTCAACAGGCGTACCACGTGTCTGCTGCTCGATGCCGCAGCCTGAGCTGCGTCTCCAGACCGCATCAGAAATTAGTACGCTTCTCAAACCGAGGATCTCAGTCAGAAAATTCGCTCACGTTTGCCTCGCAGCAACAAACCTAGAAGCGATCTGAGTTGCCTTGCACCTAACGCCGAGTGTTTGGTGGGCCTTGCGGCTACTACATAGAGCTTACGATTCCAGACAGTCTGATTACGACTTCTCTTCGGCAGATCAATCGCGATACTCGTCTTCCCCTCACGGCATTCAGAAAGACCGAAACTACACGTTCTCCCTGAGCTGTGTGTGGTTACCTTTGGGAGGTTTAGTTGACTGTACGTCATTCCTCACCTACGTCGCAACAATTTTGATAATAATTTTTTTGTTTTCTCAGGATGTAATTGTGTGTCGATTTTCTTTCTGGTGACCTTGGTGGTGATATGGGGTCTCGCCCGGTGATGGGGTCGGCCGTTTGAGAAAGGACAACTGATCTGCGTGTTGCATATTTGCGGCCAGTCGGAGGACGGAGACGTGGGGGAGCTCTGTTCACGTTATCGTGGGGCGACGACGCTTCGGGCACAGATTATTTGGGAACGTATCGGTCAGGTGGGTGTGGCCCTGGAGTGCTACGCCGCTCCTCTTTACGAATCTGAGACAAACTTCTCAGAAGGTAGCCACTCGTCGCGAGCACAGCGAGCAGGTGCAGGGTGCACACTGGTTTAACCGAACCGGGGATTTAGTGTTGGTAGTGTCAGATTTATAATCAATGGCGAATGATAGCGGATACAGGTAAAACTGAGTGCTTTAGAGTGGGCGGCGGTGCAGCGGTACGGGCGAGAGTAATGAAGACAATGTCTTGCTATTACAGAAATCGAGAGATTCTTCTAGCACAACGAGACGGAGGTTACACTGTGAGTCATTTCATTGCCAAATCCATTCTTTGCCAATCATTGCCAAATCCATTCTTATGTCCGCTGAAAGGAATGGAGTATCTTGCCACCAACACTGTGCAACAACTAATATGTGCATTTCCCCCTTTCTTTTTTGCTATGCGTTTTTAATGTACAATTTTAAAATTAATGATTTGCAAGAGCACTTTGGTATTTTGTGGTAATCTCTTGCCAAATAAAGTATTGTTAAGTCTTCACTTGACACACGCCACATAGAGGGCGTTCCAAGACCCTGTCACACCGAGGCCTGCTGTGTAGGTGAATGTAGACAGCGGCTTCAGTTATTGTGATCGTTTCTCAGTTTTGGTTACTGATGATAACCTGATACCAGTGCCTATGAGTTTGATTTGTACACCACAGGTATGTTCTTTCCAACAGTTGGTTTATACTCAGGTGTATTTGTGGTTTTTGTTTTTTATTCACTGATCGCTATGTGAAATTTTTAACTTCCAGCATTGAAGATGATCACTATGTGATTGAAAATCGATTTTTCTATCAATAAACCATCAATATTACGGCCAACGCTGACCTTTCTTTTAATATAACTAATAAAGCGTTTATGTTTGTCTATAAATTTAGAGAGGAAGGTTAACGTGTTTAGGGTTTCATGGAGTGTAATTTTTCAGATGGTATATCCATTATATCGGCGTTCATTGGCTGATGTGGTGAGTGCTGTCCTGGTGGACCATGGGAATCTCGGGGAGTTGCGCTCTACGATTTTGAGAGGAGGTTGTTAAGAGCGACTTGTTTAACCAATACCTTTTCCGTGTTCAACGCATGGTAGAGCCATTCATCGAATATACACTACGTCCAGAGATTAAGTAACTGTTTTGTAGAAATACATACTTTATGAGCAGTTTGTATATGGTAGATCATTGCTGCTACATTCAACATATTTTGTGTGTTCATTGTTGCCTGATAAATTGCAATAATCTCATGCTAATAATTAAACGCGTGTTTCATTGTTTACAGGGTGAATGTGCATGATGTTTACTGCAGAAGAGAAAGTGGTCATTGTGATGTGGAGGCTACAGAGGTCGTCATACGATGACATTGGGATGAGATTTCACCGCGAATTCCGTCACGAAGGTCCCAGTGATAAAACAATCCGCACTCAGCCTCCAGTCAATGGATTGAAGGCGTCGGGACATCCACTGAAAGGAGTCCACAATCGTTGCGGCGTCTGTCAGTGGAATTGAACATTCCGCGTTCCACGGTGCACAAGGTGTTGCAGTTTACCGCAAAGGAGAAGCCGTGCCATCTCCAGTTTCTCCACCATCTGCGTGAAGAAGATTTTGCAGAACGTGTAGCCATGTGCATCGACGTGGTCTTTGCACATGGAAAGCGTAACATCCTGAGTCACATCTTATTCACCGATGAAGCGACCTTCCACGTTTGTGGAAAGGTTAACAGGCATAGCTGCATTATCTGGGCTAACACACCACCAGTGGAATATACTGAAATCATGTGAGACTCTCCCGACGATAATGTTTGGAAGGGCATCACGTACGAGAAGGTTTCTGGACTGTTTTTCTTTGCTGAAAAAACGATAAACGGAGCACTGTATCTAATCATGCTCACAGATTTTCTGTTGCCACAGCCTATTCAGTATCCGAATACTGTTTACTTTCAGCAAGATGAGGCACCATGTCATTATGACTTAGATGTTCGTACATTCTTGATTTCACAGTCCCCTCGGACATGAGTTGCACGCACAGGCGTTTTGCCGTCGGCAACACATTCCGCTCATCTCACGCCGATGGACTTATTTGCGTGGCGATTCGTCAAAGGACGTGTGCTCACCTGGCCCATTGCGGGAGCTCAGGAACCGCATTACACGTGCAGCGGCTGCCGTAACACCAGTTATGCTTCAGAACGTGTTTCGCGGCACTGCAGAGAAATGAACATATTGAAAGTAATCACTCATAATCCGATACCACAGTAAGCATTGCAAGTACCACCACTATATCTACTCAATAAACAATTAATTTGTGGGCACCCTGTGTACGGGAGATTCGAACGGCAGCAGTTGCTTTTCACGTCCAGCCGTCAGAGGTGGAAGCCACTCGCTCCCGTATTTTACCCGCCAGAGGCCTGCCACTTACAGCGACTTGGCGTGTTTGGTGGGTATGAGAGGGACTTGTCCAGTTCAGCCTCAATAACGCTGGTAGTAAGGGCGCTCCCGGTAACGCCAGGCGCTTTAAGGGATGTTGCCCCCGCTGTGGCGAGCCCGGCCACCTTGACCGCAATTGTCATTCCGAGCAGGAAAAGGCAGTCGAACAGCTGACGGTGAGAGGGACGCAAGCAGTTTCAGTCTTGCGTTTTGCCGAATGCTTGCAGTGGGGTCAGAGCTATCCTTTGTGTGAGCAAATCTTAATCACGAGCCAGTCTGTGCATTATTCGACACAGGGAGCGGTATTCCTTTATTAAATTGTGAGTGGTACCTCAGGTACCGAACTATTTGTAAATTCTCTGAATTAAAACCCGTCATGCGAACTTGTATCGTGGGTTACGGCCAACCTCTCACTTTGATTCGCTTGTTCCGCAATTCCTATTGAATAGGTGACGTTTCCTCGCCATAGGAGCTATTGGTGGCGAAAGGTTTGGCACTAATTTCTTGTTATGATGTGATTTTGTTAAAAGGTCTAGGTTAGTTTTGGATTATTCACTGGGCCTTTCCAATTTGAATTCTGTCCATCTGTAAGGTTTCGTTTGTGTTGGCATGATAAATTCTCGGACGTTTGTTCGGTAGCCATCGATTACGGTGAGTCTGATGTGACTCCCTCGTCCTGGAAAGAAGTTTTGAGAGGTAGAATACGAGTCACAAACAAAACTGAATATCGTATCTGTCTGTTGGATGATGTGCCAGTTAGGCAGTTCCCTTGTAGGCTGTCGCCTCCTAAAATGAAGACGTTTTCGATAGTGGAAAATCTCCTAATGCTGTTCCGATTTCCGTGATGGCAAAGAGGAATGGTGAAGGAGGATGCAGACCAGTAGTTGATTATCGGACTTTCTGCAGTCTGTTCCTCTTCCAGATTTACATCATTCCTTCTTTGGGTTCACCGGGCCTCAGTATTTCACGGTGCTCGATATTAACCAAGCGTATTATCAAATTCCACTGGCGGAGGAATCCAAGGCGGCTACTGCATTTACCTTGGAATGAAACTCGTACAGTTTAATCGCGTGCTCTTTTGACTGTCGACGAGAGCGGTTGTTTGCCTAGGCTCATCGATTCGGTGCAGGGTGACGTTAAGTTCCGATTCGTATAGCTGGAATATGTAGTTGTCTACAGCAAATCCTTACCTGAACATCTGGAACACCTTCGTCAGGTCCTGTCGCCATTGGGGAAGGTGGGACTGAGAGTGAAGCTCACCTGGCGCTTCGGCAGGTATCCTTCCTGGAGCATGTGGTCTCGGCCAAACAGGCTGAAGATTGACCACTCTCGAACTTTGGCTATATACAACTTTTGGCCTCCCAAAGTTAAAAAGGGAATAGCGAGGATCGTGAAGATGGTAAATTTTTTCCGAAAGTTCATTCCCAAGTTCGCGGACTGTCGGTGCTAGTACATCTGTTGTGTCGGAAAGGGAAACCATTGAAATGGACCGACAGTCAGCAGGTGGCCTTCGATGCCTCGAAGACTACATTATGCAATGCTCTGGTGTTGAGACAGAGTGCAGGCCAGCCGACTATGCTTCCCGTTTGTCGACGCCCGCTGAAAGTGAATATTCAACGTAGAAACTTGAGGCCCTCACTGTTCTGCTTGCCACCAAGAAATTCATACTTGAGGCGGACAACCAAGCCCTCACTGAGGTGTTGCCATGACCTCGTAAAAGTGGGAGCACTGCCCATTGGGCAGTGCGGATTTTCATCTTTAAATTCTCCGTCAGGCGCATGAGAGGTCGTGAGAATGTGGTGGCTGACGCTTTTAGCCTGATGTTCAAGGAAGGGGGCACGAGTTGTTCCGCTGAGGACGCAGGCCGGTGGAGACGAGGTGCTTACCGGGGTGCCAGCCAGGCTTGTTTGCTCAGCTACTTGAGCAGGGGGAACGGGATTCGGATTTGGGGCTTATCAAGTGTCGTTAGGAAACTGTTGAAGACATCCCAGGATAAGCTGAAAAAAGGGATTCTCTGCTTCTGTACCAGCAATGATGGGCAGTGAAAGATTTGCCTGCCTCGGGTGTTGGTACTGGCTCTATTCCGATCATATCATCAGTCAGTCATAGGAGGGTATCTGGGCATTTACTAAACGATGCACAGGATTAAGGAGTGCCGGCCGGAGTGGCCGAGCGGTTCTAGGAGCTACAGTCTGGAACCGCGCGACCGCTGCGGTCGCAGATTAGAATCCTGCCTCCGGCATGGATGTGTGTGATGTTCTAGGGGACTGATGACCTGATATGTTAAGTCCCATAGTGCTCAGAGCCATTTGAACCACTTTTGTTATGTATCATACTGAGTCCCAGGGTAAGTGTGATAGTTCTCTGCCATGGACCAATTTTATATTTAATGCAGCAAATCATGAACTCATGAGGTCACCCTAGCAACTCTTATTGTCGCTTATCCATTGAATTTTCCGTTGTCTAGCGTGTGGTCGACTGCGGACTTGTTGCCTCGGGAGATCATCCCTGAAGTTATTAGAGACAGCTGGCGTCAGGCTAGGAATAACAAAGAAATGGCCCACAAAAGAGAAGCGGCACGGTACAACCGCAGCCGATGTCCAGTGAACTTCGAGGTCGGGAACTTGGTTTCTGTTAAGAGATTCTGAGGGACGAGGTGGTGGAAAGAAAGCTTTAGGTAACGTGGTGCGACGTTTTGCGGGCCCATGGCACGTCCTCGAGTGGTTCCACCAGACTAGTTTCAGATATTTGTAAACCATACCCTGGAGTTTGATTTTTGGGGAGGGGCTGAGTCGATAGGTCGCGTCCAGGCTGCAAGTGCGCTGATCACTGGACAGACGAGGCGCGGGTGCGGCTACGGGTGCGGTACTGAGTCTCTGGCCGCCACCGCTCTCCCGCTCTCTTGGTGCTGAACCGTCGCGCAGGAAGGAAGTAGTGTCGAAAGCAGGTGGTCCAGAGTGCCTCATCTCTGACATACGAAACGACAGTGACATCGCCAGAATAATACAGTAAGTAGTGCAGCCGATATTGTATCGAACACACTGCATGAAGAACACAAGCACGAAAACCCGCATGGAAGGAGGCGTAGGCAAGCACAAACAACACACCAAACCACGTGACAGGACACAAGCAAGATGACAATTCCAAAAACCGAGAGAGAACGAATACACTAAGTGAATTTGACTCAGATGGGATCAACACTTAAGGGACCCAAACCAACAACACATGACACTGGATGCCATACTAAAGTAAAAAAAGCACAACAGGCAGTAACAATCATAAAACAACCAAAACCAGACACAATCAGTGACACCGCATACTAATACTCTAGTAATAAGGTAACGTCACTTGAGAGGAGAAGGCTCGAAGAGCTTTCATTCCGACGTCTCCTCCTTAACATCACATTGCATATTGTTTAAAATATGCTGTACACAAGTAGTAATGTATTGATTGTCTTATTATATGTAGAAAAAAGTATATTCTCTTCTTTATGTAAAGCTACAATCAATGTATTTTATATACACTGAAGAGCCAAAGAAGCTGGTACTCCTGCCTAATATCGTGTAGTTCCCCCGCGAGCACGCAGAAGTACCGAAACACGATGTGGTATGGAGTCGACCAATGTCTGAAATAGTGGTAGAGGGAATTGACACCATGAATCCTGCAGGTCTGTCCATAAATCAGTAAGAGTACAAGAGGGTGAGATCTCTTCTGAACAACACGTTGCAAGGTATCCCAGATACGCTCAATAATGTTCATGTCTGGGGAGTTCGGTGGCCAGCGGAAGTGTTTAAACTCGGAGGAGTGTTCGTGCAGCCACTCTGTAGCAATTCTGGACGTGTAGGGTGTCGCATAGTACTGCTGGAATTGCCCAAGTCCGTCGGAATGCACAATGGGCATGAATGGATGCAGTTAATCAGAAAGGATGGTTACGTACGTGTCACCTGTCAGAGTCGTATCTAGACGTATCAGGGATCCTATATCGCCCAAACTGCACACGCCCCACACTATTACAGAGCCTCCACCAGCTTGAACAGTGACATGCAGGATCCATGGATTCATGATGCTGTTTTCATATTTGTAGACGTCCAACTCCTCGATACATTTTGAAACGCGATTCGTCCGATCAGGCAACATGTTTCCAGTCATCAACAGTCAATGTCAGTGCTGACGAGCCCTGGCGAGGAGAAAAGTTTTGTTTCGTGGAATCATCAAGGGTACACGATTGGCACTTTGTCTCCGAAAGCTCTTACGGAAGATGTTTCGTTGAATGGTTCGCACGCTGACACTTGTTGATGGCCCAGGACTGAAATCTGCAGCAATTGGCGGAAGGGTTGCACTTCTGTCATATTGAACGATTGTCTTCTGTCGTCATTGGTATCGTTCTTGAAGGATTTTTTTCCGGCCGCAGCGATGTCGGAGATTTGATGCTCTACCGGATTCCTCATATTCACGGTATACTCGCTACCTCAGAGACGCTGAGACCTATCGCTCGTGCGTCGACTGTAACACCAAATGATTCAAATGGCTCTGAGCACTATGGAACTTAACTGCTGTGGTCATCAGTCCCCTAGAAATTAGAACTACGTAAACCTAACTAACCTAAGGACATAACACACATCCCGGCGCAGGATTCGAATCTGCGACTGTTGTAGTTGCGCGGCTCCGGACCGAAGCGCCTAGAACCGCTCGGCCACAACGGCCGGCCATATCTCTGTATTTGAATACTCATGCTTATACTAGTTTCTTTGGCGCCTCAGTGAATAAACCATATTTTCTGTGTAAACTATGAAACTAAAAATGTAATATATTAAGTTATTTAAGGGAGACTGCAGTCAAGAAGCAATGAAGTAGTACTAACAAATTAGAACCATAAATGTATTCTTCATGGAAAGGTAAAATTTATGTATTCCATGTATGAAATGTTCAATCAGCATATAATCTGTATCTAAGGTATCACACAAAATATACCACAACTACCGACAATCAGTCAAACAAACAACTACTGTACATCATGTAGTGTCCTGATATGCAACACTCCAAGTAATATATGAACACGTACATAACGCCGCAAAGATACATAAATACAAACCATTTCAGGCGAGAATAGCTCGAGGTTGTACAGAGACCTTCTCACCTGAAATAAGTAGAAAAAGGCTATTACCAACTAAGCTACATCCACATGTCGTATATCACGTACTTCTACATCTTGCAACTTATTTTCGCCACACTTATTGTATTACCTTTTTTGACATTTGGATGTGTAAGCTAAGAGAAATTTTTATATGTTACTTTCTGTATGTTATTTTAAATAGCATTAACAACTGCATACCAATAAGACTGTAATAATAATAAGTCTCTGCTGTTACATTTAAAAGCATCCGACCCACCTTGTATTTCAATGTGGTGGGTTACTCTGTACTGTTAATGAAATAAATAAATACATGAAATAAATGGATCTCTGATATGTTGCACTGGTTGTGTGGGCCGTTCCGGGGAGTCGTGAATTTGTCGCTGTGCCAGGGCATCGGACATGTAGGGTGTGCGTTGGTGGAAGTTGGAAAACAGCGAGTCAGAGGAGCCGAACGGCGGGAGGGAGGGGTCAGCCGGCAGCAGGCGCGGCCGACAACTTGCAGCCGCAAGCAGCATACAGCCAGCCTTGGTTTACGAGATCGGCTGAGCAGCTTCTGGAACATTTTGCAAGAATTCAGTTTCATCCTAGCACGGTTTTCATGTCAAGCAGTTCTGCTTGTGCTCCTCCGCCGCTGTGTTTGTCTAAGTGCAAGCTTGCTTGTGTATTAAGTTTGTGAAGCGAACTTTTCTGACTTGCGAGCTGTTGTCATTGCTACTGGAACCCGTCGTCGCATTTGGCTAAGTTCAGTCTCCCGTGGGGAAAAATCTTCCTAGTGTCTTTATTAGTTATTGATTTACTGTTTTCACCCCGATGTATATGCATATTATCATTCTGCTGCATTTCAATTTTGATGTTTCTAACTGGATGTCTTATTTTATAGCGCTGAAATTTAACTATTGCCTTCTTAGCACTCATGTGGGAGTTTTTAACTGAATATTATCTAACCTTTTGTTTGTTTCTCATATAAGGAGCGTTCTGTTGGTCATGCACCAGTAATTGCACTTCCTCTCATACGTTTGGGTACTCTCATGGTTGCTGAATTCTTGCTCAAGATCGGGAGTATTGATTGAGGTGTGGACGTTGTGTTTAATACATATACTGGCTTTGAACTGTGGAGAGAATAATAAAGTGCTGTGGGTCATTGGGGTCGGCATATTGCTGCAGTATGACTACAAGTGTCTGTTCTTTGCACTTTGTGTGTTTTGGAAGCAGTCGATTTGTGAGTCTCGGCCACAGTACTGTAGGGCGTGTCGGTCCCCGGTGACGTCAGGGCCAATCTTGGTTACGAGTCGATCTGAGGCCTTTGTACCTCATTTCAGAAATCTGTTATGCTTTATTAGTGTGTTTTGGTTTGTTGTTTAATTCGGTGTATTTAAAGCGCTTTTTCCTCTGCTGAAACTCGAGTGGCTGTATTGCTGATGAAAGCCGATATGAGATTAGATATTTTAATTGTGCTGCAATTTTACCATTGAATATTTCACAGTTGATTTAAAGCTAATCTCTGTTCAGTTTAAAATTTAATTGACCAATGTTAAACTAGAAATTTGTTTCTTGATATTTAAATATACACTATTCAGTCTGAAGTTTAACTGGCCGTTCCTGTAATCTTAAAGAAAAGACTGCCTTGCTTCTTGACCGCGCTTCTTTTAAAGTAGTCTTCTGTTGTTAATAAATGCTGTTCAGTGTTGTTGTCCACAACAAATGGCGTTCAGAGTATTTTTTAATGTCCGCTACTGCCTCCCTCCAACAGACTGCCATATTCATTTCCTCTCCCTATCGCGCTATCGTGCCTCGAAGTCACAGTCAGCACAACAAACATATCGCTTCACAGTTCCTGCTCGAACACCGGCGGGGAAGCCAGTGCGCCTCTCGAAGAAATGCACGAAGTTTTGGAGCGTTTGGGCGGCGGACGTACGTCGCACCCACCCACCCGTTTCGCAGCCTACGTGACAGGTTTTCTTTCGTAGGTGAAAACGGTATTGTCAAGAAGGCTCACGGGAAAAAGCATCGTCGGGCCTACTTGTGAAAGGTGAAGCATGCTCTCTCCTCTGCAAAAAATAATTACCGGCGCCCTGTCAGGACACGATTCGGCGAAAGTGCCGTAAAACTGGCGCCGGCCCCTGACTCGAACTGCCTCCCCGCAGGACGCTGGCCACCCCTCTGCTGCTGGAGCACGTCCGCCGCCGTCCCACCCACAGGGGGGAGGCGTCCTCCGACACTCCTCGCCCGTCGCCCAGCAGGTGTGCGGACATTTGCCACCAAATTTCGAGACTCAGTAAAACTTCGCCAATCTTGGAGATATTGCGCTCGTCTAAATTATACGTGCCTTTTTCGGTGCTCCTGCAGCAGCTTACTGTCGTGTTTTGTGTACCATGGGGGTCAGTGCCGTCTCTTATTAATTTATTTGGTATGAATATTTCGAGTGCTGTTGATACTATTTCTTTGAACTTAAGTCACATTTGGCCTTCACTTACATAGTTTGGAAGGATTCGACACTGTCTACTAGAAAGACGTCACCTGAATTTTTAGTTGCTTTTGTAAATATATATATATTCCGTGTTTAGTTTTGGTGAATTTCTTCGTTACGGAACTGAGCCTCGCTACGACTGCGTGTTCACTAATCCCCGAATCCGTCGTGATGCTCAGGATTATTTGTGGCTAAGAGGTCAAGTTTCTTTTCGTAACCATTTACAATTTGAATGGTCTCGTGAACTAATTGTTCAAAATAATTTTATAAAAAGCATTTAGGACAATTGTGTAAGTTGTTTTCTATCTACAGTAGGGTCTGAAAATGTATTTTTGTCAACATACGGAAGGTAGATTGAAGTCACTGCCAACTATAATTGTATGAGTAGGGTACCTATTTGCGATGAGACTCGAGTTTTCTTTGAAATGTTCGGCAACTGTTTCATCTGAGACCGGGGGTCGGTAAAAGGATCCAGTTATTAATTTATTCCGGTTGTCGAATATAACCTCTGTCCATACTAAGTCACAGGAACTACCTGCTTCAATGTCGCTTGTGAGCTGGAACACACATTACATTATTTTTCCTCTAGTTGTGCTTTTTGTTTCTGTTGTAGTGGAGATCATTACAATTACGGCTTTTCCTTCCAAAACCTAGGATGCTTAGTCTCTGACCCTTAAATACCTGAGCTAAACAATGTAGAACAACAACGTACGTTATTACTTCATTTCCTTATTTCTAACATTTTAAAATTGTACGTCGACTTTAGATAACCTGTCAATCATAGATGTTCTTACCTCTGTTTATGAGCGCACTTTCAGTGATGTTTTGAACATTGTCCCGCTGCACTTTATTAACTAATGTTTCGCCGCAAGGGATATCGGATTTTAGAGAGTAAATTAATATAGAGTATGTCGTTCTTCTTTTCAAACATTCACATACCCATTTCTTCTTTCCTTATCGCCTTTTGGGCATGCAGTTGCAGTAATTAAAGTAGGCACAAATGCAGCGATCAAAAAGAAATGATTAGCGTACATTCGCATTCTCTTTATATAGTTCCTTTCTTGTTGCTCCCATGGCGATGGACTGTTTCTATCGCAATCAGTAAGCGTGAAAGGAAGCTACCGTACAGACAGAGGGATCTATATTTATACTTGGCAGGACTAATTACATACTGACATAATCGTCGGAATTGCTTTCGTTTCCCAAAAGATATAAATATTTCGATTTCGGAAAAGAAGCTCTGTATTTTGCCCAGATGTCGAAGAAGAAGGTCCCTCACGTACTGGTTGTATCGAGTAAGATGTGGAGACCGTGGTTTGAAAGCGGACAGAAGAAATACGAGGAAGGGCGTCCCTTACCTGAGGGATCGCTACCTGGCGAAGGGGAAAGTGTGGCAAATGTCCGGCGTGGCAAATGTCCGGCATTCGCCCAGCATACCGAAGCACATTCCACCGCATTTGCGACATAGCCTGCCATAAAGTTGCTGTTCTGCTATCTACGCCAGCAACGGATGCCGTCCCCAACAGCTGGCTCCGTTGGCGATGAGGAAAAGCGTTTCCGACAAGAGCGCAATTTCGTAACCTCTATAGACAGCGTGCAGAACTACATTACTGTTGTGTCGGTTACCGTAGGATCAGAACCGACACACACAAGGAAGAAGAGAAGTTGCGATGATCAGTAGAAGGAATCCTAAATCGTCTGTACAAAACACTTTGCGAAAGCAGAATAAACGTAGCTTCCCTTTCTGAAGTGACTGCCTGTTCGTCCTGCTTGTAAGTACGTTAGTCTTGCAGAACGCAGGCTAAGTATCGTGTTCCTGTTATCCAGTACTGATGCTCACGAAGACAGATCGAACTGGGCCGACGAGCGTTGACAGGGGGCCCTGGACTCTGGTCTGCTGGGAGGTGGGCGCTGCCCACTCTTTCCGTCGGTGTGCGCGTCAGCGCCTTCTCGACGCCGTTTCGTGGCGCTGCGCTGGTCGTCGTGCAGCCGATGCCTCAGGACTGCACACAAAATGCTGCACCACTGTCGTGTAGGGAGCTATCTTACAACATTGGCGGGTGGGGGGTGGCAAGAAGCTGGGTGGCACGAGGAGCTGCGTGCCGCAGCTGGGACTGAATACGAGCCCCCGGCCACGCCCTGAAATGCGTCCTGCGCTTCGAGGGAAACGTAGGCCGGATAACGTCCGGATGGGTCCAGGTCCATCGAATCCTCAGGCAGTGCCCAACAGGACCCAGCGGACGGCCGCGCTGGATGCAAGATACCGGTAGAATACAAATATGGGGACGGAAAATCTGCGGGAGAATTTCGCAATCGACAAGTACGCATCTGGTTCTGGTGGCGGCGCAGTAACCCAGCAGGAATTCAATTAAATACACGCGAGCGCCCAAATTTCGTACAATCGTTATTTTCCAGCTCCTGCTCCGACCAAAAACTCTGTGGACCGTTGGGCGGTGGTGCCTCCCGTGTAGGAGCTGCGACGGGGGCGGACTGTCGGGGGCCGTGAGCGGTAAGTTGCCTGGAGGAGCAGCAGCGCGTCTGGGGGGCACCTAGCTCGTTCATCTGTTGCTTGAAAGCACGCACAAATCACACAGCTTCTCCGAACGACTGAGGGTGAAACGGAGCACTGATAACGTGACTTATACCTTTGGCTGTACAAAACTGTTCAAAGTCCTGAACCACAAACTGTGGCCCGTTGTCGGTAACCAAAACTTCAGGCAAGTCTTCCAAGCAAAAAATGATGACAACGCCTGAATCACACTACGCTATGTAGCCGAGTTCATTGCACTGCAAATAGATATTTTATAAAAGAGTCCACAGCAATAAGCCACTGAGTGTTCCAAAAGGGACCAGCAAAGTCAGTATGCACGCGAAAAAGCCCCTGAGACTTTGGCCATCATGAAAACGTTTGCTGCGAGACCGATAAATTTTCAGCACAAGCGCCATTCGGTGACATCTGTTTAATGTGGGCGTCCATAACTCTGTTCTGTACGTACAATTCCCCCATATCACTGGTGGAGCAATGGACACACATCTTTTTGCAACCCTTTAGAAATAATCACACGCGAATGTTCAGACTCATTTTGCAATAAAATCACACAGTGTTGAACGGAGAGGCTAAGCCGATGAGCAAAATATCGGCGCACAAAAGAATTCTGAATCTTTTCCGCTGAACGAGCCCATCAGTACGGATGTAATGCAACGAAAAGTTCAAGTCAGCGTCTGCTCTCGTGGCCTGTGCAATTTTCCTACAGTGTAGAGGAAACGTCTGAAGAAGTTCGGTGTTCTGCGCATAAATGTGGCAACAAGATGCGGCAGTTGCATCGAATTCTGAAGGAAGGCGAGACAGGGTGTCACCATTTGCATGCTCCGACGTGGGCCGGTACAACATTTCGTACTGATTCTGTGACAATAAAATGGTTCAAATGGCTCTGAGCACTATGGGACTTAACATCTGTAGTCATCAGTCTCCTAAACTTAGAACTACTTAAACCTAACTAACCCAAGGACATCACACACATACGTGCCCGAGGCAGGATTCGAACCTGCGACCGTAGAAGTCGCGCGATTCCGGACTGAGCGCCTAGAACCGCTAGACCACCGCGGCCGGCTCTGTGACAATAACAAAGCTTTGTAGCTTCTGAGTCGAGTGCGGCGGAACAGATTTGGATGGATGAAACGAAGACTGTAGTGGCTTACCGTCTGTTATTAGCTAAAACTTCCGACCAAACAGGCAATGGTGAACTTTGTCACGCCATAGATAATAGCGAGAGCTTCCTTCTCCATTTGGGAGTAATTCCAGTGAGTCATGGTCAATAACTTGGAGTGGAAGCAATCAACCTGTCCTGTCAACCGAATCTGTACGAGAGCACAGCTCCTATTCCGTAGGAAGAGGAGTCCACTATCAAATCCACAGGCTTGGCGGGATCGAGATGAACAAGCAGCTTGTCACTCAGCAACATATTTTTAAGTTTCTGGAATGCATCCTGACACTCTTTGGTCCAAACAAAAGGCACATTCTTTCGGCGAAAACGATGAAACGGAGCCACGATGTCGGCTGCGTTAGATGTAAACCAGATATACGAGTAATATGTCAACTCCCCGAGAACTGACCGCAATTCTGTCACGTCTCGGAGGCCAGGGGGGTCCCAGATGGCCAGCAAATATGTTTGAAGGGGATGAACACACTAGCTATTAAGAACATGAATTTCAGCCTGAAAATGGCACATTTTTGCTGGCTGTACTTCAAACGTGAAGCTGAAAGTACTTGAAAAAAAGAGTATGAAGGTTACTGATATATTCATCCGGTGTGCTGCCTGACACTAAAATATAATCCGAGTTATTTGAACACAATGGAACTTTTGCAGTAAGCTGTTCTAAGTGGCGTTGGAATATGGCGGACGCAGAAGCACTGAAAAAGTGTAAGCGCCAAAAACTGAACAACGCCAAACGTGTATTGACCACGAACATTTTCTGAGACGCCTCATAGAGTGGATTTGCAAATACGCATCGCGTAAGTTAATTTAAAAAAAAAAAATGGCACCCTGCAGGAAGCCTGTCCATGAATTCCTGAGGGCGCGGCTAGAGGGAGAAGCCCATTGACTATCCTGGATAGGAGCAATAACGCCATTCCAGAATGAGATTTTCACTCTGCAGCGGAGTGTGCGCTGATATGAAACTTCCTGGTGGATTAAAACTGTGTGCCGGACCGAGACTCGAGGTCCCGAGTTCGAGTCTCGGTTTGGCACACAGTTTTCATCCGCCAGGAAGTTTAATAACGCCATTGTCTTGCCATTCTTTAAGTCACTTGCACCTTTGTCTTTATGAGCACGAGGCACGGGACGCGCCGGAAGAAAGTTAGGTTGAGCATTGTCCTTCATTGTATCGTGCGCGACAAAATTATTTGCTCTGCGAAGTACTTCACAAAATAAATTAGGAAACTTCTCAATCAACTGAGTAACACTGTCTTTCGGACTGAAAACAGAATCCGAAAGTACATTGTTCTGAATACGAAGACCAAACATATCAAGTGAATCTACCCCAAAAATATTTACACAGTCTCACGAACGCAAAATTGTAAATGACGCTGTTCTGGTGTGAAACTGGAACGTGGGAGGCGAACCACTGGTACCAAGGGCTGGAATGTCCAGACCGTTACACGCAGTGAGTTGCGTGCAAAATGTTGCCAACTGTGAGGTGCCCAACTTTACATAAATGGCACAATTAAGCGATGTAACGAAAGCGCCATTGTCTAACTGAGCCGCACACAGCGTCCGGCAATGACTAAGCACAGCACTTGGGCGGGGTGAAGTCACATCATTACTAGCACCGTTAGACGTTGTGGAGAAAATTACATTCATTGAGCGGAAAGATGCTCCGTGGTTATGAGAGCGAACGTTTTCAGGTTGCAAGCACAAAGACAATACATGTCGTGGCTTTTCACAAGTGAAGCAAGTCGCGTTCCACGAAGGGCAGTGTCGTCTTTTATGAATGGAAAAGCAGCGGGGACATGATTTCACAGCAGACGTACGCGCTGACACTTGTTTACTCTGACCCCGGTGCAGAGCCCTATTTGTGCGCGGTGGTTAGCATTACACTGCAGACGGGAGCTACCTGAAAGTTTTCCAGAACGCTACCACACGAGTCCTGATGTTCATTAATTTGCAACACTTGTTTCAATGTAGGATCAGAATGTCTGAGAATTTGTTCACGAATCTTACAGTCTGATGCACTGTGCGTAGTTACATCTCGAATCATTGTGGACTGTGCACAGCTACACTGAAAACGACACTGTCGTGTCAAACCCTGAAATTCAGTGATCCACTGACGGTACGTCTGTTCTGGCTTTTTCGAGAGTCTAAAGAGCTTCTAACGGGCTGCAGCAACATGTACCTAATCCTCGTAATACTTAGTGAGGGAAGAAAATAAATCTTCAAAAACCAGCACCTCCGGCCTACTAGTCGGGAATAACTTCTGAGCGACGCAGTAAACTCCCGTGCCGGCCGTTAACAAGAAGTAAGAAAGTTTCACACTAGGTTCCGCTTGATGTGGAGCACAATGAGCCCAGTACTCGTTACATTCCTGTTGTTGTTCACTGAACGTTGGGAACGGTGCAATACAGGGAGGTGGCGCCGCGGATGTGGCTGCCTGCTGCGGAGACGTTCGTGCAGCAGCAGCTTGTGCATTAATGCTCTTCCGGACGGCCGTCGTTGACTGCAATATTTGGTGGTTCTGAAACTAAATAAATTGCATTTGATCCAAGCGCGCAGCAACCGAAGGCGCAGGCGAAGGCGGTGTAGGAGGCCTGTATAACGGGGGGAGCGCTGCTACAAATTGTAGGTATAAGCAAGGCAAAGGAAAGAACAATTAGTAGCAATGGGCCTGTGAGATAAAAGACAGAAATATTAGTGACAGCGAATGCAGCGTCGGTTCTGGAATCCTCGTCGCCAGATGTCTTGTCGGCTACTGTGGGAGTCAGCCCGGACACAAACAAGGAAGGAGACAAGCTGCGATTGCCGGTGGCAGGAATCCAAACTCATCTGTACAAAACACTTACTAATCAGAAGAACAGTCTATTTCCAAAAAGAAAATAAACGTAACATCTCTTTACGAAGTGACTACCTGGCCTCCTATTTGCAAGTACTTTAGTCTTTATTACTACTCGCAGATAGCAGGGTAAGTATTCCTATTATTCAGTACTGATGATCATGCAGACTGCGACCGAACTGGGCCGACAGGCGACGTGCGGCTGATCAAAGCAGCGCCTGCCAGGAGGTGGGCGCCGCGCGCTCCCTCGGCCGGCGCGCGGCCCACCGCCCTCTCGACGCCGCCGCGTGCCGCTGCGCTGGTCGGCGTGCAGCCCTTGCTCCAGCACTGCGCAGTTACACTCAGACCCGAGCCCAATCGATGACAGTCCTCCATACTTGTCATTGCTTTGGCCACTGTGTCTCCTTAATGTCACATAAGTACTGGTCAAATAGGTCATCGTTTTCCCACCTATTGTCCGCGAACCCCAGCAGGTTTGCAAAATGTTTCGAGGGTTTCGCTAAAAATTTCTTCCACAATAATATTCATTACTATTATTTTAAAATTAATTTAACTGTACAATGCTCTTGTTACGTATGTTTAACATCGGGAATTTATCACACAATACATCAACATTTCCCACGAATGCCTGATTTGCAGTTATGTTACAACGACAGGAATGCATTTGATTTCGCTGCAATGCAAATTTAGTCTGCCAACTTCTTTGTGTTCTAACACTATCAACAACAGTACCGCGTCCCCACTAAGGAACGGTTACATGGCGGTCATGCCCTTCGTGTTCAACAATAGCCTACTTCTTCTTTCCTTGTGGGAAATGCAGTAAGCTGTCAGATCTGTACCAGAATAGTTTCCGTTCCCGTTAAAATAGATAACTGGGTGAAAAGCTGAAGTTTGAACAGGGTTCAACGAAATCGCAAGTTATTGTTGTGTTAACAGGTCATCCACCTCCTAGTGATGTGCGTCAATCCGGCCAAAATGAACCGTGTGTAAGTAAAGGAGACTACGATGATAATTGCATTAGCTTTGGATTTTCACATATAACTGACAAGGACATTCCAAGACCACAGTATGTTGATTTGACGAAAATCTTGCTAACAGCAGTCTGAAACTTTCTCCAATCAAACGTCATTTAGAAACTAAACACCCCACCCGCGTAAACAAATCTGCTGATTTCTGTACACGAAATGCTAACGAGTGGAAAAATGATTTAAGTACTTTTGTTTCCGCTGCAAATAGTGATAATGAGAATGCTCGCGACGCGTCTTACCGTGTTAGCTACAGAACTGGTAAAACTGCAAAACCTCATTCAATAGCTGAAGATTTATTGCCGCCACGGTGTAGTACAATGCATGCTTTTATAGTCTTTCACGAAAAGATTAGTATGGCAGCACTGTCCGAGATATGGTCAACTACCCCGTATTAACGACAAATCAAATTACGACGAAAATGAAATTTTTGGAGGAGTTCGTCGCAGTCCTCCTTTTGCGATTCAACTTGGCGAATCGACTGATGTTGCCAATTTAGCCATTTTGAAGCCTTTCGTTCGTTATAGTAGCAGGGAGTCTGTAGAGGAAGAGCTACTATTCTGCAGACATTTAAAGGAGACAACTAGAGGAGGAGGTGTATTTAAGTTAACCGATGAATACTTCCGCGAAAATTCAATACGCTCGACACGCTCGGGAGGCGTTTGTTCAGATGGCGCGGAATCTATGACTGGGTGCTATGTTGGGTTCCTTGCCAAAGTGAAATCTGTGGCGCCGAACGCTTCATCGCCACATCGCTGCACTCAAAGACAGGCTCTTCTGTCTAAACGCATGACCGTTGAATTGAAAACTGTGCTGGGCGATACAGTGAAAGTAATTAATTTTGTTAAGACTCGTCCTACAAATTCCCGCATCTTTGCAGTGCTTTGTGAGGAAATGGGAGGCTTTTATAAGAAGTTTATTGTCTAACACTGAAGTTAGGTGCTTACCTATTTACAGACCGTACGATCTTAAAGATGAAGTTTATGTTTTTTCGCAAACCATGTCTCTCACAAAGCAAAATGCACGGAGGATGAAATCTGACAGTTCTAGACTTCAGCTTATTTGACAAAAATTTTCTCAAAAATTAACAGTTTCAACTTATCTCTCCATGTGTCAAATACAAACGTTTATGTAGTGCAAGACCATACAGAACTATTCATTAAAAAACATTATTTTTGCGAAACATGTTTCAATAGGGATCAAACCGAGTGATTTGATACACTTCGCGATTCCTGTTGGAAAATCATTTTTCTTTGTACAAAATGTCAAGAACAAGGTAAAAGAACATCTGAAGAGTGTGGGGTCCAGCCCACTCGTCTCTTACAGGGTGCTTAAAGGATGCTGCCTTCTCGGATAGCTATACAACAATTCAAGCAAATCACTTTAATAGGTTTTATTACAATAAAGAAGATTGACAATACTTAGCTTTGTATTTACAACGAGTTGTCGCAAGCGATGGGCAACACGCAAACAGTCCGTGTCGTTCACTATACACAATGTCCATGTAAGCATTCACAAAAAAATGGTTCAAATGGCTCTGAGCACTATGCGACTTAACTTTTGAGGTCATCAGTCGCCTAGAACTTAGAACTAATTAAACCTAACTAACCTAAAGACATCACACACATCCATGCCCGAGGCAGGATTCGAACCTGCGACCGTAGCGGTCTCTCAGTGCCAGACTGTAGCGCCTAGAACCGCATGGCCACTCCGGCCGGGAAGCATTCACACCCGCTCATAAGTCACTCCTGTCGTTAATATCACTGTTCAGCTAGGCCTCTCTGTTAGTGGTCGTCTTCTACTGGCAGCAGCGGCGCCTATATCCTCTCCTTGTAGGGAGAGGCCGCTCCTGTTAGCGCTCTATTGGCTGGCGTCGTCTCACAGCCTTCTCTGCTCTTGCATTCTTCATCTTCGTGCCATCGCTTGTCGATGCGCCGGAACAGATGGACTTGGAAAAACCTTCAGAGAATATTTTCCTGCTATGTCCTATTATAATTGGATTCGCAATCCCTTAGAAGACCAACAACGGCTTTATTACCCATTTCATCCACATATTTGTGTGAAAAATCGTTTCCTTCACATTCCTATTTAAAAAATAAATACAGAAACTGATTATGTGCTGAAAGTGATTTGAGACTTTAACGTCTGTGGTTCCTGACGTTAAGGTTCTGTGCTAAGGAAAGCAGGGGTAACCTTCTCACTCAATTCCAAGGAAGAGGTGAGTAATTACAATGTAAACTTGCATTTACTATTGCGACTAGCTGTAGACGGTGAGTAACCTTTAAGCTGTAACTAGAGTATCCCTGTTGACTGGAATGAAATTTTATGCGTGAATACTGTATGTATATTAAAAACCTAGGGGTTCACCCAGTTCAGATCGTTGTAAAAAGGGATCGAGAGTCAAAAAAGGTTGACAACTGCTGAACTTGGTGAATGAGAGACGAGCACTAAAGACTAACCACAACTTTTCTGTTATGTTAATAAAGAGAAATCCCTGGAAACAGTAACTAACGTAAAATTCCCGTGCGGAACAGCTGAAACGATATACCTCTACATCTACATCGATACTCCACAATCCACCGTACGGCACATGGCGGAGGGTATCTTGCACCATTACTAGTAACTTGCTTTCCTGTTCCACTCGCAAATAGAGCGACGGAAAAAAGGACTGTTTATATGTCTCCGAATGAGCCCTAATTTCTCGTATCTTATCTTAGTGCTCCTTACGCGCAGTGTATGTTGGAGGCAACAGAACTGTTCTGCAATCAGCTTTAAATACTGACTCTCAATAGCATTCTTCCCTTCAGCGATTCCCATTTGAGTTCCCGAAGTATCTCCGTAATATTTGGGTGTTGTTCGAACATAACAGTAACAAATCTAGCAGCCCGCCTCTGAATTGCCTCGATGTCTTCCTTTAATCCGATTTGGTGCAAATCCCAAACACTCGAGCAGTACTCAAGAATAGGTCGCACCAGCGTCCTATATGCGGTCTCCTTCACAATGAACCACAATTTTCCTAGAATTCCCACAAAAAACCGAAGTCGATCATTCGCCTTTTCTATCACAATCCTCACGTCGTGGTTGCTTCTCATATCGGTTTGCAACGTTACATCCAGGTATTTAAACGACGCAGCAGTGTCGTGCAGGGCATTACTGATGCTGTATTACGGATTGGGTTTTCCTACTCATCCGCATTAACTTACATTTTTCTACATTTATAGTTAACTGCCATTTATCACGCCAACTAGAAATTTTGTCTAAGTCATCTTGTGTCCTCTTACAGTCACTCAACTTTGACACCTTACCATACACGATAGCATCATCATCAAACAACAACAGATTGCTGTCCACCCTGTACGCTAAATCATTTGTGTACGTAGTGAGTAATAGCGGTCCTATCACACGCCCTGCGGCACACTTGTCTCTCATAAACACTCGCCGTCGAAGACAGTAGACTGGGTTCTATAACTTAAAAGTCACATATCTGTGAACCTGTTCCATATGCCGCATCTTCTTTATCAGTGTGCACTGGGGCACTGTTCAAACACTTTCTAGAAATGTAGAAATATGAAATCTGCCTAATGCCCTTCATCCATAGTTCGCAGTATATAATATGAGAAAATGGCAAGGTGAGTTTGGTATGAGCGATTATTTGTAAAAATATGCTGATTCATGAACACAGGCTTCTTGGTCTCAAGAAAATTTGTTACATCCGGACTGAGAATATGTTCGAGGATTCTGTAGCAAACCGATGTTAGGAATATTGGTCTGTAATTCCGCGGGGCCGTTGTTTTGTCTTTCATATACACAGGAGTCACCTGCGCTTTTTCCAGGCGGTTGTGGCTTTACACTGGGCGAGATATTCGCAATAAATGCAAGGTAAGTAAGGGGCCAACGTCGTAGAGTACTCTTGTAGAAACCGGACCGGGTATCAGTCTGGACGTGGCGACTTACTGCTTTTCAACTCCTGCATTTGTTTCTCTATGCCAGGAATGCTTATTACTATGTCGTCCATACAGAAGTCTGTTCGATGGTCAAACGACGGAATGTTTGTACGATTCTCCTGTGTGAAGTTTAAGGCTTCGTCATTCGTTGTGCTATCTTCAACTGTCACACCAGACTGGTCAACAAGTGACTGGCTAAAAGCGTTAGATCCACCAAGCAATTTTACATGAGACCAGAAGTTTCTCTCGTTCTCTGCCAGTCTTTTGCTAAGGTATGAGGGTGGTTATCGTATGCTTCACGCATAGATCTTTTCTGAGATGCACGAAACGCTACTAATCTTTGCTTGTCGTCATTTGTGCGTTCTCTTTTGAACCGAGAGTGCAACAGCCTCTGCTTCCTCAGCATTTCCCGTCTCCTTAATCCACTTACTAGGCACATAAATGTTCCAGACCATGATTTACAGTCTGCTTAAACTAGGCCCGTAATTCCGCTACGTCCATCTGAATGGAACTAAGAGATGTCATATCATTGCCTAAGTAAAATGCTAACAACTGATTATCTGCTCTTTCTAGCAGAAACCCTCTCCTAGCCTTCTTAACAGATTTATTAAGTTTAGTAACCATAGTTGATATAATGGCATCATGATCGCAAATTCCCGTTTCTGTACTGACGTTGTCGGTAAGGCCCACGCTATTTGTAGCCACAAGCGATGTAAATTTGAGTGTACATATAAAACAAAGAGTAGAAGAAACACATTTTAGTCTTAGACTCGTTGAGGCAAATCTTTTAAGGATTTGTAAATTATTCGTGAAAGAAGTGGCTTACTAAACACTTGTTCGACCATTCTCGATTATTGACAGTAAACAGCGCATCCACATCGTATAGGATTAATAAAAGGGCTGCAAAAGATTCTATGAAAAGTGGCGATCAAGTGACCGTTTAGTAAGTTATAGGCATAACAGAGAAGCTGAATTGATTCTAGTGGCAGAATGTACAAGGTAAGGGGAATTGTTCATCACGGAAAAGTTAACTGGTAAAATTCTGGCCGACGTACTTGGAGCGAGGCGATGGGCGAAGAAAAATTATTTATGAAGCGTAATTTCGGAATTTCGAGGATCCGATGGTGCTGAATACACACTCCCACATAAAAGAGACTACCTTCCTGCGGTGGCCGGGAACACAACTCAGATCAGCTGCTTGGGAAGCAACCACGCTGGCAGTTGACCACCGTGGCATTGTGCTGCGCGCTACTTGCGCCTTGATGTGTAGGCTTCCCCCCCGCCGCCACAGCCCGAAGGTGACCGTGCTGCAGGCGCTGTCATCGCCAGGCGGAAGGCGGCCACGTCTGAACTGGGTGTGGGGAGCTGTTGCCAGGGTACGAAGAGCAGCACACCGTATTACCGTGTCCTATATATGTCTCGCGCAAACGAAGTTGGCAAGAAAATCAAAGAAATTAATGGTTTCACAGCTCTTTACCGACACTCATTTTCGCACGCACCGATCGTGTACGGTATAGGGAAAAGGGATGAGAGTGAATAGGGGATGATACTAGCAACAAAAGTAGCCTCGATCAGGAAAATTACGGTATATAGATACAGATGAAAAATTAGAGTCATATACAACATTGGGCGAAAGATTTGACAAGGGAGGTTGTCAGTTTTGATTTTATCCATAATGAGTAATTAGGTCATGGTTATGGAAGACAATGTATAAATTTTGGGCTCAACCAACTTTGTACTGTGTCAAAGAAAAACACACTAGGATTTACTCTTTTCTAAGGACAAGCCATCATCATAAGAGTTACTGTACATCAACCTCTAAAAGCGACCAATACAAAACATAAACAAGAATAATAAAAGCAACGTGGGTACTTCCGCTGCAGCAATGTCTTCTTAAGATGTACATCCTCATGACCATTAACTGATAAACGCTACACAAAGCAAGTCAGTTTTAGACTCAAGATGAAATGTAGTCTATTTCATCAGCTAACGGTGATGTGGACGTACAACTTAAGAAGACGCGGCTGCAAGGGAGATAGCCACTTTATTTCATTCTTATTGTTCTCGTTTATGTTTTATGTTGATCGCTTTTAGATGATATTCAACAGTAATTGTGATGATGAAGGCTTGACCTTTTGTACATTGTAAATGTGTGGTTGAGCTGATATTTTAACAGTCATTGAATTGTCAGCTTTTAAAGTCATTCATGAGACTCGTTAACCGTAATGAAAAGATGCCAATATAAACAGGGTGGACTATTTTAATCCATGATGGGACACAACTCACGATAGAGGTGATATACAGGAAAATATTTTAGATAAATGTCTTGGCTGGCAATGAGGGTCAGGCGTTGCTACTGAAACGTCCCCTTAGAAAAATTATACAAGACTGTGCTTTAACTGACACACATATTTTTAGCGCAACGCAATGTGACTTTCAGAAATCCCTACAAAAGAATGGCCCTGACTAACATTAACCTATGCATTTCACAAATCGCTTACCTCACAAAAATCTTGGTTACTCGAACTACTGCAATACAGCGAGCGCCACTACTGCCAGCTAATAAAAGATTCAAACTACTGATAGGGATAGTTAGCAAATGAAAGATATTAATAGAGAACAAACAATGTATTTACCTTAATAGTCATAATATATATAGCAGTTCATGACAAATTACAAAACTCCGCCATCTCTCTCCCCACATCCACCACTGCTGGCGGCTCACCTCCAACTGCGCAACGCTACGCGCTGTTCACATCCAGCTGCCGCTGCCCAACACTACAATGGCAGACAACAATGCAAACTAGCCACAGACTGCACACAGCACAGCCAGTGATTTTCACACAGAGCGCTACGTGGCGTTACCAATAAGAAAACCTAAACAGCCAACTTACATAGCCCCCATGCTCCCCACAAAAAATTTTACAAATTGTTTTGGGCACTGGCCAATACAGATTTGAAAAAAAAAATTTCATAATTACAGTAAGAAAGATATCAAATGCACACACTTATTGATGCAAAGTTGGTCAAAAGCTAAAATTTTCTCACAGTCCATAAAGACAGTCCTGATCATTCATCACAGTAACACTGCAGTGTTTTTCTCAAAGTCTGAGCAGTAAAAGAAAATGCACATGGAAGTAGTGGATTTCCATGCAGTCTTGAATAAGTGGTGTTGTCCTTCCAACGGAAAGACAGTGCTGACTCTCGACATGCAGACAGGTAATGGGCCACAACAGAGCAAACCCACCGTAGAGTCAGTCGAAGTTTTGAAGAATATTGGTAGGTATGTCATCACAGAGCAGACCCACTGTAGTCCTGGTAGAGAGTATGGTATTGGTGGGCCACCAAAGGTGCAGATCCACTACAGTCCTTGTAGAAATAATGGTGCTGATGAATCATCAAAGGTGTAGACCCACTGTAGTCCTTGTAGACATTATGGTACTGGTGTGCCACCGGAGGTGCAGACACACTGCAGTCCTTGTAGAAATAATGGTATTTCTGGGTCATCAAAGATGCAGACCCACTGCAGTCCTTGTAGAAATAATGGTATTGGTGGGCCATCAAAGATGCAGACCCACTGTAGTCCATGTAGAGACGGCCAGCAGCCATCTGTTGCGACTGTGCAGGTGCACATTCACCATCGAAGAGTCTTGCGGAGAATATAACAAGTCCATAAACCACCACTTGTGCACTCACAAAGTTTTTGGAATTGTCCTTAGAACTAGCAATGCTGTTATCCAGCCCTTGCTGAATTATTAACACACATGCAAACACTAACAGTCTCTACTTCTCACATATTGTCCATATACTATGACCAACAGAAATGTGTGCAGTGAAATGTAACTTACAAGTTAATAATATGATGAGCTGGTGACAATTACAATTTTACAACATGAGAATACAATTACAAAGATACAGAAAACATCATTAAAAGCATAGCAATACAGATAACATTTGTAGTAATACAGGCTTTACAAAAGAATAAAAATAAACATATACATCATTGTTACAGGAATTATGAGTACCTACATAAAAGATCAGAATAACTTTTGAAACATCTACTTAACACCTAAGCATTAAAACAGAACAGAATAAATAATGTCTAAACATCTTTACAAAGAAAATAACATATTATAAATGCAAATTATATTTGAGGATAACAGTATTCCTCATCATAGTGAATGTAGCTTAGTACTAGAACAGAAAAAAATTTCTATGAAACAGTACACAGAGACAGGAAGAAAAGAAATACACAAGGGTACACAAACACATAGCATAATAATACAAAAGGAAAGGACAGGGTTTGTTTTACTGCAGTATTTTGCAAACAAAACTTTCTTTACTTCTTGGAGATCTCCCTTCATTCATCATTATTCCCAAAAAGTCCTATCTACACCTGCTTTCTTTATTCTATTCATATTTCTTTCAAAATAATTATTTCTCAGTGCACAATACTCATTTTTGCCAAATCTGTTTCTTATATCTTCTCAATGCATTTCTTCCAATTCATCATAGTTAGTTTCTTATATAGTCTACCCCCTCTTAAGCTAACTTAAATCTACTGAGCTCAGATATATATACCAAGGGACGAGGCAACGCAGCAGCACATAAAACAATTAATACAAACAGCAATGAAAAAAAATGGAAATTGTCAGAGCAAGCTGCAATAAATCTAAATAACCATCTATGCAACATTATAACTAATATGAGCCAATGTGCAGCAACAAGAAAAATAAACCAGTAGTAAAACTAGATTAACAGAGTAATACAAAGTGAAATTTAATAGCACTATGCCTGGCAAGCAGCAGCAGTAAATGCTATAACGTATACCTAAGCATGACAAAGCTCAAGCAGAAAAAATAGTACACTAAAGACAACAATGCAGATAAGGGTAATGTATAATCGCATCTTAATGTCTATGTAATTAAAGTGGTGCACCACAAGAAGTTATTCTACCAAAAAAGTTACCAAGTACTTGAAAAGAAAATGATATATGCAGTTACTGTTATTAGTCCCTTCTTATTGTTCTTTCCATTCCAAGAGCTCCTTTTTCGAAGAATGTGGGTCATAAAATAATTATTTAATAGATCTGTTGACAGAAAGTGTTCACATTAGCAAATGCATTTAATTGTACTTTATGAAACCAATGCTGCAAGACAGCTGGAAACCAGATATCAAATGAAATAAGCAACTATGTACAAAGTAAAGCATAAACTAATCATTCAGTAGCCATGAGGCATTTCATAAGTTAGTAGAAATTCACTCAATTCTCGTAGATAGACACTTGTCCTAATCAGGTGTGCAGATGTAAGAATGTTTCCAAGTTATGAGCATGTCGTATTTGCGATGCTTTCTACAAACGAATGTCAATAGCGAGGATAATGGCCTCCCTTTTTTTTTCTCCACCTGTACCTCTGAAAGGCACACGCTAATGGCTTTTTTTTTTTTTTTTTTTTTTTTCAGGCGACTGTCGCCCAGCTGGGTGCCCACGACGCATTACGTGCAGGTGGTCACTTAACTTTCTTAGCGAAATATTTACGACACCAGTTTGGATTACAGTGACAGTCTCATATAAAAAAATTTCACCGGTCGAGAATTTGCATTGCAAATGTGTAGAGACAAAATCCTATGAATATAACAGTGTTCAAAACGTTTTCGTCGGCATTGTGATACATTCACGCATTTACACACATTTCATAACTCTTAAAGTACGATTCTTGGTTTCCAACAACCTTTTTCACAAATCAGAGTCCCTAACCACTATTCATTACTCCTTACCTTATTACACATATATATATATTCGCCGACACGTCAATCTTGCGATGATACTTCAATATTTCATCATAATACATACATAGCATAATCAAATTCCTCATATAGCATCAGCTTATTGAACATAAACATACCTCAACAGCATAATACACATTGTCGTCATAATAATAACATCATAACAGATCAATCACATCTCAAAATCGTCGTAGCTTTCTGAATATTTTAAACCTACAAAAAATTCTCTGCTCGTTTCAAAAGTGTCATCTACCTCAAATGTACTTTAAAAATCATAATCCCATACCAAATACATCATTCAAAGCTCTCATAGTATCACAATGGTTCCAAAAAATATGAGCATTTCACAAAGTACAGACAAAATACAATTTCATAAGTGTGAAGTTATCCAACTGTGTAATTACGTAAACGTCTGTCACTGATGTAGTAAAAAAAAAGTTTCTTTCTCTGTTAAATGATCAGATAGCTGTGTAATTCTGTGTTAGAGAAATATGGTACCGATGTGTAAAGTTGTATAAGCAAATATCATATTAGCTAGGGCTTCTTGTGCTTGCCAAACACATGGTACACAAAGTAAGCGTGTACCCCCCTGAGGATTAATGTAATTATGCCCTCAGGTGTTACAGATTATTGCAATGGAATAAAATGTATCACGGAAAACTTTCTTTGTAATTCAAAAACCTTTAAAAATAAATGTTTTAAGTATAAAATTAATCACTCAAATACATGTACTGTAGCGCTAAACTGTGCGTCTTGTTGTAAGATAATCTCTGTGGAAGTGTCGTAGTTGTCGTCCTCCGAAAGCTAAGTTCTGCAGAAGTCAACGTACTTACCTCATGATAAACAAAAGTGAAATGCTTTGCGTGTAGATATCTTAGTTATTACGCTTATTGCCATGATGAAGAAAGTACTGTGCTGTAACGTATTGTTGTGCTACGGAAAAGGCAGTCTCATTGTAGCTATACCACAAAAGTTAACTACTAAAACATGTTTTACTTTCCAGAAGAATTCAGAAAAACCTGTGGAGATATAAAGCAGATACAGCGCAAAAGCAATAATATAAATTGTGTCACACATTAGTAGCATCGTGATATAATTGTGTAGCTGTCAAAGAAACCAAGTGCTAAGTCATCTTTAATCCCACAGAAAGTACTTCAAATAAAGGATGTCTTTTCAAGTAAACCAAAATGTTGCATAAAAATCTCATTAGCAGTGCCGGTATATGTTCTAAGTATGTGAGCCTGATAGTTGTTACGTAATCGTGCACCTTATAAGCAAGAATGTACAAATACAGCACTGTGTTGTCTGTTCACTATAACAATGCAATCGTAATTTCTGTTTAAAAAGGTTCCCTAGGTTCTAGACTGGATATTTAACTTCAAACATTGTTGCATGTTAACAGTTTCTTAAGTCTGACAAAGCATACTAGAAATGTGAAGTGAAAAGTTATATGGCAGACAAAGTTAAAAAGCAGATTATTTTTCAATAAACGGTTTTACATGTGAAGTGTAGTGAAATCCTTTACTCTTCATAGTACTCAGAGTTTGAACTTGAATGCCATTGTCATGCGGTATACGTCGATAAAGAATACTGGAATTTTTCTCAAGGTTAGCATCTATGTTATTTTTCTCTGAGCCAGCTGGCGCAAGCGGCTGCCTGCTGTGCGAGTCATTGTCTGTTCCTTTGTTGGCGCGCGTTGTTATTGGGATTTGGAGGTCTAACTTCTACAAATTCACCTTGCCCAGAGGGCCCAGCCCTGTTTAAATCCCGCCAGTTCTGATGAAATTCAGGTCTGTCGTTATGATTATATCGTCTGTCGTCATGTCGGTAGTTCCTGTAGTTTCTTTCTTGTCGGTTAAGTGGTGGAGAATTTCTCCCTGAATTATCACTGCACAGTGGACCGTTGCATCTGAAGTTATTCTGTCTCCTGTGATAATAATAGTTCTGATTGCCAAATTGTCTGTTTCTATGATTGTCTGTGTCATATTAATTACTACGGATATGCGATCTTTCTCTGTAACTATTACTCTGGCAGTGGTTGTCATACGGGTGGTGTCTGTTTTGGTCACGATTTACGTTGTAAGAATAGTCTTGTCGTGTCCAGTTATTGCTTCTGTCGTCACGGAATTGTGACGGATGTGACCTGTAGTGATTGTTTTCCTGTTTTCGCATCCCGCGACTGTCTGTGTCAATTTCTAATTCTTGTAAGAGTCCTTGAAAAGCTTCAATGTCGTCTTTGCAACGCCCTGCCAAAATAATATTTCTTAAATGTTCAGGCAATTTCATTAAGCAAATGCGGATGAGTTCTGGAGGGCTGTATGGGTTTGAAAGATATTGATTCTTATGCAACATGTCTTCAAAATATTTCACAAGACTGGAAAATTCAGATTGTTCGAAGTGTTTCATCATTATGATGCCATGTTTTACTCGGTCTTGTGTGGCTTGAGACCAATATGCTGAAAGGAAGGCATGATAAAATTCTTCTTCACTGTGACAATCGTGAATGACCGATCGCATTCTTACAGCTGGTTCATTCTCTAAATAGAAACACATAAATTCTAACCTGTGTTCTAACGACCAGTTGGGAGGAAAACAATGAGAGAATTGATGGAGCCATGCTTGTGGATGAATGTCGTTGCCAGAATTCTTAAATGTTTTGAATTTATGTGTGGTAATGAACAGCTTATAGTCAAAATCATCATGTCGGCGAGTCGCATGTCGGTCATTGTTACGTCGTTTCGGCGGTTCCATCTCAAAATTCAGTGCACCTTGCCAATTTCTTTCATAATTTCCGAAATGCCCTGTGTTATTATTTTGTGATTGTTCCGTATTTCTATGTCCCTCTTCCCGTACTGGAGCGCGAGTGTCCTGTGAAATATGTAATTCTTGTATTATCTGCGTCAACTGATCTTGTACTTCCCGAATTTCTCTTTGGTGTTGCGTATTAATTTGATTCTGATTTTGTTTGAATTTCCTAATTTGTTCACACTCTTCTGTGTCATTAAAGACTACCGGTTTTGTGTCATTCAGATTATCATCTACCTTCGTAGATAAATTAGTGAACTGATCCGAAAGTTTGGCTACTTTCTCCGATAGTGTACTTATTTCCTCAGTGTGTTTTTCTGAACCAGGTTTCAGAGTATTTACTGTGTCCTTTAAGTTTTCCTGAGTTTTTGCAAGTTGCATAACCGAATCGGTAGATGCAACTGAGTCAAATTTAGCTTGCAAGGTCTCATGATTTTCATGAACAATAATTTGCAGTTCTTTTATGGCTGCTTCGTGATTCTGTAATGCATTTTCATGCCGCGAAAAAATAAGTTGAAAATGCTCACAAATTTGTGTTTTTACGTCATTACAGACTTTTTGACATTTCGATTCAATGTTATGTAACTCAGTAGTTAAATCTTCACGTGTTTGTTCAAGCGTATGTTCCACTGAGTCTAACTTTTGAAGCTTTTCTTCCATTGCGTCTAACTTTTTAAGATTTTGTTCCATTGTGTCTAACTTTTTGAGATTTTGTTCCACTGTGTCTAACTGTTGCTGTGTTTGTCTCTGGTGTTGTTCCATTGTGTCTAACTTTTGAAGCTTTTGTCCCATTTGTTGCATTAACTGTAATAACAATGCACTGGTGTCTGAAACATGTTCCTCAGTGCTTTTCGGCAGTGAATTTGCACCGGCAACATTCACATTTTGACAAGCAGAAAATGTGTCTTGACTCATTTGAGAAAACGGTGAGAACCCAAAACCTGAGTCTACAGTATTTGCAATATTGTGTTCAGTCATTCCCGATTCCTGAGGCGAGCTGTTGCCGACCGATCGATCGATAATGCTTCCCTGTTCACTGCCTGTTTCATTGTCTACACCATTATTTGACGCCTACTCCATTTCCCTATGCACAGTTACCAAATTACTACTTTGAATGTCTGTTAATTCATTACACAGTGGTGCTGATAAGCTACGCTCGTCGTCACTATTATTTCTCAGTTTACTTTGTAGTCTAGTGTTACGTTTTTCACACGCCATTATTGTCACAACATTTCACACGATAACACAGAAAAGCACAATTTGAAGAGCAAAAATAAGAGAACACATTAACATAGCACTGAAAATAATATCTAGTTACTTGCAAGCGCAGCTGCGAAATACTTGGTGCAAATCTAAATGCATGCCACAACTGTGTACAACAATGAAAAAGTACAACTACAAAGGAAATTCTCTCTATAATTACGCGCTAGCAATAAACAAAAGCTACACTAATTACGCAAACTACAAGAAAAAATCAGAAGATTCCAGTGAGGTATCCTCGGCTAAGGGTCGACATATGAAACGTCCCCTTAGAAAAATTATACAAGACTGTGCTTTAACTGACACACATATTTTTAGCGCAACGCAATCTGACTTTCAGAAATCCCTACAAAAGAATGGCCCTGACTAACATTAACCTATGCATTTCACAAATCGCTTACCTCACAAAAATCTTGGTTACTCGAACTACTGCAATACAGCGAGCGCCACTACTGCCAGCTAAATAAAAGATTCAAACTACGGAAGGCACTAACTACTGATAGGGATAGTTAGCAAATGAAAGATATTAATAGAGAACAAACAATGTATTTACCTTAATAGTCATGACAAATTACAAAACTCCGCCATCTCTCTCCCCACGTTCACCACTGCTGGCGGCTCACCTCCAACTGCGCAACGCTATGCGCTGTTCACATCCAGCTGCCGCTGCCCAACACTACAATGGCAGACAACAATGCAAACTAGCCACAGACTGCACACAGCACAGCCAGTGATTTTCACACAGAGCGCTACGTGGCGTTACCAATAAGAAAACCTAAACAGCCAACTTACACTACTAATGGCTGTTACCTTGAACGTAATTTTCAGGGTGATCAGGAGGTTAAAGTGATTTTTTAAATACGAACCCTAATATTTGACTGAATCTTTGAAAAGAGCGGCAAATTTTCGTATAAAAATTATTCAAGGTCATGACAATGTTGAATGACGGTCAAATAGGCAAGTGCGGTTTTACTTCTGTTACGAATTAACTCGGAATAGGAGAGCGATGCAGCAAAATTAGATACGAATTGGAAGGGGCATACCGAGCAAAGAGAGGCGAGGGGTTCGCTCAGCGACTGTAAATCAATTTATTTATGGTTGTTTTCTCTTCCAAGTCTCAAAATAACATTTATCCGTTGTGAAAGATTTATTTTTCCCAATAAATACGTTAATTAAAAAAGTTCAAATTTGTCGTCGCTTTATCCTGATCCGACTTTACAAACAGTGGTTTCCCTGAAACACAAACTTCGAATCATCTTCGATAATTGCCTTAAAGATCACAGTTAGTGGTAACAATACTCGACCTTTTATGCCCTTTCCACTTTGAATCTGTCATTGTATTTCGCTGTATCTGTTTTAGTTTCGATACAACCACAGAACGAGAATTTACCCGTCGCCACCTCCAACTATTTATAGTGTGCTGAGGAAAAAACTATAAGATGAGAACGAGGAGACAAGAACACACATTTATTGACGAATACTCAGCTTTGTACAAATCGGCTCAGGCAGCAGTTCCTGTGTTTCAACTAGTATTCCAGAAGCTATGGCTGGATAGTTGACAGTTCTTGTCCCACTAGAATGTTCACTGAAGACGGGCTGGTGTGGGCTCGCAAGGAGCGGACGATGCGGCGCGAAGTTAACAAGTAGCAGGCAGCATCTCGGCAGTTGAGCTGACGTGGGTCTGCCCACTCCGACGTGGCGCCGGCGCGCATAAAGGCCGGTTCCCACTAGAGCGCGGCAGCGCGTCGTGCGGCAACGGCAGCGGCAAGCGTTTTCCGCTTTGACGCGGCGGCTCGCGGAATTGGCGTTCCCATCTGGAAGCGGCAGGCGCTAGTGGTAGCCAATGACGGACAGCTACTGAGGTACGGGTCGGGACCCACTGAAACTCCCGATGCGTTTGAAAAACTATATCTTACACCTACATGGAGGAAAGACAAAGTTGGGTGAAGACATATCAGTTTTTCATTTTCTGTACAATGTACTCTTTCACATATTCCATTATGCATGTTTTCTCACTTCACCATAAACATATTTCATGACTACCGTTCATCATTCTTCACTATCTAGCACATTGCTTAAGAATCATGAAAGAATAATACATATTTGGAACAAAGTTTTCGAAACCAGATTTTAAATTATAAGACATTTCCCGGTGCAGACGCAAACCTACAATACTTTATTAGTTACGAGCTGCAGTTTACAACTAAAGAGACAGTAAACAGTAGTAAATTAAGGAAATGGGACTTGAATAAGTCAAGACCCACAGTTTTTCGATAATCTTAAAGTTAGCGTAATGCAACGACTGACTGAAACAGAGGAAGGAATCCGCTAGAATACGAATGGATATCTTTGAGAGAAGAAGTGGTGAATGCAGCAGAGTATGAGAATGGGAAGAAGGTACAGTAGAAATCGTTAGATAAAACGTGAAATATTAAATCTGACAAGAGGGAAAAATATAAAAATGCAGTAAATAAAGTAGGCCATTGGAAATAGAAATGTCTAAACATGACGTTGACAGGAAGTCCAAAATTGCAACGTGATTTTGCACTTGGAAAACATAAGGGAATGAAAATGAGAAAGAACAAAGAAATCTTTGCTCAAAGGAGAAGCAACTGTCAAGAACTCATTTGGCAAGCCAGAACTAAGCAAATAAGAGAAGGCTAGATAGTGGAAGGAATATGTAGACAGGAGAGGGGGAGGGGTTGTACAAACTAACATAAGTACAATGTTAGATTCCTGTGAATTGTCTGAACACGCAAGGCAATACTGATCCTACCACTTAACTAAGTAGACACACTGAAGAACTTTCTATAACTATCACTGGCTAGCCCCACACAAATACAGATATAAGGAGAACAGAAATAAACAAACAACTTCAGCATATAATTCTTTAGGTTGGCAACATGTACATAAACAAACCAAACAGGAAGGGGCATGAGGTGAACACACTGTAGTTACGACTTCAAATCAGTGTTTTCGGTAAAATGTCTACAGCTAGTGACAGAAGAAAAAAGAGCGAACATGAAAATGTGCCTATGTTCCATAATCTAAGTTTTAGCTCAACCTCCAGCATGTGACCAGGTGAGGGGAAACGTATATGTCCGCCAAAAACTGGATTACTGTAAGTAATCAGTTATGCATTTAAAACAAAACTGAATCATTCTAGATTCCACCGAAAATGCTTTAAAGTAAAAGGCGAAACGCGTCTTGAACCAATAAAGTACACTCGATAAAGAAAAAAAACGTTTGTTACTTACCAAAGGAAATAATCAATAGCTGTAGATACTTAGCAAATTACATCTTATGACATACCAGCAAATTAGTTTCTGTTTAACTTCTCATTCCACACGCTATTAAATGCTGTTTAAAAAAAATCATCTATCCCTTCTGAAAAACTGTAGTTTCTTTCACATCTCGGTAGATAAACAGATTTTGGATATTTATCATGCGACGAAATACATGACCTTTTACAAGTTATCGTTTGCAAAAAAACGCTTTTAGATTTCTTGAACCGTTTACGAAATTTGTGGATGATACAACCACACGGTTTACAACGAGCAGGACGAAGTATTGGTCGCGTCGCGAGCGACCCGCGCGGTCACGGCACAGACCGTCCGCCGACATATCATTCAATATCTCGAGAACGGTGATAGCTATCGTTCTGCTCTCACCTTTAAAAGCAATTTCGATATGTTGACTAAGTTTCATACGCAATAATGTATTACCTAAAATGAACTGTACGCAAAGTCCACGCAATGCGTTTTTACCTCTGCACACTCATTAAAATTTCGTGTAAAGGTTTACGTAAATGCGATACAGCAAGTAACCACGACGAATATCGAAAAGAAATTCGGCCCTTTATCGAGAGAAGATATCAGGCTGTAACATGCCCAAGAATCAAATTTTTCTACAGAATAGTTTCCTTGGAATCGGATGATAAGTATTTCATAGCTGCCGCCGCGTCCGCGCCAGCGGTTCGGCGAAAGTTCTTGTGGCCCGGGGTTGCGTACCTGACGTCACGCTCAGCGCGTTCTGTGATTGGCGGCGCGCACCTGGGGCGCGTCACGCGGCAGCGGAAGCGGTTCGACATGGTCAAACCGCGACGCAGAGCCCGCCGCGCCGTGCCGCTGACGCCGTTTCCATGGCAACCACGCCGCTGACGCGCAGTTTTGACGCACGGCAGCCCTAGTGGGAACCGGCCTTAACTCCTCCGGCGGCGCCACAGCTGCGGCATTGGCTGGGCTGTACGCCGTCCCTGGAATAGGTTGTTGACCTCTCGACGCCTGTGATGCAGAATGGTGGTGCGTGCTTACGACACCACACTCCTCCCCCCCCCCATTCCACCCATTCCCACACCTCACCAAATCTCGCGGCCATGGTCACTTATGGTTAGTGTGGGAATCGTCGGCGAGTAGGAGGTCAGGCAGGCTTCAGGCGCAGCAGATGGGATGGGAACTGACACTGAAGCTGGCGACAGGCTCCCGTCCTTACCCTGACATTCGCCGTGAGCCTGCACGGGAACACGTAGCAAAGCTGAGGTCATCGGTCCCCGAGCCTACACACTACTTAATCTAACTTAAACTCACTTACGCTATGGATAACACACACACCCATGCCCGAGCGAGGACAAGAACCTCCGACGGGCGAAGCCGCACCGACCGTGACTAGCAGCCTCGGACCGTGCGGCTACCCCGAGCGGCGTAGGGGAAAAAAAAAGTCTTGTGACCAAGGACACACGAAACGGTCCCCTATTGCCATTGCTGTCTGGGCTAGATGGTCCTGGATCTGAAAATGAGAATATTGTACTGACCGGTACTCTTTGTTGGTGTGTGCAGCAGATGAAGCAGGCTGGAATGCTGGTGCCTATGCTGGAGTTTGGCCAGGGAAGGTCCAACTCGAGGCATTGCACGGTAGGTGGACAGAAACAGTTGCGTGCCTGCTCCCGTAAATGAGATCCACGGAATTTGCTCATCTGCGCCTTGAATGTTCGCACAAAACTTTCAGCTTCACCATTTGACTGTGGATGGAACGGCGGTGTGGTCACATGTTACATAGTGTTCACCATGCAAAATTGTTCTAATTCCTCTGAGATGAACTGCGGTCCATTATCGGACACTAACACTTCTGTCAAGTTGCAAAAAATTGAACTAAGTGTTCTGATAGTATTCGTCAACGTCCTAGAGTTGGAACCACAAAGGGAAAACAACTGAAGGCACACACTACAATAAGCTATCGGGTGTTCCAGAAAGGTTCAGCAATGTGGATGTGTTTCCAAGGAGCGCTGGGGCGCGGCCAGTCAGAAGAGCTCACTTCTCCGGCAGCGCCACCGCTGCGACTTCTCGGTGCGGCAGTCGCTGAGCTGTACGCCGCCTCTCGAGTGGGTTGTCGACGAGTTATTCCCCATTATGGATCAACATTATCTACCCTGTTTATTTTCATCAACAGGTCACATCCTGAGGGAAAGCGCTGCTTTGTGTGAGGTACGATACTACTGAAAGGGTACAGTACCGCCCGACATTGAAAATAGGTACAACATTCTTCGTTATTCGTGTCAGAACAACACATTTTTTTTGTAATAATAACTCAATTTCACTTAATACACCGAAGCCGGTTACCAGTGTAGGAAAGAAGGACAATTTATTTATTTAATTGATCACATGTGCACTCCCACAAAATAAATCCCTACATCCAATTTGGTGAGATCTGTGAAATGAATGCTAACCGCAGATAGTGAATGTGAATATATGATCATCTTTGAGACGATACTTTGGTCACCTTTGGTGGAACCAAAGAGATGAAATTTGCCAGAGCTTTGAGCACCTGAAATGTGGCTGACCAATACGGTAGCATGGTGCTTCCACATCTCGGTGGATGTGCGAGATGACCTGAAGAACGGCCATGTTTCAGCACTCTGGCGCTGGATCTTGAGTTGGTAAGACCTGTATTAGGTGTGCTGCGTAAAGACAAAGGAGTGGAGTGAATGGTATGCAGGTGAAATACTTAAGAGTAGTTTGGAATAATTATTTCTCTATTTCAGGAAGTTTTGGGGGCAGAATTAAATGACAAGCAGGTAATATTAAGGGCATCGTAGTAATCTTCGGAAGTGACCAACGGTCACAATGAAACCACGTGCAGCAATAAGTTGAAATACTTGTGAGTGCTAGTACTAAGTTGAAATACTTCCGAGTGCTAAAGTTCAGCTGAATTATTGGCGTGTGTACTATAAGTTGGAAATATTTAAGAAATGGCGTGTGAAGGACTTGAAATTAGAGACGAGTACTTCCACGTGGTGAGTACTGTGTATGAGACAAAGGATAAAGACAAGTACCCGTCCAAGGTATCAGTTGAGGACTCGCGTGTGTGACGAATACGTTCTTCATGTTACTTTGCGTGTTATTTTTCCGTGTGACGGTAGATTCAAACTCTAATACTCTGAGAGAGAAGCAAGGTGAGTCAGCCGTCTATCCAGCAACGCCACTTGGCTTGCATTGCACGGGAAAACGTGCATATATTCTCCAGAGTTCGTAGTAGGAAAGAAAAGTTACGAAGTGGGGCAGTGTCGTTTGAAACTGGGATTAATACTAATCGAAGTGGGAAAGCTGAAAGTGAAGTGATTCTAACGTTGTGACTATTCTTTGTGATTGTATTCTATGTTGCCAGAGTGATGTATTTTACGTAATTTAATTATGTGTGGTTTGCATGGGAGAGTAGCAAGATAGATTCAGAGGCAGTGGGTTATGCATGTTCCTTTTTGTATCGCTCGGTCTGCAGTAAATTTTCTTGATGATGGGTGTGAGATTCGAAGTGTGAGATATAGCAAAAGATCTACCATCCTATCCAGAAAGTGCACTGTAGCGTTAGATAATTACGAGACCATAAGATAATCACCAACGTAAAGCAATGCCCACTGGGCGGAGTTTCTCATGTGTAATTGTTGTATAAAATGTAATGGTGTGTTTAGTTTATCTTTGAATCATAATAGAATTTATCGGAATAAAAAAGACAGTGAAAAGAAAAAGATTGGTGGCCTTGTTCTTCCAATAGTGTGTAGTCATGATATCCAGAATTTGTAATGTGTGCGCCATTCATATTGAGTGCGATGGCCACGTGTTGATCAAAGCCGTTGGGTAAGAAAGAAAATTTGGTATTGCCAGAGCGTAGTGAACAATCAGAGTTGTGTAAATTCCTAATAGTCAGATATGCGATATTCATTTCCGTTGCGTTATATTCAAACAGGAGAATAATTTGTAGCTTAATTGTCGGTACTAGAGCTCATAATCAGTCATTGATGTTTTTGCGAGAAATCAGAATAAATCCACTCGCTTGGCAGACCACTCATCTTGCAGGCCTGACTGCTTGATGCCACAGTATGAGCAAGGCATGCGGGTGCCTCTCACTACTTCTAGCACCCATTGAAGTATTGGAGTTCATTGTTAACTTCAAATACCGGTTTCGAAATAAGACAGTTAATCCTGAACAAGTGAATTAGAAGGTGTTGGTAAACGTTTTGTTGTACGATTTTTATAAATTTGTAGCATGAAAACTTATTTTGAGATAGCCATAGTTTTTTCCGAAACTCTGCCTACACAAGTCGCATTGTAATATTAAACTCTGATGCTCATTCGACTTTTATTGTTTTTTTGTGCTTGAAGACACCCATCAGTGCTGCTCTGTCTAGGAGATATTACATATTGATACACTACTTCATCATCAGACCCTACTGTTCACGTAAATGTGCATCATGCTTGTTTCTGTAAACAGAAACTTTTTCAATAGCTTGGAACCGGAATAATCCCAAAGTGCCTAACGTACAAGGGAACACCAACTTGGCCTCATACTTTACAGGCAAAAATAAACTTGCAAGATACCAGCCCCGTAAACCCATCCTACGTCAAAATTGTGGTCATACTTCTGATAGTACGCAGTTCCGACATCCTGAGTGCACAGTACTCAAACATCTGCTCCCACCGGTTGTTTCTCACTCTCTGCCCCACTGGCACACGCAGGAATAAAGGCGCCTTTTCCCCATTGAACATGGATACTCTGCAGATCACATTTGAGTGCCTGGCAGAGTTCACCGAACCATCTTATATGTTTGTTGCATTATGTATGATCATTTTGCGAGCGAAATCTGGGAAAATTGGCAAAATTCCAACGATAAGACGCGAAACAAAGGATCTCTAACGCCTATACGATCTCTAATGCCTTCTGCAGCCATCTGATAACTAGCTATCACAGTTCTAAAGCGATAATTTCAGTAAACAATAGAATAATTCGAGTAGTTGATCGCCTCAGTGGTTGTCAGCTGTCCTGAAAAGCAGACAGCTTGTGCTAATGTGACGTTCCGGCCGCAAAAATGGGCCGTCACACATACTCAACCCACTCCCAGTCCAGAACGAAGCACTCGCACATCATCTTGTTATTCCTGCAACGAGAGTGAAAGTACAGAGGAATACGTTTTATACTGTATTATTTTTTAATAATACGTGATATAACGGATAGACCGTTGCTGGCAGAGCACCTCGAGTTCCTGCTTCCAACAAGGTGAGTACACTGTTTGTTACATATTTTTACGAGCTTCAAACTGGAGCGACTTCAGTAACGGATAGGAACAGTGACTGCTGTGTACAGATGCGAACTGAGTTGGTGACCCTTCCATCACAGCTCCAGGCTCTGTTGTCTTCTGTTACATAGCTTGAGGCTGCTCCCTGCACGGAGGTTGACCCCTCTTCCCTGGTCGAGTGGGAGATCATTCCAAAGTCTGGTAGGCAGCGAAAGACTTTCCGAGGGCCGACCGTAGATTCCTCCTCGATTCTTTTCACGAACAGATGTGTGGCTGACGAAGTCTCTAAGTCGGATGTAATCGTCCACCCTGTTCCAGAGGAAGCTTCTCGGCCCGCAAGGCCTAGGCATTCACGGAGGGTGGGTTTACTGGTGGTTTGGAGCTCCAACGTTAGGCGCGTAATGGGGCCCCTCAGAAACATGGCTCCCGAGGAGGGGAAGGAAGCCAGTGTGCACTCCGTGTGCATACTGGGTGAGGGTGGTCACTCAAGATGTGGAAAGGGTCCTCCCCGATGCCATGACGAGTACAGGGTGCAGGTGGTGGTCCTTGTAGGTATCAATGACGTGTGTCGCTTTGCATTGGAGAAGATTCTCTCTGGTTTCAGGTTGGAAGTTATTTCTATTTTGAACTGCAATTTCCTTAACCTTTAATACAAAGGTAGTGGAAGGACTTGGCCCATACAGTGACCATATCATTTCAGCATATTTATTTGCATCATAGATAAATCATTAAGACAATTACAATCATAAATCAGATAATAATTTAATTAAGAAACGCCATTCAGGCAAACTTTACAAACTGCTTGTAATATAAAACCACAAATGCATTAATATCTTTAAAAACATTTAAGAACCCGCCACTCAGGCCATTTTTACAAACTGCTTGTTATATGAAACCACAAGCGAATTAATCTCTTTGCAAACTTAAAAAAAAAGCCACCTGGGCCAAGTAAATCATTTATTTTAAATGATTTACTTGGCCCAGGTGGTTATTTGATGTTAAGTTTATTTTAAACATCAAATAACCAGGAAATCAATTATTATTTCCACATAGATTGAAAATCGCCCCTCTCGGGCAAGATATTACCAAACAACTTTACAAGGTTATACACAGTTTGATCAATAATAACCCAGTTATTTCCCCATCAAAATTGACATACCCCACTAAGGCTGAATTGCACCGCAATTTTAGAAAACCGTTTCAATCAAGACACATTCTTCTAGAAATTCCTCAAAATTCTTTAGACGAATGTTAAAATCATTTATCCCAGGCAACCTTGCAGGGCCACCACAAGTTTTAGAAAACTGCAGCTTGTACAATAACTGAGGCCCGAGATTGTGAGGCCGCGACTTGGCCACGAGCGGTGGAGGCGACTGAGTATTTATCTTCGAATTAAGATGTGGACCCCGTTTGTACTTCCACCCCGTTCAGAACACCGAAATCGGAACCAAACAGCACACGCGAGCTCAGGCGAAGTCCATCGCCCGTACGCCCGCTAGTAATTTAAAATTCGGAGGCCCACTGCTTCCGATCTCTGAAACATAAATCAGAAGCGACAACAGGGAACCAAAGAGCCCTTCCTTCACCTTAATACTCAAACTTATACAGAAAACTGCTTCGATAAAATTGACAAAACACAAATGATGCAAACAGAACTGGCTCATTAAAACCGAAGCATCACATGGAGCACCTTATGTGGGCCTGTAAGTGAAATATCACATCACAGTTTTTGCAACGCTTTGCTGTCTCAAGAGGAATTATCCTTATATTTCACTAATCGTTGGTAGCACTTAAATTACTTAACTTGATGCCAGTTGCTGGATCGATGTGGCGAAGACACCAGACGCTACTCAGTCCGATAGTAGCAGCGTGTTCCTTCACGGAAGCGAGCACACGCATAGCTCCACGAGGCTGCCAAGAAGCCACAGCGCCGGCCGGCTGTTACTGACCCCAGCACGATCGAGCGCTGACTGCCGCCCCTACTCAGGCACACCGTGCTCGCTCGCTCTCGTCTCTCCAACGTCCCGCTAATATGCGCACTTCCGCGTGCCGAGCCCAACGCCGTTGTTCCTTTCTACTCCATACTGCCCCCTACATCCTGAGCCGACGCCGGCTCCAAAGACAACCTTCTGCCAGAGGGAATCGATAGTGCCTAACCAAAGATAGCCCTGGCACCAGTCCCGCCACGGCTCACAGGTGACTAGCGGAAATGGTAAAGACTGCCATTCTTGCTTGCAAGATTAAGGCGGAGCACACCATCCGCAGCATCGTCGATAGAACAGACTGTGGTCCTTTGGTGCACAGCCGAGTGGAGGGTCTGAATCAGAGGATCAGGCGGTTCTGTGACCGTGTAGGTTGGAGATACCTTGAATTGCCCCATCGGGTGGTGGGCTTCCGGGTTCCGTTGAATAGCTCAGGAATCCACTACACACAAGAAGCGGCTACACGGGCAACGGGGGCTGTGTGGAAGTGACTGGACGGTTTTTTAGGTTAGAGGGTCTCAGGGAACCACAGAAAGGGCGTTCACCTAAAAGGGGGCAGGTAAAACACAGTAAGGTAGTTGTAAAAACTATCGGTATTGCAGTTGTAAATTGTCGTAGGTGTCTTGGGAAAGAACCAGAACTCGAAGCCCTAATATAAACCACTGAAACATAGATAGTTATGAGTACAGAAAGTGCCGGCCAGTGTGGCCGTGCGGTTCTAGGCGCTTAAGTCTGGAACCGCGTGACCGCTACGGTCGCAGGTTCTAATCCTGCCTCGGGCATAGATGTGTGTGATGTTCTTAGGTTAGTTAGGTTTAAGTAGTTCTAAGTTCTAGGGGACTGATGACCTCAGATGTTAAGTCCCATAGTGATCAGAGCCATTTGAACCATTTTTTGAGTACAGAAAGTTGGGTAAAGCCGGAAATAAGTTGAGCCGAAATTTTCTTCAAATGATCTAACAGTGTTCAGATGGGATGGATTAAATACAGTTGATGGTGGAGTGTTTATTGCTGTCAGAAGTAGTTTACCTCGTAGTGAAATTGAAATAGATAGTTCCTATGAAATAGTATGGGTAGAGGTCATACTTGACAATCGGACTAGACTATTACTTTGATAGTTTTACCGATTGCTGATCAGTTCAAAGAAAACTTGAGTCTCATATAATTATAGTCGGTGGTGACTTCAATCTACCCTCCAAATGTTGGAAAAATTATGCGTTTAAAGCCGGCGGCAGCCATAAAACGTCATCCGAAACTGTACTGAATGCTTTCTCGGAAAATTATTTTGAACAATTAGTTCATGAGTCCACTCGAAGCGTAAATGGTTGCGAAAGCATACTTGACCTCTTAGCAACAAACAATCCTGGACAAATACGGAGTATCGTGATGAATACACGGATTAGCGACCACAAGGCAGTTGCTGCTAGGCTGAATACCGTAACACCTACTACCATCAAAACAAACGCAAAGTATATCTATTTAAAAAGCTGACGATAATGCTCTTAACGCCTTTTTAAGAGACAGTCTTCACTCCTTCCGATCCCATCATGTAAGCGTAGAAAAGGTGTGGAATGATTTCAAAGATACAGTATCGACGGCAAATACTGGTAGCAGTTACTTCTGTAAAAGATCTGGGAGTATGCGTGCGGAACGATTTGAAGTGGAATGATCATATAAAATTAGCTGTTGGTAAGGCGGGTACCAGGTTGAGATTCATTGGGAGAGTCCTTAGAAAATGTAGTCGATCAACAAAGGAGGTGGATTACAAAACAGTCGTTCGACCTATACCTGAGTATTGCTTATCAATGTGGGACCCGTACCAGGTCAGGTGGACGGAGGAAATAGAGAAGATCCAAAGAAGAGCGGCGCGTTTCGTCACAGGGTTATTTGGTAAGCGTGATAGCGTTACGGAGATGTTTTGCAAACTCGAGTGGCAGACTCTGCAAGAGAGGCGCTTGCTGTCCAGGTTTCGAGAGAGTGGGTTTCTGGATGAGGTATCGAATATATTGCTTCCCCCTACTTATAACTAGCCGGCCGAAGTGGCCGTGCGGTTAAAGGCGCTGCAGTCTGGAACCGCAAGACCGCTACGGTCGCAGGTTCGAATCCTGCCTCGGGCATGGATGTTTGTGATGTCCTTAGGTTAGTTAGGTTTAACTAGTTCTAAGTTCTAGGGGACTAATGACCTCAGCAGTTGAGTCCCATAGTGCTCAGAGCCATTTGAACCCTACTTATAACTCCCGAGGAGATCACGAATGTAAAATTATAGAGATTCGAGCGCGCACGGAGGCTTTCCGGCAGTCGCTCTTCCCGAGAACCATACGCGACTGGAACAGGAAAGGGAGATAATGACAGTGGCATGTAAAGTGCCCTCCGCCACACATCGTTGGGTCGCTTGCGGAGTATAAATGTAGATGTAGATGTAGAAGTGAGAGTTATATACCACATAAATTATAAAGTGATGGTACTGATGCTCCATGGTACACAAAACGGGTCAGATCGCTGTTGCAGAAGTAACGAAAAAATCGCGCCAAATTTAAAAGAATGCAAAATCCCCAAGATTGGCAGAGTTTTGCAAAAGTTCGAAATATAGCGCGTTCTTCAATGCGAGATGCTTTTAATAATTTCCACAACGAAACTCTGTCTCGGAATCTGGCAGAAAACCCAAAGAGATTCTGGTGCTGCATGAAGCACACCAGTGGCGAGACGCGATCACCACCTTCACTGCGCGATAACAACGGCGAAGTCACTGATGACACTGCCACCAAGGCAGACTTATTAAGCACGGTTTTCCGAAACCTTTTCACCAAAGAAGACGAAGTATATACTTCTGAATTCCAATCAAGAACAACTGCCAAGTTGAGAAACATAGTAGGTATCCTCGGTGTAGGAAAGCAGCTTAAATCACTTAATAAAGGCAAGGCCTCCAGTCCAGATTGTATACCAGTCAGGTTCCTGTCAGAGATTGCTGACACAATAGTTCCATATTTAGCAATTATATACAACCGCTCTCTCTCAAAAAGGTCCGTACCTACACACTGGAAAACTGCTCGAGTCACACCAATACCCAAAAAGGGAAATAGGAGTAATCCGTTGATTTACAAGCCCATATCACTAACGCCAGTTTTCAGTAGGGTTTTGGAACATATACTGTATTTGAACATTATGAAGTACCTCGAAGAAAACGATTTATCGACACGTAGTCAGCACGGATTAAGAATGAAGTAATGAGTACTATCGACAGGGCATGTCAAATGGATTCCATATTTTTAGATTTCCAGAAGGGTTTCGACACCGTGCGACTGGATTCGTGATTTCCTGTCAGAAAGGTCACAGTTCGTAGTAATAGACGGAAAGTTGTCGAGTAAAACCGAAGTAATATCCGGCGTTCCCCAGGGAAGTGTTATAGGCCCTCTATTGTTCCTGATCTATATTAACGACATAACGAGATAGGAAAAAATCAGAGTAGCTGTCTTAGATTGTTTGCAGATTATGCTATCATTTACCGTCTTGTAAAGCATCAGATGACCAAAACGAATTGCAAAATGATTTAGATCAGATATCCGTATGCTGCTAAAAGTGGCAATTGACCTCGAATAAAGAAAAGTGTGAAGTTATTGAAACGAGCACTAAAAGAAATCCGCTACATTTCGATTACGCGGTAAGTCACACAAACATGAAGGCTGGAAACTCAACTAAATACTTAGGGACAAAATTACAAATAACCTAAGTCGGAATGATCACATAGATGACGCTGTGGGTAGAGCAAACCAAAGCCTGCGATTCACTGGCAGAACACTTAGAAGGTGCAACAGGTCTACTAAAGGGACTACTTACACCACGCTTGTCCGCTCTGTTCTGGAGAATTGCTGTGCGGTGTGGGATCCGCATCAGGTGGGACTGACGGATGTCATCGGCAAAGTTCAAAGAAGGGCAGCTCGTTTTGTATTACCATGAAATAGGGGAGATAGTGCCACAGACATGACAAATGAATTGGAGTTGCAATCATTAAAACAAAGGTGTTTTTCATTGCGACGGGACCTTCTCATGAAATTTCAATCACCAGTTTTCTACTCCGTTTGCGAAAAGATTCTGTTGGCACCCACCTACGTAGGGAGAAATGATCATCACGATAATATAAGAGAAATGAGGGCTCGCACGGAAAAATTTAAGTGTTCGTTTTCCCTCGCACCGTTCGGGAGTGGACGGTACAGAGACAGCATGAAGGTGGTTCATTGAACCCTCTGCCAGGCACTTTATTGTGAATAGCGGATGTAAATGTAGATGTAGAGTAACGAGCGAAATTGACACATTTGTATAGGGGATGTTCGCAGGTGCAGTGTAAGGGATATTCGATCGTATTTTCTTAAGCATACGTCATATGAATTTATATATTGCTGGAAGAATTCCACTTGCAGCAGAGCTGTACAAAACCGATTCAGCGTACCGGAGCCGTCCCGAGAACGGGACCGGCGAGCAACCAATTGGTGGATGCCACGGTGATAGAGAATAGACCTTGCCCGGCAGCCCAACCGCCACCCGCCCGTGTCAGTTCTTCGGGCCCTGAATACGATGACGTCTCGTCGTCGACCGACTCTTCGTGTTTCCGCTTTGTCCGCGACGAATGCTGTTTTGCTGCTCTGGACATCTTGCTGGTTACGAGCTCCCAGCCAGAGGGCGCGAGGCTGATGTGGAAAACCATTACAAGGATTCTTGGCGAATTTCTTTCGGCTTCTTTGAAGCGAGGCGGGTGAAGCGAGTGCGGTTTTCTCACGCGAGTTGTTCAACAGCTTTCATTGGCGGTGACATGGCACTCTGCGAACAAATTACCACGCTTCCGATTGGCTGTTCAGTTAAGTCCCTTTGCTCACTAACTGTTTCCTGTACGACATGAGCAGTTCCGAGGTGGAGGAATTTTTCCGGCTGTTGGAATTCGTGCAAATGCCTGGTCGCGGACAGTGTTGGATTTATTGTTCTGCGACCGCGAGTTCTCATCGACGCCGGTTTCGTCCTCGTAATAACGAGGTGGAGCCCACGCAGCCGGTGCACTCCAGCCAACAGCGTCTGCGGTTAACCAGCTCCCTGTCTCGCGGGCCGGCGCCGCCGTGTCCGGGTTCTATAACTGCAGATAAGGTAGCACGACGCGTGCATTGTGTTTCTCTCCTTTCAGGGCACGCGGCAGGCGACAAAGGAGGCTCAACCTCTGACCACAATTTGTGTACACTGTACACCGCCGGGGCAGCCGTGACGTACCGCGCTCCTTCTCACTAAACCAGTTAAACATCGTTCGTACTGTTCCCACCCGCAGGTTTACCACTCACGTCTTAGTTATTGTATGTCACTATCAGCCGTAAACTCATGGTACGACAGTTAATGTCAGTGTACCATTTCTGTTCCAAATTCTTTCCTGTCTGTGTGTTCTGTTGGTTTTCATGCAGTCTCTCCGCTATTTTACATAAAGGTTGAGATCGAGAATTATGTGTCCAGAAATTATTTATGGTCAGCATCTCAATTAAATATCCCACGAAAACGCCTTCTCCAATTTGCACTTATTTCCCACAAGAGAACAGATAGGGATCCATTATTCATTTCGCAACAATAAGGAACTAACTGACGGCACAACACAACAGTAACTGCGTAATTGGTACTACACTACTGTAGGGCCTACACTATACTATTAATATTATTATGTCTATTATTATTACTATTATACTGATTATTATTAGTGGCAGTGATCACATACAAAACATTGGCAGCCTGAATTCTTCTAATTTTTGCATTTCAGAAGTAAGGAGTCCAGTAATCAAGTGGTTTACAAAGAGTAGCCCTAATAATTGTGCACAGATTTTAATTTGGTTGATTTTAAATGAGAGTGTGGGTGTGGGTGGAAGAAATGTCGCTGGGCAGGAAAGTGCTGTAGAGAAATCATGTTTTGTAACAAGTGCCTACTCTCTATGCGGATAGTCTACATTCACATCTACATCTACATCTACATAACTACTCTGCAGTTCACACTTGTGCCTGGCAGAGGGTTATTCGAACCACCTTCTGCCCATTTTTCTAGCCTTCCACTCTCTAACAGGGCACGAGGAAAATGCTTAAATTTTTCCATACAAGCTCTGATTAATTATATTACGGTGTTCATTAGCTCCTCGTAAGGTGAGCACAGTGAAATATTTTAGCGTTCAGACGAGAAAGTTAATGATTGAAATTTCGTTGAAACATCTCGCCACTAAAAACGCCTTTGTTTTAATGAGTGCCCCCGTGACATCTGAGGTCATCAGTCCCCTAGAACTTAGAACTACTTAAACCTAACTAACCTAAGGACATCACACACATCCATGCCCGAGGCAGGATTCGAACCTGCGACCGTAGCGGTCGCAGGTTCCAGACTGAAGCGCCTAGAAGTGCTCCGCACGCCGGCCGGCTACTGGAAAAGAGTAATTAAAATGCCTGAGATGATTTTAATTAATATTTTCCTCGTCATAACTTTTGTAAGAAATCGACATCTTTCACCACATCGAGTAGATTTTCCTTTAGTGCTACCTAATGAGACGCATTATTTTTTGTGAGTAGTGGAAGAACAAGTATTCATCCACATGGTGTCTATATCATATGGGCAACGATCGTGACGGATTAGAGGAAAGTTAAGCCCTAGCTTCTGAATCTAATTCACCGAAGCAACAATGCAATGGAAACAGAAAATCAGACTGACCATACAAAGACGGAATGCAAGCTTCATTTCCTCTTTATAACTGCTTATGGAATTCTTGACTAAAGCTTTTCAAATACTTCTACGTAAAACTATATCCTGCGGGACTGTGTGATCATTAAAACGAGAGTTCATGGGCAAACATCAATTTTTCTACAAAGTATCTTACTTTAGAATGCAAATGACATGAATAAGCCAGTTCATGGAATTCACACTGTTCTCTCACAATTAGCCTGATGTAACTGGGTTAGCACACATCTCAGAAATAATACCTCTCAGTGAGGAATCAGGTAAAATGATGAGGCGGGAAAAGGGAAGCTATACGCGGGAGCTTAACCGTTACGGACTGAAAATCACGTTAGTGATTGCAAAAAGATGGCAATTACTAGCATGCTCACCAGTTTGATCGGAGACAGTCAGGAATATTCAATACAGGGCGGATAAAACAACCAAATGGCCTCCAGTTGTCCTCTTACATAAATTTCCAGGAAATTCATCACACGATTCATTATTTAAATGCAACGTTTTTGTCACCGTCAACACGAGAGCGAATTACTATCGCTTAATACCACTGTTGTAAAGAGTCAGTCGCTCGCCACCTGGTGACCAGATCTCACACTTAAGGCGACACGATTCTTTCTTTCTTTCTTTCGCTTACGCCATAGTCGCGCAGCGATCGCAGGGTCGGCATGGTTAGAACGGATTTGGCAAGGTGAGTTTGAGGGGTGGCCATATGCCCTTCCTGCCACACCCCGTACCCACAGGGATGGAATCAGTGTACCCCAGCTGTCTGCATCTAGTGTAAATCGTTAATTAGTGCGAACGTGTTTCAAACGTCTGCGACGAGTGTAACTGAGGCGGAACGTGGGCACCAGCCCGGTATTCACCTAGCGGGATGTGGAAAACAGCCTAAAAAGCGCATCCAGGCTGGCCGGCACACCGGCACTCGTCGCTAATCTGCCGGGCTGATTCGATCCGGGGCCGGCGCGCCTACCCGAGTCCAGGAAGCAGCGCGTTACCGCTCTCGACTATCCTGGTGAGTTTGAGGCGACACGATTCTATGTCATAAAAATTACTAACTCGAAAATATTCGATTCGCACACTGATCAGAAAACAGGGTGGCAAATCGATAGGGGCAAAAACAATCAATCGCTAGAGGCGTTAGTTAACTGGATCTACATGTACAAAAACTAACAGACAACGTTTTAACATAATGTCCCACACGGCTCATAAATCAGTGAACATCGCACGCAATAAAAAAATAAATTTAAAAAATAATTGAAAAACTGGAAAAGAATTTGAAGGGAAACAGGAAAGCACTGATGATTTCGAGTTTACTGACTTCGTAATTCATTAAAGGCACTGCGACTTCATCTAATTTCGTGTCCACTAGGAACACACATGCTTACCGACCACTGTCTGGAACACGTCACCTCAACAAAGTCAGTTTCTGTCTCTCGTTGAGAGCGGAGAGCGAACTTTTATGGAAGGAGGCGGTGCGCGCTCCGTTAGCCTATAAGGAGAGCTGTTCGCTGTTTCAGCAGACAGCCCGAATGAGGCGGCATGAGCAGTGATTCGCTGAAGCACATATAGGGAGGCCTCTTTGCGACACGAAAAAAAAAAATAGAGAGAGAGAAGCGACATTTTAAGGTTTGGTACCACTACTTACGAGAAAACGTCAAGGGACTTCTTTGGCATCTACAAGACATTCAAAGCGCACATCCGCGTTTTCAAGCTAAATGGTCAAGGCGGGAAAGTAAACGATTATGACTAGAGGAGAGAGACTGCTGAATTTAAAGAAAAATAAAACAAAACATGTTGCTTCCATCTTCTCTCAATTATCTGTGACTTTGACACAGAAAGTTAAGAATAACAATATTACGCCATCGCAAGATTTAAAATTATAAAAATATAAAAGGAGTGCGAAACAAGAGTAATTTTTCACCTTCTCATAATCTGTTAGCAATAACTAACACTGATTTGAGAAACTAAGCGTGGCGTGGAATCTGTTACTGAATCGCCCAGTACAATGTGCCTCTGATGTTACGGTTCGTGTCCATTCTGGTTTCGCATAGTTGGCGAGTCTACTATGAAAATCACTATATGGTGGGTATAGTTTCCTGGGAAGTGGATACAGCACCATTTTCGACAGTTGGTCTGCAATTATATGTCCCAGTAACTTTGTTAGCTCAGCTTCTTTGGTCTATCGACACTTCTCACTGCGGTATATCGTGTGCCATGTCATTTACGGTTTTGCCTTTGACTGTCCTGGCAAGCTTTTAGTGCACCAAAGAATGCCTTAATAATCATGTAGGAGGATACCACGGCCTTGATAGCGTTTATTTATTTTTATTTTATTTATTTTATTTAATTGTTGGTGAACTATTGGGAGAGGTTTGAGAACTCACGTTAATTTTTGAATGAGTCCACTTTAAGCTCTTAAAAAATTATTGCGATTGAATTTTCGACAAATGGTCATAATCAAGCGTTCTGGAAGCATTCAGTCACCAAATAAACTACACTTTGGTTAAAAAAATAAACAAATATTTAAAATCGAAAATTTGTCTTTAATTTTGTGTGTTAGTTCAACGAAATTTTTGAACAGTGTAATTTTCTTCAAAAAACGTAATATTTGAAAGTAATTTATCCAATTTTTTGCTGAAGGTATGTGTGAAGCTGTGTACATAATTAATAATGGGGCCGAATCGGAATACCACTGTTATGAATTCCGACTGCGCACATAAGATAAGAGCGCACAGGTTCACAAAAAGACCCGTCTTACATCTGTTTCAGAGAGAATAAAATCACACTTTTTTACTGGTTTAGTAATGAAGGCATTAAATCTGTTAGATGCGTCATTATTTAATTTTACAATCCATTTGCAGGAAAGATAAGTGTTTTATTAGTGTAATTGTCTCGATTGTTGACAAATAGAATGTTCCCATTCGCTGCCTTAAGAGCAATAGCATAGTTGTCAGAAAATTTATAGTTACCTTCGCAAACGGTCTGGCTTCCCTAACGGTCTTCCTCTTTCTGGGCAGCAATAATCATCACAACTTTATTATATTCTGTTCTGCGAATGGTAACAGGGCTTGTCTAATGTGCTTTTAGTATTGGCAATTATATTCTTAAACCATGATATCTTTCATGATGGGTATTACACCATATCTTAAACTCTTATTTAAAATCTCAGTCTCACTATTGGTAACAACAATGCCAATAAAATTAACAAATTTATAAAAAAATTTAAAACTACATTTGTTATTCGTACATTGTGACTGTTTAGATTCTTGTTGGGTCTTCAATTTACTAAATTCCTTAGAGTGTCTTAACAGTCACTCTTTGATATTAAATGGACTTGACAATGGATAAGCATAAGGATTGAGTCAAACTGATAAGGTGCAGTTCCTCTTGCTAATGTTATATGGGACGAGTTTAGCTCAACTCTGTGTCTGAATTCCTCACGTATTTCACACTTTATCCATTACACATTTTAGCATGTCTAGTACTACGGGATTTTGTACCTATATTCACGATGACATATTTCGGAATCACTTATATCTTAGACACGGTTTGTTGAAGTGGCCACTTTCCACAATTTCGATCATTCTTTCCTGGAAACGCTGATATGTTAACAGATTAACCATTACCTTGCTGGGCAACGAATCAAGAATTTCGATTAGGACTGGGTTGGCAGACTTAGTGACATTTTTGAATGAAGTCATTACGCTTTAGGCGGTTAAAATATTGTTTACTGCAATTGCAGCTTCGACACATGGTCATTGGCAAGCTTTGTGCAGTACAGGGTTGCACAAAAGCATAACGTTGTGACATGCTAGAACATAGTTCCCAGCACAGTGAAACTAAATACATGTGGCGGTATAAATCTACGCGAGTTTTTGATTTTAGTGTTCATTGAGCTGTAACATTTTAATAAATGTAAATTAATAATGTTTATTATTAATTGCTAATCACATAAGAAAAAATTTAAATTTGGTAGACATGCGAATGCCTTATTGTTAAATGAAACAATTTTATACATCAAGAGTGTGGATCAGCCTCTAGAAATAAAAATTATCTTTATTTTCTATTTGAAGTATCGAATTTTTGTATCAAATTTTAATTTGTTGTGAGAACTTGTAGTTTCATGGATTGACTAAAAAGAGAGACGTATTATTGTTATTACAGAAATATAATTCAGTATTTCTTTATTAAAATTTCCGGTTGATAAATAATGCAGAATTTTTATAAATACAGCTACTATTAGTGAGAATCGACCCACCGACCTCACAGTTTTAAGAGTTGTATGCGTCACAATAACCATCTGATGACTCTGGTAAAATACTCGAAACGTTTTATTGTACCTAACAAGCATTCGGTAACTTTTGGGAACTGTAGTGTTCCTGAATATGGGATGAACTTAACTGGACGACTCATATTGCGTTGAGATTTCATGCTGGGTAGCTGTGCGTGAAACAACTGAGTAATACGTTTCCCACCTGATTGTCCACAACCTTCTGAGAAAGTGTTGCTTTCCTGGGCTATGACTGGCTGTCATTCGAAAGCGGCCTAATATAAAGGAGTGGCTTCAGTTTCAGGCTATACGCGCACAGATAAAGACTTGCATATTGCAAGAATGTGGTTTGTTCCGTATAGTTCTGGTAAAGAATGAAAACTACTACGCTCTACCTAAAAGTTTCGTAATTATTCATTGCCAGTAGCTGAGCGAACTATTAGAATCTTAGGGTAATCCTCACTGCGGCCAAGATGGGTGTTACGAAAGGACCTGTGGCTATGCAGAAACTTTGCACAGAACGTTTACGACGTATGCCTCGAGTAGAGTTGCGCTCTATCAAAACTACAGTTCAGTAGTTTCGGTACACTACACAAATGAAGTAGTGAGTTGCAGGATTACCGATGGTATTGATAGAATTGGTAGGGAAAGAAACATATTTAATGTCTGAGGAAGAAATGGGAGCCAACGACTTTTCATTTTTTCGTTTCCGGTGTTCGTTTTACACAGAATATGAAGTGCATCTTACAGGTAATAAAGGCCGCGCGGGATTAGCCGAACGGTCTCAGGTGCTTCAGTCATGGACTGTGCGGCTGGTCCCGTCGGAGGTTCGAGTCCTCCCTCGGGCATGGGTGTGTGTGTTTGTCCTTAGGATAATTTAGGTTAAGTAGTGTATAAGCCGACCTTAGCAGTTAAGTCCCATAAGATTTCACACACATTTGAACATTTTTGAACATAAATAATAAAAATTAAGTTTATCGCGTAACGTCTGCGCTTTTACGTAACCAAAACAGTTATTTTTTTATGCAAGTACAGTTTACTTGCACAAACATAAAAATATATATAAATATTGTTGTTATTTTGTACTCAATGGAACGTTCTTCGCCATGACCAAAGTAGGGGATTCCTGTTATTATCAATAAAAACAAAAGTTGTTTATGAATAACAGAAACATGTCTTACATAAGTTCGACGAAGTACTGAAGCGATGTTCGATGTATAATTGTTTTGTGTTTGTTTTATTTTACCTTTTTGTAGAGAAAATTGCATTTACTATCGCTATATGATAAATCTGTTGTGTTTTCTTTATTGTTACTACAACATCCCTCTGTTTCACATTAAAAATAAACCATTATTGAATAGAATTTGGAGTAAGTATTGGAAATTTCAGCTTTGCTATAAATACCATTTATTCTGAAGTAACAGATAGGAGGATAACTATGTCGAACAGAAATGTTCTGTAGGTTACCTGGTCTTTATATATCCTCACTCAGTTTCTAGACAGGCCACTGTTTCCAGTTTTTAGGGAAATTTATTGAGATTCTGATCACATACATAAAGAAATCTATCCTTATGAGGTGACACCAGATAGGTTTGCAACACACCCAACATACAAGTAATATGAACACGGCCTTAACTGACCAAAGCTACCATTGTCTTTACTTATGTATGGTGTTCTGCAGAACAACATTATCCTCAGTGTTACATGAGTAGTAGGGCAACAAGGACATGAGCACAATTTGTTAGTGTGGGTTACCTACATCAGGGGGCAAGTATGCACTCAGGGGTAAACCTATTGTTCTGTTTTCATTGACAGGTTATGAGCCCCTAAGAATAATCCTTCCTTTTGATTGACCGGTCCTTAACCTACTGCTCCCCCACCCTTCTCCCCTCTCCCTCCTCCTACCAGCCCCTTCCACTTTCAGGCCTGAGCTATTCGAATAGCCCTTTTTACAACTTATCAATTTGATTGACTACTTAATTAAATTGATTAATTAACAAACCCCTCACCCTCTGCTAAACCTGCCTTCCCTCCCCTCTCCCCCTCCCCTACCTGGAAATTGGCAGTTCTGTGCTAGAAAGGAAGGACCTCATGACAGAAAAGTCAATTAAATAGCAGAGGGCATATTATTTGTTTATAATAAATTTTGTTTGGGGTATAGATCTCTCTTGCTCATCATTCTGCACTGTTTGAGAAGATGCAGGTCTTGTAAAGAAGTAATTAAATCGATCGCTTTTTTTAATCCGATAGTGCAAGGAATGCAGTCATAAAACGCCCTTTACACGTAATTACACTAGTTTCGAGCTTCAGCTTGGCACCTGTCAGAAGGTAGTCAATGTACTCTAAATTAAGCGCTGAAGAAACCTAATCAAGGTTACATTCTGGGAGCCACTACTGGATCCACAGTTTACACTTTCTCATGTCTCCAACCTAGGACTCTCTCAGAAAGGCTTAACCTGTGATAGGTGCAAATGCAGTATTTATTTACATACACGATCTCTTACAGGTAAGGTAACCAGACTTACAAATGGCAGAAATTGTCCTGGTTCCCTGCACTGGGCCAACAATTCCCCAATGACTTTGTCCACTCGCTACCTGCAGCTTCAAAATTATGTAACTATACTTTATCCCCTAGACAAAGTGAGGTCACGTACCCACTGTACTGTATCTATGCTCCATCTGTTCATGGGCCTGCCTCAGATTGTTGCATGCTCACTTCCATCTTTCTCTGATTTGCACAACACCGACGTTTTGTGGAAGCAGGTTGTTAATGATCCACTAGTTGGACAGTGGGCTATTATTCTTGAAGGAGAACATCAGTTTGGCCAAGGTTTGCTTGTTGGCTTTGCGGACAGAAGTGTGGAAGGCATTGGCCAATCAAGGCAGTGATGCATTCTAGCTCGTATGATCATCACCACGGTACGCATTCAGAGCGGATGGCAAATTGCGGTTCACTCTTTCTGCAAGTGGGGGACTAGTGTAATACAGTGTGGTTGTGGCGTGACAAATGCCAGTGCTAAAGCAGAACACACGGAATCCTGAGAAAGTAAAGATTGGAGCGTTGTCTGGAATGGGAATCTGACATGGAGCAAAAGGCCCTAAAATGGCTTCCAGCGCTTTGACGGTTATTATCATGGTACTCCCCCCATATCAGTCACCGAAAAAAGTACATAAATTCATCAACTCATACCTGCCTGTACCAGTTGCCCTCCAAATATAACCTTTCCACAGATCATTCAGTAATCTGCTATGCTAGCAATCCTTGGCAGGGGCAGAGCGGCGCTTGCTCTCTGGCCAAATTTTACCCGTCCTGACTGGAATGTTTTCTCCCTGTACCTCTCCTGGCCGATCGGACAATACGTGCTGGAGCTCTTCACACAAGTCCCGAATTCTCTGGCGTTGTTGTGCATCGAGTTGCTGAAGCGCGAAAGCCTTCATCTTAGTTCCTCGTTCCCCTCATGCCATTGCTCTCGTTTCTTCTTGTGCAGCTAAATAGTGAAGGAAAAACTAAAAGAATGATGGTCCCTATTGAAGCCGAAAGATAATTTTCCTTTCATCAAATTCAGGATCAAGCCTACCCCAAGAATAAAATTGGACACGAGAGTTATCGGCTCAGTCAGACGATGGACCATCCTCGTAGCTGTCTTACAAAGTGAAATTTTGAAATCGAACCTCGAACCGAACGCTTTCTGTCAACACGATATTTCTGGAATCAGCGACCCTAACAGTTAGAGGTACACCCTTAAGATCAGACACTTTACAAATGCATCGTTTCTCATTAAACCAAGCCTCGCCCCATAAGGCACACGGTGGTTCTTCAAGAACACTGGGACACAAAAATGGCACCTTATGCCCAGACGTGGCTAAGGTGCACCTACAGAATTCGCTTCTTATGGTCATGCCCCGCTGCTTATCTTCAGAAATCTCCTCGTTCGCGAAAGAATGTACAGTCCCTCCAGAGGTGTCTTTGTTGCTGACATGTTATAAAATAAATAAAATATTAATTATTAATTATGTATGATAGTGATTGGATGTAATTAATATTTGCTTATCTGGAACATGGACGTTTAATTATTCGGTATCAGACACTTGACAATGGCTTTTTCGTAAATGTAATGTTGTTCGTAGTTGACCGTGAAATAAGACTCAAATAATCGGACTTCGTATTTAAATCGTTTCCAAAGACTGCTGCGGTAGGTGCGGACTCAAATCTAAATCTCAATATTAGAATAATTTGCCAGCCATGTCAATACGTCGTACAGAGGTGACTGTCTACTAAACATAAAAAGTTTACACAGTTAGTTAAATCAGATATATTCAACGAATAAGCCTACAGTTAAATAATTCTGCTTACTTTCATAAATATAAATTCTTTACAGAATCGAGTGCCTAGTAAGATTGCAACTCGCAGTGTCCTTATATTACATCAAATATGACGGTGTGCCAGTCAATAAAATATACGTGCTTCCCGCACCAGTTGTTGTACAAGACCTCTCTTCTTAATCAAACATAAGAGTGACGTAATTGTATTTTGTTTTATCAGCGACATAGCGCTGCAGTTCTGTGCCATATGCTTTATTTATTTGTCAGAGATTAATTATTTAATTAAGATTTCGCGTTTCCGAGGAAACTCACGCACGGCATGCAAATGTGCCTTTATATTGCCCCCTGAATTGCGAGGCGAAAGGACACACCTGCAGGCGAGCAATTCACCTAAAGGCACAAGAAAATCTACAACTATTTACATGACATACATTATACAGTTTATTATATACAAAATTTGAATGACGCGCGTGCGCCGTAAAAGTTCTTATGTTGGCAAAATAGAATGCGCGCATGCGCAGAAGCGTCTGTGTGACTCCGGCACTGCCGTTATATCGTAAATTTATATCACGCGGCACAGTATTGCAGTTCATATTGTTCGTGTGCGCGCGCATTTCTTAGTCGTTGCACAAAGAAAATATTCCACCAAGATTACATATGAAGACTACATTCTATGACAGGTAACTTAGTTTTAAATTTACAATATTTGTTATAACACAATACAACTTTAGATTGTTGAATGTTCTTAGTTACATAGTATTGCATTGAAATGCTTCAAAGAAAAATGTCTTTTTGTTTCAGGTGCGATGACCTATACACATCGTGTCGTTATTACAGTTTATATTCATCTGCTGCACAATAATTTTTCACAGGTTAGTGTCGTCGTGGTAAAGTTTTTTGATCACAGTAACATCGCTGTATAACAACGTAATTGATACATAAGCATGTCCATTTCCTATTTCCATTATAGTCGTTGTGATGCAGTTCGTTGTGACAAAAAGCATTGTTTATTACAGATCAGACGTGACCCGTCGAATAATTGGTCCATACGCAGTTCGTTTTCGATATTCCGTGGAAGCTTGGTTGCAGAACCTCGGACGGCACATAGCTGGCGTCGATCCTTGGACAGTCCAGGTAAGTGTGTCCGTCAAATTTCGAGAACATTCCATTCCCTGAAGTTCCAACCAAAATTCTTCCACTCGTCGTGTTGTTTTCTGGACAGGCACGTTGTGACCATTTAATCCAGTTAACATCTTGAAGTTAGGTACTGTAGTAATGTCACTAGACGACGCACCAATTACGCACTTCACATTTTCAGTTTTTTTTTTTTTTTTTTTTTTTTTTGCTGAATACAGCACACCTAAATGTTTGTAGTTACTTATCAAAGAAATCGTTCATCGCGTTTACAAAGGTACGATGCATGATGAATGGCATTAACAGTTTCTTTCACATAGGTTTCTGCGTAGTTGCAGACTTAGCAATGTACGTTAATGTCTGTGAACAGTGGTTCACTACGCAAATTTTTTTTTAAGTTTTTCACGTTTTGGCACCCGTTATCGTTTAAATTTTCACATAGTAACAGTTACATTATACATCATTTTTTTTAAAACAACATAAGTAATCATACATATACACATCACATATTTTCTTAGCATAAACATAATACAGTTACACATAAACATGTTTACATCATCATTACATAGCTATAAATTATTACATTGTGTCACATTTAATTACATGAATTGCAGATATTTACGTTCTCTTTAACGGTTTTGCTGGGATTTTATCGATGTTTTTTGTGATGTCATCTGAAATTAAGATAGGTTAGACACAACATTCGTTACATCAGTAGGCAAGACCAGGCGTTTTCACCACTCAATAAATATTCAAAATAATAAGAGAAGGAAAACTGTTAGATTCCTCGCGTTTTGTGAGTGTGTTTATAGTGTCTATGTGGCCTTGGCTACTGGTAGATGCTTTTCTTGCTGAGAGATGTGCGTCTAATCTATTTCTCGAAGTAAAAGATCGCTTCACAGATGACGTCTGTCAGTTCGTCAGGTGTCATACCAAGTCAGTGGTACCTAAAGTCACAAATGTTCCGTGAAAAATTAATATATCATTCACTGCTACGTAATCATAAATTTTACCTTAATATTCAGTCTTCTTGGTAGTGCCGCGGCGTTGAAAGAAAAGTTCTTCTGTCTTCAACTGCGTCACTGGTACAGCTGAAATGAAAATTTCTATACTACTTATTATCTGTGTTGTAGCAAACAGAGCTTTGCGAGTTGCTTAGCAATGTTTTCATGGGTATGGCCTTGACATTATTTAGCATGAAATGCTCTAAGATCTCGGTGTGCGTATAGCCCAATAATTTTGTTAGTTGTAGGATGCTGTAACAGATACGCACCAGGATGCGGTATGTTAACAATTATATAAGGTCCTTCATATAGCAGACGCCACTTAGCATTCCGTCGTTTGAGTGCTACAGATTTATGATGAGTACGGAGTAGTACAAGCATTCCTACCTTGAATTTTTGTTTTCTTTTTATTATGTTTGTGTGATGTTTGTTTCGTATCTGTGCGTGATGTGTCAGTGTAGTCAATACTTCTTTTATTTTCTGTTCAGGTGTGATTTCCTTGTCTGACAACTTAGCTAATGGTTCTATCCATTGATCGTTCTGTTTGCAATTGAACATGATCTCGTTAGGTGTGTAATTTGTATTGTAAATATTTAAGTTATTGTGTACATCTTCGAAAAGACTTAGCTAGGACACCCAATTAGTATGTTTTGATGAAATATAGGTCCTCATGTATCGGTTTAGTTCTCGGAAAAGTCTCTCAGTCGCGTTACATTGTGGACTAAACCTTGAAATAAATATACTTTTAATGTTATTGTCCTTCAAGAAATTTCTCCATTTGTACCCAGAGTACTATGCTGCATTATCTGACAGAATTGCTTTAGGTTTTCCCACGTGCGTCAGGTAATCACTTGAGAATCTTCGTATTATAGCATTTGCAGTGGCGGATTTTAAAGCATAAAGTTTTACATGTTTAGAAAATATATCGTAAAAAGCTAAGATATATTTGACGCCTCCAGAGCTTGCTGGATGCGGTCCACTGATGTCAGTACACAGAATTTCCAGGGGTTTACTCGGTAAAATAGAACGTAAATCTGTTTTTGTGGATAAATTCTGAGGTTTTGATTTTTGACATATGACACATGTTTTCAGTTCCCTGTAAATTTTTCTTCTCATATTGCTAAAATAACAGTATGTGCTGAGCTTTGCCAAACACTTTTTCGTCCCATAATGACCCCAAACTAAGTGTGTGTGCCAAATCAAATTACGTTCAGACTCTTTGGGAATGCATACACACCAGTTAGTAGCATTTGAATGTCCGTGATAAAATAACACATCATTGTGTAACTTGTAATACTTAGTCAAAGGATGATTGTGTTTTTCTACCAGTAATGTTATTATCTTATACCAGTGAGGATCAGATTTTTGTAATTTAGCCATGTTTCTGCACATATCAATATAATATTGGTGATACTGCTTGTCTTGCATTAAGAGAATCCTGTAGTCATTTATATTTTCTAAGTCACTGTTGGTTTCATTCATACCTTGTGGAAGTCTACACAAAGCGTCGGCAATGGTGTTGTCCTTACCTTTTATGTACTTAATTTCAAAAGAGTAGTTCTGAAGAGTAACTGCCCATCGTGATAATCTAGGATGTACAAGTTTACAAGTTAACAAAAATGTCAGGGCCTGGTGATCGGTATAAATTACTGTATGTTTTCCAAATAAATAATAATTGAATTTTTTGAATGCCCAGACTATGGAAAGTGTTTCTAACTCAGTAGTGGAGTATGTACGCTCACATTCAGTTAGAGTACGACTTGCAAACCCAATAATTCTTATGTCCCTTTTCTTTATTCTTTACAACTTGAACTAAGCAACAGCCCAAGCCAGTACGTGAAGCGTCACAAGTCATACAAAAATCTAAATTGAAATCTGGATGGCTCAATATGTTTGCATTCACTAAAGCATGTTTAATTGTATTAAAGTCATTCTGGCACTGTTCCGACCAGATCCAAACTTGATTCTTTCTGAGTAGATTTAACAGATGTTTACTGTTCAAAAGTGGTTGTGGTAAAAAACGTCTGAAAAATGAACATAGCCCAAGGAATGATTTTAACTGCTTTTTTGTTCGAGGGCTAGGAAAGTTTCTGATAGCATCTAATTTACTAGGATCAGGACGTATGCCCTGTGAATTAATGATATGTCCTAAATATTTTATCTCACTGCAACCAAATTTTGATTTTCTAAGATTGGCTGTGACTCCAGCTTGTGCAAATTTTTCTAAAATTCTTTGAAGTGTGTCAACGTGTTCATTCCAAGACAATGTAGCTATCAGTATATCATCTACATAGTGTGTGACTGTTTCAACTAAATCATCACCAAGCACGGTATCCAGGGCTGTAATGAATACCCCAGAACTGACATTCAGTCCGAAGGGTAGAACACAAAACTGATAGGTTCGCCCCCCAAACATAAATGCAGTATATTTCCGAGAATCAGGAGTGATACCTACTTGCCAAAATGAATTAGCGAGATCTATTGTGGAAAAATATTTTGCATCTAGAAATTTTTGTAATTGCTCTTCTAAATTTTCGGGTTTTGTGTGAACCGGTAAAATTATTTCATTAATTGCTCGTGCGTCTAACACTAGCCTAATGCTACCATTTGATTTTTTGACAACAAGTAGAGGACTACAGTAAGATGAGGTGGATGGTTCAATGACCTTCCAGTCTAACATTTGTTTTAATTCTTGCCACACAGCAGGTCGTTGAGATAACGGTACGTTATATGTCTTGTGGTAGAAGGTCTTGTGAGGCTTAACTTCAATCTTGTACACATACGTGTTGATAACACCTAATCGTTTGGTAAAAACTTGTAAATATTTGGATAACACTTCCTGTAGTTTTATACGTTCATGTACACTGAGAGCTGTAGCTTCATTTATCTTACGATCAAGCAATGTTTTCAAGTCCATTAGCTCTGTGTCAGATGAGTGTGTTTGCATGTCTTGAATGTCATTGTCAAGTACTAACTGAACCTTGTACCCTGTACAGTGTTTGTCATGCTTTAGAGTTCTTCTGTCCAAATCAATAATAATTACACTGCCTTTATCATTTAAAATACATTTACCTTTGGAGAAGTCTATAATGCAGTCCTTCTCGCTCATAATATCTAATCCTAATATGCAATTTGTCACAAGATTTTGTACAACCAGGAACGGCCATTGTACGGTTCCATTACCTATTTTCATGTTTACAAAAATTTGCTTCTCAACCCTACATGACTTATTACCTAGAGCAGTAGTTATTTTACAGTTTTGGGCGGGAAACTCAGGCACAGGCTCCAATTCACACATCTTTTTATAGAAATTAAAAGACAAAACGCTCACAGCTGCACCTGTATCTAAGATAACAGTAGTTGGAATCCCACCTACTACACCAGTAGTAGCGGCTAAAACAATTTCATTTGTGTTTGAACGACATTGTGTACTGGTGTACTGTCTTGCAAAAGTTTTCATTTGATATATTCTCATTGTGGTTATATCTTATAAATAAAACAGGTAGTTTTTGTTTAGAATTATTAGGTAAATCAATATTTTGTTGTTCAATGGTGGTGTCAAATAACTGATTAACATTGAAGTCGCCCCCCAAGAATTCTTCAGCCACGACCCGGGGCATAGAAGTGACTGTTTCTAGTTTGTTGGATTAGCATTTGTATTAGGTACTGACACAGATTGAGGTTGTGTATCAGGTGTCATTTCTATTATATTCACATTCGGATATTGCCTGTTGTGATCTCCAAACTTTTGCGGTTGTTGTTGCTGTTGCGCATTATAACTTACCAGTCGGTCGTAAGGTATGCTCCAATTTTGTCCTGGTGGCTGCTGTGGTAAAGTAGTGTTTGAATGAAAGTATTGATCGCTACGAGTCCAGCCTTGATGCTGTCTTGGCTCATAGTTATTATTACTTCTATTTCTGTTTGTGTTTTTGTTGTTACATTTGTATCCGTTGTTACCGTTGTTGTTATTACCGCGGTGCCTTTTGTATGGATTGCCACATGAAGTGTTATTACTGTTGTAACTGTTGTTTGTATTGGAATACGCGTGTTGATTTTGATTTCCGTATTGAGACGGCATGTGAGTTTGCTGTTTTTGCTGTACCGCGTATCCAACTGTGGGCGCGCCAGAATTGAGTTGGCAAGCCTGCATGTTTTGCATACCACTAGTATAAACATTGTGGCTGCTGTTTTGCCGCGCGAAGCGCTGATCTTCTAGTAACATGTCAACCGAATCTAAAGCCGTTAAAAAATAATCTGGATCGTCATCCGGAATATGTAAGAGTTTTTCTTTAATGTTGAAAGGCAATTTGGCCTTCAACGCACGGAGTATATCACGTGTTGCGACTGGTTCGTCCAAAAAATGTCCCATGTTCAAGTATTTTTCAAAATATCTGCGTAAGTTACCATTTTTACTGTTAAAAGTTTCAGGTTCTAAAATTTGTCTTCTGAGTCGCTCCTGGACGGATTGCGACCAGAATTTGTTCAGAAAGGCACGCTCAAACTCACTGTACGTGGTACGTACGTCAGCTTGACTGTATGCCCAGACAGCTGCATCACCTTGGATGTAACCGACAATATATGAAATCTTTTTCCGGTCACTCCAAGTGCGTGGAAATGCGTTACTAAAAGATTTAAGAAAAATCACCGGATGAATGGTTCGTTTTTCTGGGATAAAAGTCTGAAATTGCCTGTGTTTTATTAAGCTTTCTTCTTCCTTTGCATTATGATATGGATTTGTTCCACTGTAATTACTGTAATGTTCAGATGGCGAGTAATTACAATAATGTTGCTGTGGTTTAGCATGATAATAGCTTGTGTTTGTGTTTGCACGACGTGGTATGTGTTGTTGCCGTGGTGTGTTTTGTTCTTGTGTGTTTGTTGTGTGCGGTATGTGTGCGTCATACTCGTATGTATATTGGTTTCTGAACTGTACATTTTGACTGGTATTTTCGTTACATTCAGACTGTGGTTGATCCGTGAATTGTGTCATTGGTGCAGTGACGGATTGTACCGCGTCACTAATCAGCTGTTTGTTATTAGTGATGTAATCCGCTACGCAGTCGCGCACAATTGTTGGTAAATTTTCACGTATGCATCTATCAAAATGTTTGTCTTTGCTCTCTACGCAATCATGAAATTCTTTATTAATATTTTTAAAATGAGCTGTGGCATCAGATTGTAATCTGTCAGTCAGTTGTTGTTCAACATCGCCAAATTTATTCTGCACGTCAGTAATTCGTTTTTCAAGGTTGTCATGTACTGAAGGATATGTTTGAATTTGTTCAGTAAGAGCTTCACATGAGACATTAAGGTTTTTTACTTGTGTCTGGTAAAGTGCCACGTCATTTGTAGTCTTTTCTTGTCTCGTATTAAGCTTGGAAAATTTCGTACTGAGTTCAGTCATCTGTTTGGTCAGTGTGGCGTCTATAAGTTCCACACGTTTACATAAAGTGTCATTACATGCCTTGATTGATATTAGGTCAGATTTAATTTCGTCATTTTGTGTCTTTAAGGTTGCCAGGTTTTCCGCGTTCTGCATCCTTAAGGTTGCCATATTTTCTGCGTTTTGTTTCATTAGCATTTGTAACATGGTGGCAATGTTTACTGTTTGCAAGGTCTCTGCCCCCGCCGCGTCATTAGACGTGACGTCATGTATTAACATGGGCTCTGACTGAGACTTTGAAATTTTTGTGGTGGACGGCCTATTGTCAAAATTTCCGTTAACACTTGCGTCAATATTTGATGAATCGTCACTACCGGTTGCTGTCGTAAAGTCATTTTCTAACATTTGTCTCTCGTCCGAGTCGGATTGCGTCTGAATAGTATGTCTTTGCTGTTCCATCTTTGCGTATTGTTTTCTAGTTATGACCATGCCACACGTATGGTACGCTTCAAGAAAATAAAGTTTGACACTGGTTTTAAAATAAAATGCAGTTGAACATGAATCGCTCGTAGCAACAGTGGCTGTTTGTTAATTTAAAAATGTAAACTGAATATCGGATTATTCTTAATGGCTGCTGGCCATGTTACAACGTATCGTACAGAAGTCGGCCATATTGTACACTCGTGTATTGGTAGTGTTGCAGAAGTTATTGTTTAAGGAAAAGCACTGAGAATGAAATTTATCACTGAAAACTGCTACGCGCGAAAGAAATACTACAGAATGTACTGAAGAGCTAATACACTGAATTATGCGCCTGGTCAAGCCTGCCAATGCAAAGACGCTTACCTTATTTTGCTGGAAGCTTCATTGCGTCTTCCCGCAAAATTTTAGAATTGGAAAATATCTTCAGAATTTTGTTATTTCTCATATATTCAAGTCCAGGTCCAGGAAGTTGATTTTTCACATGAGACAAAGAGAACAATATAACAAATGACAAAATAACAAGTCCGACACGCAGTCGCCAGTATAAAATAAATAAAATAAAATATTAATTATTAATTATGTATGATAGTGGTTGGATGTAATTAATATTTGCTTATCTGGAACGTGGACGTTTAATTATTCGGTATCAGACGCTTGACAATGGCTTTTTCGTAAATGTAATGTTATTCGTAGTTGACCGTGAAATAAGACTCAAATAATCGGACTTCGTATTTAAATCGTTTCCAAAGACTGCTGCGATAGGTGCGGACTCAAATCTAAATCTCAATATTAGAATAATTTGCCAGCCATGTCAATACGTCGTACAGAGGTGACTGTCTACTAAACATAAAAAGTTTACACAGTTAGTTAAATCAGATATATTCAACGAATATGCCTACAGTTAAATAATTCTACTTACTTTCATAAATATAAATTCTTTACAGAATCGAGTGCCTAGTAAGATTGCAACTCGCAGTGTTGTTATATAACATCAAATATGGCGGTGTGCCAGTCAATAAAATATACGTGCTTCCCGCACCAGTTGTTGTACAAGACCTCTCTTCTTAATCAAACATAAGAGTGACGTAATTGTATTTTGTTTTATCAGCGACATAGCGCTGCAGTTCTGTGCCATAGGCTTTATTTATTTGTCAGAGATTAATTATTTAATTAAGATTTTGCGTTTCCGAGGAAACTCACGCACGGCATGCAAATGTGCCTTTATAATGTGTAACAGCGATGCTGACCTCCGTCACCCCGTGTACTTGATCTTACTTCTTTCCGCTGTTCCCTTTCATCTTCCCTAGGACCAGTTCGCTTTCTGCCTCTTTGACTAACAGCTTCCCCCAAGGTGATCAGTTCAACTGGCCTAATGCAGAACGTAAAAAGGGATTTGTCGTTCGGATGCATGCCCACTAATATGGTTTTAAAAATCTCTCCCTCACCAAAATCTAATACGCGAATGTGCATGGCCCTGTGTACTCTCATCACGTAATTCTCAAATAACTCTTCATTCTTTTGCACCAAATTATATCCCTACAAATAAGCTTGTAACATGTGCATAGTGACAATCGCAAATGTCGCGTCTAAAAAAGTAAACACTGGTTGGTTTCTGACAGCGTGTCACACTAGGTTCTCCAGTCTACTCTAAACCATCGGAACTGCTAACGGATATAGCCGATTGCTTGGAAAGCTTAGCCGCTCAGCGCGTTCTTGCAGCACAAATAGACAACTCAGTGAGCGATAAACTTCGTCTACTGAATTAATAGATAATTCTCCGCCTTCGTGTAATAATGGCATCATGGAATTACGTAGTTCACTGTACATGATCTGAAATTTTCTCATATCCCCGGTAATGGTTCTTTGCTCATTTTTTATGTGCTCATTATCATACCCTCAACCTTTTCCTGTATGATAGTTTCCATATCACGGATGCTCTTTAAGAACTCATTCATCAGGTGGTCTATGTCATCATTCAGAAGTTTAAATACCTGGGCTCCTAACTGCTGAATTCCGGCCATTAACTCCTGTAACTGCACCTGCAACGCATGATAAAACTCCTCCTGCACAGCGACGTTACGCAAATCGGCAACCCTATCGTTATAACGTAGCAGTCGCACCCTCAATCTACTTAACTGGCCCAGAGAGGGCTCGGACCCATCTAAAAACACGACCAATGAACGGAGCTCGGCCAACGCAACTGCGGCAGCGGTTTCGACCCTGCGGCGTTACCGCCTGATCGGCGGGCTCACGCAAGTGCCGCGTCAGCACGGCCACGCTCCCGCTTGCGTCCCTGCCCCTGACGGTCAACCCGTAATGCAGCTCGTCTTTCCAGAGATCCGCAGCACCAGCCACTTGCCTTGTTAGCACTCTACAAACAACGAACACAAGTAGCAACTGTGAATACCACCTACCTGTCACGGTACAACTGCAAGACAAAAAAATGAAAGAAAAAGAGCAGCAATTTAAGAAAAAAATGTTTCTTTAGTTCATTAAGGTACCCCCTCTCCACAAACTAGAAACACAATCTGCTGCTACGGTGTAGCAAAGATGGACTCAAAATGGGTGTGGGCGGTGCTAGAGGAAATTCACCAAAATTTAAACATCACTAAAAACATTTATTAAAATCCGATCATTATTACATTCCAAGAACGTTTGAACACTTTTTTGCTCCCTTAAGTGAATTTTCATTCAGAAATAACCAAGCTCCTTTAGCACAATTAAAACACTGGAGCGAGCCAAACACGAATGATCACAACTGCTGTGATACTTCAGCAAGTAGCATATAACACGCTTATCGGTACATTTAGTCAAATGGAATATACAAATAGCTCCAATACCAGGTGTGCTATGTTTTTCTCTTTCTCTATCAAACTTCGTTAGTTATACGTCCGTCAGAAACTTCACGTTATTTCAGTTTGCACAGAAACCTAAATAATGCACACTACCGCACAAACATTTGGAATAGATAAAATTTCTTTCACACTTAGCTGAAGTAGCAAGTCCCAGATCTTTTCATCAACAAACGCACTTAGTCCTTCCCGTTACTGACAAAAAGCCACAAGAATTCAGGTAACGAGCACGATTAGTAACACCAGAGTAATTCAGGTCGCACTTAGCTTACTCAAGAAAGCAACGGATTGTAGCACACAAACGAAGAACAAATGGCGAGGCATATATATCGACTGACAGGAAAATCGTAAAACAGCCATAAGCGACTCAGAATTTTTAACAGACAACTTGCCGATGAATATTTGTCAAGAATTTAGCATATGGAATCAAGCCAAAGAATTACATGCACTTCATAGCTCACACTCAGCGAGCCCTCTGTGGGCTCAGATTTTAACAAACGTAAATACGGCTCCCTGAATTAAACTAAATCAGTTATAAGAAAATGACAACAAGTAAATCCGCGAAAACCACGCGCCCAGACTGACTCCTTGCCTGAAGTTTAATCGCACAAGATAAACAATCCATGAAATACACTTAGCGTTGCGTTTATTCGGATTCCTAAGTCACATGTAGATGCAGAAATCCCTCAAACTTCGCGGTTCCTATTCCACACCTCGTTACAACACACGTTCTCTCCTTTACTCTGGCCAATTGTCCGCTAATACTGCTCTGTACAGTACACCGATGAACTCCCCCTCTCCACCCGCTGGTTGAAACTCGAGACCGAGAGAGCTGTCTGTTCCTGTACCTGTTCCCGCCGAGGGCCGGCGCCGGCCACCGCAGACTGCTGCAGCGGAGGGAGGGAGGCACTGCGCTGTGGGCTGTGCAGTCGGGCGCCCACCGCGGCCGGTGACAGTAACAACACTACGCAGAATTACATGTTGTGTAATCTAAAAATGTTTATTTGTTGTGAACTAAACGTGAACGGAAGTGCTTTCCTGTTCTTAAGCCTAAACTGTGTTGTTGTTCTGAATAATACAAGTGGCGTATTTACGAAATGCTATATGATAAAATGAGTCACCAAATGTCTGAAACTGTATAACTGTATACTTCTATTGCAATTAACTTCAGCCAAATTAATTTGAAGAGAGAAAGCTTGAAACTAAATAAACTGTCCTGTGAAACTGTATTCTGCAGTGCAACGAAGTGTTACAATGTGTGACGTCACAATACATGTTTTACAATTCAAACACACGAAACTAACAGAATGAAGAATGCTACGTAAAATTACAAACTGAATTTTGAAAATATAAATAACCCAAATGTTTCTGTTAAAATTCCCTCTAAATTTACATGCAAAACTGACTAAATAAAATTTCAAACACTGCGTGATGCACATGTAAATACAACAATGTGCTGGAGGAATAAAACAATCTGCATACGAAATGAAATCTGAAATTGACTTCGTCTACATAAAAAGTGATAACATTTTGAAATGCAAAGCCAACTTTAAACAAAATTGCTGCATTCTGACTATGATATTCGAATTATCGCGGCTCACCTATGGCAACGGAAACTCGGTTGTTGCTGAAGTGATGAACATAAAAAAAAGAAAAACCGCAGCGCATCAGCAGACCAGCTGAAGAGGAAAGAAGGGAGCTGTGCAGGGCGCAATGCCAGGGCGTGCAGCTGGGTTAAGCAGGTCGTGCTTCAGCCACTCTGTTCCGCAACGTGCAATGCGGTGACGCACGTATTCAGAAAATGAAATTCGTCAGGAGACGATGGTACAATTTAACTTTGTTGAATTAGCGAAAGGACACTAACCTTCCATAAATAACTATATTGTGAATAATGAAATACATTCTTTAGCATTTACAATCATCTTTATAAAAATTGTTGTTGTTGTAGTCTTCAGTCCTGACACCTTTCATTAAAAAATATGACTCTGCCGTCAAATCAATTATTCAAATGCAAAGGAGAGGGAAATTCATAATTTCTGAGTGCAACCCATATAAAATGATAACCTTACGTTATCATGTCTGAACAACGAAACTAACTAATCCAACTCATTAATGAAATTTTCTACTAAAACACTGTCTTTTCCAGACACGTCATAAATTATGTGCAAGCATGCACTGCAGCAGCAAAGCACCTGCAAATCTTTGCTTCTCGAATTAATCTCTCCGAAATGATATTTCCAAAATTCAACATTCTCTGTGCTCTGGAAGCTATTTCCAACCGCTCAGTAGTATGGTCAACACGCGGCTCACTCAGTGGCTTCTTTTAGAATGGTGCAAGTAACAACAATGCTACTAGAAACGAACGATCATGTTGCTTGTACCTCTGTGGCGTAACATATCGGATATTGTAAGTCTCTGCTTCAAAAATATCCACCATACAGATATGAAGTATGACACATCCAAGAAAAGAAGAGATTACGTCATTTTTCTTAAATACTAAACAAAACCTTGAAACCACACGAGCAGTAATTTTAAAGCGATAGAAATTAAGTACTGGCATAGAACTGTGTGAATTTTAGAACTTTTGAAGAACCAAATGACTTAATTCCTTTCATCTACCCACATATAACTTGTAAAACAATGGCACAATAGTAAACGTTCTATTCTACTATGGTCTGCTGCACATTATTGAGAATTTGCGCTATTATATTGTCTGGAGCGATTATTTGCTTTACATTTTCTTAACGAAGCTCGCCCTAGCATCGAACGAAGCAGCTCGCTAAACGAAACAGTCCCAATGTTCAACTGAACTGAGGTTAATTGTAGTCTCGTTCAGCTACTGATGTTTCTGTTCAAGTGCAATGCCTCTTTACTATAGATTTGTTACCATGCTTCAAGGCAATTCTTTGACGTTTTCATGAACGATTTAATGTTGAACCTACTCCTACTTTCACTCTCTAATCCCCAATGTCGCAGTATTGACTTTACATCTATCAGCACAAAGTAAATGGTAAAGCACACTACTTCCTACTGTGTGAGTCGCGACATCTCTCTGTGTGGCACAGAAATTGTCGATAATGTCGCGAAATAATCCTCATCCCAGAATCAAAGCTTTATTGTTTTATAAAACGGTCCATTTTATTTTTTACTTTGAGCTGGAATAATCTGGAATCAATTTCCATGCAGTCGGTAGAAGTCAGCGCCTTCAGCGGGGGCAATGGCCAGTTGAACTGGCCGGTTATTCAAGCTGTATGTCATACTGCTCCGTTGACTGGTGATCTTACAAGGGGATCATACCTACTCGACATCACCGATTTCGTACGTATAGCTTGACCAGAAATGAAAGTAACAGCAGTATGAACTGCAGATGACGAGATAAGAGAAAATAATTTTGGGACGGGTCGCGAGAGAAATGAACCATATATGTTAGCGTAGTTTCAATTTAGTGTACACTGATAAGACTGAACATTAATAGCCACCTATTAACAGCCGTATAACTGCGGAGCGCATCGTAGTATGGAAGCAGTGACGCCTCGGAAGGTCGCTGGAGGGATTTGGCATCACCTCTGCACACACAGGTCGGTTGATTCGCGTAGATTTCGAGGACAGGAGGGGGGCGCGGCGATTCATCCGACAAAGCAACGCTCTGCCACTGCGCCAACGTCCAGTGCCGACGGTCACGTGCCCATTTCAGTCGCAATTGCCGACACCGTGGTGTTAACACTGGTATATGCGTGGGTTGTCGGCTGCGGAGGCCCATCGTTAAGGAGTGCTGGGTGCACTGTGTTTTCAGACACACTTGTACTCTACCCAGCACTAAATCTGATGTTAGTTCCACCGCAGTTCGCCGTTTGCCCTCTTTTGCCAGCCTAAGACGTCCGACGCCTGTAATGGGGGGTGGCCGCCCAACCCCACGACGTCTGGGCGTGGTTCCACCCTGGTTTCGCCACGTGTTGAAGACGCTCGCCACAGCTCTCCTCGGACAGCCGACAAGCCGCACAGTTTCCGAATCTCGTGCCGAGCCTCCAGGCCATCACAAGCTGCCCTCGGTCAGACTCAGGACAGACAGCACGCCTTCCCCATTCTACACACACACACCACACTCACTGATACTACATGCACCGTGTGTGTGCCTGACTATACTCTGTTCATCATAAGAATAGACCTGACGTAAACAAACGCAAACGCGACTATTACTCAGAAGCCATTGCACGCGTGCATTAGTGTTTTACGTTCTTGGAAGTACGTCCCACATATGTATTAGATATATTATTACTAATTTACCTTAAATGAAACTTTAAGATATTCTAATGTTTTAACTGCCGTCAACGTTTTTCTTACTCACGCTTTACCTACGTAGTTTTTATTTCAAAAATTGTGTACAATCACTGTCTCTCTACTGTTGTGCTCTGACTGTCGTGCTGTTAACACGCAATATGAAAATGGCTGAGGCTGGCTCTTGTACCGTAGTGAAACACACGTGGTGGGCACGGTTAAAAAGTGCCAAGAAATAGGTCGTTCTTAATGTTTTTCATAAATTTACGGAAGAAATCGGCTTTGAATTTTTACGAGGGCTATATTTGACACAGTTGAGACGCAAATACACATTGAATAGAGAGCGGAATCTGTAGTGTTGCAGCTTGATAACTTAGCGCAGTTTATGGATCGCTGGATCAAGTCTCGCCACAGTCACCTTTCTTTTTTTTGTCAATTTGAGATACCTACATCTCGTAAATGTAAAATTCATCATCTTTTTATGAATAATGCACGTAATCTTGTTTCTAATTACATACACTATATGATCAACGGTATCCGGACGTCTGGCTGGAAATGACTGATAAGTTAGTGGTGCCCTCCATCGGTAATGCTGGAATTGAATATGGTGTCGGTTAGAGATGGGCAAACTCGTTCATCCTTTTCATTCTTTTTTGGGAACCGTTGATTTTTACTCGTTCACCGCTCATTTGTGCACGGTATAAGGTTCTTAAGAAAAATTGAAAACTGGCAGTGTAGGCGACTGAAGGTTGGAGGGCACCCGGAGGAGGCACATGCCTCCCCCCTGGAGTGCAGCGGTTTTATTCATCACACAACTCTGACGCACTTCTAGAAGTAATTTCCGTGATTCTGCAGAACCTCTTCTTTAGCCAACTGTATGTGGCTGATCGCAGGGAAATAATATAGGGTAGCGCACGGAAAACCGGCCCCGAGTACAGATTCCTCGCCAACTACGCACCATTTGTTGCCCGTTACGAGCAGATAAAACAAACAGATAAACATATAATAATTAGACAGTAAAGAAATAACAAATAAGCTAATGCAAGCACCAACAGTAGATGACGACTGTTGCGTGACAATGGGCAGTCTCGTGCTCAGGGTCTATTTTTCTTGTGCCGCCAGCCTGTACCACTGAAATAATATTGTAGAGGTTACCATACGTATTCTCTTTACAAAATATGACACCAGACACTCGATTATGGAGGGCAGGCTTCAATCGGTTGTAAGTAGGCCTTGCGTAACAGTGAACACGCAGTTTTACCTTGGATCAGAAAAAGAAGGAAACTAGCCGCTCGTCTGCGCCGTGCCGCCTTCCTTCACTGCCTTCTTCGAAATATTGTTGTGGGGTTGCGTGTGAGGCGTTTCACCGCTGTCGTGGAACCGAGTTCCCCGCACAGATTTCTTAACGTTATCAGCAATAGCTAAAGGTAGTGCTTCCTGGAGCAATGTTTTGTTTAACAGAATGCTGTGTGCGTTCCACGATGCCTTAAAATTTATTTTCTGTTTTATCACTTAAGAGAAACATTAGTCAAAGGCTCTTTATGACTGATTAATTTTGTTTATAACCGATAGTATTCTCATTTCTGATCGTTTCATATTTCAGATTTTTCTCTTTCAGTATCAGTTTAACGTTCCCAGTACTTCATAAAAATATGTTTTCTAAATATTTTGCTGTTTTATTTCCTAACTTATTGGTCATTTTCTTGAATACATGTTAAATGCTATTGTAAAATGATGCAACTTCAGAAATGTGTCACGTCCAGAATCATATTAATTTTTTAATTTTTTTTGAAGATTTTTAAGAATCGTATTAATGAAACAGAAAGGTTTACTTCAAAGAAGATAATCGTGAATATCAAAGTAGTCTATCCATAACAAATACGAATATTGAGTCGATATCCATCATTTCGCGGAGAGTTCTGGTGGCATGACACATCTCAAAAGTGATCAATTAATTTATATCAAAAATGGTTATTTTAGAGCCTTGAACGAATGTGAATGAGATTACCAACAGAATTTGAAATGTGAAAATGGTACAGGGGCTATTTAGATTAATTCATTTCACTTCCTTGTAAAACTCTTTTTAACAGCTTCTAGAAATATATACAGGGTGTTACAAAAAGGTACGGCCAAACTTTCAGGAAACGTTCCTCACACATAAAGAAAGAAGATATGTTATGTGGACATGTGTCCGGATACGCTTTCTTTCCATGTTAGAGCTCATTTTATTACTTCTATTTAAATCACATTAATCATGGAATGGAAACACACAGCAACAGAACGTACCGGGATTGACACATTGTTGGATGAACCATTCGCAGAAGTGTACCCGTGGAGGCCAATCAGCTGCCGATAGTGCCTGCACACGCTGTACATGGTACGGAAACTACTGGTTCTCCCGTTGCACTCTCCATACAGTGACGTGGTCAACGTTACCTTGTACAGCAGCAACTTCTCTGACGCTGACATCGGGGTTATCGTCAACTGCACGAAGAATTGCCTCGTCCATTGCAGGTGTCCTCGTCGTTCTAGGTCTTCCCCAGTCGCGAGTCATAGGCTGGAATGTTCCGTGCTCCCTAAGACGCCGATCAATTGCTTCGAACGTCTTCCTGTCGGGACACCTTCGTTCTGGAAATCTGTCTCGATACAAACGTACCGCGCCACGGCTATTGCCCCGTGCTAATCCATACATCAAATGGGCATCTGCCAACTCCACATTTGTAAACATTGCACTGACTGCAAAACCACGTTCGTGATGAACACTAACCAGTTGATGCTACGTACTAATGTGCTTGATGCTAGTACTATAGAGCAATGAGTCGCATGTCAACACAAGCACCGAAGTCAACATTACCTTCCTTCAATTGGGCCAACTGGCGGTGAATCGAGGAAGATCAGTACATACTGACGAAACTAAAATGAGCCCTAACATGGAAATTAAGCGTTTCCGGACTCATGTCCACATAACATCTTTTCTTTATTTGTGTGTGAGGAATGTTTCCGGAAAGTTTGGCCGTACCTTTTTGTAACACCCTGTATACAAACTTAAACATTGCCGTTAATAAATGTAATTTTTTGAAATTTTTTAATTCCCCAATCGACTTCTTTTTTCGATCAGTGTTTGTGCGGCTTTCGGAAATATCTTCTCTGAAGGTACTGAAGCCGCCGGTACGCACGACCTACCAAGGGCCAATGAATATAAATGTGGGTGAAGAAGTTTCCTTTGTCCCCACCACAACAGTAGATCACCATCCCTCGTGAGCAACATCCCAGAAATGTATTTGTCCATTTCAGTTACAACCATAGCCTTAGAATTATAAGTCTGTGTTGTTTTTGCCACTTCATTGTCAAAGGCTTTCCACAAATTAAAATTTGTTAATGTTGGAAAAGATGATGATGATGGAAGTCCCTTTGAAGAGGAAGTTACTAAATTAGGCTCATTAGCTTTTTCTTGTGCTAATAGTTGATGAACGTCGCTCACGATTCCATCGTGTGCTTGCATATACTTCGTGCTTCCTGATGTGAACCCATTTTATCCCATTTTTTTTTTTTAATTGTGTCACTTGACCAACAACATACAACATTGTAACTGTTACGGGCGGCAACCCTTCCTGGTTTTTAAACGTAGAAATGAAGTTTAAAAGCGTCTACGTTGGGCAACGACACAGTTTGCTCAACGCTCCCCCTTTTAGTTACTTCATCAAATATTTGAAGTGACGTAATTGAATGTTCTATGATGTTCCACTCCTCTGGCGTCAGTTTATGTTCATCGTTTCCGAGAACAGCTAAAGTGAAAATTATGGGCAATTTGTTTCGAAAAACACGCACTAGCGTGTCGAAAAGCGAGTTCCGTCGCGTGGGGACTTCTTGTTTTAGTTATAGTATCGGCAGATTCATTTCCACTTGCGTTTCCTCGAGTTTATTCATTGCAACTGAACTTTTTTTGAAGTATTGAACTACACATTTAATCTTTTCCAGCACACTCTCGGTTGGTTTTACACACTATTTGACAATTAAATTTATAGTGTGGGTTGGTTCAAATGGCTCTGAGCACTATGGGACCTAACTTCTGAGGTCATCAGTCCCCTAGAACTTAGAACTACTTAAACCTAACTAACCTAAGGACATCACACACATCCATGCCCGAGGCAGGATTCGAACCTGCGACCGTAGCGGTCGCGCGGTTCCAGGCTGTAGCGCCTAGAACCGCTCGGCCACTCCGGCCGGCTATAGTGTGGGCGTAACAGGGTATGTGAGCCCATTTACAAATTTTGAGCGCAGCAACCATGTTAGCTGCATAGTCGGTTACAGCTGCCACTGTTTTGTTGTTGATTCCCCAGCTGGTCGCTTCTCTTTGTAGAAAATTAGCTATGTTTTCTGCAGCGTGCCGAGGTGAAAATTTCAGGCAGCCCAGTACATTCGAATGAAGTCTCGTGTTATCATCCATATAGTGTGCTGTATTCGCAATAAAATTTTGATTGTTCGAGGAAGGCCACCCGTCAGTTTTCAGAGCGACTGGTGTCGTAGAATTCAGTTTTCCTCGTAAATTATCCCACAGGTGATAGTTGTGGCAGCAAGCTGGCCGAAAGAGTTTTCCTACTAGGAAGCTGGTAATTGGGACAGAACAGGGAAACTAAGTTCCGAAATTCTTTGTCTTCCACAATGCTGAAGGCATGGTATTCCTTACAAATCATTTTAAGCAACTGTAAGTCGATTTCTTCGCTTTTAAAAACTGGGAGGGGCTTAATAATACTGACAAAATTTGTCAAAGATGACTGTCCTCCTCCTATTGAAACGGGTTCAAAGGTAGCAAATGCAGGCGTCCTGCTGTCCAGATTGTTCGACGACAGCGAATCGACGTCGCTGACGGATTCACTCATGGTGGCTGAGGAGGGGGAGAGAGGCTGGGCTGAATCGCGGGCAAGACGCAGTCCACGTAGGCTAGCACATGTTTCTGCAGATCGAAAATCCGTCGTCTCCAGTGGCGCTGTGGGGTGTTTCTTTATAAGATGCCGTTCTAAGTTACCCAAGGAGCCTCCAGCAATACTGATGATGGCTCTGCAATATTGGCATTCTCATCCAACCACCTCCGTTTTATTGTAACGATACCACAATACAGACCATGAAAATCTTGGCATCTGTAACATTAATGTAATTTCAGTACTAACTCGCTTTAGAAGTTACCTTGAAAAGTCTTCAAGAGAATCTCTGCATGCATTGTACAAACCGTTACATATAAATATTGATTCGTAAAATTACACATAATTAAAACGATTGTAAACTGAATAGCAGGGAATGGTGTTGATCAAGTCAATCATAAAAGATTCGAAGTATCTTTATGGTTGCTTTTATGACAATTTTAAAAGTCATGATTTCTTTTCTTGGGCCACCACCCCTCCATCTCCTTTCCCCAAATGGCCTCCATTCCATGTAGAAACGAGCTGTGAAATTTGAGCTCAATGAGATAAGGGGAGGGGAGGCCCCTGGACCATAAAATTTTGAAAACCTTGAAAAAATATTAAGTCTGCCCAAGTATTACTTCTGCACGAGTGCATGATAAATTCATTGATTGCCTAATGTAGACACATTGTTTACCTAGACTTTCTTAGCTGAATGCGTCTTTCGCATCGCAATATTCGTGTGACGGGCCAGTGACTACAAGCAGACAAAGATGTTACTCGATGGCCACACGGTCAGGTAAATTCTAAGAGATATGCCGGCAGGCTCAACGCGAACGGCAGTACGGAAGTACGGATTTACGGAACTAAAACCTGTTAACGACCCAGCACGACCACCCTAGGACACAGTCGCCTTTCGCTTTCGAGGGAAGATCGTAGCAAGTGCAAAGTCCTTGTTTCCTGTTCGTTTACGTAAAATAATTCACATTCGGAAGGGAATTACTCGCACTGAATAACTGGCCAGTAAAGAGTCACCTATCAAACCAACATTAATAGTTTTCTTTTGCAATTTGCTGGTGTCTACATCAGATTATCTACGCTACTGACTGTGCGGGAACTAAAGATTTATTAATATAAATCATAACTTCCGACACCAGAGCTGAGAAACGGCATACTGAAATCAGAAGCTTTGTATCAGCAACAGCAGCAACTACATAAAGATGCTGGAATATCGTCTTAACTTTATAAATGAAATGAAAGAAGACGGGGGAAGGGTTCGTGACTGAAGCAGTCATCAGTTATTTGAGAAAGAGACTTCTGGGCGAGACAGGCCGTCAGGCAGCCATTAACAGACGAGAGAGAAACGAATATGCGAAATTTCAAAATTACATTTTACTGCACATAAAATATAAACTTTACACAAATGTATATGAAAATAAAATAAAAGCGAAATCTATTACTAGTTCAAAGGCGATAATTGTGTTTAACGTAATATGGGAAAGGTTTCAAAGTCCCTTCTCTACGTTTTTCTGTAATAAGTGGGAAACCATGGCCTCTAGCGAAAACGTATCCCTGTATAATATTTAACTAGATTACATTTCCTACAAAAAAAGGTCCTAGTCATTTTTTCCAGCATTAATACTTTGCGTGTAGAGAGCTGGAGAAGAGAACATGAAAATCTCAAGCGACGCGCATGGGCTATAGCTCAAGTAGTCTTGTAAATCTGATTGTGGCTATATCTAATCTTAATAGACCACAAGTGTCTTGTATAAAATTCTTCATAACTCTGCTACACTGTAAACAATAATCGTTTACACCTTGTGTGTACTTCACGCTGTCTCTGAGTTCCTAGGCGAAGTAGAGACTTTATGGAAGAGTAAATAGTTTTGAAATAAAATGTGGTTTCCTCGTCATATTTGCCACACAGACGGTTTTTCGTTTCAGGGAAACCAAACTAGCAAGTAATGCCAATTGGAAACAACCGAACTTAAATAAATTATAGCCTCCCTAAATGTAATGTTTTATGTATGAAAGACACACGAAAATCATTTTACATGAATTTTCTTACACTACAAATTAAGCAGATTATTAAAAGTTAGTTGTTAAATAAAATCGATAAACCAAAAAATATATGAATAACAAAAAAACTTGCCTTGATAGAAGTATGTCCTCTGCTGCTTGTCGAAATAAGGAAGTGAGCTGATATGCCCTTTTGTTATCTGAAAAGACGTACCTGTTAGATACAACGTAATTTTTATGTAATTTACGTAACTATAAAATACTTTTTAATTCCCGGTGGTGGACGCCGAATAGCCAGAACCAGAGTTCAAGAACATTTTGAAACACGTAAAACGGGCGAGCGCAGTGAACGAAACGAACAACTGCATACTGAACTAGCTAGGAGCAGTCGGCAGTGGAACTGCGACAGCTGGTCACGCGTAGAAGGACGAGTGCGGCCGAGGGAGATCGAGACAGAGGGGGCGGGGGGGGGGGGGGGGGGGGGAGGGAAAGGGGCCGAGGCTGGAACGAGACTGGCCAAAGTGCCGTTGAGGGAACTAGACCGATCGTTCCTAGTTACCGGGAACTTTAAGTAGACCGCCGCGACCGAAGTGAACTATGAAAGACCGTTCCTTGGAATTCGTTCCTCGGTCCTTTCGTTCATCTCGGTGAACCGTTCCTTTGGATCCGTTAGTTCGCGAACTACCCATCTCTAGTGTTGGGCCACCATCCACTCTCGCAGACATACGTTCAATCAGGTGATGGAAGTTTTCTTGGGGAATGGCAGCCCATTCTTTACGGAATGCTACACTGAGGAGAGGTATCGATGTCGGTCGGTGAGGCCTGGCCGCACTAAGTCGGCGTTCCAAAACATCTTAAAGATGCTCTATACAATTCAGGTCAGGACTCTGTGCAGCCAAGGCCCTTTCAGGGATGTTATTGTCGTGTAACCACTCCGCCAAAGGCCGTGCATTATGAACAGGTCCTCTATTGTGTTGAAAGATGCAATCGCCATCCCCGAATTGCTCTTCAACAGTCGGAAGCAAGAAGGTGCTTAAAACATCAGTGTAGGCCTGTGCTGTGATAGTAGCACGCAGAACAACAAGGGGTGCAAACCCCCTCCATGAAAACCACCACAACACCATTACATCAACGCCTCCGAATTTCACTGTTGGCACTACACACGCTGGCAGATGACGTTCACCGGACATTCGCCATATCCACGCCCTGCCATCGGATCGCCACATTGTGTACCGTGATTCGTCACTCCACACAACGTTTTTCCACTGTTCAATCGTCCAATATTTATGCTCCTTACACTAAACGAGGCATCGTAGGTCATTTACCGGCGTGATGTGTGGCTTATGAGCAGCCGCTCGACCATGAAATCCAAGTTTTATCACTTTCCACCTAAATGTCATAGTACTTGCAATGGATCCTAATACAGTTTGGAATTGCTGTGTGATGGTCTGGATAGATATCTGCCTATTACATATTACGGCCCTCTTAAAATGTCGGCTGTGTCTGTCAGTCAATAGAGGAGGTCGGCCTGTACGCTTTTGTGCTGTACGTGTCCCTTCACCTTTCCACTTCACTATCACATCGGGAGCAGTGGACACAGGGATATTCAGGAGTATGGAAATCTCGCGTACAGACGTATGAGTCAAGTGACACCCAGTCACCTGACCACGTTCGAAGTCTGTGAGTTCCGCGGAGCGCCCCACCCTGCTCTCTCACGGCAGTGGGTGGCAGCTCGCTGTACCTAATATGAGAAACGTATGTTTTTGGTGGTGTCCGGATCCCTTTGATCACATAGTGTATTGCACTCGAAATCCCTGTTCTCATTTCAAATATAAATTCTTAATTATCGATATTATATGAAAGAGTATTTGTTAGTAAAGGTTGCTTAAATTAAGAAAACATAATTTAATTTCTTAGGACAGAAATGAAAAATCAGATACTCCTTATTTGGACCATATGCATTGTTTTATACCGCAGATGTAGTCTCAAACGAACCATAGTGATAAGTGTCGTAGAAACATGAAAAACAATCATTTTCACGGCATCGAGTACATCATACATGTGCTGCATTTCCACATTTTCCACCGTTTCATTACAACATGAACCCAACAGAACGGATGTGTGGCCAAGTTAAGGGATTTAGTCGAGAAATAACAAGACTATCAAGCTGCCAGAGGTCTGAAACTAACGCACGCAGATTCTTCACATGCTACCGCCGAATTCTGGCTGAACACAGAATGACACGTCATAAAAGAAGAGGAGAAACGCGGGGTTCTGGTGGCTCCGTGGATTTTGTTGCTGATCGACTCGTTATCAACGTAGCAGATGACACTTCCAGAACTGAAATGTATTTTTCGGATTTGGAAAGGGAAGGAGTTAAGAGATTGCCAGACGACTGACTGTAATTAGTGGCTCCAGTATTCAACAGTACGGTGAAATACTTGTATGCTTTTGCGTCACACATAGCTCGCTCCGGAAAATTACCCTGTGTTTAATTTATGAATGTTCATGACTTTTGTTTGTCACTAGAACACAGTGTTAGGTGAGAACGAGACCATTTTATTTTTTCCATCTGGTCAGCTAAGAAACGTGCAGTAGTGTCGGACTTTTGCTAAATATTATGTCATTCTCTTTAAACTTCAACGACTATCGAAGCTAAATTGTTTCTTTGCTCGTCTCTTTTCAGTCTGAACTGCAACTACTCACATCATTTTAGCTTAGATGGACCAGCTGGCTGGCCAGTGCTGTCCAAATTTAATGCGCCGGTTAAGCTGTTGTCCCGAATTATCGCTTAGTCTATGTGCGTGTAACACAGCATAAAACATATCCTTATGATAGAACTTGGCTCTACTGGACGCAGATTGGCTTCTGCTCCACGTGAAATGAAATCCTATGAGATTCAAGTAAACGAGGAACAATACTTGGCGTAATGTTTACATCAGGTTTATTCTTATGATGAACAGAGTGTAGCAGTCACTCCTCGGCAGGTGACGCTGCTATCGCCTGGTCGGGTTTGTATCAGAAGTAGGTCGGTGGTCATACTGTTCTGGCTGATTAGTGTACGATAGTCGTAGGGCTGTGTCACCGCTAAGAAACTCCTTATATTTTGTTTAACTTTCTATTTTTACGTTACTCATATTGCAAATTAACCAAAATAATGGTCAGTGTATTGCATTAATGAATATATTCATTAAAGGCACGAAAAAAGAAGCATTTGGAATTGCAAAGAATTTACAACAAAAGCTGTATTAATAGTGTTGTGGCGTAACAAGCTAGTTACGCCACATTGCGAGGTGAGCCAAAAGAAAGGCACGCGTACACACACGCCGACTGGCGTCAAGTCTGGAACAGGATAACTATTGAATGGTAGCAAGAAAAGTACGTAGCTGCTTTATACTTAACTTTATTCGTTGATGAATACAGCGTTCTTCTGGAGACATTTATACTATAACTCTCAAAGTAGGTAAGGCTAATGGCGCCTTGCTAGGTCGTAGCCATGGACTTAGCAGAAGGCTATTCTAACACTCTCTCGGCAAATGAGAGGAAGGCTTCGTCCGTATTGTCGCTAGCAATGTCGTCGTACAACTGGGGCGAGTGCTCGTCCGTATCTCGAGACCTGCCTTGTGGTGGCGCTCGGTCTGCGATCACACAGTGGCGACACGCGGATCCGACATGTACTAAATGGACCGCGGCCGATTTAAGCTACCACCTAGCAAGTGTGGTGTCTGGCGGTGACACCACAAATAGCATTCATTCAAACAAGGGATTATAACGACAAAACTTCTGTTACTCTGATTTTGACCTTCGGGCAGCCCTCAGCACCTGCACGCGTGCAGTGAATTCTCATGTTTTTACGTGAAAATAATGACTGTAAAATAATAAAAGTCTCTAATTTTGTGTAAAAAGTTCTCGTGTAAACTTCACAATCATTTCCTGGAAATTTATTTGCAATCCCAAACTTTCCATTGATACCTAGTATGAAAATATTAATTCATACAATAACGAAAACATTATTTTGGTTTTCCTGCAGCACAAATAACGTAAAAATTGAAACAAAAAATAAAGAAGTGGATTTCCATGCTTGCACTTGAACCCACGACCCCCATATGACCGTTATGTGCCTCGTGATGACTGGGTGTTGTGTGATGTCCTTAGGTTAGTTAGGTTTAAGTAGTTCTAAGTTCTATGGGACTGATGACCATACATGTTAAGTCCCTTAGTGCTCAGAGCTATTTGAACCATTTGACCGTTATGTACTCTTTCCGATACGCCTACTGCTGCCTTGAAACGACTGTAACATAAATGCCTCATGTCTCTCCAGATCCGCTCCAAAAACGCCTTTTTTTCTTTTTTTCTCACTGAACTGTTGGCCATCTTATGTCCCCGCTTCTGTCACTCTCATTCCTGGGCAAACTCTGCATACTGGTCGAAATCGTGGATGGTGGTAGCGTTCCCCTTGTTATTTTAATTTCTTACGTTTGCAGGAACGATTATATTCGGCTACTACGGCTTGTCAGCATTTACGAGGTGTCCCAGATATGTTGCGACAGATTTCTAGGGGAGGTGCAGGACATCGTAAGGATTGAGGTTTGCACAGCAGCCCGTGGCCGCGAATGCCGTCGTGCGCCGCTGGGCGGTGCTGTACACCAGTCACTGGAGGGGGCAGTGAGGACTGAAGGCGTTGCACAAAATGCGGGGCGCAGCCTGTGGTTACAACATAATGGGGCGCCCGTTCACTGCGTAGGCATGTGAACAGGTCGTTCCAAAATCGATGGATTGGGCGTGGTCGACTGGTTCCCTGGCCCCCAAGCTCACCGGACTTACCGAGCCCGGTTTCTTTCCGCGGGGAGCCATGAAATCTCTCACGTACCGCGACCCTGTGGAGTCTGAAGTGACTGTGAGCTTAGTCCCAAGAATCACCTGCGCAGCTGCTACAGTCAAAAAAACTCCCGGTGTGAACGTGCGTGTGCGGCAGTCAATGCTTCTTCGATGTCAGACATGCGTGCCGTCTGATGTTGTGTACGTGTGTACTCATTATGTCCAATAAATGTTTCAAATGAATCTCTGTCTCGTTTCCTTTCCGATCTTCGACTTATGCTACCACGAGAGGCAAGAGGAAATGGTCACGCAGCCTTATGCGTCGATGGGCAAAGATATGCAAACTGACCATTTTACGTTTGCGGTTATTTATCAGTGTCTGGGTGGAACAGGTGGTTTCAGAGGACGTCAAAGTGGAGGAGGTCGCGGGTGAAGCGTACACACGCTATAATTTGTAGGACTCGATCCACAAGCACTCGCGCTGTAGCTCACGCAGTGCAATGCAACCACGTAGCGGTTTAGAATGTGCATGAGGAGGGAAGGAATCCATTCTATTTTCAAAAGGCACACGTCCTAAGGGCCCACAATTCTGCTTCGTGTATGGAGTTCGGGCAGTGCTTATTGCAGCATGGTACCACGCAGCCATATTACGCTGCGTGTGTTTTGTTCATGGAAGAGCCGTCCTTGAACCGCACAATTGTGATATTTTGGAAGGTGAGACGCCCGGCGCCACCCATGAATAACAAAACTTTACCGTAAATTTATGGGTTGCATGGTAACCATATAGCTCCCTACAACGCCACTTCCTCGACGCGGAGGCAATAACAGCCATCTGCAGTCCGTCGAAACTTCAGTGTAGCTGCCAGAACCCAGATGGGGCAGATCTTCGGAGGTCACTCGATTGGTCGAGGTGGCCCTGTGTTTTGGCCGCCTCTGTCGTTTGACCTCAGCCCGCTGGACTTTTATCTTGTGAGGTCATCTGAAGAGTACGGTGTACGACATCATGTGCACTCAACGAAAAACTTGTTGCAAGGATTCATGCAACGTGTGAAGATGTTCGCACCAAGCCCGAGCGACTGTATCAGCCAGGCACGCTCGAATGTTGGAACACCTTCTCTAACTTTACTTAATTTGTTCTAACAACAGAATAAACAGGCCCAGGTGGCTCTGCACAATCTTGGAATGAAGGCAAATCCAGTAATATTTAATTTTATCCATATTTCGCATCTTCAAACCTGACTGTATTCAATACACTGGAGGTATAAATTAAAAATCACCTTCAGTCCCAACTCAAGAGTCCGAAAAGAATCGTGTACTTAATAAAACACGATAATTTGTGACTGAAGGCGTTTTTTAATTCATACCTCCAGATGGAATACCATCGGATTATAATAAAATAAATAAACTATAAATTTTCAATGATCTTTATTAGTAGGTAAATATAGTTCAAATTACTTATTACAAATCTGAAGGTAGCCAACATCTTTTTTAAAAGAGGATATGTTTCGGCTGAGCTGTCAATAACTAGGTCGTAAAAGCTGCTATTCTCGTCATACGTGATTAGAACCGATTCTGTGTTTGAGAGAATCAACGAATCCAGCAGTTCTTGTCCGAGCAAAGACTGAAGTCTCGTCTTAATGCGACGGGGTACTGAAAATTGTCCCCCCAACTCACTTGCGTGAACGAAATTCTGATGATTACAGAGTCAGCTACATATATGTTGGAGCACGTGCTGATGTACATGTTAAATTGCGACAAAAGTTTACATGCACATGGTATGCAACTTTGGTAAGCGTTCGAACCGATCCGACAAAAACAAATGGCGTCCTTTCCAGTTTGGTCTAAAACATCTTCGTTATGTTCGTAGTCTTCTTCCTCACTCAGACTCTAAGCTATTCGCGTCTTGTTGACTAGGTAGAACGTGTTCACCCAAAGAGTTTTAGACAGTTCATTAAAAATTTTTGAAAAAGATTGTAATTCTTTTGACAACAACCCTCTATCGACATTTGCCACCGATGTGACTTTAATGCGTCATTAGAAATCCCATTCTTGCTAATTTAATTGAAAGTTTTACGGGTCCAAACAAGCTGCATCCTTCATTAAAAGTTCGTTGCAATTGAATTTTGCATCTATTTTAAATAAAGCTGCGTTAATGATTTACTTTGGAGACGGAAACAGAATAGAATCCGCAGACAGTAATGCCACTTCGTCTTGGCATAGCTCATAGTATTTTTTTTTTTAATATTCTTCGTAATCGCAGCGTGGTCTGTACGTCTGTACGTCGGTATCAATATTTTCGGCTTGCATTATTCCTTGAACTCGGGATGCAAACAGAGTTGCATCTCTGAAAACGTCATCAAACTTATCTAATTGTTTTCGCAAATTTATCTCCAAACTTTTGATAAGCCCCCAAGATTTAGCGTAGTCTGATGTAGGAGTTTGCAGATATTGGCTTATCAGGAGTGATAGGTCAAACGTTCTCTTGAATGCATAAGCTGTCAGGATAGTTTCCAATTTTATAAATGAATCCATCAATTCTTTCGGTTGAAACGAAAGCCTTGGCTCAAACTCCATGCTCGAAGCTATGACACTTAAAGCTTTTATCAACGCGGCGATTGAGTTTTTTTCTGTCTTTAGTCCACCATCTCGTTTTTCAATTCTTCTGTGACTTGTCCAACTGTTACTTCCGAAATTTTGTCCACCTGCAAAGGTGTGAGCTTAAATAATTCGTGAATAAATGAACTGGTAGACTCCAAGACCCCAACCAAATTTTTTGCTTCAGTGCAGCTTGACTTGGCTTCTCAAGACATCAAATTGAAGACATACGTGTGTATATGGAATCGGGCACCTAGAAACGACGGAGATTCTTCGCCCCGCCGTAGCCCTCAGTGATTCACAACGCAACAACAGGCCACAGCAGTCCTCCCACCTCACCGCCGCCCCACCCCGGACGCAGGGTTATTGCGCTGTTCCGCAGGGCGGATTCGTGCCGGGGACCGGAACGCCTTCCAGCTCGGGAAGCAGCGCTTTAGACAGCACGGCTAAGCGGGCGGGCAACATACGTGTAACAATGTGTGAAAATGGTACTTCTTGCTTCAGTGTCGCTTGAAGACCAATGTATCTGCCTGCCACATTTACCGTGCCAGCCAAAGGTATGCCAATAAGATCTTGCAAATCAAAGCCTAACTGGACTCATTCGTGAGGTACAAGAACTCGGTAACTTTCCGGTCGTCCGTTCTTGTGAGATTCCATTCTTAACATAGCGTACGCAAATTACAACCTGATCAACAACGCCAACATCCTGGCAAGAATGAAGGGTAAAAGACTTGGCCGCATGGGTTTCTTCGATGGTCTCTTGTTTAACCTGACGTGCAGCTATGTTTATTAATTTATTTATAATGGTTTTTGACCAAAAGGTAATAAGACTACGTCTCCTCTTACCTTTCCCTGACTCTTTTTTTTATTTCCAGTTATTGTCTCGGATATGTGGGTTTTAAGAACTGGATCACACTTCGATAATAGAACAACTAAATTTGGAAAGTTTTCGTGATTCCGGTTTTGGACGTCGACGATATCTGTCGATAGGTACAAGGTCTCACTCTTTCCACGATAAGCGATAACTTGTTTAGATATAAATATCATTACACCAGTGATTTTTTTTCAGAACCAGACGCCTACTGGAAATCACTTGCATATTTTTTTGCCTTAGATGTTGTTCAACATATCCTCTTTTTTCATAAATATTTTTTTTGATGGAGTAACGCCATCAATAAATTGACTTCTTCCACCTTCTTCCTTCTTCGTATCGTCAGATGCATGTAGTACAAAATATCTTATTTAACTGTAGAGAACTGTAGAGAACTGATTCAATTCGAATTAAAGCTCTAGTTGGTAACTTCCGGTAGTAAACTCGATCTCCAGCCAAAGCTATTTTTATCTCTCGACGCTGGAGTGGGTGGTCAGACAAGAAGCAGTGACGGAATTTTTATCTTGGTGGAGCGAAATAAGAAAGTTTTAAGTTCCACTGTCACCGTCATCTGTCAATGTAAGTGGCACTAGCTCTGGTATTGCTAGAAACAGAGAGAATTGTTTCTTTAGGATTAGAAATGCAACTATTTGTATCATGACTGATTCGTACAACAGCCGCAGCTGCTATGCTCTCCTCTGAACTACTTCCATGTGAAAAAATATAAAAATATTCAGTTTGTTGTTCGTATATATATGTATATGTGTATATATATATATATATATATATATATATATATATATATGTATGTATATATATATATATATAATCTTATTAATATCACACAATATTTTTCAATATGATAACGAAAAAAATGAGAGGGCGCACTTCAGGGTTTACCAAGTCAGAAAAAATCCTGTTAGAGCAATAATATTCAGGAATTGGAATTTATGCTGTACTACGTCCTATAAACTGAATATAAAGAACAAATACTGAAAATGCCGAATTATATTGTGTTCTGTAAGCTGGTAGAATTTATGTGAACCAAAACATTTTCATATTAATTGTTCCGTTGTCTGTTGCTACAGTTTTCGATGGAACTGAGCGAAGGGTATGCACAAGTCGTATGTTACTGCAAAGTGAGTTGGTCAAGTCAAGGGGCACGCCTGGGACGAGTGCTCGATTTGAAGCCGGCTGTTGCCGCGACCTCACATTTGAGGTGGGCTTTGCTGCACACTGCCCGTAGTGAGACACTGCGAGGTGAGAAAAGACTTATTTCTGAGTTGATATCGATTCATTTAAAAATAAAATTGTATTATAGAAGAGACACATTCTGACAAAAGCACTGTCCATTTCAAAAATGGCTCTCAGCACTATGGGACTTAATATCTATGGTCATCAGTCCCCTAGAACTTAGAACTACTTAAATCTAACTAACCCAAGGACAGCACACAACATCCAGTCATCACGAGGCAGAGAAAATCCCTGACCCCGCCGGGAATCGAACCTGGGAGCCCGGGCGTGGGAAGCGAGAACGCTACCGCACGACCACGAACTGTCCATTTCCCTAAGCTCACACGTGTTAAAGAAAACGTGAGGGTTGAAGAATTCATCGTGGCCTGGAAAGAATTCTAAGGATAATTTTCTACATTGCCTATACTACATCCGCTTTCGAACTGTTTTCGAGACCGTTTTGCGGTTTCAGGTGGAAGCACCCCTGTGCATGTGAAGATGTAACTGATTGATCTGCAGTGTTACTCCCGTTTTGAAGACAAAGCCTTTTACGTTAAAACTGTCCATGACGTCTTCATTCTTTCTCTCAGGAAGAGTTTCCACATATACAAAATGAGTTTGCGATTGTGATAAAATATTTCGATCAGCATATGTGTGCGAAAGGCTTTTTTCGATTACGAAAGAAGTGTTTTTCTCAGGAAAAGTTTCCACATCTACACAATGAGTTTGCAAGCGTGATAAAATATTTCGGTCAGCATATGTGTGGGAAAGGCTTGTTTTCGATTATGAAACTACAACGAAGTGCTAAAGAAACTGGTGCACCTGCCTAATATCGAAAGTAGAATTAATTTAATACCTTCGGCTGCTGACGGGTGTTGATATACAGGGTGCTACAGAAAGGTACGGCCAAACTTTGAGGAAACATTCCTCACACACAAAGGAAAGAAAATATATTATGTGGAGATGTGTCCGGAAACGCTTACTTTCCATGTTAGAGCTCATTTTATTACTTCTCTTCAAATCACGTTAATCATGGTATGGAAACACACAGCAACAGAACGTACCAGCGTGACTTCAAACACTTTGTTACAGGAAATGTTCAAAATGTCCTCCGTTAGCGAGGATACATGCATCCACCCTCCGTCGCATGGAGTCCCTGATGCGCTGATGCTGCCCTGGAGAATGGTGTATTGTATCACAGCCGTCCACAATACAAGCACGAAGAGTCTCTACATTTGGTACCGGGGTTGCGTAGGCAAGAGCTTTCGAATGCCCCCATAAATGAAAGTCAAGAGGGTTGAGGAGAGCGTGGAGGCCATGGAATTTGTCCGCCTCTACCAATCCATTGGTCACCGAATCTGTTGTTGAGAAGCGTACGAACACTTCGACTGAAATGTGCAGGAGCTCCATCGTGCATGAACCACATGTTGTGTCGTACTTGTAAAGGCACATGTTCTAGCAGCACAGGTAAAGTATCCCGTATGAAATGATGATAACGTGCTCCATTGAGCGTAGGTGGAAGAACATGGGGCCCAATCAAGACATCACCAACAATGCCTGCCCAAACGTTCACAGAAAATCTGTGTTGATGACGTGATTGCACAATTGCATGCGGATTCTCGTCAGCCCACACATGTTGATTGTGAAAATATACATGTTGATTGTGAAAATATACAATTTGATCACGTTGGAATGAAGCCTCATCCGTAAAGGGAACATTTGCACTGAAATGAGGATTGACACATTGTTGGATGAACCATTCGCAGAAGTGTACCCGTGGAGGCCAATCAACTGCTAATAGTGCCTGCACACGCTGTACACGGTAAGGAAACAAGTGGTTCTCCCGTAGCACTCTCCATACAGTGACGTGTCCAACGTTACCTTGTACAGCAGCAACTTCTCTGACGCTGACATTAGGGTTATCGTCAACTGCACGAAGAATTGCCTCGTCCATTGCAGGTTTCCTCGTCGTTCTAGGTCTTCCCCAGTCGCGAGTCATAGGCTGGAATGTTCCGTGCTCCCTAAGACGCCGTTCAATTGCTTCGAACGTCTTCCTGTCGGGACACCTTCGTTCTGGAAATCTGTCTCGATACAAACGTACCGCGCCACGGCTATTGCCCGGTGCTAATCCATACATCAAATGGGCATCTGCCAACTCGCCATTTGTAAACATTGCACTGACTACAAAACCACGTTCGTGATGAACACTAACCTGTTGATGCTACGTACCGATGTGCTTGATGCTGGTACTGTAGAGCAATGAGTCGCACGTCAACACAAGCACCGAAGTCAACATTACCTTCCTTCCATTGGGGCAACTGGCGGTGAATCGAGGAAGATCAGTACATACTGACGAAACTAAAATGAGCTCTAACATGGAAATTAAGCGTTTCCGGATACATGTCCACATAACATCTTTTCTTTATTTGTGTGTGAGGAATGTTTCCTGAAAGTTTGGCCGTACCTTTTTGTAACACTCTGTATATCAACGGGGACAGGTGAAAATGTGTGCCCCGACCGGGGCACAAATATTTTTTGAGATAGTTCGTTGAATTTGTTCGTGGCGGACGTGCGATGACGCATGTTCAGGTTGATCGTTGATTCGTTCACTCAGTTTTTTTGTTCCAGAGGGTAGCTAAACCCTCTGACGGAACACGCTTAGCTATCGTGCTGGCCCATCTGAGCCAGTGAGGGCACAGAGAATAGTGTGACTGCAGGGACTATCTCGCGTACTCCTCCCGCGAGACCCACATTCTCACCTTGTATGTCCACACACTACATTCGTAGTGTCCTACCCCTACACCTTCATTATTCGAGGAAGACATTCTTACCAAATTCTGTAAGAGTTCGGGAAAGAACAGTTCCGAAAGAACAGATATCATATCCATATAGTATATGCCTAATATCGTGTCGGGCCATAGCGAGCACGCAAGTGTACCAGACACTTGTCTTATATAGGCGTTGCCGACCCAGCGGTATATAGTGCCTGTTTACGTATGTGTTTGAATACACAGGCCATACCAGTATCTTTGGCACTTCGGTGTAAATAAATCAAGTTTAAGTGGCAACCCTAGTGCGAAATTCTATGAAATTGTCACTGTCTGTGTGCATATCGACAGTTTGTAGCAGACAAAAATTATTTTTTGGCTTCACCGCGCCAGAAGTAATTAAGCAATAGTGAAAATTTGTTTCGTTTGTGATCTGTGTTGCTGGAAAATATGAAATAAGAAACCAAACTGAGTGCAGAACTAGAGCATTGTCATTTGCATACGGCGGTTTCGCTTATTTCCCATCTTCTCCCACTTCCCGCTCAGAAAGCAGACCGTGGCGTGATGGTGGGGGGAGTGTGCGTCAGACAGAGCGCCACGGCACGTGGGCTACGGCATGGCTCCGCTCGTGAGCCGAATTCTTGGCCAACCCTGCTTTAAAAGCTTTTCTGTATGCCCTTAACGTCACTGCAGCTGCAAAACCGTCCACCGAGGTACCTTGTTAAGAGCGAGGCCGCACCCGACTCAGCAGGATGGACACGTCCGGTGTTTACGAGCCTGCGTTACGGGGGCTTCTGGCGGGGATGGGCGCCCGTGAGGCGCATGCCGTCAGAAACAAGGCGCTTTTTGCAGCGTTACGGCTGGCTGGAAAGCCACGTCACGGAATTTTGCAGAGCAAAACGAACACTCCCCTATTAAAAGTTTGGTACAGTTTTGCTCCTCCTCTCGCGTTCCCCACTTTTGAACTCCTGTTTCTTCCGCGTGATCCCAGCCAGCACAGTCCACCCCACCCACGCAAGGTACGGGGCGCGGGAGTTGCCCGGCTGACGCAACCACGGCACAGCACGGCACTGTTTCGTCTAGGAAGCAGGCATTAGTCTGCTGGGTTGTGGATGAGCCCACCACCATCCTTTCGTCACGGAACCGATTTTAGTCAGGGATTGGCAGTCTCGTTTTGCCGTGACAGGGCTGAACAGTCATGACTCGTAGTCCAATAAAGCCGGGTTCACTCACGCAACTGAAGTGCGGCCGCAGTTAGCGGCATACTGCAGCTGTATGTGTGAACTCCCAGCTACCAGTGGCGTGGCTCAACAGACGCAACTTTTATCGTGGCACAAAAACTTCAGCTTGGTTCTGTACTGTTACCCCACTTTTCTTCCATCACTTCTCGCTAGTGGATGAATTTCGAAATGCGAGCATTCAGTCGCTGTTGACATGAGTATTTGCTCCTATACTCCATTCGATTTCAGTGTGGTTTCATTTTATTACGCAGGTAAACTTTCGCAACTTCTGGAGCTACAAGAACAACATATGCTTACTTCTTTGTAGCAGTGTGTGTGTGTGTGTGTGTGTGTGTGTGTGTGTGTGTGTGTGTACAATTTTTGCAAACCAATGATGTAGCCCTATCCCACAATCTAAAAGCCTTTGATCAACTAATCTAGTAAGATTCTAAAATCTTGGAAGAGTGGTGTGTCTACAGATGATATTTACATCCCAGCTGTTGGTTAGTCTGCCACAGCAGACAGTATTTTAGTCTTCGAGTGTTATTTGTTATAGCCCTTGCTATATTCCCGCACGAAAACTATCTCCGAATCCATCGTCTAGGTTTCGTCCTCCTTGTATTCAACTGTTCCCGCGAGTCTAATACCATAACCTGCACTGTAATACATTGAAGCGCCAAAGAAACGGGTACAGGCATGAGTAGTCAAATACAGAGATATTTAAACAGGCAGAATACGGCGCTGCAGTCTGGCACTGTTGCTAGATCGGTTTCTGCTGCTACAATGATAACCATCAAGATTTAAATCAGTTTGAACGTGCTGTTACAGTCGACGCACTAGGGATGAGTCACACCATCTCCGAAGTAGCGATGAAGTGGAGATTTTTCCATACGACCATTTCACGAGTGTGCCGTGAATATCAGGAATCTGGTAAAACATCAAATGGCCGACTTCGCTGCGGCCAGAAAAAAACCCTGCAAGAGCGGCTGCAACAACTAGCGCGCGCCCACCACTTCGAAACATGGGGTCCAGTCGAGCCCACACATTTTCCAAAAAATGGAGGCAGGCCCGACGTGATAGATATAGCTCTCACTAGGAGGATCGCAGGGTTTGTGACCGCAAGGACAATCAACAGACTGTCCTCCGACCACAACCCAGTGATTCTGGAGGTCGATGTGGGAGAATGGGTAGCACTCCCACGGTACCAGACGTCGTACAAACGTACAGACTGGGAGCGATACCAAGAAACTGTCGCCTCTGATATCGCTCGCGCCCCGCCACCTACTGCCGAAACAGTAGAACAAGCGCTACAAGACCTAACAGGCACCATCTTGCAGGCAGCGGAAGAAGCCACCCCTCCACAAAGGGATGGCCCACCGCCGCAAATACAGCTCCCGGAACACTTGCTAGCTCAAATTCGACATAAGAACAGAGTAGCAAAAGAGTGGAAGATCACCAGAAATCAGGCCACCAGGAGGCTGCTCAATCGTCTACAGAGAGAACTGAAGGTAGCGCTCAATGAGCACAGAAACCAGCAATGGCAAAACCGCCTCACAGCTCTCAAAGTAGACGATCATACACTATGGCAAGCGACAAAACAGTTTACAAATCGACGCGCTAGGATGCCGCCACTGCATGGCGAGCGGGGACTGGTCTACAGCCATGCTGGAAAGGCCAACGCCCTCGCCGACTCCTTCGAGAAGCAGTTCCAAGCGGCAGTACCCCGGGATGAAGAGCATGAAGAGGTAGTCAGTCGTCAACTGGCCGTCTTCCTCAACGCCGAGGAGGACCCAGAGGACGAACCCATACTTTTTGCCCCCGAGGACGTGACAAGAGTAATCAGGTCCCTCCCTACAAAAAAGGCGCCAGGGCACGACAGTGTCACAAACCAGTTAGTCAAAAAACTCCCACCCACAGCGACCACACACCTCGCGAACGTCCTCAACGAGATTACTCGATCCCGTGTTTTCCCAGCTTGCTGGAAACATGCGGAAGTGGTCGCGATACACAAACCAGGGAAAGACCCTCTATTCCCGCAGCACTACAGGCCGATTACCCTCTTGCCAACTCTCAGCAAGATCTATGAGCGCCTCCTGCTAAGACCCATGCAAGAACATATTACCAGAGAGCAAATTCTGCCGGATTTCCAATTTGGCTTCCGACAGAACCACTCTGCCCCACAACAGGTCATGAGAATGGTTGAAGCAGCCACAGAGGGCTTCAACCACAGAGGCTACTGCGGGATAGTGCTACTAGACGTAGCCAAAGCCTTTGATTCAGTATGGCATAGAGGGCTACTCTACAAGTTGTACACACAAGGGTTTCCCGGGAGCATAGTTCAGCTGATCAAGAGCTATCCGACGAATAGGACTTTCTCCGTCAAAGTAGAAACTGCTACCTCCACCAAGAGGCGTATTCGTGCTGGGGTGCCACAGGGATCGGTCCTGGGGCCCGTATTGTACAGTTTGTACACTGCGGACACTCCAACGGCCCCCCTGGTGCACACAGCACAGTACGCTGACGATACAGCCTTCTACACGAGAAACGCGAACAAGGACCTGGTCATCCGTAGGCTACAAAAGGTTTTAGATGACACAGAAACTTGGGCCCGTCTCTGGCGCGTCACCATCAACTCTGAGAAGACGCAGGCAATGCTGATTACCCGCAGGCTCGGAAGGCGCGATCCTCCTCAACGTCCCCCCCTCCACCTTCACCTAAATGGAACCCAACTCCCCTGGCGCAGAACCGCCAAGTACCTTGGCGTAACCTTGGACTCTCGTCTTACGTGGAAACCTCACATAGACGAGGTCCACAGGAAGGCCTGCGCCAGAATGTCCATCCTATATCCCATCCTGAACACAACCGGCTCCCTACCCTGCCCAGTAGCAGTAAATGTGTACCAGGCCCTGATACGGCCAGTAATGGAGTATGCGTGCCCTGTCTGGGGATACGCGGCAAAGCAGCACCTGGACAAACTCCAGAGGCTGCAGAACCGCGCCCTCAGAAGGGCACTGCACTTACCTCTTGGATTCCCTACAGACGCCTTGCACGCCGCAGCCGAAATCCCACTCCTGAGAGAGCGTTTCCAGGATCTGGCAAGGGCCTTCTATGAGGGTTCTTCCAGATCCGGAAACGCGCTCATCCACTCCCTAGGTCGGTATGGCATGTCCCGCGATAAGCACAAGCGCCCTATGACGATCTTCGACGACTAAGTCGAAGAGAAAATCCCAACACCCAATCCATCATCCAGTTCCTTCCCATATAACACCAAACTTCTCGCCTACCTCAGGCAAGTACCAGACACACTCACAACGATCATCACAAATTACAGACACCAAAAACTACAGAAAGATCACACACACACGTTCACAGGGGAGTAAAAGCCGAAAGGCTACAGACTCCCCCTCACACTTCCCCAAAGAGGGGAAAGCAACAGATGAGAGCAGCAGCTGCTCAACGTCAGCCAGGATGATAAAGCGCCAGCCAGCCCTGCAGAACAGGAGGAGGAAGCAGAAAAAGAGCAAGTATCTACTTTGCTCTATAATAATAATAATAATTATTATTATTATTATTTCTGTAGTAGCAACATATGATGCTGATGATTATTCTTGTCTCTCCACCACATGTATCGATAGAGTCCCCATCCAGCCTCTTGGGATCAGCACATGTGTCAGCAAGATCCAACATGTCGCCATTGGCAAGTACCACCCCGGCAAGATCCAACCTGCCAGGACTGGCAAGTTCCATCCCATCGGATCCCACACATGCAGTGGCGGCAAGATCCAGCCTGTTAGGGTCAGCAGGTTCCAAGCTGCAGGGATCCACACCCATGGCACTGACGGATCCTGTAATGCAGCTTCACCTCTGTGAAAAAAAAATAATAATAAGCATGGCGTTATAGAGCATGTTTAAATAATTATAAATAGTCTGATATGGAAGTATGAATGATAATAAGAATATGAAATCTATAATAATAGTAACCTTGTTCATTCCTGGACCACGGTTCAGTCACAGCAACTAGCCCTTCGTTATGAATTTTGCGATTGGAGTCCCCATCCACCCCAACTGTACATGGATAAATGAATCGTGCTGAAATTGCGGATTTAAATCATCAAGTCGATCCAAATCACCTGTAGCACAAAAAAAAAAAAAAATAGAATTAGAGAAAGTGTAAGCGCAGGAAGAAATGTATTTACATATCGATGGAATTGAATCTTATGCAGGAGAGATGGATCGTCCCCTGACGAATTATATTCGAACTGAATGGCGTCATGAGCAGCCTCTAGTGGGGGACAACACCATACTAACTCCCCACTCGCCGGCCAGTGTGGCCTAGCGGTTCTAGGCGCTTCAGTCTGGAACCGCCAGACTGCTATCGTCGGAGGTTCGAATCCTGACTCGGGAATGGATGTGTGTGATGTCCTTAGGTTAGTTAGGTTTACGTAGCTCTAAGTTCTAGGGGACTGATGACATATGTTGTCCCATGTTGAACCAGGTGCAGACAGATAGGTTTGGATGCTGTTTCCTGAATGCAGCTTGCTGTAATAGACTCTGCAGAGTGTGCATTTATATAACAACGACATGTTTCGTGTAGAACATAGTAATGATGCCTTTTACCTTCTTCAATAGCACATGCAGATTCTGTCTTTGAATTACGTTATGATCCAGTTGCTTTGATGAGATATTTTAGTGATGGGTCATTTTCGAATCAAGTTTCGTAACTGCTGTCAAGAATGTTGAGGAGGTGCTGAATCTTACTGTGGAAATTAGAAATTAGTGACGCAATGTCAGTAAACTAAGGTTACCTTTATTTTATTATAGCAGATCTGGGGTAACAGGGAATGGTCAGTTGGGTTAATTTTCTAATGGAGACAAGACTGTGAGATAAAACTTGTGTGTACGCTTGGGTGTGTTTCCGTGGTTTATTGGCGGTCAATGACAATGTTATCAGCGTCCATACGAAATTAACAGAAACAAATATGTTTAAAACACAGCAAATTCGATAAAAGAAGTTGGATGGAATCGAGATAAAACTGCATTAACTCTATTCTTAAACCGTCAGTTACAGAACAAACAAGACAAGAAGGATACTAAAACAGATTGACAGGAATACGTGCATGGGTGATCAATTAAAAAAAAAACCGGAAAACACACTAGACACATCGCCCCAGCATGTTAGGGGACAAGTCGGACGGTTCACAAAATATTAAGGGACGTACCACGTTTATGTCATTGTCAGTTAAAATAGAAAGGAAGTCGGTTGCTACCCTCTTGACTGAATGCAGAGTGCTGTCTACTAAAACGCAGTGCACGGTGATTTGCACGCCACAGTCGCCACACGCTGGAGGGCCCTGTCGCCGGAGTCTGGGGCCTGTGCCACAGGACTGATACAGGAGTGCAGCCTCTCCTCTAGCGCACTCAATCTAAACTTCCTCCGGGCCTCTACAGTAATCAGGGTGGCGGGATGTAGATTGTACCAGGTATTGTAACACAGGTATTGTGACATTAACACCTGTGATTACATCGCACTGACTATACCTTCTGAATCTCATAATCAAGAGCATTGACTGTTACGTAAAATTATTTATTGGAACTCTGTGTTTGGCAGTAACCTTATGAGAAAACAGGCCCAGATAATGTCTTTGATTTAATCTCAATCACTTTCGTAAAAGTCAAGAAGGATAATAATACTGTTAACTTTCATTTACTTCAAAACTGCACAATAGATACAATGAAAAAAAATCGTTTGTTATATATTAATCCTAAAAGGAAATGAAGTTCCCTTTCGTAGTAATTGCATTCAGAACAGTTATCGGACTTCTAGGAACATAAATAATTATAAGTTATAATGAATATAATTCACAAATACTTATGACTAACAAAATGGCTTTTGAAGTAATTGCGAACCAAACGAAAAGCTTCCACATTTAACTATGCTACTTTCACTGAGTAAAATTGCCTTATCGTTTTATCTAAAATGATAGAGGTTCTTAAAATGCCGTAATCGTAATCCACAAGATTTTTCTTGTACTTTTAATGGACATTCGATCTACACACAGAGCATAAAGACACATTAAATAACACAGCTCAGCAATAGCAATCTATAAAGGTCTAATTTCTAGAGAGACCTAAATGTAGGAGAGATCTAGTTGCAAGAGGGATCTAATCCTAATACAGATTCCTTACATTGATCCATTGGACTTACAATTGTTTGATGACATATCTTTGTAATTCACAAGGTCTATTGACGGCTACACAGTACCTTTCACAGATGATCAATTGTCAGTAAATTAAATATTATTTTTATTACACGTACATCATGTCGTCGGTATACAGATATTCATCTTGATGCAAGGGGTAAGGCCTGAAACGCTTATGACGCCACAGTATGCAGAAAGGCTAGCAGAGGATCTGGCATCATGGTGAGCTGCATAAAACAAGTCTACGGGCGGGATCCACGACAATCAAATAACTATAAACAGATTCATAGAAAAGTTCTTCAGATTTAATATGTAAATTATGTTTCAACAATAGGTTATTCAAGCGCCGTTGCTATATTGCAGTTTATGGTTCTGGGTCTGCTGTAAGGAAGATCCTTAATTGATACTGTGAAATTCACTATATTTGATACGAAATAATGCATGATATTGAGGGAAGTAAACTCGATGAGGCGAAATTCCTGAACTGTTCCAACTGGCTGAGTGCCATCATTGTTTATGTCCAGTAGGAAAGCTAGTCCAGTTTAACCACGACTCGCTCTTCCGGACAGAGAGACTAGGGAGGGATGGGTAACATTCCGCCAGAATGGATGCCACAGGATGCGTTAAAATCGATTGGTCTTGCTTTCGTTACTCCACTGTTTCTGCTGTTATTTAATTTTCAAATGACTATGGACTATAACACATATAATTGGACATAATAGGGAAACAGTGCATGCTTACATGGAATCACAGGTGGCCAAAACACATGGGCTGGGCGCATTTCTGGACTCGACAGTTTAAGGGCACGATGCTTCTTGGTGGCTTGATGTGTCACTATTGATCACACGTGCTGTTCAGCGTCGTGTCCCTCATTGCCAAGTCTGGAAATTTGACCAAGCTCCTACTATCCACCACTGGACTATTATCCAAGTATGCACTGACCAGCGAGAACGTTATGGACACCTGCCTAATGGCCAGTATGTCCACCATGCCCACTGTTTGCATGGATAACAGCGGCGACGTATAACGGAATGGAAGGAATGAGGGAATGAGGCCTTGGTAGGTCTCTGGAGGGCGTCGGCACCACATCTGCACAGGAAAGTCACCGAATTGCCTTAAATTTGTGGTGGTGGTGGGGGGGGGGGGGGGACATAAGCACTGACGCCACGTTGAGTCACCACATCCCGGATGTGTTCGATCGAGTTCAGATATGACGGGCTGGGGGGCCCACACTTAAATTGGAACTCGCCTCTGTGTTGCTCGAAAAACGCCATCACACTCCTGGCCTTGTGACATGGCGCACTGTCTTGCTGAAAAATGCCACTGCCGTCGGGAAACATGACCGTCATGGACGGGTCTACGTGGTCAGCAATGAGCGAATGATACTTCTTAGCCGTCGTAGTACCTTGCACATCCTCTACTGGACCCGTGGATGCTCACGTGAATGTTCCCCAGGGCATAATGGCAGCTTGTCTCCGTCCCGCAATACAAGTATTAAGGAGCTGTTATCCTGGAAGACAACGGATTCGCGCCATAACACAGGCATGATAAAGAAGATACCGGGACTCATCAGATTATACAACACTCTGCCACTGCGGCAACGTCCAGTGGCGATGGTCATGCGGCCATTTCAGTCTTAGTTTCGATGCCGTGCTGTTAACATTGGCACATTTAAGAGACTTCGGCTGCGGAGGTCCGTCATTAGGAGAGCTCGGTGCACTGTGTGTTCAGGGACACGTGTACTCTGCGCAGCATTAAAGTCTGGCGTTAGTTCCACCACAGTTCGCCGCCTGTCCTGTTTTACCAGTCTGCCCAGCAGACGGAGATTTCTGTTATGAGGAGTGGCCGTCTTACCCCACGACGTCTGGACGTGGTATCACCGTGGTTCCGCCACGTTTTGAAGACACTCACCACACCTCTCCTCGTGCAGTCTGCAATCGACCGAGCTCAGATAGATCGTGCGTTTTCCCTATCATGCACGGTGTGTGTGTCTGACTAGCAGTCATTCCTCGCCAGGTGACGCTGCTATCGCCTGGACGGGTTTGTATCGCTAGTAGGTTGGTGGTCATAATAGTTTGTTTGACCAATGTATCTATTGTGATGGACTGTACTACAGAACCACTTGAAAATGGCTTCATAGCCGAATTTGTGCAAAAATTATAATGGCGTATTCTGCTGTGTTTTACTTCAGCTAGCTTCAAGCAGTGCGGCAGAGTGTTGCCGTTCAGAAAATTTGTTATGGTTGTGCATAATATTGCAGCCACATTAGTAGGTAAGGAGGTGTGATAAAGTGTGTGGTCGCCATTACGTGTGTTAAATCGCCGTAATTGAGTGAAGATGGATTTTTGGGGCCTTAGTTTAAAATCCGTTTACATGCAGTACCACTGTGTTTTGGGGATACGAGTGACTGTGAGCGAGGATCACCAGATTATGGTCAGTGGAGGGCGGGTTCGGCAGGCTTGTCAACATCACACATCCTCGGCGCAACGCATTCTGCGGAAGTGGCCGTTATTTGCAGGTGAGAGGTGAACGTGTGATATGACCGCGGAGTTCAAATGGTTCAAATGGCTCTGAGCACTATGGGACGCAACTTCTGAGGTCATTAGTCCCCTAGAACTTAGAACTAGTTAAACCTAACTAACCTAAGGACATCACATACTTCCATGCCCGAGGCAGGATTCGAACCTGCGACCGTAGCGGTCTCGCGGTTCCAGACTGCAGCGCCTAGAACCGCACGGCCACTTCGGCCGGCACCGCGGAGTTGTTCTCTGTTGTGCGCGAGAACGCTATGAAGTTTTGAGTGACGTCCTACCTCGTATCGGAAGTGTTGGAAAACAAATCTTACTTTATTTCTTTCCCTCACTGTGGTTGCGGCAGCCATGCTAATAGAAAGTAGCATTTGTTATATCTGTATACAGGCTGATTTACATTTAATGTCGTTTTTATTGTTCTTTCTGATTTTCTCACGTCGACTCCTCTCTACACACACGCGCTAGAGTGGCCGTCACGAGAGTAGACACCTCAAGGTCACATCTGCTGCCAGCAGTCCGCAGGCTATATAAGCGCTGTGACTCGCGCTCCTCGTATAGCCCTATACTCAGACGACACAGCTTACTGGTGTACATCACTCAGGACAACAACTATACAGAGAAAGACGGACGCATACCTAAAACGACTCGAAGACTGGATGGAAAAGTGGAGAATCAGACCAAACCCAGCAAAGACACAAACAGTACTCTTTCGACACAGAAACCTGACCAAAAAGAGACAGCAAAACGACAACGACATACAATTAACACTCTGGAACACGCCACTCAGACTTGTCAACACGGCCAGGTACCTTGGCGTGTTCCTAGACAAACACATGAACTGGATGACTCACCTGAACTACCTTCTCGACAAGACTAGAAAACGCCAAAGACTGATACGACAAGTACAAGGACGCCTCCGTGGCTGCAGTATGGAAACTGCCATACATACTTACAAAACTTTTATCAGACCTGTCCTTGAATACGCCAGCGCCCCGCTGGGAGGAATTCCGCACACGGTAGCAGACAGACTTTACAGTACAGAACGACGACTGCTCCGCAACCTTGCGAGACTCCCGGCAAGGACGCCTAGCAACGACGTATACGAAATAGTTAACGTGGAACCACTACAAACACGACTGACAAAACTGCGCGCGAACTACGGACAACGAATACTAACGCAAAGACCTGACATGGAAAACCTAATTACAACAAGACCTCGTACTCAACGACTCCCCAAATACAAGTATATCTGCCCAGCGTGTACGGTAGCACAAAACACATCACACCACTTCCCAGACTTAGCCCCAACTATGGAACCGCTGACAACCCATACCACTACCCCTCCCCACCTAGACGTCAGACAATAAAACACAGACAGACATATACCCTCTCTCCCTCTTTCTCTCCCTCTCCCTCTCTCTCTCGCTCCCTCTCTCTCACTCTCTCTCTCTCTCTCTCTCTCTCTCTCTCACACACACACAAACACACAGACACACACACACACACACACACACACACACACACACACACACACAAAAACATCAAAACGACAACACTCGCACACTTAAACAAGCCGGCACACTCTTCAACTACTCAATCCTGTTCTGCCACTGAAAAATATGAAAAATATGAAAATAGAAAATAGCTATAATTGTACAACAAAGCAAGTAACAACACTAACATCATTATATGCTACTCACAGACTAATTTGAAAAACCTCTTCTCATATGCTCTCCTCCCCTCTGCTCCACAACCGAACACAAACGTAATTTAGGAAATATTACACACAAATCACACACAGAAACACTACACACTCCAATGTAAATAGCCACAATTATATATCACCATATGTCAATGTTTACATCTACAAACCTCACCAAATGCCAATGCTTAAATCTCTATCTCTTACTGTCACACCCCCAAATCTCTCCCTTAACCTCTCCCCTTCCACATTCTATTATTATAAACACTGTTAATTCTAGTACAATATACATTGAGAAACTAAAATATAACCATGTAAATCATATCTTGTTGTTAAATTCTACTACTATATTCTTTGTTAAACCAAAATATAACCTTGTTAAATTTACTATAACCTTGTTAATTATATAAAACTGTTAATCATATATTATAATACTAAATTTTAATTGATTGTTAATGACCACATCAAAGTGCAAAAAATTTGTAAAGCACCTTTCTGCAAGCACTTTAAATTATATTAAAAAGAAAATAAAATTGTAAACCTCGCCTAAGGCTAAAAAGTGCAATGCAAGCACTAGAATAGCCCGCCCTCCCCCCTATGGGAAGGGAATGAAATGCGCTTAAAAAAAAAAAAAAAAAATCGCTCCTCGTAGGTCCGTCGCCACCTACACGGTGCTCAGCGCCTCCATTATGTTCTGTGTTTCCATGCCGTATCGTATGTTCACGTGTGGTTTCGGTCTTCTGCGGAACGGCGCATTGATGTGTGTTCGGTAGTGACCGAAATGCAGAAACAAGGTGCTACTCCTGTCGGGTTGTGTTTTCATTGATGTGGTCGACAGTGAAGAAGGCAGGAATAATATAAACTTTGCGCAAGTTCATAAAATGACAACGAAACCTTGTTGTCTTTCCGAATCGACTATACGACGTATTAACAGTGCAGTAGTATCGGCAAAATCCTTAGACGTGAGCACGTGTTTGATTCTCCAAGAAAGGGCCATGTATGAAAACGGAAATCTACGGAATGTGACGATTTTGAGAAAAAAATTTGTGGTTAGAACTGTATCTCGGTACTATGACAGAGCAGAGTGTCCGACAGCTGGAAAAATATAGGACGAAACATTTAAACGGAATGCAGAGGCAATGCAGCAACAAGAACCAAGTTTTGCGTACAATGCACTTATTGCGTACCGAGGACAATAGTCTTCTAGTATCCTTCGGTAAAACTTGGGCTTCACGAAACCACACTCAGAAACAGATTTTGTTCCTACAGTTACTTTTGTATAGCGTATGTTTGGGTGACGGTTCAGTGACGAAAGTTCAGTAAGAGCTGCAAGGAAGAAGTTTTCAGGACGTAGGGATTATTCTCCGTCATACTGAGGCGAACCCCCGCAACTGAAATCCTGGCAGCGGCATAAAAGTACTCGCACGCTGTCGTTCAGGGAGTCTCTCGTAAATGGAATGCGTTCACGCGTGACACGAAACAGTAACGGTGTGTCACATGCTACCAAAATTAGTTATGTAGTTTTCTTAACAACTTTCTTACTGGAAGATTGTACGAGGTCCAACAGAACGCAAATTCATCAGCGACGACATTTTTCGTTATACAAGAGGAACAGTTTCACACCTCAGACGGTTTTTTATTTTTTATTTCGGAATGTTTTTATGTTTTCACTATGGAGTACATATCAGAAGTGTGTATAAACTTCGAGGATGTTCATACTTTTTTTTCAGTCACAATATGTCTGTGGCTCTGTTTTTTTTACCACAGGTTCAAGCAAAAATATTTTCTTCAAAATTTCTTGTAACTTTAGCTTTTATTTATCAGTTTATTTATTATCATATTCTACAGTAAAAATGGAGATGTCTAACATTTTTTTCGGAATTTTTACTAACATTTTAAATTAACGCTACCTGGCAATTGTGTAAGATTGTGAGGTGGCCTTTGGGTGCCTATTTCGTGACAGTCGTTATAATCACAATAAGCGATGTTGCAAAGTTGCTCAATCAGAACACAGCGCCAGGTGGAATTAGGCAAACTTCCGTTCTCCTTCGGAAATGTTCTTTAAAGCAGCCTCCGTCTCTCTCAGAACGGGGGCCGCTGTGCTGCGAACGATGAAACGCCGGGGGTAAGCGAGGGGAGGTGAGGTCTCCGTTCGCCTGCCTACCCCGCCTCCTGTCTGCTCGCTTAACGGGCCGCTGCAAGAGTTACGCAGCAGGAACAGCTGCGGGCAGTGGCACGCAGCTGCTGTGTTATTAAACAAACGTACGTTCCGAGTGTTAATGGCTGCACGACAGGAATAGCTCCGTGAATTAAAACTGCCTCGTGAAACAGCGTGAAACGAAAGTGCTGCACTTCCGCATCGCGTTCATTCAGAACAGGCACAGGTAATTATCTTGCTAGCAGTGGGTCTGCGTCAACTGTTGCACTTACACTTTAGCTTTAGACGAAAGAACATATCAACTAGTGACAATGAACTGCAACTCGAACGCTTGCTACGTTCTAGGACTAGGTATTACGGAAGCTCATCAACGCCTTTGAAGCTGCAAAATCCTGAAAGGATCAGCTGGACGAATCCAGACTCTGAAAAAGGAGAACAGTGTAGCGGCAGGAAGAGGGTGAGAGGTGTCGCTGATCGCCTGCCGGCCAGCCACGCCAGAGGCGCGCGGCATGAGCGGACTCGCTGGGCGCGAGGCCCCGTGGCGGATACGCGCTGCGCCTCGCACCATCCGACACAGTAATAGGAAAACATGTTCTCGAACAAGGTAGAACTATGGGTCCTAGATAAATGGGTTTTCCGTGCCGAGGTGTTTTGCCCGCCTGTGGGGGAACTATAGGTAAGTCACTCCGCAACGAACTACAGACCTCGGTACACCGGAGCACTTAAGTGGTGTGTGCAACTGTTCCACGTGGTGCCTACGTGAGCAGTACCCGCAATCCGAAACCAACAACCTGGATGGCTGGTAACACCACCGTCTCTGATACCAGTCGACGAGAACTTACTGAAAAGTAATGCTTCCCAATTTCTTATGTTAAAACTCTTAGAACTTTTGAAACGAAACAAACATTATCTTTATGCTTCATGACTACTGTGGTATACTGAGATCGCACATAAGAAGACTTGGTCCCAGGAATACCGTGGACGTCCGTCCGCAGCTGCCCGCGAGAACCACGCGGAAGTGCCACCTGGGAGAGGGGCGCGCGCTCAAGTACCGTGCACGAGCAGGAGTCGCCAGTTGCCAAATTGTCAGTTCGACTGTTGAGAGGGGGTTTCTGCAGAACGTTCGTCGTGTCTTCAGGTCGTCGAGTGACATGATTAATCTTGAGCAAAACCAGAAAAGTGAGCAGAATCGTCGTGTACGGAGAGACACCGTCTGTGTAGAGAGTAAGCGGTGACTGATGGCAACCGTTCTTGGAACTTCACGTCAAGACAGAAGAAAACTGTACTCGACGCAGGACAGATAGGCTAAACCCGCATTCTACAACTGCTGTAACCGGCGACACCAAGGTTGAGTGATATAGTTTACTATTCAATATTCTGAGTTATCGTCACTGTGTGTGTGTGCCACCCTAGAGCCCACGCATCCTTCCTACCAGGACACCTTTATTAGTCTTGTTCAGTGGCAGCGAAATTGCCGTCAAAGTGGACCTCCCCCTCCCCCTCACATACCACAACAACTACGTATTTATTTCTCAAAATATCCACAATCACTGTAGCATGATCGATTCGTTGGCGGAGCCACAACCTCACATCTGCTCGCACCACTCCGTCACTGTCAAAGTGAAGTCCTCGAACATGTTCCTTATGTGTTGGAAACAGATGAAAATCAGACGTGCCCCTTCGGGAATGTACGGATAATGATCGATGACAGCCTTTCAGATGCAGCGCTCATCCGTACTCTGGAATTCTTATGCTGGAGGAGAGTGTGGTCAGTGTGTGGACGAACTCTTCAAATTCGAAATTCGATTGCAGCACGCTGTTACTCACACACCGACATGGTTACGTTACACATCGCCATATTAGGCGCTACAATTCGGCAGGGAACTGCAAATATATTGACAAGAAGAATAACAAATTAGAATGTTAATAACGTTTATTTCACTTATGAGGCTTTAAGAATTCCTCACATAAAAAGCTCGAAAGCATTACTTTTCAGTCCGCGCTCGTAGAATACCGAGATTTGTACGACAATAAAAGTCATCGCCTTCAGTCGATCATAAATTCGACTGTTGTTAAATCATCACTGGAGTGGTAGGAGCGCCATCGTTTAGTCATTAAAAGTGATTCAACAACACTTCTTACCGTGAAGCACAACGCAGGACAGTTAAGAATGGTGTAGAGACCGTGGCATGAAGGAACCCTATACTCTGCAGCGGAGTGTGTGCTGATATGAAACTTCCGGTAGGTTGAAACTAAGTGCTGGACCGAGACTCTAAATGTGCACCTTTCCTCCCGTAGGAAAAGTTCTACCGAGTGAGATATCCAAACAGGATCCGTCCTCACAGCTCTACACAGCTCTACTACCGCCTGTACTTCGTCTTCTGCCTTCCAAACTTCACAGAAACTGTATTGCGAACCTTGACGGTCTATGAATCGTGCAAGAAAGGATGTTGCGGAGACGTGGTTTAGCCACAGCCTGGGGCATATTTCCAGAATGAAATTTTCACACTGCAGCGGTGTGGCCTGATATGAAACTACAAAATATTTCATTCTGCAAACGCCTCTCAGGCTGTGACTAAGCCATGCCTCGGCAGTATCCTTTCTTCCAGGAGTGCTAGTTCTGCAAGTTTCGTAGGAGGGCTTCTGCTAAGTCTGGAAGGTAGGAGACAAGGTACTAGCCGAAGTAAAGCTGTGAGTGAAACTTACTGGAAGATTAATACTGGGTGCCGGACATAGACTCGAGCTCGGAACCTTTGCCTTTCGCGGGCAAGTGCTCTACCATATAAGAAGGCGAAGGTCCCGAGTTCGAGTCTCGGCCCGGCACACAGTTTTAATCTGCCAGGAAGTTTCATATCAGCGCACACTCCACTCCAGAGTGAAAATTTCATTCTGAAAGCTGTGAGTCGTACTAGGACAGCTCAGTCGGTAGAGCACTAGCCCACGAAAGGCAAATGTCCCGAGTCTGAATCACAGGCCGGCACACAGCTTTAATCCCCAAGGAAGTTTCGAAGTCTTCACTGCTGGTACGTAGAACTACAAAACTCTGTAGCGTAGTAGGATTAACACAGTGTTAAATGTAAGGTACAGTTGATTTTTGGCTACAACGCTGCATTCCTGCATGCGACCCACTGCCTCACCTGTTTCCCAGCCACATTGCCAATGGTTCGCCCATGCTCCAGCCACCTTGCCAGTTAATCGCGACTCATTCAGTCACTTCCCAGTGTCTCACACTATCCTACCTCAGCCACCTCACCATTGCCGCAGACATCTTGCCAATGTCTCACCCCTACCCACTTAGCCAGTACTTCACCACTGTCCAAGCCACCTTGCCTTACTTCGCACTACCTAACCACCTTGGCAGCGCATCACCAGTTTTCCTGTTCTGTTTCACTCCCTGTCAACTGTCCAGTCACCTCGTCAGTGCATCAAAACTCACCCAGCTATCTCACTTGTGGCTCACCAGTATTAAAGCATCTTGACAGTGCCTAACCGGTGCTTTCGTCCCATTCCGCAGTCACTTCGCCAATGCCGCACCACTAGCCAATCATCTCTAAAGTGCCTCACCAGTGTCTCTGCCCCTCCCACTCCCTCCTCACTGGCGTAGTCACCTCACTGTTGCCTCAACACTCCTTCAGCCCCACTGCTAGTGCCTCACCATTGCTCCAGCCACATTGCCAGTTCTTCACCGGTCTCCCAGCCACGTCGCTGGTACCTTAGAACTATGTGAATTTTAAAATTTTCCCGCCGAATTGACTGTTCAAACAAATTTCGGGCTTGCAGCCGGTCGTCGTTCAATACTTCGCATGACATTTCAACTGGGCACCTGCCAGTCATCTTCAGGTGAGCCGTCGCAGACTGGCGAAAACGTCCTCCGTTCCGCAATATATAGCGTACTGTAAGTATTCTGCGCATGCGTCGAAAACTTGATAGTTGAACCACACTGTCCGCCGGCAGCGCCCTCGCTGGTGGAATAGCGGAGCTCAGTCGTCCTCTGCGTTGCTGTTTGCCACGGCCGTCGACGCACTCTGTCGTCTTCGATTTGAGCAAATCGTGGAGATGATGGGATTCAATGCACTGTCCAGCTGGTAGCCGCTGTCACGGTTTAACAGATTTTCCGCCAGTCGTATTTCTACGGATTCTTTAATAATGGAGTCCCAGAGAGACGTTGCTGTGGACAAAATCATTGTTTTCTCATACTCCATTGAATGTCCAGTAGAAATACAATGTTGAGCAATAGCGGACTTTCTTGGCTGCAAAAGGCGGGTGTAACGTTGATGTTCAGTGCAATGTTCTTTCACGGTATGTGTGTTTTGACCTATGTAAGCCATACCACAAGACCTATGTAAGCCATACCACAAGACACCTCCTCCTGTTCCTCCAACATCTCCACATCCTTTACATTGTCCACAGGCTTGATCCCCCCCACCCTCTGGTTTCCTCCTTCCTCTCCACCCCCCGCCCGTTGCCGCGCCTCTATCGCTGTATCCCTCCCTCTCTCCACCTCCACACCCTCCATCTCCTCCATCAGGGCAATTTCCAACGCCTCCCCCTCCCGGATGACGAACTTCGCCATGACATCTACCCTTCCTTCCAACTATAACCTGGCCTTGTCCTCCCCCTCCCCAGGGCCCCCTTTTTCCTCTTCCCTCCTTCTCCCAGAGCGGATTTTCCTACTCCCCCCCTCCCCTGAGACCCTGCACCCCATACTTGCCTCTTTCCTTCCCACATCCCTCCCTACCTGGCCCTCTTCAGCGCGCCCCCCACTCATCTCCCCCATCTCTTCCCCTCCCTCCCTTCTTCCGGTCTCCCTCATCTCCTTGCGCCTGGCAGATCCTCCGTATTGATCATCGTCAGTGTGCCACATCAGTGTTGTGTTTAGTGCTGTTCCTCCTGTGTGTCAAGAGGTGTGATTTTAATTGTGTACTGACCTGAGGTTCGCCGTCAGTGTTTGTTCTGTGCTACGCCATCTGTCGATACCTTTTATGCTCCAGTCATACTGTGCCTTGTGTTCTTTTAATTGTCACAGTGTGTGGCTTTTTGTGTGTGCTACTTTTAAACAGTTGTAACAGTTTTTTATTTCCATTTTAGGGTCACCCTGTTTTTTTTTTTGTCTATTGCCTTCCATGATGTTCCCCCTTTTTTATATCTGTCTTCACCATATTCTCTCCTTTGTTATTTTTAATTGTCTTCTATTGTTTGTTCTATGTCTTTCGGCTGAAGACCAGACCAGCGTATATGCTGCTGCAAGCCCGCCCCGATGGGGAATTGAAATACAATAAAGAAAAAAGAAAAAAAAACGTTTTCGCCAGTCTGCGACGGCTCACCTGAAGATGACTGGCAGGTGCCCAGTTGAAATATCGTGCGAAGTATTGAACGACGACCGGCCGCAAGCCCGAAATTTGTTTGAACACCTTAGAACTACTCAGCCACCTCAGCAGTGCCTCAACAGCGGCCTTGTCCTCTTCTTGCCCCAGCCCGCTACCCTAGTCACTCTGTAAGTATCTCACCACCGCCCCAGACACCTCACCACTCTCTGTTTCCTTTGGGCAGCCCATTCGCAACGGCCACAGCTCGTGAGCCATCCGTTATAATTATGTAACTGAAACACGACGAAGATATCTAATACTTCTTCTGTAGCACATGTGACAAATTTGTCAAAAGGAAGTAGCAAAGACAAGCGTTTCCCATTATCATCGTTACTGACATCTTTAGCGGTAATGGGTTTCTATGGATCCCTCGTTACAGTTTTTTCAGTTGGTAGGTAAGGTAGTTGAGGTGTAACTAGCTGCTTGTCACTAAGTTGGCAAGCTTTCTCTGTCATTGTACCAATGACTCTATAGTAGAGAGGTGAACAGTCATATCATCCACAGACACTTTATTCGTTACATTCTAGAAAATTTACAGACTCCTCTTATATGCAGACCGTCTTTTAATCAAAATGGCTCTGTTTTAAATCTAGTCCATTAACATTAAAAACTTAAGAATAACTGTCCACTGATAACGATTCTTTCATAATTGTACTAAATTTTGATATAGACATGTAGGCGACGTGCAGACCTCTGGACGGTCGCCACGGGACAGTACAACAAATTTTCTGAGCACTCAACAGACAAATATAAATTTCATCACGTAATTTGGTAAAAAATCTATAAACTATCTGGAATAGACGTCACCATAAGCGAAAATGTTTCAAAATACACGAAAATATCCTGCAATATCCCCTTGTTCGCAACAGAGGCTAACACACAAGAAGTTACCTTCTGTTTCATGTTGGATAGCGTAGCATTCATCCCACTGTCAGAACAAATATTAGTTAAAAATGCAGTTTATTTGCTTGTCACCCTAAATGTTTCATAGCACGTAGAAGAGCTTTGCTCGGCACAATGTTCTATAACTAAATATGTAAGCAATAGAGGTCAAAAAGGATGAACATTATATTTAAACTGTTCGAATGGCTGCCATTATGAAACTACTAAACACTAAGCAGCGATATTTTGCAACTTTGAGAGTACTGAAGAGAAGCAATAGCTCAAACATTAGCAGCTATGACTATATTCAAAACTTAAGCCTTTACACCTAGAAAGTAGGGTTCATACTAACAATACTGCCAGCTAAATAACGTTAGAAGAATAAGAGAGAGCACAAGGAAAGAGGAAAAATCGTAAAACACCTGGAGTGGCTATCGCATGACAAGAGATTCCAAACCGTGTCTCATATAGGCTCAAACATCTGGCTCTAAAATTTTACAAATATGTGTTATAAGTAGGTTTCTAAAAAGTACGGTTGACTTATAAACTGATTTCATTTTTTCTATCTAAGGAAGAGATAGTTACATAAAATATAAGATTTATAGAGCATGCCATATTCTGTCTGTACCGATACACATACTCTTAGAACAAAAATATAAAAAGCTGTGTTAGAGAAGCGAATAGGTGGGTCCATTAGCCCACCAATATTTTTTCCATCATTTACCAGGTGATGGAGACGCACAGTGAATGTAAAGAAATTGGCTTTCTGGGTTCCAAGAAATATTTTGATACAGCAAATACTGCACGAATGTCGCAATGGTAGTGAAATTTGGGAAAAGGATAACATGTCATTTGAAACTGTTCACAGAAGTTCTATTCAGTGGATCGACAAGAAAGCTGGAAAAGTGGAAGTGCAGGAGTGCGAAGGACAACACATGCCACCTGTAACTGCTCTGGAATGTAGGCGTGAAGTATGTAGGTGAAGACGAAAGAAGTCAGAGTGCATTTTTTGATATCATTTGACCTTTTCAGTCGCGAGCACAAATTAATATTACAAGTGAGTTACTGCTGTGTTAATTGCTTTTTGTTAATGGTAGTTAACAATGAATAACCCTCCAAAAAATTTTTAGGCCGTAATGAATTTTTTACAAGTGGTATCATATATAATATCTCAGGACTTAAGCAGGACATATACAGTACACAACTCTGCAGCATATACATTACACATATTTGCCGTAGATTTCAAGATAGGTCAAAACAGACACTCGGTATTAAAACTTTCAATATTTGTACGTAAACAGTTCGAAATACTTAAACAAAACAACCATTGTAAAATTTTTCAACGTATTTCTGGTTTTCCTGAGATTACCACATGGATAAATACTAACGTAAGATAACGTGTCCTAAATTAATTTTATTTTTTACGATATGTGTAAAACAATACCTGTCCGTAGTAAAACAAAGGAATACTTTTCAGTGCTCACACCTAACGAAGGTAAGCCCTCTGCAGACTTCCGACCGCCATTTTGATCTGTTCTTCTTAACATGACAGTCCATGCCTGGCAATCAAGCTAAAAGAGAGAAAAATGAAACCCGACTTCCATTGAAGTAAACAAAGATGGCATTGAGTCTTGAGGTGTTATAACGATACCCAAAAGGTTAGAGGTTATAAATCCGTAATAATGTTAATTTATAGTTATCTATTAACATAGGAATGTTTGTAAAGATGTTGTAAGTCATTCAATCATGTCAAAACACTTGTGATTAGAAAAAGATATGTCCGTTACCTTTATTTCTCCGAGGCGTGGTGTACAGTTTCTGAATCCAAAGTTTGCAATCAATACTGACACCTCGAGAGCTTGGCAGAAGAATGAACAAGTGAGGTGTGCAAGTGTGATGTGTATCGGACGTGATTGCCAGGGCGGAAAAGGTTCAGCTGTGTACGTGCCACAGAAAAAAATTAAGCCTGTAGGTATCATATATGATCCTTTGGGACCAACGAGGTTACAATGTGTGCAAGGAACGTCCTCGTTCGAAACAGGTCTGTCAAAAATGAATCAGATGGGCAGTCAGTGATTAAGGCTCTGATGCATGGATATAAAAAAAAAAAAAAAAAAAAAAAAAAAAAACTCGTTGTATCAAATGGCTCTGAGCACTATGGGACTTAACTTCTGAGGTCATCAGTCCCCTAGAACTTAGAACTACTTAAACCTAACTAACCTAAGGACATCACACACGTCCATGCCCAAGGCAGGATTCGAACCTGCGACCGTAGCGGTCACGCGGTTCCAAACTGTCACGGCTAGAACCGCTCGGCCACCACGCCCGGCTCAGTGTATCAGCGCGACGTCGGTAGAGACAGGCGTTTCATTTGGTGCCAGGGTCGACCAGCATGTTCCACTGAGAGCGGCTGCAGCGAACCGACTACTGCACTGTGTGGCGATTCGTAGGAAATCCTTTACCATTTAGAAAAGCTTAACCGGAGGCGATGCTTTGTTACCGAGCAGACTCTTCTTGAAAATACGTCCTCTGAACTGGAAAATCTGTGAAACTGGTATGTTAAAATGGCAGTTCATACACTGGCATATCAAATCTTATTTCAATGTTGATGGTTTCCTCGTTTGGAACTCCATGCACCATGACAACAGTTTCTTTATAAATAAAAATACTAAAAATTTACCAATGCGTTATACGCAGGGCATAAAAATAAGTAATAAGTAATAAGAGGCATTTCCGACGTATACAAATGTATAGATGAAAAACGGTCGTGTGTACGTCATGAGTAGCGTGTAGTGTAGTTTACGTATGTAGACTTCAAAAGCGCATGAAATGCTGAGTGTTTCAGCATGCTCAGCACTGGCGAGTGCCGTTACGGCCCGCTCTGTTGCTGTATTCACTATCAAAGTGTGAGCTTACGACAGTAGCGCAGTACAGTAGTGTAATGGTATTGAAAGAATCAGATTTACATAAGCAGGAAATAAAATAAGAAAATTCTTAGGCTGCTGTTGAAGCAAGTCGCAAGAAATAGGAAACTGGTGACGCATTTCATTTCCACTGCATAGCTCAGCCATGACACGTCCTATACTGCTGTCCATACGAACGAATGAACCAGTACTGCTACTTCGTGCATCTCTCTCCCAGACCGCTGGGGCACGAGATTATGTCGGGCATCCGTGTTTTCGCTTCTCTGTAAACCAGTAAATGGTCATAATGGCGGGTGTCCAGATGCGATCTGCCAAAGACTGCTGGCAGCTCTCCTCGCTTAACGCAAAGATTTGGTGGAGTTTCCGCCGTAAACAGAGCATTAGCTACAACGCATGACTGTTGGCAAACTGAAGTGTCTCAGACATTGCGACGTTATAACTGCGTCTTCCGTGCGGTTGGCTTCCGAGGTCCCTATCGGCCTCCTCAGATGAGGAGCAACGGCAGCCACCGTTTCGGCTGACCACAGCGCTGATCATTGTGTGAGTTTTCCAGTCGGGCAACGCACCTACACTGGAGAGTCTCTGTGAACGGAGCAGCAGGTACGCTGGTAGTGACACTTATACGGGTGGTCTCTCAGACAAAACCAGTAAGTCCCCGACTCTGTAAAGAAATGTGTATGATACAGCTTCAAACTTGCTGATTACTTTGCAAATCTGTTAATATGTTTGATGTTTGATGTTAAGTACGTAAGTGAGAAAAAGTTTAGAAAAGTCTGAAATCGTGGTTAAAGTTTGTTGGGAGTCGATAACTGCTGTAATTCTGAAATAATGGATGAATGTAGTGTGGGTAGTTGTGCGCCTGTGGCTCACGCTGCCGCAGGGCGTATACGTAGCTTCTAACATCAACAGTTGTGTTAATGTGTTAAGCCTTCAACATAAAATTTTATCTGTTAATCCTCACATTATTACAGTGTTTTAAATTTTTAATTTCGATAGGAAGTTGTAGGAAATATTAAAACTCAAATTCTCGTTGTCTCTGGAAACCGTCAGACAGGCATTCCGAGGCTGCCATTCTGAACCACGAATCATGTAAGGGGATCGCCATTTTACGTGTGTGCACTGATGAGACAAAACGTGGTGACCGCTGCCCGCCGCGACGTCGGATGCCGCCTGGAGGCGCTGCGGGCACGTGGCGCGGTAGCGAGAGTGTGTGTAGGCGGAGCAGGCGCGGGCGGGGGTCAGCCTAGCGGAGATATGGGCTGCAGATGGGGAAATCCACTGAGCTAAGGGACTCTGACAAAGGCCACGCCATTATTACGCAGAGCATGTCAGCGAGTGCTTCGAAAACGGCTACTGTCGTGAGCATCTACGGAAACAAGTAGGTCAGTGAAACCACAACCGGATGCTTTAAATGCCAGTCGACGCTCCAGAATAAGGAAACAACTCAACGGCCTTGCGGAAGGTGTACGCCACTTGTCACACGTCATTTATTACTTCAGAAGACTTCAACAATATTTATTGCAGAGATATCAAAACACTAATAAAATAGAAATGATTAAGGCAATCGCTCCAAATGTTTTTCACTCAATTGATGATTAGTTACTTAAAACGAATAAAATGCACCAATTGAGGAAGGGCTAACAAGTAATATAAATTCAAACACGCGCTTATCGCTGGCGAATAATGACAACAGTGATGCTAAAGATTACAATGCCGACATCTGGCTGGCCAAAGGGTGTGCTTGACATTCACGAATATAACCTACAAGAAGTGTAGTAACACACATTTGCACAAGTCTGTTATCTGACGAACTGAGGCCTGTTAAATACTAATATTTTATGCAACACAAATATTCAATATGCAACACAAATATTCAATATTTGATCAATCAGTGTAGCACCTTAGGCATAATCGAGATACTGACGTGGAAAAATAATAAAATGCCACTTAAATTGGGCATTGCACCAATATCAAACCTATTTCCTTAAAACCGAACTTTAAACAGGGAAAACATGGAAGGGGCAGGTACAGCAGGCCAGACCTGACTAAGATGGTTTAGAATAACGGGAACTCGAGGTTAAATTAACGCCAGACTCCTACGAGACAGGAACTCAGCTTACGAGGCACGCCGCAGCAAGCCAGGAGGCCGCAGCGTCTCAGAGTGTACGGTGAGAAGGCAGGGGGCGCGCCGCCAGCGCGCACGTCCACAGCCGGCGCGGACTGGCTGCGCGCACTGAACACCCCGGGACAGCGGCCCCAGGCGCTGCGAACAGCTCGGAAGGCCGGAGCAAACAAGCGGACGTGTTATTCATGAATAATAGTCGTAGAACATATGGAGATGCTCAGACCGAGACAGGAAACTCAATGTGAGCGTGTCCCCAAGATCCAAGCAGCCGTTACGCACTACAACAATAGTATTACACTACGAATTATTAAAACGATTAACCGTTAAACCTGAAAATAAAATATAGCAACAAGTTAATGTCATAACCAAGGAATCACAGGGTATTCAACACGCTTACTTAAGTGACTTAAAATGTATTGTATTGTGTTATATTGTGTGGAACTGGGGGCAGGGAAACGACGGAGAGGCTTCGTCTCCGCCGTATCCCTCAGTGGTACACAACCCCACAACAGGCTACAGCACTCCACTCACCGCACCACCGCCCCACACCGAATCCAGGGTTATTGTACAGTTCGGCCCCCAGTGGACCCACCCGGGAACGTCTCACACCAGACGAGTGTAACCCCAATGATTGCATGGTAGAGTAATTATGGTACACGCGTACGTGGAGAAAGTGTTTGCGCAGCAGTCACCGACATAGTGTAGCTGAGGCGGAATAAGGGGAACCAACCCGCATTCGCCGAGGCAGATGGAAAACCGCCTTAAAAACCATCCACAGACTGGCCGGCACACCGGACCTCCACACTATTACGCCGGGCGGATTCGTGCCGGCGACTGACAAGCCTTCCCGCCCGGAAAGCAGCGCGTTACACCGCAAGGCTAACCGGGCGGGCGACTTAAAAGGTAACAGACATTTCTTGATGGCTAACACTCAAACAACTACGATAATAATTATATTAAATATAAAATATTTTGAGCGAGACTAAATCTCATCAGAGTAATGGAACTTTATCACCCATATGAGCCAAGATTCACAGGGCTGCTAGCGCTCGCTTACCATGGCTGTACGAAATTTTATAGCCGTTACATCAGTCAGGGAAGCAACAACTTACAACACAAATAAGATTCAATTCCGACCTCATTCTTCACTAGCGCACGTGGCGGCCTATAACATATGACACTTTCAGGCCCGAATGGCATGATAAGTAGACACTGTACAACTTGCAATTAAACGAAATTTTAAAGCACATCAAATACGACACTCAGATAGTTTCAGATACAAGGATCAAAAGGCAAATTTAACTCCTGAGACGCCGATGGAGAACAATAGGCAATCCACAGTAGACGGCACCAGAAAAGAACAGCACTCCAACACCCACGTCAGCAACTATGTCTCTTTAGTCGAGGGTAAACGGGCTGTGTCGACATTGGGCCCAACTATTGCCGACCAACGCAACTCTACCGACCACCGACCGCTGAGACCATCGTGTGCCCGTAAGCTCCGTGAACGGCTCACGGCACGTCACCTGTGCGTCCTGTCTCTCTCTCTCCCCGGCAGCGACCGACTGACTGACTGCTCACCTGGACAATAACTACAACCAAAGTCTTAACTAATAGTCGACCGAAGCGCCACGTGGCGTTTAGATAGCGACGGATTGCTCCGTAAAATACGATAGAAGACGGTCTGTGGCAGCTCTGCCGACAGATCACAACGCTGGCGCACGCGCCAGTGTTTCGGAGGACGCCGTTCGTCGTACCTTGTTGAACATGGAGCCCCACAGCAGACCACCCCTACGCGCTCACATGTTGACGCAACGACATCGTCAATTACGGTTGCAGTGGGCACCGGACCGTCGGGATTCGACCGTCGATCAATGGAAACGTGTCGGCTCTTCGGGTGAAGCACATTTTTGCTACACTGGGTCGGTGGTCCTCTCCACAACCGCCGTCATCGAGGTGAACGGCATGGAGCGCAGCGCACCACGGACGCAGGCTGGTGGCAGCAGTATTACGCTATAGGAGACATTCTCCTGCCCTTGGATGGGACCTGTGGTAATAATCGAAGATACGCTGACAATTGCGAGCCACCTGCATCCCCTCAGGATTGATTTCTTCCCCGTCGGCGGTGTCATCTTTTAACAGTATAGTTGTCCGTGTCTCGGAACCAGAACCATGCTAACGTGATTCGAGGAGCATTACAGTGGACTCACTTCGGTGTCTCAGCGAACAAATTAGCCTCACGTAAATCCTTTGGAAATGAGCTGGGACGTTATCGGGATTCCTCACCGCGAACGCAAATCAGTGACCCGTCATTTATGCGAAGTACATGACCTGTCGTTAGACATCTAATGCCACATACGTCCAAAAATCTACCAACAAACTATCGGATCCCGGATTCGCCGAATCAGTGATGTATTTCGTTCCAAAGACGGTCAAACAACATTTTAAGAAGGTTGTCACAGCGATTTGGCTCATCAATGTAGACGGACGTGGCGCAACCAGCTTTCGGTCGAGTCTGTGAGCTGTTGTTCCGCCTCTTAGCAGGATATCCCATGATGTGCAGCTCTGTTCTGTACTCTGGTGTACTGTGGATGTACAGATGCCTTCGACGCTGCCGGAAACTGTGAAAGTAGGACGCAGTCTATAGAACAACGCTATGTAAAGACTACAAGTGTTTAGATAGCGTTGTTCTGCCGGCGGCAGAGTCCATTATTTGTATTTGCTTAAACTGATGCTCTTGGCCTAGGCTATCACCCATCCAGAATTAACTTGTATAGTACCTTCTGAAGCGGAATACGAGAATGAACTGTAATTCCTCAGAGCTACATTGACAGCTCAATTCAGTGGTATGACCTGTCAGGGTCACAACGTACTGGTATCGAACAAGTGATGCCTACTGACCCATGCAATTACATAATTACTGTTTTCTCTGGAGTACGTTGTTTGCGCTGTTTCTCTCATCGAAATAGAACATTACCGCATCGTACCCCTGTCCCGCTTCAGATACACGCTATGCAAAAATTTAGATCACATTCTCACACCTGAACACGCAATTCACTCTCGACGAAGACAGATGGGATACACAAATTCCGTACCGGGGAGACAGGCGGCGTCAAGAAAGGCTCCAGATCACCAGTCGTCACTAACATTGCCAAAACGTGTGTAACAATGCAGCTAACCAAGAAAACTGGGAAAAAGTAAGGAAGACGAAAGTCTTAAGAGATCTTCAGCTTCACTGATTTTTTGCTCCCTCAGTCCTGAAATAGTGTAGAAAGGACTACGGTTCTGCCCTATCCTATTATTTAATACATTTATTCAGTATGGTCGGGCTTTAGACCTGTTATGTGATTCTCAAATGATAGCAGTAGCAATATAAGTTGGTTAAAGGTAAGTTCAAGTTTAAGAATATTTTCTACTCTCAAAACATTAAGAAAACAAACATCTTGTTTAAAAATTATAGCTCTTCCCACCTCATTAAGAAATAAGTAAATGCATATGGTTCCTTTTAAGAGGATGCTGTTGTGATGTCAATCATATGTGAACATGGTTGACATGAGGTCAGTTAGATTCTAACAAAACTCAAAAATTAGCATTAGTGACGAATATAAAGCCTTTGCCACGGAGGAGGCGGGAAGTCCCCATCATGGGACAATCCTCTAGCCGAGAGCTGCCTCCACGCCTTCACTGGAGCCATGTTCTCAACAGTGGGCGTTTTTGTGTTCCTGTCAAGCTGATATTATATGAGCAGGATGTCAAGAAAAGAATGATGCCTTTCAAAGTGGTAAGATGACGTTTCCTATTTACTAACATGGTATCTGTTCTTTCGGACATGTTAGTAAATATATAGTTAAGGCTCACCGGCCAGTTGACCATCTTCTTCTTCTTCTTACGGGAATCGGCAACGCGCCGCGAGTAATGAGTATAATGGGCGGGGGCACTACGAATGTAGTGCGAGACAACAAGTTGAGAATGTGGGTTTCGCGGGAGGCGTGCCAGAGATACATCTCCGCAGTCGAGCTCTTCTCTGTGTCCTTGGTGGCTCAGATGGATGGAGCGTCTGCCATGTAAGCGAGAGAGCCCGCGTTCGAATCCCGGTCGGGGCACACATTTTCATCTCACCCCGTTGACGTATGTCAACGCTTGTATGCAGCTAAGCGTATTCATTTCATTGTAACACTTCCTATTGTCACGTATGGTTCGTGGGTAGGATTCTGAATATTACTTCATTTGTTTTGTTATGTCTCCTGCATGATTAGGGAACCATAATGAGTTCTGGAGAATCAAGATAATCTAAAGCCAAGGTCACCTCCTCAGCTCCAAGAAGAAGTGTCATTGTCCTCCACTCTGAGCCAGTTTCGTATCTTTATCTTCAAGGTCACAGATAACGTCCTCCTTGGTACAAGGGGTCCATTGTTTGTGACAAGACTGCCACTTTGCCTTATCACTTTTATTAACGGCCTGTCATATTATTGTTACGATTTCTGTAATTAATGACTTATCAGTTTAATCCGCATTAACCTATACCACATTATAATTATTTATTTTCCAAAAGTTCATGCCTGTAGTTTTAGGCCAGTTATGTGAGTCTCGTCACTCATGTTCTATTCACCGTAGTGTAAGGTTCCTAACTAACGGTTCGATGGACTCCTCACTCGGGTTCTGCGTATCTGCATACCTGACATGTGGTCAAACGTTTATACAGTTTCGTTTTTACCCATTTCCATCATAGTATTGTGTCCAATAACACATCTACAAGCACTTCATCACCCTCTTCCATTTTTATCTGCAGTTTTGGGGCTGTTTGTTACAGTTTTGGTGATTTTCCGAAATGTACTGATTTTGAGATCGTAAATATGAGCCTTTACATCTTTAGGATTCCTCTACACTCCTGTTCTGTATAACATATTATCTGCACATCTGACATTTGCTTCAACGTTCTATACACTGTTATGACCCGAAAAAGTGGCTGTCTTCCCTCCTCCACTTCTCTGTGTGTTGTATGTTGATCGATCAAGATAAAATTTCGGTTTTTCGCAATTTTCAGCGGAGTATTACACCCAAAAGCATTTCTGGAAGCAGTCCAATGCATTATCTTGCTGTTTACAGTTTTTGAGGCTATTTGTTACGGTTTATCTGAAGTACACAAATTTGAGATCGTAAATATGAGGCTCTGAACGCTTAACAATTACCGCAGATCATTATTTTTACAGCTGACATCGGTATCTTACGCTTAAATGATTAACAGACTAGCGCGTTCTTGGAAATTAATGCTTAACATCAAACAGATGTGTACTAACCCCCTAATTATGTTTGTTCAAAAACACATTATGAAATTATTATCAGGATAGTAGGAGGACAAAGGCAGCATTAGTCCATTTTGTTAGTGCGGGTTGCCTACATCAGGGGCAGGTATGCACTCAGGGGCAAACCTAGCGCCCTCCTTTGATTGATAGGTAACCTATTGTTCTGTTAAGTGGTTTTCCATGTCACCCCCATTTTCTGTTGATCGACAGGCGCTTATACTACGGCCAACCACCCCCTTCCTCTCCCCTAACCCACCTCCACCCCTCGCTGCTACAGGTCCACTTTCAGGTCTGAGTTATTGGAATACCTCTTCTCACTTTTATCAAATTGATTGACTACTCAATTAAATTGATCAATTAATTAACCTCTCACCCACTAGTAAACCCCAAACCACCTCCCTCCCACTCTCCACCCTCAGAAAATGGTGGTAAGTTCAAATTCCATCCAGATAATGCAACACACCAAGGCTACCTCTACTAATCTAACAAAATGGAGGGAAAGAAAGGGCAGATGGGCTACCTACACTAACCTAAGCCATCTGACCACCACCTTGTCCTAGGAAATGGTGGGAAGAGGACTGGACCTGTGCTGAACATAAATCTTTATTTTCAGTCTTTATTTAAACAATTAGAGGCAGTACCGTAATCAAGTGTGTTCACCCCAAGGTCCAGAGTCCAACTGACCAGTACACAGTACTGCCACCAGAGTGAACTGTCGTATCTTCCGTCACGTAATCCAAGATGGCGGTCTGGTGTTGGTGGAGAGGAAGGATCTCATAATAGGAAATTCAAGGGTATATCGTTTGTTTATAAAAAATTCAGTTTGTGGGGTTGGATTTCTGTTGCTCATCACTCTCTGCTGTTTGGAAACATGTAGGACTTGGAAGAAGCAATTACGTGGGGCAAACAAGTTGCATAAAGTAATGTTTGGCACTGTACTCTGGATGTCTTAACCTAATGTTTGGGCCTTTATCGGCACTTAACCTATTCCTCTGTTAAGTGGTTTCCCATGTCACCCCCATTTCCTTAAACTATTGTACCGCCAATGGTACCAAATTAAGTAACAAGTTATATCGTCCCACCATTTTCTGGTACACTTTTCGAATTTCAGATGCTTTTTGAACACCATTTCTGGCACTTTCTTCTTTGTCACCCACCCCATTAAACTACTGTACTGTGTTTTACTTAAGAATTATGCAAATTAACCTGTTGTCTGCACTCACCTTGCTGTTCTGTCCATGTCACATGCTCACACACACACACACACCCCTTAACTACTGTACTGCTAACACCACGTTGATATAACAAATTTATGTAAATTAATGAAATCGGTATTCATTGTATGTATGGGGTAGTTTTTCTCCATTTGCAGAATCCTATTGGTCGGTAAAATCGATGGAATGTAGTTTAAACAAAAGATCGCTAGTAAATAACACATCTGGCCACCTGACACCGATGTCAGAGTCCAGGTGCATTGGTGGACCCCTTGAAGTGGTGATGTGGCTGTCAGCTGCCAGCGATGCTCAGGTGTCTCTTCAGGACCTGCAAGCACAAGGCAGTGGCATCCCTTTCATACTTGACACCCGAGAAATTCCTGTCGAAATATGTGTTCACCTAGCCACCACTGTTTGTGCGATGATGCATAGCTGAGGTGCGGGCCTGCGCCAAGAGACGCATTGTTCCTAGCAATTCTAATGGGACAGCCCATTCATCACTGAATTTACCCATCAAACTGCTGCTGCTGATGTAGGAGCACCATTCGCCATTGCTTTCTGCAGACAAGGCTTTCGGTGGTAAAATTATATTCCACAGATTGCTAAATTGCACTGACAGTTAAACCCCACAAAAGATGTCTTCATCAAATACATACAAGACTCACAAGAATATTGGAAGACGAGAAGATATTTACCAGTGTAACTACAATTAAATATTACAATTGCTGCTACAGTGTGACATTGATCGATGTACAAGTAATGTCTGCTCTCGATGGTTGTGGTTCTGGAACGAATCTCAGTATCTATGGCACACATAATTTTCCACATACAAAATCACTCTCATACCCTAGCGGTTATCAATGTGCTGAATCTCCACACACTCATTTTCACTCGTCATGCCACAACATAAGCCACAGTAACTTTACACTGCGATATATACACATTTTACACAAACAGTGCAGTTATCTTTTACATGTGTACAGCGTCCAAAAAAATTATGGTCTGCGTACACTCACACCGGCTATATGTCTCGATTCTCCTCAGTCCTAGGAAATTATCTGACAAAGTCTTACAATCAGCGCTTCTGGAAGGTGCTGCTTCCTGCCAAGATTCTCTTAAACAAGTGTTATGAAGGCCAGGCGTCCAGCACTATGTCTGATAATGAATACCACAGTCACAGACATAATGCTTGGAAAGACATCACCAACATGGATTGGTGTACTGTAATCAACATCACTATCGATAGAACAACAAAAAAAAATGCGAATCTATTCTTTCTTGCGGTCCTAACGTGTCACCCTGTCCATCATGTGTTACCCTTCCTGCTTTCAACATACACAAACATTCTCACCACTATGTAGAGACTCCTATATCCCAGCATGTAAGATGTCTTGTGAATGAATGGGGGATTATGATTGGCTCTTATCGAATTTACCTGCCGAATTTACTGATGCCGCCAGTGTGGATGCACTGTCTGCCATTTCTTTTTCTTTCTGCAGACAAGACTTTCAGTGGCAAAAAACTATTTTACACGGATCACCATACTGCACCGACAACTAAACCTTGCAAAGTGCCCTACATAAATTCAAATACAGTAATACTTTTACTCAATTACACTGCTCTCCCACTGTGGACAGAAGCTTGAATATTAGAGTGTGGAACCGATCTCCAAGCCAGCAATATATCACTGTGTACCACGTCCATGTAGTAAACATACAATTCGTATCCTGCACCATACAAAATCAGCCCTCTTGTATCATTCGTACATATACCACGAAGACAGATAGCACTGTATAGACCTCTCGCAGCACTAGATATTTCCCTGCGAGGTCGGCGGTCATCCACTCCCAAATGGTGACCAGAGCGGCCTCAGTGGACCAAAGTCACTCTCAGAACTGTTCTACAAATTCAGGCACGTTCCCCGTCGGCGCAGACGCGTTACTGTTTCTGGTCTAAACCTGCTTGCATGCTTGCTTTTCTACAGCCATCTCCAGACAAGAACACATGTATTTGTGCACGGTTTGCTATAATATTACACCAGCTTCGCGGTACTTCTCGACATAAATCACACAGTAGTAGCCTACCTATCGCTTGTGCAACGTAACTCCCAAGATGTAGACTGGAAATTATTTACCTACAAACACCAAACTTTAGAGGGGTGGCTGTGCTCTAGACCACTGACACTGACACTGTGAAGACCTTGACGTGAGAACTCGAGACAAGACAGGAAAATGATATTTCCACTTGCGAACACCGATGTCAGTGCTGTAACAGATTCCAAATCATCCCTATAATTTACAAAGTCATCGAAGGTGTTTCTCATGTCTAGCGAAACAGCAAATGTGTCTTTCACCTGCTAGATGCACGCACCACAAGCGATGTTCCCTCAACTAAATAAAGGCACGAAATGTGCAGAACCAGTCAACTGAACAATTTACATGGTAGGGAATAACGGTCCAGCTCAAAGACATGTCCATATATTGAATCTTCTCAAATTTCCATGCAATCACGAAAGCTACCCAACACATACTAAGTATTAGTTCACTATTCGGCTGTCTAGAGGACTAGACGGTTAAGTCAGCTACATTCATACACTCCAACAGGCCTCTCCATTCAAACGGCTCCTACTGTTAATGGGAAATGTGAATCAATCCCGCCCAGGTCACCACGCCACACACCAAGCATGCATAGATGGATTCGTTGTTGTTGTTGATGTTGTTGTTGTGGTCTTCAGTCATGAGACTGGTTTGATGCAGCTCTCCATGCTACTCTATCCTGCGCAAGCTTCTTCATCTCCCAGTAACTACTGCAACTTACATCCTTCTGAATCTGCTTAGTGTAGTCATCTCTTGGTCTCCCTCAAGGATTTTTCCCTCCACGCTGCCCTCCAATACTAAATTGGTGATCCCTTGATGCCTCAGAACATGTCCAACCAACCGATCTGTTCTTCTGGTCAAGTTCTGCCACAAACTTCTCTTCTCTCCAACCCTATTCAATACTTCCTCATTAGTTATGTGATCTACCCATCTAATCTTCAGCATTCTTCTGTAGCACCACATTACGAAAGCTTCTATTCTCTTCTTGTCTAAACTATTTATCGTCCATGTTTCACTTCCATACATGGCTACACTCCATACAAATACTTTCAGAAATGACTTCCTGACACTTAAATCTATACTCGATGTTAACAAATTTCTCTTCTTCAGAAACGATTTCCTTGCCATTGCCAGTCTACATTTTATATCCTCTCTACTTCGACCATCATCAGTTATTTCGCTCCCCAAATAGCAAAACTCCTTTACTACTTTAAGTGTGTCATTTCCTAATCTAATTCCCTCAGCATCACCCGACTTAATTAGACTACATTCCATTATCCTCGTTTTGCTTTTGTTGATGTTCATCTTATATCCTCCTTTCAAGACACTGTCCATTCCGTTCAACTGCTCTTCCAAGTCCTTTGCTGTCTCTGACAGAATTACGATGTCATCGGCAAACCTCAAAGTTTTTATTTCTTTTCCATGGATTTTAATACCTACTCCGAAATTTTCTTTTGTTTCCTTCACTGCTTGCTCGATATACAGATTGAATAACATCGGGGAGAGGCTCCAATCCTGTCTCACTCCCTTCCCAACCACTGCTTCCTTTTCATGCCCCTCGACTCTTATGACTGCCATCTGGTTTCTGTACAAATTGTAAATAGCCTTTCGCTCCCTCTACTTTACCCCTGCCACCTTTAGAATTTCAAAGAGAGTATTGCAGTCAACATTGTCAAAAGCTTCCTCTACGTCTAGAAATGCTAGAAACGTAGGTTTGCTTTTGATTAATCTTTCTTCTAAGATAAGTCGTAAGGTCAGTATTGCCTCACGTGTTCCAACATTTCTACGGAATCCAAACTAATCTTCCCCGAGGTCGGCTGCTACCAGTTTTTCCATTCCTCTTTAAAGATTTCGCGTTAGTATTTTGCAGCTGTGACTTATTAAACTGATAGTCGGTAATTTTCGCATCTCTCAACACCTGCTTTTTTTGGGATTGGAATTATTATATTCTTCTTGAAGTCTGAGGGTATTTCGCCTGTCTCATACATCTTGCTCACCAGATGGCAGAGTTTTGTCAGGACTGGCTCTCCCAAGGCCGCCAGTAGTTCTAATGGAATATTGTCCACTCCCGGGGCCTTGTTTAGACTCAGGTCTTTCAGTGCTCTGTCAAACTCTTCACGCAGTATCGTATCTCCCATTTCATCTGCATCCTCTTCCATTTCCATAATATTGTCCTCAAGTACATCGCCCTTGTATAGACCCTCTATATACTCCTTCCACCTTTCTGCTTTCCCTTCTTTGCTTAGAACTGGGTTGCCATCTGAGCTCTTGATGTTCATACAAGTGGTTCTCTTATCTCCAAAGGTCTCTTTAATTTTCCTGTAGGCAGTATCTATCTTACCCCTAGTGAGATAAGCCTCTGCATCCTTACATTTGTCCTCTAGCCATCCCTGCTTAGCCATTTTGCACTTCCTGTCGATATCATTTTTGAGACGTTTTTATTCCTTTTTGCCTGCTTCATTTACTGCATTTTTACATTTTCTCCTTTCATCAATTAAATATTTCTTCCGTTACCCAAGGATTTCTACTAGCCCTCGTCTTTTTACCTACTTGATCCTCTGCTGCCTTCACCACTTCATCCCTGAAAGCTACCCATTCTTCTACTACTGTATTTCTTTCCCCCATTCCTGTCAATTGCTCCTTTATGCTCTCCCTGAAACTCTGTACAACCTCTGGTTCTTTTAGTTTATCCAGGTCCCATCTCCTTAAATTCCCACCTTTTTGCAGTTTCTTCAGTTTTAATCTACAGGTCATAACCAATAGATTGTGGTCAGAGTCCACATCTGCCCCTGGAAATGTCTTACAATTTAAAACCTGGTTCCTAAATCTCTGTCTTACCATTATATAATCTATCTGAAACCTGTCAGTATCTCCAGGCTTCTTCCATGTATACAGCCTTCTTTTATGATTCTTGAACCAAGTGTTAGCTATGATTAAGTTGTGCTCTGTGCAAAATTCTACCAGGCGGCTTCCTCTTTCATTTCTGTCCCCCCGTCCATATTCACCTACTACGTTTCCTTCTCTCCCTTTTCCTACTACCGAAATCCAGTCACCCATGACTATTAAATTTTCGTCACCCTTCACTATCTGAATAATTTCTTTTATTTGATCATACATTTCTTCAATTTCTTCGTCATCTGCAGAGCTAGTTGGCATATAAACTTGTACCACTGTAGTAGGTGTGGGCTTCGTATCTATCTTGGTCAGAATAATGCGTTCACTATGCTGTTTGTAGTAGCTTACCCGCATTCCTATTTTCCTATTCATTATTAAACTTACTCCTGCATTACCCCTATTTGATTTTGTGTTTATAACTCTGTAGTCACCTGACCAGAAGTCTTGTTCTTCCTGCCACCGAACTTCACTAATTCCCACTATATCTAACTTTAACCTATCCATTTCCCTTTTTAAATTTTCTAACCTACCTGCCCGATTAAGGGATCTGACATTCCACGCTCCGATCCGTAGAACGCCAGTTTTCTTTCTCCTGATAACGACATCCTCTTGAGTAGTCCCCGCCCGGAGATCCGAATGGGGGACTATTTTACCTCCGGAATATTTTACCCAAGAGGACGCCATCATCATTTAATCATACAGTAAAGCTGCATGCCCTCGGGAAAAATTACGGCCGTAGTTTCCCGTTGCTTTCAGCAGTTCGCAGTACCAGCACAGCAAGGCCGTTTTGGTTAGCGTTACAAAGCCAGATCAGTCAATCCTCTATACTGTTGCCCTTGCAACTACTGAAAAGGCTGCTGCCCCTCTTCAGGAACCACACGTTTGTCTGGCCTCTCAACAGATACCCCTCCGTTGTGGTTGCACCTACTGTACGGCTATCTGTATCGTTGAGGCACGCAAGCCTCCCCACCAACGGCAAGGTCCATGGTTCATGGGGGGAGGAGCTGGATTCATCATAGGGAAAAAAACCAGCCTCATACATATTTTATCCCTGTATTTACAACTAAATGTTGCGATTGCGGTCTCAGTTGAACGACATTGGACAATGAGCAAAGTATCGGAATCACACTCTGCTGACGGCTGTGGTTCTGTAAATAGAAATTTCGTTACGATTCTTATGACTTGAAATACTCTTCCCTTTGCTATTACAGTACTCCACGTCAAATCCGTACCTTCCTTACAACTGGAAATAGCCATTTCCTTTGCACATGCCAGAACAGAAACACATACTTTATAAGCCTGATGCTCAAGGCAAACCTACCACGCACTCCCTACTGCTAAGTATAATTTTTCGCCAATACATAATTGCAGACAATGCAAAATAATACTGAGAGAAAATCAGCGATTCCTGGACATGTCTCATAAGATTTTCTTGCAAGTGATACCACTGTGTCTTAGAAAGAGAAGCGTAATCGTCTTACAAACCGCCAGATGTTAAAAAACCCGATCGCGACAACTACTGTATGGTACTGTCACAACCAATCTTGGTTCTACAGATGCACACAAGTATGCGTGTTAAAAGCTATACTGGCTTTATAAAACAAAGTATGGCATTACCTCCGAATGAATTGGTTTTTCCAGACAAATACCGAGACGGTGATCGCTGGAGTGTATACTATCGCACCAGCAGTGCGGTTACTCGATGCCGACGGCACAAGTCGGAACTGAGCAGGAGTCGGAGGAAACTATATCTACCACCTCCTGCAACCTGTGTGGAAACAGGCGAAGTTGAGTTACTGTGGCAAAACTGTGTTTTGACCATTTGATGGAAACGAAGCCTTCTCCTGCAAAAAAGGTAGTATAAAAGAAAGTATGGTAACTGGGGGAAGGATGTGGATTTTGCCTCTGCATTGTGGTGCTTCTCCAAAGTACAAGCAGGTACTATAGATCCACGTCCCTCAGGGACCATTCACATATATCACCCCAACATTCTATCATTGTTGTTCTATTACATCCACCAGAGAAAAATTACTCTGGTACCACGCGCCGCGGAAGTTGAATCCCCGCCAGACGTCATGGACGTCGAAGACCCATAGAGGTCTCTGCACCATCGCGCCGTAAGCTGTGGCGGTGCTCGCCCCCTGGTAAGCATTTAGAGTTAGGGCGCCACAATGGAACACGTGGTTGCAGCGGCCAATAGCGGAGTCCCCGATAGAGTACTTAAGCGCCTGTCTGTTGCTCAGCCACCGGTCTAACCTCGAGTGCGTCTAAGGACATATCGCCTCAGACAGCGCATTGACTTTCGTGTTTCTATACGAGTGGACGTGGTTGTCTTGTTTGGTTCGTGACTCTGTTGTCTGTTCTTGTTGTGTCGTAACGTCCTCCGTTGGTCGTGTCCGTCCTCTCCTGTTACGTTGTTCGCCGGCCGCTCCACAGGTTCCGCCGCGTTTCCGTCACTACAACCTCGCGACTGTTCCGGTCGACGTCACAACAATTACCAACTATGAAAGCTCCACTAACTTCATCTGGTAAAGAACTCAAGAGTATTTTTACCGCGTCTCTCTCCTCCCATATAGCGAAAACAAATATCTCATGCATACCAGCATCGAGCACATGTGACGACCCTAAATGTACAGGTATTGATCCACTGCACAGACCAGTTTAAAGTTTCATCACCTATACTGTAGGAGGATGACCGTATCCCACGGACCATACTGTAAGCCGCAAGAGATGCTCCCTGTGTCGTTGTTTGAACCATTGGTTTTTTTCTGCTGTAACACGCTTTATAAACTGCCATATATTTTGTTTATCCGCCACGACTTCGAGGTCTGTGTCAGATTCTAACACTTTCTGATCGATTGGCTCTCGCAGAAAACTAGATGTCGCATGGTCATCATTTTGTTACCCCAGCTACCATAATACATCATACACATTGAATGATTTTAAATATAAGACAATTACAACATAAGGAAACTGGAGGAGTTTTCCAGCGTTGTGGACAGTTTCCAAACTGCTGTCTGCAAGGGATTGACGACCTATACATTTAAACTCATCTGTCATTGTGATGGAATAGCTGAAGGCTCTGCATTCCATTTCAACTGATTCCTCACATTGCAGTCATGTATGCGATCGCTGTTTCGGTGCTATTCATCCCCAGAAAGTGTTGTCCCTCTACCAAAACTCTTTCTCCAACTCAAAAAGCGATGTCAGTTAATCATTATGTGGTAACCAACAGCGTACCATTGCATGGATGGGGTGGAAAAGACACCATCAATGAACTCTAATAATATGCATCACAGTTGGCAGTGCGAAGAATTTTAGCAATTTTACAGGAACTTCAACACTGAGCAATACTGTAACAGCATGTTTCCCAATTTCAGTATCATAGCTAACCCCCCCCCCCCCCCCCCTCCATTCATTGTTAACTGTCGAACACATACATCGTCAAACTATACCAGACAGCGCTCTACATATTTTTAACACCTTGAGCATAGTGCTTTATTACGATCTATCTCATCTCTATGCTGATGGGGTCACAGAGAATTATCACAATCCTAGTCTAGTTTTCTGCTACAGGCAATGGACCATAACGTGTTTTTGTCAGTTTAGAACCTAACACAGACATCGAAGTCGCAGCGGAAAAACAAAATGAATGGCAGTGTACAAAGTGTGTTGCAGCAGAAAAAAAAGCAATATTTCAAACAACGAGACACGGTCACATGGAGTGTCTCTTGTGGCTTACAGTATGGTCTGTGAGATACAGTCAGTCTCCTACAGTACAGGTGGTGAAAATTTAAACTGGTCTGTGTAGTGGATCAATACCTGTATAGTTAACAGTATCGTCTCATGTGCTCGATGCTCGCCCGCATGTGGTATTTGTTTTCTGTATATGGGAGGAGAGAGATGTGCTAAACATTTTATTGAGTTCTTGATCAGATGAAGTTAGTGGAGTTTTATAGTTCGCAAATTTTCTCTGGTGGATGGAATAGAATAACGATGATTGAATGTTGGGGTGATAGATGTGAATGGTCCCTGAGGGACGTGGATCTGTAGTACCTGCTTGTAGTTTGGAGAAGCACCACAATGCAGTAGCAAAATCCACACCCTACCCCCAATTCCCATACTTTCTTTTATACTACCTCGTATTGCAGGAGCAGGCTTCGTTTCCGTCGAATGGTAAAAACATAGTTCTGTCGCAGTAACTCAACTTCACCTGTTTCCACATGGGCTGCAGCAGGTGGTAGATATAGTTTGCTCCGACCCCTCTTCAGTTCCGACTTACATTGGAACGATCACGTGCGCAAAACTGCAGAGATGGTAGTGCAGAGTCTGAGGAGGTAGTTTCAGGATGCATTGGGGCTACCTAAAACGAGGCGGGAATTTTAGTGTAGCAGATACGTTAGAGAAAGGTCACTCGTTTCGAGATATGAGAGTGCCAGAAATGCAATACACTAGTGGCTGTAATCGTTAAAAGACTTCTCCATAGGACACAACGCAGGTATGTGCTTGAATGGAGGGGGGGGGGGGGGGGGGGGGGGGGGACCTGATTCCAAATCCCAGATGGCATTCCTAGTGGCTAGCGTAGCACTAGAGATCTGAAAAGCTAGTGTACATTTCTTTTGACCTCAATCATCACACTATCTACTGTTTGTGATCCTTCTTAATCTACCATCGCCTATAGCCCAATGCATATATATCACCAACTCTCTGATATTGCATTGAGACAAATGCGTTTCAAATAGTGGAGAAACATCTAGCGACGGTGGCGTGAGCAGGTTGCAAATACCGATTTCATACCACGCTTCTTAGCCGAATCACTTTCAAAATTAGGTAATTTTATTACGAGAGTTGCCGTCGGCATCAAGTAACCGCACTGCTGGTGTGATAATATACGCTCTGGCGATCGCCGTCTCGGTATTTGTCTGGAAAAACCAATTCATTTGGAGATAATGCCATACCTCGATTTATAGCTTTTAACATGCATACTTGCGTGCATCTGAAGAACCAAGAACGGTTGTGACAGTATCATACAGTAGTTATCACGATAGGGTTTTTAACATCTAGCGGCTTGTAAGACGATTACGCTTCTCTTTCTAAGGCACAGTAGTACCACCTGCAACAAACACTGAAGAGACATGTCCACCCATCGCTGATTTTCTCTCAGTATTATTTTGTATTGTCTGTAATCATTTATTTTCGAAGTATTATGCTTATAGTAGGACGTGCGTGATAGGTTCGCCTTGAGCATCAGGCTTATAAACTATGTGTTTGTCTTCTGACATGTGCAAAGCATATGACTGTGTCCAGTCGTAAGGAAGGTATGAATTTGACGTGGAGTACTATTATAGCAAAGGGAAGAGTACGTCAAGGCATAAAAATGGTACCGATATTTCTATTTCCAAGGCCACAGCCATCAGCAGGGTGTATTTCTGATACTTCGCTCATTGTCCAATCGTAACATTTAGTTGTAAGTACGGAGATAAAATATATATGAGGCTGGTTTTTTCTCCTATGTCGATGCCGTCTATGCATGCTTGGCGTGCAGCGCCGGTGACCTGTGCGGGAATGCTTCACATTTCCCGTTAACGGTAGGAGCCGATGAATGGAGAGGCGTGTTGGAGTGTAGGAATGTAGCCGACTTAACCGTCTTGTCCTCTAGATGGCCGAATAGCGAACTAATACTTAGTATGTGTTAGATAGCCTTCGTGATCGCGTGGTCTACATCTACATCTACATGATTACTCTGCAATTCACATTTAAGTGCTTGGCAGAGGGTTTATCGAACCACAATCATACTATCCCCCTACCATTCCTCTCCCGAACAGCGCGCGGGAAAAACGAACACCTAAACCTAATTTCTCTTATTTTATTTTGATGATCATTCCTACCTATGTAGGTTGGGCTCAACAAAATATTTTCGCATTCGGAAGAGAAAGTTGGTGACTGAAATTTCGTACATAGATCTCGCCGCGACGAAAAACGTCTTTGCTTTAATGACTTCCATCCCAACTCGCGTATCATATCTGCCACACTCTCCTATTACGTGATAATACAAAACGAGCTGCCCTTTTTTGCACCCTTTTGATGTCCTCCGTCAATCCCACCTGATAAGGATCCCACACCGCAGCAATATTCTAACAGAGGACGAACGAGTGTAGTGTAAGCTGTCTCTTTAGTGGAATTGTTGCATCTTCTAAGTGTCCTGCCAATGAAACGCAACCTTTGGTTCACCTTCCCCACAATATTATCTACGTGGTCTTTCCAACTGAAGTTGTTCGTAATTTTTACACCAAGGTACTTAGTTAAGATGATTAAATACAGAGATGCATTTGCGCTGGACCGTTATTCCCTCTCATGTGTATTGTTCGGTTAACGGCTCCTGCACATTTCGTGCCTTTATTTAGTTGAGGGAACATCGCTTGTGGTGTGTGCATCTAGCAGGTGAAAGACACATTTGCTGTTTCGCTTGGCATGAGAAACACCTTCGTTGATTTTGTAAATTATAGGGATGATTTGGAATCTGTTGCAGCACTGACATCGGTGTTCGCAAGTGGAAATATCATTTTCCTGTCTTGTCTCGAGTTCTCACGTCAAGGTCTTCACAGTGTCAGTGTCAGTGGTCTAGAGCACAGCCACCCCTCTAAAGTTTGGTGTTTGTAGGTAAATAATTTCCAGTCTACATCTTGGGAGTTACGTTGCACAAGCGATAGGTAGGCTACTACTGTGTGCTTTATGTCGAGAAGTACCGCGAAGCTGGTGTAATATTATAGCAAACCGTGCACAAATACATGTGTTCTTGTCTGGAGATGGCTGTAGAAAAGCAAGCATGCAAGCAGGTTTAGACCAGAAACAGTAACGCGTCTGCGCCGACGGGGAACGTGCCTGAATTTGTAGAACAGTTCTGAGAGTGACTTTGGTCCACTGAGGCCGCTCTGGTCACCATTTGGGAGTGGATGACCGCCGACCTCGCAGGGAAATATCTAGTGCTGCGAGAGGTCTATACAGTGCTATCTGTCTTCGTGGTATATGTACGAATGATATAAGAGGGCTGATTTTGTATCGTGCAAGATACGAATTGTATGTTTACTACATGGACATGGGCCACAGTGATATAATGCTGGCTTGGAGATCGGTTCCACACTCTAATATTCAAGCTTCTGTCCTCAGTGGGAGAGCAGTGTAATTGAGTAAAAGTATTACTGTATTTGAATTTATGTAGGGCACTTTGCAAGGTTTAGTTGTCGGTGCAGTATGGTGATCCGTGTAAAATAGTTTTTTGCCATTGGAAGTCTCGCCTACACAAAGAAAAACAAAAGTAGAACCGTACTTCCACACTGGTGGCATCAGTAAATTCGACAGGTAAATTCGATAAGAGCCAATTATACCCACCATTCATTCACAAGACATCTTACATGCTGGGATATAGGAGTCTCATCATAGCGGTGAGAATGTTTGTGTATGTTGAAAGCAGGAAGGGTAACACGTGATGGACGGGGTGACACGTTAGGACCGCAAGGAATAATGAATTCGCATTTTCCTTGTCGTTCTATCGATACTGATGACCAGAGAAAATGAGTGTGTGTCCTATTGTGAGGGACATATAGATTCAGCACATTGATAACCGCGAGGGTATGAGAGAGATTTTGTACGTGTAAAATTATGTTCACATTAAATAGTGAGATTTGTTCCAGAACCACAGCTGTCAAGGGCAGACATTACTTGTACGTCGATCAGTTTCAGACTGTAGCAGCAATTGTAATATTTAATTGTAGTTACACTGGCAAATATGATTGTGTCTTCCAATATTCTTGTGAGTCTCGTATGTATTTTATGATCTGTAGACAACTTTTGCGGGGTTTAACTGTCAGTGCAATTATCAATCTGTGGAAAATAATTTTACCACCGAAAACCGTGTCTGCAGAAAACAATGGCAAATGGTGCTCCTACACCAGCAGCAGCAACAGCAGTTTGATGGGTAAATTCAGTGATGAACGGGCTGTCCCATTAGAATTACAGGGAACAATGCATCCTGTGCTATTCTGGGAAGCATTGCAACATCTCTTGGCGCTGGATCCGCACCTCAGCTATGCGTCATTGCGCCAACAATGGTGCCTAGGTGAAGTATTTCGACAGGAATTTCTCGGGTGTCAAGTATGAAAGGGATTCCACCGCCTCATGCTTGCAAGTCCTGAAGAGACACCTGTGCATCGCTGGCAGCTGACAGCCACATCACCACTTCATGGGGTCCACCGATGTATCTGGACTCTGACGTCGGCGTCAGGTGGCTGGATGTGTTTTTTACTAGCGATCTTTTGTTTAAACTATATTTCATCGAGTTCACTGACCAATAGGATGCTGCGAATGAAGAAAACTACCCCATACATACGAAATATACCGATTTAATTAAGTTGGATAATTTTTTTATATCAACATGGTGGCAGTGGTTAAATAGTTAAGGGGAGGGTATATGTGAGCATGTGACATGGAGCAGAACAGCAAGTTAAGTGGAGAACAATAGGTTAATTTGCACAATTTTTATGTAAAACAGAGTTCAATAGTTTAAGGGGGTGGGTGACAAAGAGAAATGCGCCAGAAATGGCGTTCAAAAGCATGTGAAATCCGAAAAGTGTACCAGAAAATGGTGGGAGGCAACCTGCACTAAGAAAATGGACTGATGCCGCCCTGTCCTCCTACTCAGGATGTCTAAAGGCTTCCAACACTATAAGATATAGTGGCCTTGAAGATAACAATAAGAAATCTGAGTAGGAACGTTTTTATAGATATATAGTTGTATGGAAGTGAAACATGGACGATAACTAGTTTGGACAAGAAGAGAATAAAAGCTTTCGAAATGTGGTGCTACAGAAGAATGCTGAAGGTAAGGTGGGTAGATCACGTAACTAATGAGGAGGTATTGAATAGGATTGGGGAGAAGAGAAGTTTGTGTCACAACTTGACTAGAAGAAGGGATCGGTTGGTAGGACATGTTTTGAGGCATCAAGGGATCACAAATTTAGCATTGGAGGGCAGCGTGGAGGGTAAAAATCGTAGAGGGAGACCAAGAGATGAATACACTAAGCAGATTCAGAAGGATGTAGGTTGCAGTAGGTACTGGGAGATGAAGAAGCTTGCACAGGATAGAGTAGCATGGAGAGCTGCATCAAACCAGTCTCAGGACTGAGGACCACAACAACAACAACATAGTTGTATCGCTAAATTACACTGCCATCCCAAACCTGTGGTGTCACCATCACACGGCTTATGTATAGGTATAGATATGAATGGGCAGTTTGTATCCCACCTGGAAGGCGGCGCGTGGGTAAGAGCAGGAAAAGGTAATACACGCCGGTACTGCGAGTGGGTAAAACTGGTTTACTGGTTCGTGAATATTTAAAGAGGCATACATAACTTTGTACGTAGGTGTGAAGCTGAAGCGAAGTGTCCCGGCCATCTGCTCTATCAAATGGGCAGAATCTGGAGCGGAGCTCGTAGATCCCAACAGCGCCTGCTAGAGGGCACTGTCGTCGGTGTGTCGCAGTAGTGCCAACTTAACTTACGCCGTGGCATCCTAGCTATCGATACCACAAGGCAAGCAGTTTATTTAAAACAAAAAGGAAGGTGAAAGCAACGCAGTTTCCCCTCCTCAGAGTTTCATGCCACCCACTGCACTGGTAATCGGACCCAGCTGCGAACTTCCGCGTCCCTGCACGGCATGCGCCACAGCCACCGCCACTGCGGCTCCAGCAGCCGTCTGAGGAGCCAGCCTACCGCTGCCACAGCCGCCTCCTCAGATAAAGTGTGTAAAATGATTCTGTCAGTGACTGCATCCTGCAGCGGAGTGAAAAAACGATCCACATCTTCTACGTCACTTTTGCACCAGCTCGAACAATAGATCCGTTGTAGTCATACCTGCCTGCCTGATAAGTTACTATTTGCAAGAGAGCACTTGGCGGACGTGTGCTCAGTGGACATTGTACGCATATCATATGTAGACAGTTTGAAACTGTAAGAATTTCATAAGTGTAGTTTTTTCCAGAAATAAGGATTTTCCATCACCTTGAATTTTTTCTGCCAACGGCCTTGCCGCAGTGGCAACACCGGTTCCCGTCAGATCATCGAAATAAGCACTGTCGGGCTGGGCTAGGACTTGCATGGGTGACCGTCCGGTCAGCCGATCGCTGTCGGCAAGCGGAGCACACTCAGCCCTAGTGGGGCAAACTGAGGAGCTGCTCGACTGAGTAGTAGCGGCTCCGGTCACGAAAACTAGCACCAGCTGAGAGAGCGGTGTGGTGATCACATGCCCATCCGTATCCGCATCCAGTGACGCCCCTCAGCTGAGAGGATGATACGGCGGCCGGTCGGTACCGTTGGGCCTTCCAAGACCTGTTCGGATGGAGTTTAGTTGTTCAGTTGACTTATTTCGGTAATAAGACCAGTAAAGTAGCCACTTATTATGTCACCTATGCTACATTTAAATGAGTAGACTACTCTGAGGCCGCATTAACGAATAACCAAGCAAATGATTTTTGTTTGTAAAGAGAAACAAATCGGCAGGTTAAAATGTGGCGAGCAGTATTTGTTTGTGCTGAATGCAGATACAGATTCCAAATATCCGCCAAAACACCTGAGAAAAGACACCTGAAGACTATAATGAGGGAAATGCTGTAGTACTGGAAATGTGATAATTCATCTGTCACCTTCACCGAAAATCTCCCATTGAGGTCACAGCAATAAGATAAGAGAGATAAGAGCATATGGAACCAGTTGCTGTTCCTTCGGTGAATATGCGTATAGGACAGATGCCACCAAAACGTGTATCATATACCCTCCACATGTACAGTGGTCTATTTACTTTACAAGGTCATTGCATTCTAGGCTAGTCTAGATAGTTACTACTAGGTAGTTTTTTGCTGCCAGTGATTACGTACCAAAATGTAATGGAACAGCAGTGGGTGTCTTTGCTTATTTGTGTGAACTAGCTACTTTACATATATATTATTGGAGCAACCATCCATCTTCTGCAATTAGTTTCAGCCTTCTGGCATGCATATCTTCTTATAGCTTCATCTACGAACCTGGACAGTAAAACAATACACACTGAAAATTCTCAATCTAGATGCATGGCATTCGATGATGGTGATCCCACACAGGGTTCATTGACTGATTGACCAAGTGTTGCCTACGTAGTTTATTCAACCCAAACACTATGCAAATGATATGTAATTTAGAATGCTTTGTCGCCTCTATATTAAAGTACACGTACTGTCTATGGTGTCATCTTCCTCTTATATGTTGTGCTCATTTTAAAGCTCCCCAGCTTATGTTATAAATTTCGATTAATTCCTGTAAATACTGGTTTTTCTAAACATATCTATCAATTACTGTAATATGACATATGGGTGTATGTAACAATTATAGATGGTATGTTGCAGGTGTTAATACAGACAGATATTTTACCATGCAGAACACCCCAATACAGCAACGAACTGCTGCTAGCTTAGTCGTGTGTACATACGGCCTCTGGAGTGCTATTCCCAACATCGTAAAGCACAATTCTTAACAGATGACACGGTACTGAGTAATAACACAAATCAGTTTTTTTCAAAGGTAGTGTAGAGATAATAGCCAGTATATTAATAGTTGACCTATGTAAAGAAAATGCACCGGACATGCTGCTACTGATGTGCAGTTTTCAGAGAATGGATTGATAGTCAGGAGCTCGTATTGTTAGCTAGTCAATAGATCGTAATAATAGTTATAAAATGTATTTTTTATGCGAACATACTATTTTTAAATGGAACAGTGCCTGTTGACAGTAACAGACTAAAAGTAGGGTAAATCAGAATGTCAGTGGTGTGGCTTACAGGATTCTAGAGTGAGTCTTTCACGAGTTATCGTATTTTGGAAAAGGTCCACTCCGACAGTATAAATGGATGCCGTTGTTGTAATGTGGATGACGTGTGATTTAGCAAGAATCACTAAGCATAAAGCTGTATTTGAAATTTCCAAAGTCAGCAATCTATGTGTGTTTCAAAATATATAAGGATTTATTTTGGCAATTAGTATTGTGTATTGACAAATGTATTTCTTTCTTTTCCTTCTGGATTGTCATTTGTAAGAACAACAAAACGTGATCTTGCAAATACTTAGCAGATTCTGTCTGAAATCGTTGCTGGATGCTAAAGAAACGTGTCACGGTACGCAATAAAAGCATAAATGTTCTTGTAACTCGAATTTGTGGGTGGGCATTTTAATGAAACAGGTAAATAGGCATAGGGGAGGGATGGCACCACAGGTATGTGCTTTAATAGCGGAAAGGTGGGACACGCTAGACACAGCATGTTAAGACGTAACTGCCGTATTCCCCTACGTGTGGGCCAGACAGCATCAGCTATGGGCCGGTGGGGAAGAATTTAACATGGGAAACGTGGAAACCATGTAGAGGAAATAGAAAAAACCTATAGCTATGTCATAGAGCAACGTTATACGGATGTTCTAATGGGTTAAGCTCCTGGAGGCGCTTGTCACCTTCTGGATGTGTATATAATGCAAGACTAGACTGGGAAGTTTTTAAAATACGGATGAGAAATTTGAATACAGGACGCCAGGGGACCCGTGTGGAACATTCGCACTTTTATGGTGTTACATAACGACAGTATTTGGGATAAGTGTAGTCGTTGAGATAAGAGTTGTTGTGGCAATGAAGAGGGAACTTCTTTAAAAATGAACCGAATGACGTGAAATAACACTCACGAATTTATGATCATCCTTCGATATACATTTCCATGCTCATAATTTTGAGCAAAATTCTTTACAGAGCATTTGACGTAAGAATGAAATCTTCGTGCACTTTTTGTTTCTCATTGTCCTTAAGGGATACAAAAATGTTAGTTGATTTAGTTTATCCTGGAAAAGGATACATACAATTGTCCGTGAGTAAAGACGGGATTTCGCAAGTACAATCCCGCCGTTTGAAGCTTTTTCACCTGCGACTAATGTGTAGTCACAGTAAATGCAGTTTTAACAAGCAACTGTCTTCTTGTAAATTGAAAATTATATTTTCTCTGACCAAAGACTGTCGTTTCTGAATTGTAGTTGTAAGTCTAAAGTGTTCATCATTGTGACTTTACAAAATTGAAATATTTGAGCATGACTTTAACAAATTGAAATATTTTAGCCTAAGCATTGTGATATGTTAATGTACCTTACGACATATGCATTGTTGGTGGATCGCATGCTGCGTTAGCTTCATCATGAAGCCGTTGGTATAAAGCCTCATCGTAATATGCAACAAATAATCTAGCGTAAGCTGGGCTTTGAGGTGTCGGTGACTGAAGTGATGAATTTACACACAATTTTTAAAGCAATATGGCACATGTCCTGGTACTTTTATACAATTTACATTAATAGAGGCCATAGCAAATATATTGTTGGACTGGTGAATGTTGTCAGAAAAATTTTTCTTTAGTTGTCATCACGCTCAATCAAAGCTATTAATTCATCGGGTATATTAATTTCTGGTAATTTAACTTTACTTTGTGACAGCATCATGATGTTCATCACTTTGCGGCTCCGCCAGTAAAGAATTAGCACCACAGTATACACGGTGTTACAAAAAGGTACGGCCAAACTTTCTGGAAACATTCCTCACACACAAATAAAGAAAAGATGTTATGTGGACATGCGTCCGGAAACGCTTAATTTCCATGTTAGAGCTCGTTTTAGTTTCGTCAGTATGTACTGTACTTCCTCGATTCACCGCCAGTTGGCCCAATTGAAGGAAGGTAATGTTGAACATGTGCCTTTAGAAGTACGACACAACATGTGGTTCATGCACGATGGAGCTCCTGCACATTTCAGTCGTAGTGTTCGTACGCTTCTCAACAACAGATTCGGTGACCGATGGATTGGTAGAGGCGGACCAATTCCATGGCCTCCACGCTCTCCTGACCTCAACCCTCTTGACTTTCATTTATGGGGGCATTTGAAAGCTCTTGTCTACGCAACCCCGGTACCAAATGTAGAGACTCTTCGTGCTCGTATTGTGGACGGCTGTGATACAATACGCCATTCTCCAGGGCAGCATCAGCGCATCAGGGATCCCATGCGACGGAGGGTGGATCCATATATCCACGCTAACGGAGGACATTTTGAACATTTCCTGTAACAAAGTGTTTGAAGTCACGCTGGTACGTTCTGTTGCTGTGTGTTTCCATTACATGATTAATGTGATTTGAAGAGAAGTAATAAAATGAACTTTAGCATGGAAAGTAAACGTTTCCGGACACATGTCCACATAACATATTTTCTTTCTTTGTGTGTGAGGAATGTTTCCTGAAAGTTTGGCCATACCTTTTTGTAACACCCTGTATACAAAGTTTGTCTATAGGACCAACCGAGTGTGTTCACATTTCACGATCATTATGCAACAACGTAACACAACAGAAACTCATTGGTATCTTGCTTTGGGCTCATCTTCATTCAGTGTCTAGTTTGTACTGTTCGAATTGACGAGAAGTTGTTTTCACGATTGCACTGTCTTGTCCAGAAGCTTCGTTGCCTCTACTGATCGATGCTTGAGGTCCTTTTCTTCGCAAACGTGATTCTCTTCGGGATTTTCCTTGGATAGCAAGCTCTGAGCAGCTGTTTGAGCTGCAGCCATGCTTTTGGAGCGTGACTTCTCACTCGCAGCTTCTAAGGTCCTTTCGCTTGACATAGTAAGCATGGTTTATTGTTTACGATTGCAGAATTAACACTACCTAGTTGTTAACAGAAGTTAATAACTAATGAGCAAATATACTGACGAAAAAAATCACAACATCGAGAAGTAGTTGTGCGACATAAACGAAAGTTGGTAGGCGTGTTCCTATATCTGAGGGATGATGTCTACTCAAATTTCACGCCAGTCGCGTAAGAGTGGAGCCAATAGCGCCCCTATGAGAATGCAAATCAGGTTTGATTTAAATACACGCTGTAACGGCTGTGAAGGTTGGACGTGGTGGTTTGATGCTAGACAAGAACGCCTTTAAGGCGACAAAGACGCCAGTGTCAACACCTCACTGAGCTTGAACGAGGTCGTGTAGTAGGGGCACGAGTAGCTGGGTGTTCCTTCCACGATACTAAGAAGAGACCTGGCAAGAATGCGGCCACCGTACACGACTGCTGTCAGTGGTGGTCACGAGAATGTACGGTGGTAAGAAGACCGGAAGCCGGACGTCCACGTGGCTCTACCGAGAGGGAAGGCCATCGTGTTGGGCGTAAGGCTCTGGCGTACCGTACTGCACCTGCAGCAGCAACCTGAGCAGCAGCTGGCACCGCAGCCACGCGACACGGCCAACTGTTACAAACCGCCCACTTCGAGGACAGCTCCGAGCCAGAGCCCTGTAGCGTGCATTCCACTGACGCACAAGATTCACCATTTGAGCAAGAGCTTATTGGAGGGCTAGGTGGAGCTCTGTCGTGTTTTATGACGAAGTCTGGATCTGCCTCGGTGGCAGTGATGGCCGTGTGTTGGTTGGAGGGAGGCCAGCTGAGACCCTGTAACCAACCAGTCTGTGTGCTGGACACACTGTACCAGCGCCTGGGGGTAATGATCTGGATTGTGTTTTCGTATGACAGCAGGAGTACTCTGGTGGTTATCCCACGAACCTTGACTGCAAATCTGTAAACCAGTCTGGTGACTCGACCTGTTGTCCTGCCATTCACGAACAGCATTCCAGGGGCTGTTTTCCAACACTATAACGTTCCCCTACATACCGATATTATAATCCAGTATGCTCAACCTAATATGCTGTAAGGAGTGTCGACTTGTTGCCTTGACCTGCTCGATCACCAGACCTCTCTGCAATCGAGTGCATACGCAGCATCATCGGACGACAGCTCCAGCGTCATCCACAACCAGCATTAGGATGCCCTGCACTAACGGAACTAGTGTACCAGACACGTAACTCCATCCCACAATCTGGCATCCGGCACCTGCACAACACACAGCATACGCACTCACATGCTTGCATTCAATATTCTGGCGGTTACACCGGTCATTAATGTACCAGCATTTCACATTTGTTGTGGATTATAACCCACCCACATTAATCTATGATCTTGGAGTGTTAATCACTTAAACATAGCACCTAGACAAATGTACTCCCGAAAGTGTCATTACTCTACATTAAACATTTTTTTGGTGTTGCGATTTTTTCCCGTCAGTGTACAAAGTACAAAATAGAAGAAGGAAAAAAATGTAATTTACTTCTTATGACCATGTTCGACTGTTACCAATTGCTTGTAACTTCTAACTTTCGACCATAATACTTACAGAAACCTGTCGTTGAAGAGAAGTAAATACGAATATAAAATGCAAAGAGGTAAATAAATGCGAAATATATAGGTTAGAACGTAATTCTCGCTTCTTGAATGGTCTGTCGCTAAGGCCATAACAATCTCTGATTGTATTTTGAGATTTTTATGGCACTTCATACGGTATATAAGCACGTTTGGCCGTAGTAGCACTAGATAAATTACAATTCAAGGCGACAATGAGAAATATATTTGTCGTTTAAGGAAGTATATTCGTTTGGACTATCACAGTGGTCACGATTATTGTATATGACAGTACTGTATATGCGAAATTATCCTATTAATAAGTACTTTAAAACAAATAAAAAGCTGTTCATAACAAAGTAATACGAAAAGGAAGTCACTTAGTCGTCATTAATAGGTTAGTTGCTTCATATAAAGGTATGAAGCTGGGCATTGGTTACGAACAAAATTATTTTTAAATCGGAGTTTTGAGTGCCCATTTGATAGAGCGCTACCAGATCTGTCTAGCGCGATATTCATTTTACCGATATGTATTAACAAGAACATTGCAGACACGAGGAGTAACCAGTCCTGCAGCAACGGCAGCGCTGACTGCTGCCGCCGAGCTGCTCAGGCGCTGCTGGAGTACTGTTTGTTATTTTCCGTGTTTCACAGTCCCTGTTAACACATCGGTAAAACGAATATCGCACTGGACTAATCTGGCAGCGCTCTATCGAATGGACACGTAAAATTTCGATTTAAAAATCATTTTGTTTGAAACTGGAAACAAACCGTTGCATTCCGTCGATGATGGGCGCCGTATTAAAAACGCGATGAGTAGAATTTGTTTGGGCTGACACCAACTACACACTGCAAACAAGGAATTGGAAATACGACCCGAAACACCAGAGAAAATGCGCCTGACAACTCTTAGGAGAGAAACCATATGGAAGTAGTCCTTTAATCGTGTGCGGTACAATTTTTCTCCATTTCGAAACGGATGGATCGGTCTCGTGCTTGTCGTAGGCATTTGAAATAGGACGTACCTTTCGTCTTCGAAGGCTGTCCCGTAAATTACAGGACGGGCAGGGAAATAATATCTCAAAAGGCACATTTTCAAAACACGAAAAGATGAGCTAAGTGGGTACGAGCAAAACCTCCTGCAGGCTCCTCACATGGAAAGAATGCAGTAGTTCGTGCTGAACGGCTCACTTTTCTGACACATGTGCTGTATTATGACGGGATAACACAATAAATACTCATATATCACCTTCATACTGTTTATTGACACAACGCTGATACAATAATTCTGTTACCAGGTGCCACATTGTAGATGAACACTTTATGGTAAATTACATAAATTGATGGTGGATATACGAATGTCTAGCAAGTGCAAGTGAAATGTTGAATTCTGGCGGGAATCACAAGTCTGTTGACATACTAAGCCTAGTGAACGTTGTAGTCCAAGTTCCAGTATAGCATTCGAATTCTCCAAGTGCAGAGCGCAGCCGAATCAACGTCGAACAGCAGGACCACAGCAGCGTAGCACTTCCGAGTTGTGGAGTAGAAATGAAGCACGATGAGAACTGGCTTGTAGACGTCAGTAGCGGCGTTCAGTAAGGCTCCTTAGTTAATGGAGGCTGTATGTTCTGGGAGGCCAACCGCTGAGTGTTAATGGGTGGCCAATGGCTGGGTTGTGAAGCGCGCGCGCGAGAAGGTGGCCTGCGACGTTAGCAATGGGCCGAGCATGGAGGAGTGCGGCCAACGATGCGTTTCCGGGCCGCGCGTAATGGAGCGCGCAGCTGCTGGGTGCGGAGATTTAGCAGTTCCTCATTGGGGAAGCAGGAAAGCATGTCCTGAAAATAATCGCCACATGTAAGGGGCCGTAATCCGAGTCCTCAGCAGCGTTGGTGACTCGGGGCACAGGAGCATCGGATGGAAACGCCCTGACCGTGGGCAAAGGTTCTGTGGTGTGGACCTAGGCAGCGAAGTCAGGAGGAGTCAGCGGCATGTCATCACCTTCCTCCAGAATTACTCGTTGTTGGTGACAGGGCGACGTCTGGGGTAAGCCGCTCTTGTTCGGGGGTGGTGATGGTCAGCTGGCTGTGGGAAAAAGTCATGCGTAGGCCTGGTGTTATTCTGGCTCGGTAGCTTGGGGTAGGACTGGAACAAGGTGACTGGTAAAGCTGGTGTGGAGAGGGGGAAGGAAAAAACTGCTGGGAAACAAGTCGGGGACAAAGTTGATTGGCATGTTGCAGAAGCTCTTAGTCTGTAAACTGCACCCTGAAGACCTTCCAGCCCTGGAATCTAGGCTGTTTGGCAGCCAAATCCTTTCGCAGGGCGGAACTTGGAAGCAGGCAGTGGTGGTGCTGGCCGTGGCGTCGGCAAGAGCAGGCTCAAGAGGGTCTGGGGTTGCCGTCCGTTGAGAAGTTGTGCAGAACTTTTGTCTCCTATGGGTGTGCATCTGCAACTGCTAAAAAGAAAACGTTAGTGATGCATTGTTGGAATGATCCTGGAGGTACTTCTTCATCTGAGTTTTGAAAGTGTGGACCATCCTCTCGGCTTCTCCATTTGATTGTGAATGGAAGAGTGGATTTTGAATGTGGCGAACCACGAAGCTTCTCGCTACAGAACTGTGGACCATTGTCAGTGACGAGAACTTGTGGCAGGCCTTCAGTTGCAACAGTTTGTCTAAGACTATGATGGTGTTGGTGGTTAACATGGCATTGCATCGGATAACGTACGGAAATCTGGAGTAAGCATTAACCACCATCAAGAGCATGGCGTTAAACACTGTAGCATACCCGCTACAAAGGGCGAGCTCATAATGGCCAAGAAGCAAATGAATGTTGTGGGGCTGCCTGCTGACTTTGGCAGGATGGACATGTTTGGTTGAGTCGTTCAATCTCCTGGTTCATGCCCAGCCAGTAAATGAACCTATGAGTCAGTTTGGGGTACTCCACAGGGACCTTGGTGCAATAGTTGCAGGACGTGCCGAAGTAAACAATAAGGAACGACTGCTCATGAGTATCCCTCGTCAGAAACGAGTAGAATGACTCCATCGATGAACATGAGCTGATGGTGGGCATTAAAGAATTGAAGGAATGCTGTGGAAGCCTTGGCAGGTTCTCGTTTGCGCCATCCACTAAGTATGAGACTCCAAACTTGTTGGAGTACCTCGTTGCTACCTGTTGCGTCTGCTACCGCTTTTTTGTCGAACTGTGGATTGGGTCCCCAGGAAAGGCGGGCGAAGCCATCACCGTTGGCATGCTGTTGCGGAAGTGAATGTCACACTGGTAGCGCACCAAAAATGAGGCCCTGCGCTGAAGGTGGGGAGCAGTCCGGTGTGGAATCTTAGTGCTGGACTGAATAAGAAGATGAGCGGTTTATGGTCTGTGACGAGATGAAACACGGTGCCATAAACAAAAACGTGGAATTTCTTTAATATGAAGATAATAACCAGTGCTTCTTTCTCTATTTGGGAGTATCTGTGTTGATTGTCAGTCAATGTTTTTGGTGCATATGCTCAGACCCTAGACTTTAGAAGCTGCGAGTGAGAAGTCTCGCTCCAAAAGCATGGCTGCAGCTCAAACAGCTGCTCAGAGAAAGGCGGCTTGCTATCCAAGGAAAATCCCAAAGAGAATCACGTTTGCGAAGAAAAGGACCTCAAGCATCGATCAGTAGAGGCAACGAAGCTTCTGGACAAGACAGTGCAATCGTGAAAACAACTTCTCGTCAATTCGAACAGTACAAACTGGACACTGAATGAAGTGTCAACAGCTAGGATTTCAATCTGTAGAAGGCGCGCTTGCAAGATGGTGTCTACTGGAAAGTCATCCCTTTTTCGCATAACTGGGACAATGGGGTGGTTTCTGTTGCTGCTGTGGGTAAGAACTTTCGGTAATACAATATCTTCCCCAGAAAGGAACGAAGTTGCTTAAGCGTTGTTGGTCTGGTAACTTTGAGTACGACTTCGACATGTTTGTCCAGAGGACGAATGCCCAAGCTGGAAATGATGTGGCCAAAATACTCTGTTTCAGGCTGGAAAAAACAACACTTTCCTTTTCTACATTTTAGGCCAGCCTCCCTTAAGATACTGAATAAATATTTCATATTGTGAAGGTGTTCCTCTGTGGTTCTCCCCGTTACAATGATGTCGTCCAAATAGTTAATGCGTCCATCCACTTTGAGTACTAATTGTTCCAAAAGCAGTTGTAAAATGGCGGGGGTACTTACTATGCCAAACATTAGGCGTTTCAAACAATAAAGCGCTTGCGGCGTGTTAAGTGTAGGAATCTGTTGAGATTCTGCATCAAATGGAAGTTGGAGGTATGCATCCGTTAGATCTATTTTAGAGAAGTTTGCATCTTTTGATTTTGAAAGTAATTCTTCCGACTTCAGAATAGGACATGTCTCAATCTCTTATTGGGCATTGACAGTTACTTTAAAATCGCGGCTCAGGCGGATCTTCCCCAATGGCTTCCGCACTATGACCGATGCGATAGAAGGAGCGGTTTCCAGAACTCCAGTTGCAGTTGGGCGATCCAGTTCTTCCTCTACTTGGCCTCTGAGAGCTAACGGAACGGCGCGGGCTCAAAAGCACTAAAACCGTGCATTACCTTTCAATGCGATTTGCGGCTCGAAATCCTTTGAGGTGCCGAGTTCCGGAGTGAACAGGTACTCCTAATCCGGACAAATGTCTCTAGGTACGAGTACGGAAAATCTCCAGATACTAAATGCACAGAATCGTCTATTGAAAATCCAAATTTCTGAAAAGTCTCGAGTCCAAACAAGTTCTCACCGGAATGACTGTTAACAACTAACAAAGTAAAGTGGGTGACATTATGACATGTCGTTGGCGGTTCGACTGGATCACCTACTCGGATTTTATGCTTATTATATGCTATTATGCTATTAGACGCCTCATTGTTTCTTTCAAGGGAGGAGCTCCAAGTTTCAAATTGGTACTGCAATTCAGAATGCTCACGTCTGCGCCAGTGTGTGCTTGTAATTGAACTGGTTTCTTTGCAATTTGTACTTCTACTAAAAGCTTATTGGAGGTGACCGAGGTAATCTCAGGCTGGAAAAAACAACAATTTTCTTTTCTGCATTTTAGGCCAGCCTCTCTTAAGACATTGAATAAAGATTTCAAATTGCGAAGGTGTTCCTCCGTGGTCTATTGTGGCTACCAGATTAACATCCATCTGTTGGGCATTAGGCTGTCTCGCCTGGTGGGACTTACGACATACAGAAGCTAAGACATGACGGCAATCGTTTCGATACCTGAGACCAGTTTGATCGGCTCGAACAGGGTGGAGGACGTTGTCGGTTAGTGGTGCGGAGCCCCTCCTGTACACCAGCTACATCCAAATCGACACTGGTGTGGCCATTGGCTGCTGGCTCGGATGTGTCTACACTAATGGCTGCTATGTCGATCCACGACACCAGTTTCTTGCCTGCTGCTCGAATCACTTGGAAGCTTTGCGATAAGTGCACAGCTTTGCCTAACGACGGGTCTTCGAGTAGATGAGCCTCGTGCTGGAAGTCCCTGTGTGGAGCGGCCTGGATGGTCGTGTCCCTGACCATGTCTTCTGCATATCACTCCTTACTTTTAGAAGTAATAAAATAACATTTTCGCTGGTAATATTTAGTCAATAACGAACGAAAGGTGAACTATGAAGGCTTAGATAATGGGGCCAAATTGCACAGTAGCCGGTAAATTTCAGGTTTTGACCAAGACAAAAGCAAAGATTTCACGAGGCTGGCGTCATTTACCTTGAATACGCGTAAATGCTCCAGTGTTCTTCATTCATAGTCTTCTCAATCCTCTAAAGCCTCATCGAAGGAAGGGAGGGCTGGCACTTGCTGTGTTGCTGGCGTCTGCAGTAAGCTTTGAAGAAATAGTTGGAGGGTGTTCAGCAGCAGCTTCTGGTTCTCGTCATGCTGATGAATAAATTACGTTAGTAGAGCTTCCAATATACTGTAGATGGTTGCTGGTTCGTCGCCATTTTATTGTGTTATAACTAGGAATAACACAATAAATATGTCACCACTCCAGGGTTTATTGGCACAACGCTGATACAATAATTCTACCACCAAGAGCCAAGTTGTAGATGAACACTTAATGGAAAATTATATAAATTGATGGTGGTTATACGAATGTCCAGGAAGTGCTGTTAAATTCCGAATTCTGGCGGAAATCACAAGTCTGTTGACATATTAAGCTTACTGAATGTTGAAGTCGAACATTCGAATTCTCCAAGTCCAGAGCGCAGCCGTATCAACGTCGAACAGCAGGTCCACAGCAGCGTAGCACTTCCGAGTTGTGGAGTAGAAACAAAGCACGATGAGAACTTGCTTGTAGACGTCAGTAGCGGCGTTCAGTAAGGCTCCGTAGTTAATGGAGCCGGCGGCTAAGGTCGCTGTATGTTCTGGGAGGCCAACCGCTGAGTGATAATGGGTGGCCAATCGCTGCATTGTGAAGCGCACGCCCGAGTAGGCGGCCTGCGATGTCAGCAGCGGAGGAGTGCGGCCAGCGATGCGTTTCTGGGCCGCGCGTAATGGAGCGCGCAGCTGCTGAGTGCGGAGGTTCTGTAGCGGTGCGTAACACATTCTGTTTTTTGAAGCTATGAAGTAAATCTCTTCCTAATCCTGTCTTTTATTTGATATATTATCACAAGCAGTTATTCTGACATAATGAGGAACAGCCTTGTAAACAACAGTCGACAAAAGCTTCTTCGTTGGTGAATGACGCAACCAGCCACAAATACTCTTTGAATGTTTTATTTTAGTGCCATAACCGGTTCCGGGCTACCACGCCCATCTCGAGATGGCTAATGCATTTCGTTACATAGATGTTTTGGTCAACAGCATGTCGTCTGCTCCACATTGAAAAGAATATACATAGTTATTTTAAAATCGCCCCACAGGCGGATATTCCACGATGACTTTCGCACTATCACTAATGGGGTGGCTGATGTATGTATATATAAAGGATGGTCCACTCATAGTGACCGGGCCAAATATCTCACGAAATAAGCATCAAACGAAAAAACTACAAAGAACGAAACTCGTCTAGCTTGAAGGGGGAAACCAGATGGCGCTATGGTTTGCCCGCTAGATCGCGCTGCCATAGGTCAAACGGATATCAACTGTCTTTTTTAAAATAGTAACCCTCATTTTTTATTACATATTTGTGTAGTACGTGAAGAAATATTAATGTTTTAGTTGGACCACTATTTTCGCTTTGTGATAGATGGCGCTGTAATAGTCACAAACGTATAAGTACGTGGTATCACGTAACATTCCGCCATTGTGGACGGTATTTGATTTGAGATACATTACCTGTGTCAAAATGGACCATTGACCAATTGCGAAACAGGTCGATATCGTGTTGATGTATGACTATTGTGATCAAAATGCAAAACGGGCGTATGCAATGTATGCTGCTCGGTATCCTGGAGGACATCATCCAAGTCTCCGGACCGTTCGCTGGATAGTTACGTTATTTAAGGAAACAGGAAGCCGGCCGCGGTGGTCTCGCGGTTCTAGGCGCGCAGTCCGGAACCGTGCGACTGCTACGGTCGCAGGTTCGAATCCTGCCTCGGGCATGGATGTGTGTGATGTCCTTAGGTTAGTTAGGTTTAAGTAGTTCTAAGTTCTAGGGGACTGATAACCACAGCAGTTGAGTCCCATAGTGCTCAGAGCCATTTGAACCATTTTTTTGAAACAGGAAGTGTTCAGCCACGTGTGAAACGTCAGGCACGACCTGCAACAAATGATGATGCCCAAGTACGTGTTTTAGCTGCTGTCGCGGCAAATCCCCACATCAGTAACAGACAAATTGCGTCAGAATCGGGAATCTCAAAAACGTCAGTGTTGAGAATGCTACATCAACATCGATTACTCCTGTACCATATTTCTGTACACCAGGAATTGCATGGCGACGACTCTGAACGTCGTGTACAGTTCTGCCACTGGACACAAGAGAAATTACGGGACGATGACAGATTTTTTACGCGCGTTCTATTTAGCGACGAAGCGTCATTCACCAACAGCGGTAGCGTAAACCAGCATAATATGCACTATTGGGAAACGGAAAATCCAAGATGGCTGCGACAAGTGGAACATCAGTGACCTTGGCGGGTTAATGTATGGTGCAGCATTATGGGAGGAAGGGTAATTGGCCCCCACTTTATCGATGGCAATCTAAATGGTGCAATGTATGCTGATTTCCTACGTAGTGTTCTACCGATGTTACTACAAGATGTTTAGCTGCATGACAGAATGGCGATGTACTTCCAACATGATGGATGTCCGGCACATAGTTCGCGTGCATTTGAAGAGGTATTGAATAGCATATTTTGTGACAGGTGGATTGGTCGTCGATGCACCATACCATGGTCCGCAAGTTCACCGGATCTGACGACCCCGGATTTCTTTCTGTGGGGAAAGTTGAAGGATATTTGCTATCGCGATCCACCGACAACGCCTGACAACATGCGTCAGCGCATCGTCAATGCATGTGCTAACATTACGAACTACTCGTATTGAGAGGAATGTGATCACACGTATTGCCAAATGCTTTGAAGTTGACGAACATCATTTTGAGCATCTATTGCATTAATGTGGTATTTACAGGTAATCACGGTGTATCAGCATGCGTTCTGAGAAATGACAAGTTCACAAAGGTACATGTATCACATTGGAACAACCGAAATAAAATGTTCAAACGTACCTACGTTCTGTATTTTAATTTAAAAAAACCTGCCTGTTACCAACTGTTCGTCTAAAATTGTGAGCCATATGTTTGTGACTATTACAGTGCCATCTATCACAAAGATAAAAAAAATGATCCAACTAAAACATTCATAGTTCTGTACATACTATACGAATATGTAATAAAAAATGGGGGTTCCTATTTTTAAAAAAAATGCAGTTGATATCTGTTTGACCTATGGCAGCGCCATCTAGCGAGCCAACCATAGCGCCATCTGGTTTCCCCTTTCAAGCTAGACAAGTTTAGTTCTTTGTAGTTTTTTCGTTTGACGCTTATGTCGTGAGATATTTGGCCCAGTCACGATCAATGGACCACCCTATATAATGATGCAAAATTGTTTTGGGTCATTAGCCAACTATCAGTGACGGCGGTAAATAAGATGTCGTGTGACTACGGCCGCCCGTCCTGTAGACCGTTCGCCGGGTGCCAGTTTTTCGCTTTGACGCCACTTCACCGACTTGCGCGTCGATGGGAATGAAATGATGATGATTAGGACTACACAACACCCAGCCCCTGAGCGGAGAAAATCTCCGACCCAGCCGGGAATAGAACCCGTGCGCTTAGGATTGACATTCTGCCACGCTGACCACTCAGCTACCGGGGCCGGACAGTAACGGCGGTGAGGCTCACGAGATCCAACTTGGATAAAATAACACAAAAGCCTCTTACTCTAAAAAAAAATTGCAGTGTTCTTTGTAGTGATATGTCATTTCCTTCCTAATTTACCCTCCAGAATGTTTGTTTTCTGTACCACGTGACATAAAAACTGTACTTCTTGCACCAAATCAAGCTCCAAGGCTGCATATTTCAGAAAGGATAAGATTTACTTAAAGTAGAATTTTTGAAGAGTGTTTATACAAAAGGCGGTCAAAAAATTTCTGTTCGAAGACCGTACAGTCCAGAGTCGGTGTGTCAACTATGGAAAATCGCAGTGAGCACTGAGGCAATTATCCCATCGACGCAGCACGTTCAAGATACCCGTTTTGTAAAACACTCGAGTCCAGCCGCGTGAAGAAGTCTGTAACTGCCTGCTGCACGTCGTCGTTCGACGGGAATCGCCGACTCGTCAACGGTTTTCCAACTGACCGAAGGCGTGGTAATTGCATCCGGAGAGTTGACGACTATAGGGCGTGTACTTCCACTTCTGCGTTACGACATTTTCGATATGGGGACGTTGGTTATCATGCTCCAACGGCACCAACTGTCGCAGTTTCTCAGAACGTTTCTGCAGCGTTGCTCAGTACCGATCCCCACTGATGGACATGTCAGGCTCTTTGAATCCAGTAGGTCCTCTTTATCAAGGAACACGGCTAGCATCGCGACCAGGACGGAACCTGGCACACCATTTCACAACGTTAGGTTTCAGCAGACATGCTGCCCCATACACATTCCTCATTCTCCGATGAATACCTAAGGGTGCTTTTCCATCGGCAGTAAAAAAAGATTAACAGCACGTTGGTCCTGTTTGGATGCATTTGGTAATGACGTCGCCATAGTTCACATTTTTGCAGTAAACGCACGCACATTGGAAAGAGGTGAATTGCACATTAATTCCTCGCCTACATGTCGATGCTTATATACCAACAACGGAGTCGCGCCATGTAGCACATACGCTGCAGCGACGTCCTCAAAGTGAAACTTTTTGATCTTCCCTCACAGTTTTTATTTCTCCTTAAACGCTTCACTGCAGTGTTGCGAAATCTGCGTTACATACCTCTACATGACGACCTAGACACTGATAAGCCAGCACGTTATCACCACTGCCCACAGCGACTTTGCGTGTAGCCTGGTGACGCCGTAACAAAAGTGTCTAAATGTAGCACACACGGACGGGGGTTCATCCTAGCAAACATATGCTCTGTAAATGGGGAAATCCATTGGGATAAGCGACGCAGAGACTGCGAACGAGTATCTCGAAAACGGTGAAACTGGTCGAATGTTCACGTGCTACTGTCGTGTGCAGCTACGGGAAGAGGTAGGAGGACAGTGAAAGCACCACTAGGCGCTAAATGGTTGGACGGCAACGACTCTTCACAGAGGGTCCGGAGGCTTGTCTGCGATAGAAAAGTACGATGGATGGTGATGTGCAGCATCTCTGGCGAAAAAGCACAATTCCGGTGCACGCACAAGTGTTTCAGAGCACACCGTTCATTGTACATTGTTGAACATGGAGAAAGACGAAGGTAATGAGAAGTAGTAGAAATGTGAACAGCGAGAAACTTAACATCAGGATTGATGGTCACGAAGTCAATGAAGTTAAGGAATTCTGCTACCTAGGCAGTAAAATAACCAATGACGGACGGAGCAAGGAGGACATCAAAAGCAGACTCGCTATGGCGAAAAAGGCATTTCTGACCAAGAGAAGTCTACTAATATCAAATACCGGCCTTAATTTGAGGAAGAAATTTCTGAGGATGTACGTCTGGAGTACAGCATTGTATGGTAGTGAAACATGGACTGTGGGAAAACCGGAACAGAAGAGAATCGAAGCATTTGAGATGTGGTGCTGTAGACGAATGTTGAAAATTAGGAGGACTGATAAGGTAAGGAATGAGGAGGTTCTACGTAGAATCGGAGAGGAAAGGAATATGTGGAAAACACTGATAAGGAGAAGGGACAGGATGATAGGACATCTGCTAAGACATGAGGGAGCTGTAGAGGGCAAAACCTGTAGAGGAAGACAGAGATTGGAATGCGTCAAGCAAATAATTGAGGACGTAGGTTGCAAGTGCTACTCTGAGATGAAGAGGTTAGCACAGGAAAGGAATTCGTGGCGGGCCGCATCAAACCAGTCAGTAGACTGATGACAAAAAATAAATAAAAAAAGAACATGGAGCTTCGCAGAAGACCAATCCTACATCTTCACATCTTGACCCAATGACATCATCAATTACTATTGCAGAGGGCACGGGACCACCGGGATTCGACCGTCGATGAATGGAAACGTGCCGGTTCTTCGGGTGAGTCACATTTTTGCTACACTGGGTAAATAGTCGCCTCCACAAAACCCGTCAACGACTGAATGGCGACTCGAAACGTGCAGTGCGCCACGGATGCAGGCTGATGGGAGCAATATTGTGCTACGTGAGACATTCTCCGTCCTTGCACGAGACTTGCGGTAATAATCGAAGATACGCTGACAGCTGCGAACCACCTGCATCCTTCTATGCTCGATATCTTCCCCGACGGCGACCTCACCTTTCAGCCGTATAACTGTCCGTGCCTCGGAACCAGAACCGTACTGCAATGGTATGAGAAGCATTACAGTGAACTCACGTTGATGTCTCGGCGACCAAATCCGCCCGATTTAAACGCTGTGAGCCCACCTCGGACGCTATCGACCGCCATCAGTGCTTTCGCTAGCCAGCGGCCCGTCATTTAGGCGGATTAGGTCACCTGTGCGTAGACATCTAATTCCACATACCTCCACAAACCTACCAACCAACTGTCTGATGCCTGACACGCAGAATCAGTGACGTATTTCGTTCCAAAGATGGACAAAGAAGCTATTAAGCAGGTGCTCACAATGTTTTGGCTTAACAGTGTATGCCTGCACCAAAATTTCATTCTGGAAATCCCACCGTCAGCAGCTACCGCCGTGACAGTGACTGTGCAGAGCAGTTAGGCTCTGACTTCACTAGAGGCAGCCTGAGGCCCACGAGAAAGACAGGCCGCGGCGGGTACGCCACGAAGGTAGGCCTGAGCGAGCACAACTCTGCAGACAAGCTACTTTTCTACATCTGTTTACTCGTAGCCAGCTTCTACTGGAATTCGCTATTGTGGAATCTAGTCCATTACTCTATTTATACATTGTTACGTCTGTACTAGGGCACAATAAAATTAAAATGATTCCAAAATGATTATCAGTTCCATAAGGCACCAATTCTTGTATGAAATGAGGACTGTTAAGCAGAAGAAACTAAATGCCGTAAACAAGCCGTTATACCATTTATATCGAGTATTTATCTTAAATTACTGCATTTTGTTGTAAGACTTCAAAATAGCAGATTCAAGTAGAAGATGCAATTCTCGTCAGTACTTACACGCCCAGCAGCGAGTTAACAGGTCCAGAAACGCATCTTGTCTGCTGAGTCGAGCGAGCGAGCTCAGCCCTACCTTCGTGACGTACCCGCCGCGGCCTGTCATTCTCGTGGGCCTCGAGGCAGCCGCTAGCGCCTCCTTTCACGCACACCCCCTTTGAAAAGCAGTAACAGAAATTTTAAATGGTAATGTACATGATAGTTCTTGGAGGAATCATCGTAGTCCCAGTACGGTACCAGTATCCTTCAAGACAGGTAAAAATGGTTCAAATGGCTCTGAGCACTATGGAACTTAACATCTGAGGTCATCAGTCGCCTAAAACTTAGAACTACTTAAACCTAACTAACCTAAGGACATCACATCACACACATCCATGCTCGAGGCAGGATTCGAACCTGCGACCGTAGCAGTCGCGCGGTTCCGGACTGAAGCGCCTAGAACCGCTCGGCCACCGCGGTCGGCCAAGACAGGTAAAGTGTGTGGTCGATATCATCCGGGAGGCAAAACTGGCGCTGTCATTTACAGGGACACGATGCTGCAATGACGTGCATTCAGTGGAAGCAACTGAAGCACTGCTTCCGTATCAATAGCTGTAACGAGATATGATGTAATTATTAAACAATATTTAGACAAAACTGTTACATTTCTTCTACATCTACAGCTACATACGTGTATACTCCGCTAGCCACCAAGCGGTGTGTGGCGGAGGGCACAATTCGCGCCAAAGTCTTATTCCCCCGCCCCCACTGTTCCACTTGCGGATCGCGCGAGGGAAAAACTACTGTCTGAACGCCTCAGTAGGAGCTGTTATTTCCCTTATCTTTGAATGGTGATCATCTGGCGATTTGAAAGTTGGTGGTAATAATATATGCTCTATATCCTCGGTGAAGATAGGATTTCGGAATTTAGTGAGCAGCCCCTTCTGTTTAGCGCGCCGTCTATCTGCAACAATGTCCCACTTCAAACTTTCTGTGAGATTTGTAACACTCTCGCGATGGCTAAATGTACCAGTCACGAATCTTGCCGCTCTTCTTTGGACCTTCTCAATCTCTTGAATCAGACCCAACTGGTAAGGGTCCCACACAGACGATCAATACTCCAAGACTGGACGAACTAACGTATTGTAAGCTATTTCCTTTGTTGATGAACTGAATCGCTTCAGGATTCTACAAATGAACAGCAATCTGGAGTTCCCCTTACCCGTTACTTGTGTAATCTGATCATTCCATTTGAGATCATTTCGAATAGTCACAACCAGATACTTGACGGACGTTACCGCTTCCAAAGACTGGGCATTTATTTTGTACTCGTACATTAATGGGGATTTTCGCCTTATTATACGCAGTAGGTTACACTTACTAATATTGAGAGATAACTGCCAGTCATTACACCACGCATTTATTTTCTGCAAACCCTCGTTGATTTGTTCACAACTTTCGTGTGATACTACTTTCCTGTAGACTATAGCATCATCGGCAAACAGTCTAAGGCCGCTGTCAATACCATCAATCAGACGATTTATGTAAATCGTAAAAAGCAGAGGACCTATTACGCTGCCCAGGGGCACACCTGAAGTTGTTTCTGTTGAAGTCACCCCGTTCAGGACGACATACTGCTTCCTGTCTGTTAGAAAACTTTCTATCCAACCGCGTATGTCGTCGGATAGACCATAAGCGCGCACTTTTTGTAGCAAGCGACAGAGCGGAACTGAGTCGAACGCCTTTTGAAAGTCGAGGAATATGGCATCAACCTGTCAGCCGGTATCTAGAGCCTGTTGTATATCATGCACAAAGAGGGCCAGCTGTGTCTCGCATGACCGCTGTTTCCTACAACCGTCCTGGTTTCTGCAGATGAGCTTCTCAGAGTCTAGAAAGGTCATTATGTCCGAACACAAAATATGTTCCACGATTCTACAACAAATCGATGTCAGTGAAATTGGCCGGTAATTATGTGCATCCGATTTTCCACCCTTTTTATAGATTGCTATGACCTGGACCTTCTTCCGGTCCCGTGGAACTTTCCGCTGTTCCAATAATCTCTGACAGATGATCGATGAGAATGCTGCTATAGTTGTAGCATAGTCAACATAAAATGTTACGGGGATACCGTCTGGGCCAGATGCCTTCCTGGAGTCAAAGGATCTTAACTGTTTTCAAATCCCAGATACACTAAACACTATGTAAGCCATCCTTTCGTTTGGTCGATAAGTGAAAGGGGGAATGGTGCTGCAGTTCTCTACCGTAAACGAGTTTTTGAAGGCTAGGTCTTAAATTTCGGCCTTCCGTGTATCTTCATCAGTTACAGTGCCCGTACTGTCAGCAAGAGAAGGTATTGAATTATTTGTAGTGTTCATAGATTTTACGTACGACCAAAATTTTTTGGGGTTATTTTTAGAATCTGCAGATAAAATATTGCTTTCAAATTCGTTAAAAGAATCTCTCATACTCCTTCTGACAGCTGCTTTCATTTCTTCGAAACACATAGAAATAATACGATCATTACGTTACGTTATTTACAGAGTACTATGAGCAGAGCCGAAGCAATGTCTATGTTACATTGAATTGGTCAAAACATTTTACATCTTCAGTTTCAAAAGCTCTGCGTTTATCTTGCAATTACAAACGGACTTTTTCAACATCACTGTAGTTAACATCTTCTTTTAGATACATCCATCTCAAACGGGAAAAGTCGTCAAACATACAAAGACATCGTTTTAAAAATTCATGGCATGACTGATGTAGCAACGTAGTTTCCTCCGCAAAGAGTTTAAGTTCTTTACCAAAACCCTCTTCTGTTGCAATTTCCAGCTTCTTTTTAACCTTTAGGCCAATGAGTTTTTCATTTAATCGGTCCTCAATCACCTTGCATACAGAATCTATAATTTCAGTCACTTCAATCATAGAATTGTCCTCCTTTTCTAGTTGCAGAATATTTGAACTGAACGCAGACACCGATGAATGCGAATGCCATAATAAGGCCTCACTTAAACTACTCTCATAAAACTGAAACAAAACTTCTGGAGGCTTGTTTTCTCACAGAAAGTAAGACTTCAGACTGGGATATCTCTCCAGAGTACCATTCCAACGGCTGGGAAAAGAGACAACCACCTAGTTTTCACATGAGACAAGACTTGCTTGTAATTTACCTCAACAGATTCACAGAAAGTGAAGTCTAATTCAATAAATAGAAAACTAATTATGAATTTTTGACAATAAAACATTCCAAATCAACAGAAAGACTGTCAGCTCCATGCTGATTTGCATTATGAAAGTTGTGAGTTGGACATCTCACACCGACTAAAATCTCATTCTTCAAAGATGTCTGTAATCTGCTGCATATATTCTTACCTTCCTCGCGATTTATATTCGCAAAGTTTGTGTTAGAATTATCCCAGTAAATGATCCACACTTATTAACAACAGTCAAATGTTTAAGTCGTTCCGTAAAGTACTGTGCAACAGTAGATCTCAGAGTAGATTTTAGCTCAGTTACTTTTGTTTTTAAACCACCAAGTTTGTAGTCAAAATGTTGAATAATAATGGGGAACATTTTTACATTTCCACGGTTATTTCCATCCTCCGAGACAGTCAAAGAATATATAGCACTCATACTGGTTATGTTCTGGGAATGAAGAGCAGTTAGGTTGTTTATAACGCTTTGAGTGTTTGTTCTGGCTGAGATCTTCTTAGCAACATCTGAATCACAATAAATGGCTACATTTAATGTTGGCATGCAGTCCATTGACCTATAGCTAAAATGGTGCCTAATATCATGGAATACTAGTGCTCCTTCTCCAGCAAGAACTCGGTGACTTAAAGAAGAAGTAGAGAGTTGTTTCTGGAGTAACGTGTGTATCCTAGACGCTGAATTGCAGTTATTAAGATATTTCTTACGATTCTGAGAGGTAATATGATGTTCGAAATCTCGACCACTATATGCAAGAAATTTAGATTATTTCAGTGATCACTGACAGACATTTCGTTTTATAGCATTTAAATAAATTGAATGATGTTTATGTGTGGAATGCAGAGCTGTTGAATTTTATCGCCCATTTTTCTCATTCAGATTTCTGAATATAAATAAGATCCCATGAAGTAAAACAATGGTAACAAACCACTGTAAAGCTATTTCTTACCTTTATTGGCCACTGAGACGAAAATTGATTGTAAAAAAGAACATCTGAGAATGTACAGATATTTTACACAACTTCAAATACTCGATATTTCCGCTCGCTTATGGATCAATCCATGACCAGTTATTAAAAATCGATAAAATCGACGAACTTGCTGTTTCTGTAGGTAAAGCATTTAAGAAAAGAGTATTAGAGGGGGAATAATTGCAAATATAATTTTCTTACGGTGAACTTTGCGAAAAATGAGGACCATGTAAGAATCCCCCGGGATCACGGACAAAGAGATAAAAAAAAGAGGACGTGTCGGGATTTATCCGGACGCCTGGTCACCCTGCCAAAGTCACTCAGCTGAGCAGCAAGAGAGCAGTGCGCGCAGCTGTGTTGGCCATGCCACTCTGCGCGTTTCAGGTACGGAATGAATCAATAATAATACAGTATTGCCGGTCGCAGTGGCCGTTCGGTTCTAGGCGCTTCATTCCGGAACCACGCGGCTGCTACGGTCGCAGGTTCGAATCCTGCCTCGGGCATGGATGTGAGTTATGTCTTTAGGTTAGTTAGGCTTACGTAGTTCTAAGTTCTAGGGGACTGATGACCTCCGATGTTAAGTCCCATAGTGCTTAGAGCCATTTGAACCAAGTAAAGTAATATTTTCCTCACCATTAGGGTTTGCCAGAGCTGTGGGAAGCGAACTATTTGGTGAACTCGGAATTGTATTATAAACTGACTTAAGCGATTCTTGTGCGCTTAATGGCTTTGAGCCCTATGGGACTCAACTTCTGAGGTCATCAGTCCCCTAGAACTTAGAACTACTTAAACCTAACGAACCTAAGGACATTACATACATCCATGCCCGAGGCAGGATTCGAACCTGCGACCGTAGCGGTCGCGCGGTTCCAAACTGAAGCGCCTAGAACCGCTCGGCCACACCGGCCGGCTGCACTTAATGACATCTGACCAAGATTTTTGTGAGGTAAGCGATTTGTGTAATGCATAGGTTAATGTTAGTCAGGGGCATTCTTTTGTAGGGATTTCTGAAATTCAGATTGCGTTGCGCTAAAAATATTGTATGTCAGTTTAAGCACAGTCTTGTATAAATTGTTCTAAGGGGACGTTTCACTGTGAACGCTTTTCTCTGTCACGCGGCTGTCTGGCTGTTCCGAGAGCAGATTCATAGTCGGCAGTCCCGATAACTGCTCGTCAGTAAATTCGATATCGTCGTTTACGAACTCTTTGTCCTGTCTGTCTCGTGATCCCACGGTGTCTTTCACGTTTGTTTGGCTGCCTTGTCAGAGGAGTCCAGCGCGGCTCCTCTTCAGCATTTACAACTGGCTTGCGTTACAACATGTGTGCGGCACGCAGCAATGGGACTGACTGTATTTAGTATGAAAATACCCAATACAACTTAGATATGCTGATGCAGCGCCGTTGTGCAAGAGCACGTTTGCTCTGACGTGACGCAGAAGCCACGAGAACAGAACTATTGTCACAGAAGGTAATACCTGTTGAAGTGTAAACACATCAGATTTCGAAATTTACGCAAGCAGTTAAGGTAACGCTGGTCTTCGATCTGCCAGTTATAAGAAAATACCTATGTGCTGAGAGAGTGAGATTGAGAAAAAATTCTATTTTAAAATATTGAAAAATGAAGAAATCTGAATATCTCGTTTCTGTATCATGAGATCTCAGGTTATGTATTTAAAAGCAGGGTTCCCAGTTATGGGAAGCGACCATTGAGTTTCCTTTGCTACCGTGAGGCGACTTGGAAATGAACTATTTTCTGAACTCGAAATTCTATTACAAATTCTCCCAATGCGATTCTTGTGCGCTTAATGACATCTGACTATGCAATACGGGCTCCTATTCAAGAACCGATTGGCTGAGGATGTAAATTATTAACATCAAGTTACTCCATCAAAACTTTTGACTAAGTTGTAGGATTGGGTTGGTGTGTCAGTTTAGGTAGTCTAAATATTGGGTAAGATAATCAGATTTATTCCATCTGAGAATTTGCATATGCTCATAAATCGCATTAACGAGCTGATGTCTCTCGAATGTGGACAAATAAATAACTTGATAAGGAGAAAGGAGTATAACCTGAATCTACAACTATAAAACCTAGCGATGCCGATTGAATGAGAGCACAAGATCCTAGGTCACGTACTTAACATTTGTATCTAACCACAGAAATAAAGTGAGAATGTGGAGTTGGTCAATGGCCAGCCATTTAACTTGTATGAACTCTACTACGGCCGTCGCTACGTGTATTACCTACTGTGCTCTGCCCCACGACAGGGTCCCCAGCCGGCTGCTCTCGCCGCGTTGTAATGCCGACCAGGAGTGACGCCCCTTCAGCCGCAGCGGCGCGCGTGCGCGACCAGTCCCGTCAAATTAACCCGAGTTTCGGATAAGGCACACAGCTACTCCTCAATCACGCTGTATCTCGCTCGCGTATCCGATGGACGCCGAAAGGCAAGTGTCTCCTTCCTACCAAAAACCTAGTGCAGCGTGCTGCTCCGATGGCGTGGCTGTCCAGTCGCAACATTTTAACAAATTTTTCACCAGTGAGCGCCAGTCCCGCGTGACTGTGAGTGAGTGGGAAACACCGCTTACGTTACGTCGATGTGGCCAATCGTGGTCTCCTGCGGGAGTCTCCGCTCGTCCGAAGAACTTTCCAGATGCTTGCTTGGCGGCAGCGTCCAAATGGACACATTCTGCTCCTGTGTCCCACGCTCAAAAAACATGCAGTGGAGGATTCGCGGAGGTACATTCCTTGCTGGCAATGTCGCCCGCGACACATTTGTGAGCCAAGGGGAAACAGCGTCTCCCTGTGTTATTCTCTTTGGGCAGACATTCTTGTTCTGCCTTTGGGGTGGCATCGAGCCCTGCGGCTGGAGACCATCCTTGTGGTGCCAGGACCTCCTGGGGTGCTGTATGTTGTAAAATTCCACCTTGGACGTAACGCGCTGCTGGCTTCCAGCCACTGCCACCCTGAGTGCAGCCCCGCACGAAACTCTATAGGCAACGCAATGCAGCACTTCCTCATTGCTCACCCCTTAGCCACCTCTGTTAGCACAGCGCGATGAACTGCAAATTTGTTCACACCCTTGCTGCTGTTTGTCATTACTGCCCTATTTAATTATTCAAAAATGCAAAGCGGCGATTGATGTGGGTGTTGCACTTAGAGTGCACAGCCCGTGTAGGTTGCCACCTAGCATCTGCACTAAAATGTGTCAAGCTGCCAGCGTGCCAGGCAGCATCTGGGAATGTAATATAGTACTATATTTGCATGTATTATAAAAGAGCTTTTATCTAAGCTGTTTTCTGCACATCCCTTCTCAGAAAAGAATGAGATAATTAAAAATGGACAGTCAACATCAGAACTATTCAACGTAGTTCTGTAGTTAATTACTAAACGTTTTTAGTGTGGTATTTATGACAAACATGGCTGATTAGCCGATAGTGTTGACTAAAATGCGGTGTTTTGTTGGTGATGTCCGTAGTTTGGAAACGATAGAAATGCTAATTGGACCGAAACGGAGTCTATACATTTGGGAAAATTAGTGAAATCAATAACCAAATACAGTCATCTGTCAATCATCTACGATCGTCTGCTGCTAGGGCCTATAACTACCTTTGGGAAAAATAGAATAGAAACTGCGTTTCATAACCAGCTTAAAAAGGAAATATTTCTATACAATCAAAAGGTAAGACGGGACAGGGACATCCTTGAAATGCTTCAGCGTGTTTTCTGGGAAAACAAGAGCTGACCTTTCCATGACACAATGAAACAATAGCTTCTGTTAGTCAGGAAATTACATGGAATTGCTGAAGTACACTGCAGGATATGATCTTATTGTATTCAAAGAAATTTCTAATCGAACTGAGAATGATCTAATACATGGCACAGGTTCGACTGTTTTATTAGCTTTAAAGCGGGGATTTGGATATTCGTTTTGTGGCCGTTGTGGTTAACGAAACTTCAGATATGGGAATTAAAGCACCTTTTTCTATTACCTACTTTACGTGTAGGAAGGAGATATAAAGGAAAGATTCTTGGGGATCTGTGATTTATATAGTGACAAACTAAAGTAGAACTCATCTGACACTTCTCATCAGAATTCGGATGTGACGTGGTGCGGCGACAGTGGTGGGAAATCTCAATGGGGCTCAACCATCAATCAGTCACATCCTGAATCTATATTTTTTCACTGTGACGCCCATGTACTAAACCTCGTTTTGTCCGAAGCACCGGCCACAAACCAGAGTGTGAAACATGTTTTAATTTGCTTAATGGCCTTGCAGCTTTTTCTTTTCAAGATTTCCTAAACGTGCTAAACTTTTTTATAAATTTTTGTAAAGTGGTTTTCCTCACAATTGTCTAACGCGATGGAATTACTCGTCATGGTCGGTAAACTCTGTACGCAGGAACAGAATTAAACTTTGTAATGAATTTGGTGCGGCGCTAGAACATCCTTAAGAAACTGCTGTAGATATTTTCCTTTTGAACGCATTTGTTTCAATTTACCTTCAACGGTGTGTTGTACAACGCCCTGCAGAACGAGCAAGTGTTTTTCTGTATTGTGAACAAGGAATCTGAGAAATTCGCCTGTCCATAGTCGCTCTACTTGATGATTGTGAACAAGTCTTCCAGGAAACCTTGTCTCAAGTGGGAGAACATCCGAAGAGCAAAAAAATATCAACTATAAACGCAAACCCATCTACTGCGAAGTATCTCATAAATATAACTCTAAACTGAAATTTTTAAATGAATTGTTACGTGAGAAGTACGAAGAACACTCTATCCATTTCTCCAAAACCAGCTTCAAAAGTCGCTTAGGTGCATATGGAAAGTTCATTGACAACAGTTGATTGAAAAATGTGCTGACTGCACTTTATAGTACTGAAGAGTTTAGAAATAAAACCAAAGAGTCAAGGCAGGAACTAGTTATTTTCTATGAAAGTTGCTTCTAGTAATGTAAATTGATTTTCGCTCTAATTATTTCACTATCTATTCTTTCAAAAACCAGTTGTGATTTCAATCTTTAATATTCATTCTTCTAATTCAAAATATTACAGGTTGTGAGTCTTATCAAGATGAGTCTGTACTTTGATTTACTGTTATTTACTTAAAATTCTAATATAAACAGGATTAATTAATTAATGATATGGTTATAATTATATGTATAATAAGATAATAACTTAATAATATAATAATAGTTCACAATGCTGGCGCTATCTTAATAGTCTCCACACACGCCATTGCTGTGGAGTACCTTACGTGCATCTAGATGAGGCATTGATCTGTTTAGAAAAAGACTTCTGTCAGTAAACCATTTATAACAAGAATATGATTTCCGATCGAAAATTCCTGAATTTTCTACAGTTAAGTGTATAAAACTAAATAGACAAACTCCATTGCATTTCAGGACAGAGTTAAACCTTTTTTAGCACATAAATCATCTTCAAAAAAATGTTTCAATTTTTATCTTTGATGTCACGTCATCAAAACTTACCGAATTACGTTTTCGAACCGTAACTGTACCACTGAGAATTACAAATTCTGTCAGCCCCACATTTTAAGCTGATGTCATCTACTCCAGTTTCCACGTAACGAAAATATTGAAACTTCATGACAGACCGAAGTTGTGTGCCCGACCAGAGGCTCGAACCTGGTGCCTTTGCGTCGCAGGTAAGTGCTCAGACGACTGAGCCATCCAAGCACGACTCACGCACGACACCTCCTGGAAGCTTTACTTCCGCCAGTACCTTACCTCCCACCTTTCAAACTTCACAGGCGTTCTCCTGTACACCGTACAAGGCTAGAACTCCTGGAAGAAAAGACGCTGCCGAGACATGGCGTAGCCACAGCCTTCGGATTGTTTCCAGAATCATTATGGTGACGCCAGTGTTGTTGTGATAATGTTCAGGGGATATCACTTATTTGAGCAAACCAAAATTGATAGAAGAATCTGCTTTGCAGGTGTGTATACAGTGTATCAAAGACGCGGCATACGTGTAAACATTTTGTAGTGGCGCTAGACAGTAAGTGACAGTTTAAAATTTGCTTTGATACCTGCCAGACATACTACGAGCGAATGTTTAAACGGATTGTGTCTGCACTGTGAAAATGTTCCTGAGGCACTGGCAACTTTGGTAGTGAGTAATCTAGGTTACTTTAAGTATTTTTGACTTTGAGCCTTACTGTAACACTTTCGAACTGTAATCCTTTATTTACGACCAATTTCTTTGCGGAATTTATATATTGTGAAGGTGTGGTTAGAATACATAACCATCTGCATACGCAGCTGCAGGAAAGGTGTGTGAGTAATCACCACGTATTTCTTTCACTGTTGCTTTTTTGTAATTACGTCCATCCTAAGAGCTTGTTTATTTCTGAAAATCCAGGAAGTTTTCCCCAGAAAGCTATTTAACGCGAAAATGCTCGGATTTGGAGAAAGAATGCCGGTGGATTAGGTTTTGGCTGCCCATGCATAAAAAAGCAGAGTCATTCGTGCGTAGTGGATTTGGAAAACGTCTGGGTCGTGCAAATTATTGAAATGATGCCTGGAGAAAATTCGGTAGGTGTGTCTCATTTCCAGGTGGGCGCACAGCGTGGTGGCTGCAGCTGCTCATAAAGAATGGAGAATTCGCAGGTGAGGTGCGTTGTGCCTGCCGCTGCCGGCTGGAAGAAGGAAGAAGCAATCTCAGGGCCGGCCGAGGCGGGATTTGCGAGCCGCGGGGGACGGCTCCCCTGGGCACGTGGGGGAGGGGGGAAGGCGCCAGAGCAACACCTGCCTCCCCCCCTCCCCCCCCCCCACCCCCTGCCTTCCTGCTGCGTCTGCACTGCGCCACCACATTCCGCCGAGGCTGCGCAGTTTCACGCTGCCTTGCAGCTACCGGCTGCTGTAACTGGTTCAGTTGTTATAAAGAGGTCTGGGTCCATTTCTCGCACAAATTAATGTATCAATAGTTTTGCGTTCTTCAAATGCAGGCACATGTATTTGTGATGAAAGAGTCATTCTGACGCCAAACAAATCGTTATCAAAATACTGAGTTGAAGAATGTTATGGGTGTGGGGCTTCTGATGTGTTCATCTAACATTTTCACAGTAATTTTACATAAAAGTTCTGAAACTTTGAATATAGCCTACGTTTTATTTTCCGCCATTAACAACAATTAGATTTTACCAGTACCGAATTCATGATCCATTGTTGGCCCAACATTGTAAGAATCGTAGCTTTTATTAGAACTATAATTTTTAAGGAGCCAAGATGTATCATTGCATCAAGCTACTGCTGGTTGGTAAGGGCACTGTGGCGACACGAGCCACAATACAATGCACGCAAAAGGACTGCGAGTCGGGTTAGCCATACTTAATGGAAAACTGCACCTCGTCACGGTAATAACCCTAGTGTGTAGGCCGATGCCAGAACACTAGGGCGAGACTCACTTGGGCAAGAATCTTGTTGTGCACTATGTGGCCTGTTGTGGGGTTTTAGTGCAGTAAATGTGCATCAGAGCCCTATAAATAGCAGTGGACTTTGGGGCAGAGGCATTCAGAGTCCAGCAGCACCACGGTGACGCCAGGTTCACAGTGGACAACGAGAGGACTGGGCACATCCAGCTCCTTGCGAGGTTTAGTGCCACGGTGTCACTATCCTGCCATTTGCACGTGCCACCATCTGACTCTATCCAGAGGACAGCGAGTCACATCCCGTGCTCAGCAGTCTTCCTTTGTCTCCGTGGTGGATGTTGCTGGTCCTGAGTCACTTAAGTATGGGTGCCCACCACCGCAATGCATTGTTGCAGCACAACACAGAGCAACACTCACATCAACGCCACGGTCCACTGAAAGGACATCAGGCTTCAGCCCGACATCAGCACTATGCGACACTGATGCCGTCCTTCTTGTCTGGGTGGAAGCTGCCGCCTGTGAGTCTTCATTGGCCTGGATCACTGGAGTGGGTTGTGTCTGTCTCTGCTGATAATGTAATGTATCTCTTAATGAAGTATTGCTTCTTGGTCATCAGTATACCTACTGGACCCCACTGGTCAACAACAACATCACTCACCCTAAAGAATGCTGCCAGTACTCATCAGTAGTGTCAGGGGTGAAGGGAAGTGACCAGTGGAGGGTGTACCACCCTAAATACATCTAATCTGCAGCTTACAATATCTTCATTGCGAAATGAGTGAGACAATTGTTTTTTGTCTGGTGATTATCATGGTGGCAAGGACTACATTTGTGTGGCTGGAAGACCCTCTCACTTTAAAAGTGATTCTGGTGATGAATGGTTGAAGCCTGTATGGTCCACACAGTGTAATTTACTTGGGCATTCTGCCTCTTGTGCTGAATATGTTTTGTTTTACTTGCCTAGCCATGTGGCTTAACAGTAGTGGAATTCTAGGCAATGCAGAGAGTGCAGATGGCTCATACGTACACATAAGGGATAAGTATGTTAATGTAAGTAGGTAGGGAGTTTTCTGTCTGTGTATTGTTAAACTGTTGTGGATGAGCCCATAAAATGAGTAAAAATAATGACAAAAATCATAGACATAAGTTGTCATCAGTGACAAAGCTAAGGAATCATTCGTTAATCAAGTGACTCAGTTGAGGGCAGAGAAAATTGAAGTATCCTCAGTATGATGAAAGAGGCTTTATAATAATAACTATTTATTATCGACTTACAAAACACACTCAAAATACAAAGTCCCAAACAAAATTGCAAACAAGTGGTCCAGCCTGACACACACAAAATTCCTCTCTAGAAAGTGTTCACAATTAAGCTCCTGAACCAAGAGCGTGGATGCACACTGATTCGCTGGAGGTGACTGACACAACAAAGAGACACGTGTAATTGTTCCACTAATAAGGAATAGTCTGTATCTTCCAGATGAGAGTGTGGAAAAAACTAACAACACAAACGAAAAATTTCTGAACCCACGCTGGTAATAAATTGAGCAGTGTGTTGCTTATTTTGAATGCCGTAGGGCATAATGTGGTATCAGTACAGGGCACGATGCTCTCTCTGACCGACAAACACCCAAAACCTCGGTGCAGGTACGGGAGCTCTGGTAGCCGCAACCTAAATCACCTGAGTTACGCCCTGCAGCATTTTCTGAATTTGCTGTTCCTGAAACGAAACGACTTGAGACACACGCAGCTACGACGATGATACAGACACAACAAGATAAAAAGATACTCTAACCTTGCAAGAAAATACAGCGCCAGTGAACTGAAACCTGAACCTCGAATCACTGGAAATAACTCAGATCAAGAGCATAAATGTGAACGGATTTCCTGAGTTACACTGAAAGGAAGACGCAATCAAGAAAATTGTTTCACTAACTTGCCTAAATTGAGAAACTTGCCCTGTGGTAAAAATTGCGAAATGCGACTAACACCAGTGCCCTCAGACTATCAGAACACAAGGAGCACGAAAACACAGCTCTGCCAAAACGAACTGTCACACCATCAAAAATCTAATCACTTGAAAATTATATGAGCAAACTTAAACTAAACCTACTTTCAGCAAACGAACCGATACGCAATACAAATCACTGACTTGAAGAATATGGAAACTCGAAACCGTTTTATCTCTCCGCTATTGCAGTGTCTGGCGGATGAGAGCAGAGAAGATAAGGTTAAAACGTGCACGAGAAACAGAATCGTCACCAGTGCATTGTGGTGGACCAGTCACTGTCAGTGTAGTATCCTTGTGATGAAAGACACTTTCTAACAACTACTGTTTAATATCGACATAGAAAACAAAACCCAAATATGAAGAGCCTGGATGAATGACCGCAAAAGTGAACGCAGTACAAAATTGTCTCTCCTAGACGTTGCCTGAGATGTGCTGACTAAATGAAACCCACAAGTCGTACTTGGTGGCGCAGCAGGAGGATGATCGACCTTCGGCTCCAACAATGGATCCAACATGGCACTTGGAGTACGTCTTCGAGCTGATGGTACTTCTGGGATATGGGGCGCCGGCAGTCAAACATGATAGCTGCCAGCGGGACGACGTGTGGCGTGGCGTGACACCAGGGAGGGCAGACGGCGGTCCTGAGATGTTTACGATGAGGGTGATGATTCAATGCGGTGAGCTGCTGGTGCGGTCAGCTTGAAGTCCTGGGGCGTAACTACTACTGCACGGTCCAGCGGCGGCCTAAGTAGTGTCCCGCGGAGGGGAACCAGCGTAGTGCTGCGGGTTCACGCGACCTAGTGTGGAGAAGCAGTTCCCTGCTGTACAGCGCTCCAGCCACGACAGGAACGCTGCTCGTCGGGGGAATCGGAGTAGCTGGACGCTGTGGTGGCCGAAACACGCAGGAGCCAGCCCCGCACTCATCGCAGAGACTTTCATGTGTGATAAATATACTGCGTAACGGAATAAAGAATCACTTTTTTGGAACTCTGTAACTGTCTCTCAACCCGACGCCTAAGACTCAAAGGTGCCTTCTATAATGGTGCAAAAGCGTGGAGCCCTGCGGCATCACCCCTAGGTTCCACGACGATTTAAACAGCAAGGTGTAGACACGAGTGGAAAATAGGCCAGTGCTCAGAAGGTCGTATGACGTGGCGAATGGATTAATTACGTCACGCTGGCACCAAATTTTTCCATAATTCTATCCAACACCACCGTGAACGTGTCCCACGCTGATAAGGTCGTCACAACCCCTTCTTACCCATATTTCACCCCTCTTTTTGACGCCTGTGCGATTTGAGGTCAGAACCATGACGCCAAGCATTGAAAACACGCTGTTTCCTCATAAGTGGCGGAGGAAAACATTTCACATACACCGCCGCTCAGAACCGAAACGGAAAATCCTTGGTGAGTGGCATAAAATGAGTCAATAAAACCACCCATTTCAAGGGGACGTTGATTCCGAGACATTTCGCCATCTAAAACGACAGTCTGCAGGACGACATTCTTGACATCCTTCAATACTGTTGACACCTCCTGGGCGATTCAATCCCTCTCGACGGACAGCAACGCACTGCAACCTCACTGAACATGATCTAATACAGTTGGATTGTAGTGCAACTGCAATTTTTGCTCTGGTGCCCAGGATGGAACCATTCACAACCATTCGACGAAATCTGAAAGTGATACAAAGCAGCAGCAGCAGGTAGGGAACGACACTATTGGAGCCCCGTCAACAAACAGATATACTATATAGAATCTACTCTAATAGAGGGCAACGGCCTTGTCGCAGTGGATAGACCGGTTCCCGTCAGATTACCGAAGTTAAGCGCTGTCGGGCGTGGCCGGCACTTGGATGGGTGACCATCCGGGCCACCATGCGCTGCTGCAATTTTTCGGGATGTACTCAGCCTCGTGATGCCAATTGAGAAGCTACTCGACCGAACAGTAGCGGCTCCAGTCAAAGAAAACCATCGTAACGACCGGGAGAGCGGTGTGCTGACCACACGCCCCTCCTATCCGCATCCTCAGCTGAGGATGACACAGCGGTTGGATGGTCCCGATGGGCCACTTGTGACCTGATGACGGAGTGCTATTACTCTAATAGTAATGTATTTTCCTTAAGATCTCGTTTGTCTTGGAGACCATTTGGTGTTCCTCTGCACGTGCTGCGTGGGGCATTATAGACATCCTCCCCCCCTCCACCCCCCCCCCTCCTTAGCTGCACCACTGACGCCACTGAGATCACGTTAATTCTGGTTACAGTCCCCTGAAATTGACTGCAACGCCCAAGAGAGGTCAACAGTGCTAAAGTTTGCTCATCGCACTCTGAACTATCATTTTCGACCACAAAGTGTGTCAGAATCAACAAACCAAGGAAATGGGTAGCTTTATTTACGCACTTTATGGCACACCCTAAGGCCCTTTCGTTTCGTATCTGAGTGGCGGATGTCTGAAATGTTTTCCTCAGCAATCCTTAAGAAAACCGCATGTTTCCAGCGATGGGAGTCTCAGTTCTGACCTCCATCAGAAAGGCGTAAAAAGAAGAGGTGAAATTTGAATTAGACAGGCTGTAACGACCTTTCCATCGTGTGAAACATCCACAGTGGTGTTGGGTAGAATTGTGGTGAAATTTGATGCCAGTTGACATAATTAATACACATTACACCTCACATGAGCTTCTGAGCTCTGGTAATTTTTCCACTTGTGTCGACCAGTTGCTGTTTGAAGTGTAGTTGGGCCAGTGGGTGAAGTCACAGAGGACGGTTGTAGGCACAATTTCGGGTATTCTAGACAGTGGTCCTTTAATTCTGTTACACAGTGTAGCAGAAATGGATGAAAAGTTGGGATTGTTGAACTCACAGAGTCTAACGTGGATCCAGCTGTGGCGAACATTTTTACTTCCCTTTCTGGCATACCGTCTGAAGATGTTGGTTGGACAAACAGTTCTCACAGATGGAAAGATTGCTCCTGTGAGGGCAAGTGAACTCATTTGTACGTTGGACAGATGCAATGGACAAAGCAGAAACTTATGAGCAACTCAAACACGGATTGGTACAGTGATACAGAAAGCAAAATAACGTGCGAGTTTCCCGTGAACAATTGAGTGGTATTTCTAAGAAGCGTAATGAAGCCATGGAGGTTTCTGCAGAGAAGCAGAAAGCTTGATGTACATGTACGTGTGTACTAGTTGAGACACAGTGAGGAGGTGGACAAGGTGTTAGTACAGGAAGCTGAGCAAATGGCATTTCGTGCTTTTCTGAGGGGTTTGGCACCAGAGATGTCCAGGGGGATGTGCACTTGTCACCTAAGGATCTCCATGCAGCAGTTAGGCTGACGTTGGAATTCGAGGACACTAATGTTTCGACACGGATAAGAGATCAGAGTAGTGTATTCGCATCCAGTTGTGGGTGAACGGAGCATGTGCAGAGGCAGTGCCGGCAGCCATTGAGTAATAGGGGGATATGAACTACCAGCGATCTAATGAGAATAACAACCGGAGTTGCATGGATGAGTAACAGTGGAATAGGATTATGGAAAGGATGGTATGTTTAGTATTAAGAACCGGTTAAACTTAAGAAGAAACCACAGATCTGTCGAAAGGCATTCCCAGTAAAAGTGAAAACGAATGCAGGAGCGGAATGTGCCATAGTGGGTGTAATAGAGAGTTGTGCAAGGTATTGTCAGACTACGGCACATTTGTTAGTGTCTTCAAGAGACTTAGTGGGTAAGAGGCGGTGGAACCCACCACATTATAAATTCCATGGGGTATGAGATAGTGATATACAACGATTGGGATCGTAATGACGAGTTGTTTGTTAGAAACAGCCAAGTTTAGGCAGTATGTGGAAGAGGTGTCTCATGTAAGCGAGGGCTAGAGCATGATGCTCTGGTTAGACTATCTGTATCAGCATCATGCCATAATACTCACCTTAGATGACGTGTGGTGGTAGTAGGAAAATATTTTAGATAGGAAAATGTGCCGTCAATGTTGGTCAGTCATGAGGAACATGTACTGTACAACTCGATCCACGTATACTGTGAAAATGACGTGAAGGCTTAATTCGCACGATTGTGTGGCACTAAGGGTGATTTCGAAGCCCGATTTACCAATAGGTATGTTTGTGTCACGGAACTGTTGAGAGATAGTGTGTTTGAGGCGTGGCAGCTTTGGCTTTAATCTTGGCGGTATAGCTCTCCACTGCACTGGCACCACTAACCACTCAGGTTGCCTATATCGATTCGATCGTGTGTCGCGAGCTAGGCTGTTTGGTCGAGGTGTGTGTGTTGTTGGACTGACGTAGCCTGGGGGTGGAGGGAGAGCAGTTGTCTGGCAAGTTGTGCCTCTATGCGGACTCCGGCTGTCCGGCACGGGTCTCGTAAGGTCAAGTTGGTCGGGGGCAAGCCTGGCCGACTCGCTTAAGGATTGGTAGAGGCGGGCCGTGTGAAGACTTACGGACGTCGCACGCAAACTGATCAGCAAGTTCTCGGCTTACTCTGAAAGCTTAAGGTTTACGCCACCTCGATGATTTCCTGTATGGATTGGAGGCAATAACATCCTGGCTGGAATTCTGCAAATCACTTGTCCTTCACACCTGAGTGGAGTTAAGTGTTGTTCCCTTATTTTGAGTACTTGATTTTATAAGGCCATGACTGTGTTATATGGAATTGGACCCGACGTATTAAAACACCTACGAGTGAGTGAGCAAATGACCACCGTCTGTGTTACTAATTGCAACTTGTGTTCCATGCCATATGTCGTGCAAATGTAAGAGTACTTCCTGTTAAAAGTCCCATGAAGGGAATCAATTGTAACATGATCTGTGAGGGAGACAAGGCAATCTTCATACATGTGTATGCTCGCGGTACTGCTGCAGCAGACGCTGATATTTTAGCTTCTGAATTACAGTAGTTTTTCGCAGTGCTAAATATAACCCGGTTTTGCCGTTAGTTCATTTTTTTTACCGCTTGGCCATTCTTGTGTGAAGCCTTACTGGCGCAGATCACTGTTCCGTTTTGATGTGTGTTGGTTGGCAGGGCAGCTTTGGCCGCTGTTCCCTGGGCGCGGGCTACGGTCGCAGGTTCGAATCCTGCCTCGGGCATGGATGTGTGTGATGTCCTTAGGTTAGTTAGGTTTAAGTAGTTCTAAGTTCTAGGGGACTAATGACCACAGCAGTTGAATCCCATAGTGCTCAGAGCCATTTTTGAACCCTGGGCGCGGGGCGGTGGCGCGCCTGCCTGCCGCCCCTGCCAACACGGGGGTGAAAGCTATGTGGGCGGAGAGACAACAAGCCACGTAGTTCCATTCTAGACTACTAGAGGCGCTAGGGATCAAACGAAGCAGGAATTGGCCAGTGAGAGCTGTCTAAACTCCAATGGTGGTTGTTTTGAAATATTCTATCGTCTTGCTCTACACTGAAATCTGTGGTCCTCGGTTACAGTCGTCTTTGTATTAGTTTCATATTTACATACTACTCATCTTCATTATAAACAGATTTTTTACTTTAAATTCATGAAGTTCACCGTGGAATTGAAGAGATTTCCTGCTGAAAAATGTCCACAATTAATTGTAAGACATTTAATTTTTCATTAAATAATCTCGTAGCCTATAAATGAAATGTATTCTTTTCTATCGTGAATTAAGCATTGTTGTTTCTGTTTGTTTATTTAAATAACATTGATATGTTATGGATCAGGTGAAACTGGTGTTAATAGTGAATTAGACTTACCAAGCACTAGTAGTACCACGGAAAATCTTTACTATACAGGTGCCAATACCAGAGTAATTCATTGGGTGATGCACCTCTTAAATTTTTTATCTCCCCTCAAAATGAATCTGCAGATAGTGAATACACATTCTTATCTTAAATATTTTGTAATGAGGAAAGTGGGGTTTTAGGTACAGGGGTTTCTGAAGAAGACTCATTTCCAACAAAATCAAAAATGTACAAGATTCATAGGAATACTCTAACAAGGCTATCAAAACTGAAAGCGAAGCTATATCATGAAAAATCAGAACTGAAAGCACTTAAAGATTTATATGACAGCACTACTTACTCTTTCATAGAATCTAATTTAAACTCTGTTGCCAAAGATTTCATAAACAACCAATTACGAAATGCTCATCGATCAGCAAATGCAAGGCGATGGACACCCGAGGACAAAGTATTTGCTTAATCCTTATACAAACGAAGTCCCCGCCTATACAAATATTTGTCAGTTCATTTTTATCTTCCTTCTGTACCTTTTGAACCAGGATTGAATACTTCGGTCGTGAATGTAATGAAAGCAGAAGTTGAAGTAATGAACAACAGTGACAAATATTGTGCTTTGTTGTTTGATGAATTGTCTTTAGAAAGTGGGTTGTATTATAATGCAACCAAACAAGAAATTTCAGGGTTTCAAGATTTAGGGCATTTAGGGAGGTTAAATGTTTATGCAAATCATGCATTAGTTTTCATGGTTAGAGGCATACATAAAAGCAGGAAGCAAGTTGTTGCTTATTATTTCACTCACAACTCAGTTTCAAGTACCAATTTAAAAAGTCTTATTACCTATGTCATAAGGCAACTGCAAGAAATAGGACTAAAGGTAGTTTGTACAGTTTGTGACCAGGCTGCAACCAACCAGAGAGCACTGAAAGAAACTCTGCTGTGAGAAATCTATGAGTCCATTCCATTTCATTTTGTAGTCAGAAATGAAGCTATTGTAGTCATTTATGATGTCCCACATCTATTAAAAAATACTAGAAATGCTCTGCTAGGAAATAAAATACAGTTTGGGTTTAAAAAAGAGCCCAGTTTTGAATATATTCACAGGGCTTTTCCTCTGGATCAGCAGAAGATGTTTAAGACAGTGCCAAAACTACACAGGAATCATTTTGAATTAAATGATTCTTTTACTAAAATGAAAGTCAAAGTAGCTGCAGCCCAGCTTAGTCATACAGTTGCTGCAGTTATTGAAACTTATGTGGCATTCAATATCTTACTTGCTGAGGCAATATACACTGCAGAATTTGTTGAAAAGATGGATTGTTTATTTGATTCACTGAACAGTTCCTATTGTTATCCACAAGATGGCAAGTCTTATAAGTGTGCCCTCTCTGCAGAGTCCCCACATATTGAAATATGGTACAGTCTGTTAAAGGAAATGGAAACTTGGAAAGTGTTGGAGCTACGCACATGAGACAAATATATTCAGTTTCATAAGTGGGTGGCAAACTACAATAAGATCACTGATGTTCATTTGGAACACATTAAACAAAATGGTTTTAATTTTTTAAGCATGAGGGCTTTCAATCAAACCCAGTGTAGAATGTATTTTGTTGTGTGAGGCAGTGTGGTGTTGCAATCACCGAACCAACTTGCTTTCAGTTCAAAGCAGCGTAAAGTGTATTATATGAAAGAACAAATGAGGAAATGTGTGGGTTCACCTTCCTTAAGGCTATCCCAAACCTACTTGTGAGGTAGCAGTTGGTAACTAAGCGTGGTTATGTTCTGTTTGGTAACGAGGTTAGAGTTGTCTACCCTTTGACGTCACTTGTTGTGATTATTGTAGCAATGTGTTTGACTTTTTCAAGGTATTGTACTCACACGTTGTCGTTATTTTCAGGGGGCCGTTACTCACGAATTCCAGAAGGTATCCCAGAATTTCTTGTGTGTAAAATATGAGTTTTACTGTATGAGCTGTAAATACGTCAACTTGCAGAGTCCCAGAATTGGCGATCAGGTTGCGTGTGGCATTGGACAGGGCGCTTAGACTTTCGACGGATATTATTGGGGAGGTAGTTGCCTCTTTCCATAATATTTCAACTGTGTTAGATGATGTACAGCCAAATCTTTCCTTTCTGGAAGATAGCCAACCCACAACTAGGCAAGTCGATAGGATTCAAGTGTATCTGACGCATTTACTGAATCACTTATTGCATTTGAGTCATGTTGAGCTTAACGATGACGAGAAGCTGGCGGTTCTTGGTTTATTCCTGTTAGTTAAGCAGTTGAGTGATCGGGCAAGGGACTTGCGGATTAGGGCGGGGTTCCTGAGTTGAGTTTAGAAAGTGAGGATGTGGGCTCGGTGCAGGTAATTTTAAGCCATAATCAATTCAGTGGTGATAAGCGCTCCAAGGCCTGAAGTCTAGGTAGTTTGCTCTCTGATCACTTCGCTACGTTACCCAATCCCATTATGTACTCCATGTCCGGTATTTCTGAATTATCTGTTGATAGTTATAATCAAATGGAGAAATCTTATGGTTGCTTGTGCAGTTTGACTGTCATGATGATGCCTTACGCATCTCGCACGATGTGATTCTGTCCTTTCTTTATCCTTTAGCAAAAGGGACATTGGGTACTTTGGTCACGGAAATCTTGAGCCATCACGGATCTACAGGGTAGCTCAGGGTTCTTATTATAGGCAGAAAGTTGTTGGCACATATGCTCAATGAGCTTGAGTGAATGTGTTATTGGCAAGTACAGGGATCCTTGGAGACGTCGAGCCAGTACGTGGAGCGAGTGCGCACGGTCGCGCTAGCCTATCGTATGTCCATAGCAGAGTCCAGTACCGTTTCTAACATCTTAGCTCACGTTTGGCGCTTGCTCGCAGTCCACCGGCTGAATTGCAGGAACTAGTAGATTTCACTGAGGCCCTTACTTTTGCTGATGAGCAGAGCAGGGTAGGTGTGGGTTCAGCACTGCTGCTTTCGGTTTCCAGGACTGACAAAGCCTCTCTCAAATTTGATTTCCGTGCACGCAGGCGTTGTTTTTGTTGTGGCGCGCACGAACAACTTGTGCACGAGTGCCCAGTTGAAATGCGAGGGTTCGTACGTGTCGGAGAAGATCAGCCCCTTCGTGTGTATGTATTCGCGCTGCAACAAGGTTGTCCGTCCCTTATGTTTGTGCCTGTGACGGACAGGAAACTCTGTGTGCACTGTTGGAGTAGTTCTGTCTTTTTACTTGACTATAAGTGGTATTTAGAGTTCGTCGATTGGTATAAATTGTCTCCCGTGCACTACTGCCCTCACAGATGTCATGTGGCCAATGGGCAAGAGTTTGATTGGGGAGTTACACCGTAGCTAGTCCATTTGCAATTGCTCCTGGCCGTTTGCTCTCCTGGTTGTAAAGTATCTAGCACTTAATATGTCACTCGGCTGCAATTTTATACAAAGAAGCGGATTGGTGTTTGATTTTGGTAGTCGTGCCTTCTTCTTTAAATTCTCGTCAGGCGCTAAGATAGCCCTCTGTTCTTGTTACTGTGGAAGTGTGACTAGTTCTATAACATACGAGAATGGGGAATCTGACGTGTCTCATCGTCAGTCAAACCAGGCTACGCATTTGTAGGGTTTTTTGGGGGAGTTCCCTGATGTTTTGTCTAATAAGCTAGGAGTATCTAGTGTGATCCAGTATGATTGATGATGTTCCAGTTCGGCAATTCTCCTATCGAGTTTGGCCCCCTAAAATAAAAATCTTGAGACATAAGTTAACTAGTATGTTGTAGGATCTGAAGTTCATCCGTGTATTTAACTACCTGGATGACGCGGTCGTTTATAGTGGTTCATTTGAGGAGCAACATTCCATGTTAGACAGGTGTTGCCGAAGTTTCGAGACTCTCGGTTAACGGTCAAGCGCTCTAAAATTACTCTTGGCAGGCGTCAGCTTTCTATTTTTGGGTCATCTGGTTTCTGGGGATGGTATTAGAATCGGCTAAGAGCGTACGAAGAGGTTTCCACACACTAGGACTAGTACAGTTGTAGCTAGGTGTAACACGTCCGTATTTTAATGTTTCCCGCTCGATCGGGATCTGATAGCAGCCCAAATAATTATTAATGTATGTGACCGTGTACCTAATGGGGCTGGCAATCGGAATGGACTGTTACGGAGTTGTTACATTCCATTTTGTCCTTCTCAAATGCTGTAATAATGAAATATCTGGTAACAAGAAGAACGCCAACACAGCTTCACTAATCAAGACCTATATTCGTCTCAAAAACACAAGAAAAAGGAGACAGCCACTGCCTTCGTCATACACTTTTAATAACGGCTAATCTCAGCACAGGCTTCTTCGTTATTCATATTCGTCACACGCTAATACAATCACTGTAATCCAACACTGCAATCCAACACTGCAAATCCAAAATAATGCCGGCGCGGTAGACGCGAAATCAAAATAACGGCACAGAAATATCACTGATCACTCTCGTAATTATACTTTATCACTTTCCCGTATTATTCTAACACAAAGGGGTTAAACCGCGGCGATGGCTACTCCCTTTGTCGGTAAACCTTGCATTACAACAACTACTGGCTTCCGCACAGCTCGGCCCGCCACACGGGAACCAACTGACTCAACTCTACACTCGCTCTCCCCACACGGCACTATCGATAGTTTCGCCCTGTCGACCTGTGCCGAGTGCAAACTTATACTAAGGGCCTACGGACCCCTTACATAGGTTTATTGGAATGGACAATTACTACCGGAGGTTCGTTGCCAGTTTTGCTCAGCTTGTTACCCCTCTTAATAATCTGTGTAGCAAAGGGGAAAATTTTGTATGGGGTAGAAGCCAACAGTGTGTCTTTGAAGCTATTAAGACCGACATCACAAACCCCCCAGTGCTGGCTGTGCCCAACTTCGGCCAGAGATTTGTTCTTCAGACTGACGCGTCCAACGCAGGGACTGCTGCAGTTCTCCTGCAGGAAGATCAGCGTCGAAGACATCCTTTAGCTTTTGTGTCAAGAAGGCTGTCTGGCCCTGAGCTGAATTATTGTGTGTATGAGTGCAAGGCATTGGACAGTCTGTTCGTCCTATAAAAGTTCCAGTTCTATCTGGAACAAAAGGAGTTCGATTTAAAGACCGATAATCTGGCGGTAAGTTGGGTCCTGGCCAGGCCCAGGACAACGGGTAGAATCACGAGGTGAGCGTCCGGATTTCGGCATTTCATTTTAAGCTGCTCCACGTTAAAGGTAGCGAAAACCAGGTAGCCAATGCGCTCAGTCGCATGTTTGAGCAGAGAGATACCACTGAGGGAGATCGAGCCAGCAGCTCCCATGATCTTGATTGTACTGCAATTATTTGCTGACCTTAAAATTATGCAGGAACAGGTTTCTTTGCGGGAACCTATTGTGAGGCAATTGGTATCCGCAAAAGGTGCCAAGGTTTTCTTTGAAGAATGGTATATAGTGTAAACAAGTCGAGAACCCAGGCAGTTCATGATTTGCATGCCTCCTGAGTTAGTCCCCTCCATCTCTCATTAATTCCACAGTTCGTTGCTGGGTGAGCATTTAGGACGGTATAAGACCTTGGCAAAGATACGAGCACACTTCACCTGGCCGTCATTGTACAGGGATATCCAGCGTGCGGCTCTTGTAGAAGGGGAAAACCCAGTAACAACCCGCTGAGTGGCTTATTACAATGCTCGCGCGAGTAGTACCCTACAGATAAAATCTTTGATTCTGTGAGACCACTTCCCTGTACTAAGAAAGGAAACAGTAACATCGTTGTGGTCATTGACGCGTTTTCGCTATTTATTTCCTAGCTGAGGGGTTACTGCCGCTATTATTGCCAGACATTTTACCAACATCCTCTCCTGGTTTGTCACTCCTAAAGTTCTGGTAGGAGATAATGCTCCGGCGGTTCTACTTTCACTTCCACGCCGTATTATCTTCAGGTGTCCTTTGCCGAAAAAGTGAACCGTAATCTTACGTCGGCCTTGATTATATACCATGATAAGTCCCAGAGTAAATGTGATGCTACATTCTCTTGGCTCAATTTCTCGTTTAATTCCGCTCAACACGAAGCTTCAAAGTCTGCTCCTGCCGCAATTAACGTCGTCGTATCAACTTCCCACAATTTAACTTGTGGTACTTTACTGATCTTCTGCCTGTATCTGTCACTCCTGATACCCTTAAGGAAAATTGTCAATGGGCTAGGAACAATATAGAAGTGGGCCATCTTCTACAGGCAAAGCGCTATAACCAGGGTAGACATCCCTTTCAGGGCAAGGTAGGCGATAAGATCTACTTTGAAAACGACGCTGAGCCCAGAGCGGCGTTAGACTTGGTAAGTTCACCTCCCACTTTATCGGTCCATGTTCCATTCTGAAGGTTTTGGAGCCGGTAAACTTGCTGGTCAAGGATTTATCCACCGTCAAGACCATTAGAATCCTCCTTAGTCAAGTTAAGCCAGTTAGTTAACCCCCACCTTTTCTCAAGGGCGGGAAAATTAGTTTAAGGGGAGTGGGTTGAGCTGTGGCGGCTTTAATCGTGGCGGTATGGCATTCGACTGGCGCCAATAATTACTTAGGTTGCCGATATCGATTCGATCGTGGCCGTGAGCTAAGGTCTTTGGTCGAGGTGTGTGTGATGGTTTGGAGGGGCGCGGGGATTCAGTTGGCTGCAGGGCAGGTGTCTGGCAAGTTGTGGATTTCGAGGGACTCTGGCTATCCGGCACTGGTCTCTAGAAGCCGTGAAAAGATAAACTGGCCAGGGGGAAGCCTGGCCAGATCGCTTAAAGATTGGTAGCGGCGGGCGGTGTGAAGACCTAAAGGCGTCGCGTGCTGCTTGGTCGGTAAGTTGTCAGCTTACTCTGCAAGCTTAAAGTTTGCGGCACCTCGATGATTGTCTGTATGGATTGGAGGCAATAACACCTTGGCTAGAGTCTTACAAGTCACATTTATTGGCTGTACCTGTAATTCATTTGGTTGATAAATTGTTTGTTGAATCTACTTGCAGCCATGCCCAGTTGGTGTGGCTTTTGTTGTTTTTGGGAACTATGTACTTATGATTTTCATGCCCTGCTCTTAATGGTAAAATTGTTAAAGTTGGTTTTTAATGAATTGAGCCTGTTCGCATTTGACTTACATTTTGTGTATGAGCTTCAGATCACCTCTTGTTTGTCGTTCCTCTGTGATCTATTTGGTAGAGTCAGCGTCATTGTTCGATTGAGCAATACTGGATACTTAATATCCATAGTAATGTAGTCTAATAATAGTATTTGCACGACTTCCTGTAATAGGACTAATGTTGATTTCTGCATTCCATAGACACTCCACAGTAATATAGTGGTACGAATTTGTTGGAATAGATGGTTCAAAAAGTTTTTAAAAAAATTAACGTATGCAATATCTAATTTACGGAGTAGTATCTGAGACCTGTCTCTTATGTGGACATAAGGATAAGTTTTATATTGCGTATTTTGATTTTTACCTCTTACTGTCATCATCGTAGAGGATTCCTGTTTTTCCTCCATGTAGAATATTATCTACAACCATTGAGTACAATTATGATGGTTCAATAGTTGCAATGAAGCGTTTGTAAAGAACAAAGAGAGCACAGATGGAAGAGCTGATATTAGTTTTTTAAGACTTGTTCTTTTCCTGAGGGTCGATAGCTGCAACACCCACGACACAGCACAGGATTGTGCCAGCGAACGAAGCGCTGGTATACAAGAGGCTGTACAAAATACCACACTCTCCGTAGCCGAATTTAGAAGAGTTTATTAATCACCTATTAGCTGATGGCATAACACAAGGGGGCAGTAGCCTCAGGAAGGCGAGAATTGTAATGACGCCAAAGAAGTCTATGGAGGGTTTCAGTAAATTTCGATTCTCTTGGGAGTACTGCCAATTCAGTAGTAAGACTACGCCAGATGCCTACTCAGTTCCAAACACCATGGAGACGATTGATAATCTTGGGTAATTCCAATACTTCTCAACAACTTGAGGAGTGGAGACTATCAGGTAGAAGTGACCTTGGAGTATGGGGAAAAGGCAGTGTTTTCAGCTCTTTGGGGACATTATCAGTATAGAGGAATACCATCTGGTTTAAGGAATGCACCCGCAGCGTTGCATCACTTATTGGACAGGGTGATTGAAGTCTTGACAATGTCTATTTTATCTGGATGACATAATTGTTTTTGAAGGGATATACAGGAACGTAGACAAAGGATGACGGAAGTAATAATGAGGTTATAAACTGCACTTCTAATAATGTGTATGGAAAAATTTCACTTGGCATTGCAAGCAGCAAATTATTTGGGTTATGAAATTGGTAAAGGTGGAACGAGGACTGATCCGAGATTGAAATAAGCGGTGTGAGGTTTTCCAGTATCAGTAACGAGCAAGGAGTTAGAATCTCTTCTCGGCATGGCTAGTTATTATAGAAAATGCGTGAGGATTTGCGGACATAGTACAGCTGCTTACAGTTATTAAAGAAGGCTGTCAAGTGTGCATGGTCTGAAGAGTTTAAGAAAGCAATTGTCGAAATGAACGAGTTATTAAAGTTGAGGCTAGTGTTTCGTAAGGATTTTCATAAGGAGTTTATATTATCGTGTGATGCATCAAACCATGCTCTCAGGTGTGTTATGAATCAGAAGGTCAAGTGAGAGGAACATTCTGCTGCTTTTGCATCAAGATAACTGGGGGATGTTTCTATAACCATCATGCCCCATAAGACCTTAAATAAGGTCCAGGGTATCATATTTCACAGGGACATTCTTTTGCAGTCTGACGATGAACTGCGCACTAATTTAGAGCGGCGAGGTGTTCATTTCGTCCAGCGTGTCCACCAGGATCTGAGGGATTTCAGGGTGCCACCAGTGCCTTCATCTTGGCCTTAGAGGGTGATACATTGCCCGAGAAGGTCAAGGTGATGGTCTACCACTGAAATGTAAAGGCCTACATCCCTCCCCCGATGCTGGAAGTTCGGCCATATGTCTTCCCACTGTACTTCCAGCATCACATGTCGAGGTTGCGGATGCTCATCACATCCCAATACTCCATGTGCCCCACCTCCCATCTGTGTCAACTGCTGTGAGCACCATTTGCCTTGCTCGCCACACTGCAAAATTCTACATAAAGGAAAATCATGGAATACAAGACCCTCGACCAACTGAGCTACACTGAGGCTAAATTTGAATGCCTACATCCTGTATGTATGAAATCGTCTTACGCTACCTTGACAACAGTTCTGGCACCATCAGCTCTGCCAACTCCAGTCACCTCTAACCGTTGCAAGATTTCACCTGCCCCCTTGTTGGTGGGGGGCATTTCCCTCCCTGTTGCTCCTGCACCACTTACTTTGGGAGGAACACCCCCCCCCCCTCCCAACCATCAGGGTCGTCTGTCCCCACTTCTAAGTTGGAGATGTGTAAGCTCTCTTTGCCTTCTCTCACTAGGAAGGGGTCCCTTGGGTCACTCCCTTCCCAGGTTTCTGCTAGTGGGAAAGATGACACCCACCAGTGGCTTAAGAGCTCAAAAGCAGCTGGTCATAGAGCTTCACGCTCATCCTCAGTCCTCCCAGCCAGGGAAGCCCAAGGAGCAGCGAGAGAAGTCCAAAAAGAAGACCCCTAAGTCGAAAGAAATTGAGGTGGCATCCACACCACCGCTACCAACAAGCTCTGCGTCTGAGGATGGGATAGAGATTCTGGCATATGCAGAGGACCTAGATCTCGCCAGACCCTCAGACACAATGGATATAAACTGCACAGGCAATAAATTGGTGGCAGCAGGTGACTCTGAGGCGTAAACTGCCTCATTGAATGTTCCATGCCTTCCCAGTCTCACGATGACACCATCATCCAGTGGAATTGCAGCGGTTTTTCCACTGCCTGGCTGAGCTACAACAACTGTTAAGCTTTTCACCTGCTATCTGCATTGCCCTCCAGGAAACCTGGTTCCCAGCAATGCAGACTCCTGCCCTCCACAGCTATATGGGATATTACAGGAATTGTAGCGACTATAACCGAGTGTCAGGTGGAGCTTGCGTTTATGTCCTAAACTCAGTCAGTAGTGACACTGTGCCCCTTCAAACCCCTTTTGAAGCTGTGGGTGTCAGAATAAGGACGATGCTGGAAATAGCTGTTTGCAATGTATATCTTCCTCCAAATGGTGCAATACCCCTGGATGTATTACCTGCACTGATTGATCAACTCTCTAAACCTTTCCTACTTTTGGGAGATTTTAACGCCTATAACCCCCACTGTGCTCACTGGATGAGGCAGAGATGTCGAAACTTCACTGTCTTACTTCGGCCTGGGGCCACCACACATTTCAGTGTGGCTCATGGTAGCTACTCGGCCATTGATTTAACAATCTGCAGCCCAGGACTTGTCTCATCTATCCACTGGAGAGCACTTCTCCATCTTCCTGTCACTGCCCCGGCGTCAGGCCCATGGACGCCTGCCCTGATGAGCTTTAAAGAAGGCGGACTGGGAAACTTTCACCTCTGCTGTCACCGTTGAATCTCCGCCACTCAGAAACATCGATGTGGTGGTTTTAGCAGGTGACTACAACAATCGTTTCTGTGAGAGAAAACACGATCCCTCACTCCTTATGGTGCCACTGGCGAAAGACAGACCCTTGGTGGTCGCCAGAAGTCGCTGAAGCAATTAACGAGCGTCGGCGAGCTCTACAGCGGCATAAACAGCAGCCTGGAGCACCTCATAGCCTTTAAACGGCTACATGCCCGCGTTCGTGAACTTATCAAACGACGGAAGCATGTGTGTTTGTCGAGATACGTCTCGACCATTGGGTGCCATTCCTCACCTTCCAAAGTCTGGGCAAAGATCAAGCGTGTTTTCGGGTATCAGACCCAAACAGGTGTTCCCAGGGTTACCATAAATGGCGTGTTATCTACTGACGCAAACGTGATTGCCGAGCACTTTGCTCAGCACTTTTCTCGAGCCTCTGCATCGGAGAATTACCCCCCAGCATTTCGCACTCTCAATTGGCAGCCGGAAGGGAAATTCCTCTCATTCACAACATGCCACAGTGAATTCTATAACGCCTCATTTCCAGAGTGGGAGCTCATTAATGCCGTTACAAATTGCTCCGACACAGCTCCTGGGCCTCATCGGATCTACAGCCAGATGATTAAACATCTCTTATCTGAATACAAGGGACATATACTCGTCATCTTCAATCAGATCTGGTGTGATGGTGTCATTCCATCGCAATGGCAGGAGAGCACCATCATTCTGGTGCTCAAACCTGGTAAAAAGCCACTTGATGTGTATAGCTATCGGACCATCAGTCTCTCCAATGTTCTTTGTAAGCTGCTGGAATGTATGGTGTGTCGGCGGTTGGGTGGGTGCTGGGGTCAAAAGGCCTACTGGCTCCATGTCAGGGCAGCTTCAGTAGTGGGACAAGATGAGTGTAGCCCCAAAGTAGGTCACCCCAAAGTAGGCCACACCAAGGGCCACCCTCACCTCAAAGTAGGTCAGGTAACATTATACAGGGTAGCGGCCATGAGGCAAGTAGGTGACGTCAGCTGAAGACGCGATTGACGTAATTCAAGATGGCGGGAAGATAGGGTAGTTGGATTACCTCCACTAACCTAAATCGCATCCTCCTAGGAACTGGCTGGAAGTTTGGTGGGGAGATAGGTCAATTGGGCTACGTCTACTAACCTAAGAAAATAGTGGCAAATAAACGGCACTTGGGATACCTCCACTAACCTAAGCCCCCTCTTCCTAGGAACTGGACATACGTCTTTATGTAAACAATTTCATCCTCTTGGAAAATTTTGCTGAGTGGAGGTGGTATGGTATCGCCCCCCACTAGAGGCTGCTCATTTAATTCGAATATAATTTCTATAAATTTGTTTAAATTTATATGAATTTGTTTAAATTTATTATCCGCCTACAGCATTAGTGTTGTGTTTCCGCGACAAGAGGCTTAAATATCCGTTTCTCAGTGTTTTAATAGCTGAATTACATGCACTCATTCAGCTCTGGATATAAGTCTTTATTTAAACAATTAGACCCACTACCACCATCAAATTTGTTTGCCATCCTCTTAGAAAATGTGCACGAATTTTGCTGAGTGAGGTTAGTACGGTATCGCCCCCACTAGAGGCTGCTCATTTGTATAGGCACGAAAAGTGTTCGCTGCACTTTCAAATACCTACTTCCAACCACATTGCCTACATACATCGGATTACGGATATCACCTAGTATATTATGCTGATACAAAACACTCACCATGCCATCGGTCTGGAGGGGAGGAAAATTGGTGTGAAAAAATGGAATCAGCCTGTTCTGGGCTGCTGGAGAGAGGGGGGAGTGTACTTTATTTATTTTATTTGAAAAATTTGTTTTGCTAAGGATTTAACCTAATTTATCTATTACACTGATGCAAATCACTCTAACTTGCTTAGAGTCACTATATACAGTTTACAGACCTCGAAACTACTCCTGTATAATAATACATTACACTGATGTGCAGAGACGCAAACAACCCGCGTTCGGCCCCATCCTGATTTACGTTTCCTGTGACTCCACTAAATGGCTCCAGGCAAATGCGTGGATGGTTCCTTTGAAAGGGCAAGGCCGACTTCCTACCCCCGTCCTTCCCTAATCCGATGAGACCAATGACCTCGCTGTCCGGTCTCCTCCCTTAAACAACCCAACTCCTAAGTTAGCGAAATAAATCAGTACATACCATGGAGACGTTCAAATTACTCATAGATCACCGAAATAATGCATCCAAACACGCTCACAACGCTTAATCACCAGAAAATAATTTGATGAACGAACACTCAGTGCAAGTAAAAAGCGCAGCCTATCAACCACTCGAACCCTGATTCAACTGGATGGAAAGCCTAAGTGCACCCACCCTAAGGCATGGAAGCAATCCAGATGGAGGAGAGGAAGGTTACGTTAGTCTACTTTATTTATTTTGCTCGGGTAACTGACCAAAATATCCATCCTAATTACATTATTAATCACAAAGATTGGTCCTAAATACACAACTATATGCTTAGCGCTGCTTAAGGATGGCTTAAAATCGCAAATACTAACTATATAACTCACCTTATCATGCTTTAATTACACAACAATACGCATGGCACTGCACAAGAACCGCAACACAACACAGAATCACAGAATCTGACATCTCGTGTTATCCTGTTTGGGAAATAATTATACCACTCGAAACCAGCGACAGAAACTTTCAAACTCTACCCTACACCTACAAGATAGGGGGAAAACGTTCAACTCACTTTAGCCTGCTGTTCGACAGAGATGAGTTTAAAAAAAGAAAGTCTTTTAGCTCCAAGCATATAACATCTATCCCTGTTTAACGTCAGAGTTCACTACACACACCTACTAAAAGATCACCCTAACCGAAGCCAGAGGGAGATCCTCGTTCTATAATACTGCTTTCTCATCCATATACAATCACAAACTACGAGCTCGAGCTACTACGCTATGAGTCTCACTGCACCTGCCTCGCCGAATTGCCTCGCCGCGGAAGCCCCGATTTCCCTCCAAGTGCATCCTGTTCCTCTAAGAGTGTACTGACCCTAATGGCTCCGAAGCACCGCTGGCACAGCCCCACAAGGCCTCGCGTCAACAGACTTTGTTTCTACGTCACGTGGTACACTCGAGCAGGGCCGGACGAGAGCCATCTAGCACCGATCGATTATTATTTATTTAACATCAACTACGCTGCTATAATAATGCAAAACATTTCAGATCACAATCAATGTCCTATTTTTCACGAAAATAGGCAAAGTCCAGTTTTATGAGCAAAAATCTATGTAGTTTTTCATGTCCGACTTAGAAACTTTTCACGTCTGTGAACACATTTATGTCTAAACCGATATTTCCACTCATAAATACAGATTTCCGTCATTTAGCAGATTCCGAATCATGCCTTGTAATTTACGAAGTCAAATAACGTCTTTCTCATGCCTAGACAACCGGAAAACGTGTCTTCCACGTGCTAGATACACACACCACAATCGACCTCCTCTCAACTAAATAAAGAAGTCAAATGCGAAGATGCACTCGACCGAACAATTAACATGATAAGCGAATAATGACCCAGCGCAAACACACATCCGCATTCAATCTTGTCAAATTCCCACTTGACCACGGAAGCTGTCCGACACATACTGAGTATCAGTTCGTTATTCGCTCGATTAGACGCCTACACGACTGAGTCAAATACATTCCCGCATTCAAACAGCCCTTTCCATTCGTATGGCCTCCCACCGTTAGTGGGAAACTTGACACGGGCCATGCATAGACTGAATAATCCTACCAAATCGAACACATATATACTTGATCCCTATACTTTCAATTGAATTGCATTCGACACTGAGCGAAGTATCCGAAATACACCCTGCTTACAGCTCTCGAAATAGAAGTATCTGCACCATTTTTATCACTTGACACACTCTTACCTTTGCTAGCACAGTATTCCACGTCAGATCCAAGCCTTCATTACCACTGGACATAGTCTTCTCCTTTACACATCTGAGAACAAAAACACATACTTTATAAACCAGATGCTCCTAGTTTAGAAAATCATTCGTACATGGGAACATGTATGCGGCAGCGAGAGGAATCCGAGAAATCGTCGACATGGAAGCGAAGGAAATAAGGGAAGCAGTCAATTTTTGTCCTTTGAGGCAGCATTATAGTGTATGTCTATTGAGGTCTCAGTGATACACGAGAGTTGACTACTGTATTTGACGCTTTTCAGGAAGGCAGAGAACCATCCGTCTATAAACTTACATGCATCCGCGGACACGTGACATAGCCTGCACTCGACTCGCATACAGCCACGTGTTCTATATATGATTTAAAGCACTGTCTACTTGCGTTTAGATTAGATTAGATTAGATTAGTTTTTCGTTCCATAGATCCGTGTTGAGGAGATCCTCGTGGATGTGGAACATGTCAATTTTTTTAAGCTGAAATAATACAAATAGTATGAATATATAAATACATCATTTGTTTCTATTAAAAAATTCGTCAATGGAGTAGAAGGAGTTGGCCACTAGTAAGTCTTTCAGGCTCCTTTTAAACTGATCTTTATTTGTAACTAAATTTTTTATGTTTGCTGACAAATTATTGAAGATGAGTGTTCCTCAGTAGTGGACCCCTTTTTGAACTCAAGTAAGTGCTTTTAAGTCCTTGTGCAGATCATTTTTGTTCCTGGTATTGTATGTATGAACTGAGCTGTTTGTTGGAAAAAGAGATATATTATTTAGGACAAATTTCATTAAGGAGTAAATATACTGAGAGGCAGTAGTTAGTATACCCAGTTCTTTGAAGAGGTTTCTAAAGGACGTTCGTGAGTTTACTCCACAAATAATACGTATTACACGCTTTTGGACTCTGAAAACTTTTATTTGACTTGAAGAGTTACCCCAAAATATTATATCATATGAAATTATGGAATGAAAGTAAGCAAAGTATGCAAGCTTTTTCATTTTTATGTCGCCTATGTCTGCTAACACTCGAATTGCAAATACAGATTTGTTAAGGCGTTTCTGCAGTTCTATGGTGTGCTCCTCCCAACTGAATTTATTATCAAGTTGTAATCCCAGGAATTTAAGACTGTCAATCTCTTCTATCACCTCTTCTTCATACTTTATGCATATGCTGGGTGGAAACCTCTTACAGTTTTAATGTCAGTGAGTTGGCTTTAAACCATTTATTAATATCCATGAAAATATCATTAGCAGATCTTTCTAGAACTACACTCAACATACTATTTATTGCAATACTAGTGTCATCTGCAAACAAAACTAACTCTGCTTCTGGCAGTGTAAGTGATGAGAGGTCATTAATGTACACAAGAAAAAGCATTGGCCCTAAGATGGATCCTTGTGGGACACCACATGTAATTTCTTCCCATTCTGATGATGACTGATGACTTAAGTCACTACTCCCTTGCACTGACACCCTTTGTTTCCTGTTAGCGAGGTGTGACTTGAACCATTTTGCAGCGCTGTCTGTGACACCATAGAATTCTAATTTTTTTAAAAGGATGTTGTGGTTCACACAATCGAATGCCTTTGACAAATCACAGAAAATACCTGCTGCTTGTAACACGTTATTTAATGAATTAAGTACATTTTCACTGTAGGTGTAAATAGCCTTTTCGATATCAGAACCCTTCAGAAATCCAAACTGTGTTCTTGATAATATGTTATTTGTGGTCAGATGGTTGAGAAGCTGCCTGTACATTACTTTTTCTAAAATTTTTTAGAATCCTGGCAAAAGTGATATCGGTCTGTAGTTTCATGGTATCTCTTTATCCCCTTTCTTGAACAGAGGCTTAACATCTGCATATTTTAGCCAGTCAGGAAATGTCCCAGTTATAATTGACTGGTTACACAAGTAACTTAGAATTGTACTAAACTCACAAGAACATGTCTTAATTAACTTTGTTGATATTTCATCATAACCACTAGAATGCTTTATTTTTAAAGATTTTATTATGGAAGTTATTTCTTTTGGTGAAGTGAGTGACATATTCATGTACCTGAAGCTATTTGTAAAGGCTAGTTTCAGATATTCAAGGGCATTATTTACTGATCCTGACAATCCCATTCTATCAGTAATGCATATAAAGTACTTGTTAAATAGATTTGCCACATTATGCCCATCGGTTACCAATGTGTCATCTACTCTTAGTGCTATTTGTTCCTGTTCCTTTCTGGTTCTACCAGTCTCCTCTTTCACTATATCCCATATTGTTTTTATTTTGTTCCCTGACAATGCTACCTTGTTCTCGTAGTGCATTTGTTTAGATGTCTGTATTACTTTTTTTAATATTTTATAGTATTCCTTGAATGTAGCTAAATCATCAGCATTGGAGCTATTCTTGTTCGACAGATACATTTTCCTTTTTGTATTACAGGAAATCTTTATTCCTTGTGTGATCCATGGTTTTATTGTAGACTTTTGTTTAATTTGAGTAACTTTTGGAGGAAACCAGTTTTCAAACATAGTACTGACATTGTTCATGAATGTGTTATATTTTTCATTCATGTCATGAGCACTTTCCAGTTCATATCTTTGAGCAGTTTTCTAAAACACTCAATTTTTGGTTGATTGACTACTCTCCTGTACTCAGATTTAGCAGTCTTGATAATCTGCGTAGAATTTACATATAAAACAAGGAGCTGCATGTCATGATCTGATAGTCCATTTATTACAGGTTTTATGATATGATTTTGTTCCTTTGATTTGTCTATAAAACTGTTGTCAATGGCTGTCCTTGAGGATTTAGTGATCCTAGTTGGAAAGTTTACAGTGTGAGTTATAATGAAAGACAACATTACTAACTGCAGTAAATGTTTGCTGGAAGATTGCATTAGAGAATCTGTATTAAAGTCACCAGCAATCAAAATTTCTTTGTTTCTTCCTGTTAAATAACCCAAAAGAGCTTCTAGATGATTTATGAATAGATGATAATTTCCTGCAGGTGCTCGATAAATAGTTACTATTATATAGGATCTGTTATGAAACTCTACTTCTGTTGCACATGCTTCTAGATGCTGCTCTAAACAAAATTTATCAATGTCAATGTTCTTGAATTTATGTCAGTTTTTAATAAATGTGGTAACTTCTCCTTCATCCATATCTACTCTGCAGAAGTAGGAAGCTAGCTTAAATCCTGAAATGTCTAACATATCTATACCAATGGTCACTTGATGTTCAGAGAGGCAGATTATGTCAATTTGGTTAGATGAATTCATTTCATCGATACAAATGAGTAGCTCATCAACTTTATTTCTGAATCCCGGAATGTTCTGGTGTAATAAAGAAAACTGATACTGCATACTAATGGGATTATAACTGCTTTGGCGAAGATGAAGTGGCAGTTTCTGATTACTTTCTGTTAAAAATTGTTTAAATGGAGGCTGTATGCTAAAATCTGACACCTGTTCATCTGTTTTCTCAAACTGAGTGTGTCTGCCAATGTCTCTTAAAACTCGTTTTCTTTCCCCCTTCCCTAGCCTAAAAAAGGTATCCCTCTGACACCTGTGACCACTGGTGCTTTACCACTTGTGACAGTGTCCCCCCTTAAGTTTTCTGCAATCAACCCTGACAGTTTTCCCTTCCCTTTCCTACTGAGGTGAAGGCCACGCCCAGTGTAGTGCCACCTATCGATAGCATCCACAGGAATCAAACCAATATGGGACCCTATATCCGTCCTAAGCAGCCACTCCAACTCCAAGTTCACCCTCCCTACAGAAGAGTTCAAATGAGGCCGACCATGGCGTCTCAACACAGACACAAATCCCACACTCGTATGCCTCGTTGCTGATGCTATCTTCACCAGGTCACTCTCTATGGAATATTCAGTGTCTCTGTCAATGCTATTTCCCGGACCACCCACTATAACCACGGCATCCTCCTTTGTGAAATCCTTGCATAGAGAACCTACATCCTCTGTTACCTGACCCAGATCTGCACTAGGCCTGAGAAAGTTTGTGACCTGGTACTCTGGACCTAGATTTTCCTGCAGTAGCTATCCCACACCTTACCATGGGAACTACCTAACAACAGAACTTTCTTTCTCTTCACAAATTTCCCTACCTTTTTCAAGTCCTTGAAAGCTTGTTGTGCCGTTTCTACAGCTTCAGCTACATGAGGCTCATCCGATTCTGACTGAGGCAACAGCTCAAATCTATTTTCAAGATTTATGACAAAGCTGTCTGATGCTCTCCTTTACCTGTTCCCCCTATTACCTGTTGCCATTTCCCACCTCTGTTCACCCTTCTCCCTCTTTAACCTGTCCATATCCTCCTTTGCCTTATCTAGGTCAGCTTGAAGAGCTGCAATTTTCCCTTCCTGTTCCAGTATTTTCCTATCTCTACTGCAGATCCTAGAATACCACTGGTGAGCCTCATTTATGTCCCCATTTCCCACGCCACTGCATTCGCCCCAATGAAAGAAACTACAGCACCCATCACACCATACCCCGGAACCAACGATCCTACGGCATGTCACACACTTCTCACTCATGGTAAAAACTGAAATCGTATAAACTGATTGTACTCCATCCCCCCTCTCACACCTTGGGTGTAAAATCGAGACTTCAGCTTCAGAACTAAGTTAGCGATAGGTGCTTGTGAGGCACCGCAAACCCCTGTGTATACATTTTCCTGACAGATGTGCTGTTTACAGAGTTAGTGGTAGAATGACTTGTAATTTTCGCATGTCGGGCGTCTCAGCAGATCAGTGTTATTATATAGGAGTAGTTTCGAGGTCTGTACTCTGTATACAGTGACTCTAAGCAAGTTAGGGTGAGTGATTCGCATCACCATAATAAATAAATTAGGTGAAATGGGTAGCTAAATAAACCGTTAAAAAAATAAATAAAGTGCCCGCCCTCCTCTCTCCAGCAGCCCAGAATAGGCAGATTCCTTTTTTCACACCAATTTGCCTCCCCTCCAGGCGAGTGTTTTGTATCAGCATAATAAACTAGGTGACATCTATAATTCGATGTATGTAGGAAATGTAAGAATTTTTAGCATATTGCAGCCCCGTCAGCAACTGTGATAGACTAATACGTTGAAAAATCCGCCTCAGTTGCGGAAATTTTCTGGTCTTTACCCAGGTTTCTGCTAGAATAATCTAGCCTTCTTCAGAAGCATAAAATTACTATAAATGCCAGAGTAATGCACAGTCAACATTAAAAATTAAAACATATAGTACCGTGGTGCCATATCGAATTAAAACTACTTAACTGAAGTCCAGCCCCAGCATCACTTCACCACGCAGCGGCAACTACGTTGACACTGACCGTTGCATGCGGAATTGCACCGAGCACATAGCAACTCGCGCGCGTGCGCATACGGAGAGTCAAAGCCGTATGTCATTGGCTGTCTGCATATCACGTGTTGGGAGCTGACAACCGTAAATGTAAGCAAACTAAGCATTATGAAGATGAAGTCCCTATGTGTATTAACTACACACAAATTGTAATAAATGGTAGGAAATTTAGTTGGTGGGGTATATAAAAAGTTTAAGGATTACCTTTAAGACTTTATGCACATACGGTCATTGTGTAAAGTATCCCCACCAAACGTCACTAATAGCGAGCACCTTATTTCTCTCACTTATTTAAAACCTTAATCATTATCTACAGTTTAATTAGGGTGTAACTGGGCGTGCAACGCCCCTGTCATCACACTTAACTACTATTGACCGACATAGGTCAAGCATATTAATTAAAGTGTGGTGGAGGGTACAACGTCTGCTTCATCACGCCAACGTGCTATTGTCCGACATAGGTCAAGTATACTAAAATATAGTCTACGATGTACGTTAGATGGGAAAATTTTCTATAGGTAACATTGTTAAGTAACGCGATACACATGTAGCGTTATCGTTATAATTAAAAGGGGAAATATTTGAACAGCTAAGTTCTACTTCACTTTGCTACATAACTGTTAAATTCATCTATGCTATTCACCGAAATAGGTCACGCATATTAATTAAAGTGTGGCGGAGGGTACAACGTCTGCTTCGTCACGCTTAGGTGCTATTGACCGTCATAAGCGTGATGACGGAGATATTGTACCCTCCGCCACACTTGTAGAAAATGTGGTTGGTTGACCTTGAAAAGTAGTTGAAACTACGTATCTGGAAGTGCAGCGAACATCTTTTCTTGCCTATATGAATGATCAGCCTCTAGTTGAGGCGACACCATACTAACCTCACTTAGCAAAATTCATGCACATTTTCCGACAGGATGGCAAACACATTTGATGACAGTAGTGGCTCTAATTGTTTAAATAAAGACCTACGTCCAGAGCTGAATGAGTGCATGTAATACAGCTATTGAAACACTAAGAAACGGATATCTAAGCCTCTTGTGGCGGTAACACAACACTAATGCTGTAGGTAGATAATAAATTTAAACAGAATTAAGGGAATTTATACAAATTTAAAGAAAATTATACAAATTTAAAAAATTGACAGAAATTATAGTCGAATTAAATGAGCAGCCTCTTGTGGGGGCGACACCATACCAACACCGCTTGGCAAAATTTTCGAAGAGGATGGCTAACACAATTGATGGTGGTACTGTTTGAAATTGTTTAAATAAAGACTTACGTCCAGTTTCTAGGAAGAGGTGACTTAGGTTAGTAGAGGTAGCCCAATTGACCTATCTCCCCACAAAACTTCCGGCCAGTTCCTAGGATGATGTGACTTAGGTTAGTGGAGGTAGTCCAACTGCCCTATCTCCCCGCCATCTTGAATGATGTCAATCGCATCATCAGCTGACGTCACGTACTTGCCTCATGGCCGCCATCTTGGATAACAGTGCTTGGGGTGGCCTACTTTGAGGTGATCTACTTTGGGGCGACGCTCACCTTGTTCCACTACTGGTTTCCGCCAGGGTCGCTCTACCACTGATAATCTTGCGTCCCTCGAGTCTGCCTACCGAACAGCCTTCTCCATACGCTAACACCTGGTTGCCGTCTTTTTTGACATACGTAAAGCATACGACACGACCTGACGACATCATATCCTTGCCATATTGCATGAGTGGGGTCTTGAGGACCCGCTCCCGATTTATATCCAAAATTTCTGGTCGCTCCTACTTTCCGTCTCCAAGTTCCATCCATATCCAGGAGAATGGAGTCTCGCTGGGTTCTATATTGAGCGTCTCTCTATTTTTAGTGGCCATTAGCAGTCTAGCAGCAACTGTTGGGTCCTTTGTCTCACCTTCTCTGTATGCAGACGACTTCTGCATTTCGTACTGCTGCTCCAGTACTGGTGTTGCTGAGCGTCACCTACAGAGAGCCATCCACAAGGTGAAGTCTTGGGCCATCAAGACGTGTGTCATGCATTTCAGTCGACGTCACACCGTTCATCCGGAACCAGAACTTTACCTTGATTACTCATTGCAGTGGAGACATATCGATTCTTAGGTCTGGTTTTCGACGCTCGATTGACTTGACTTCCTCATGTTCGTCAGCTTAAACGGAAGTGCTGGCAGCATCTCAATGCTCTCCATTGCCTGAGCAACACCAACTGGGGTGCAGATCGCTCCACGCTGCTGCAGCTCTACAGAGCCCTTGTTCAATCCAGTCTTGACCATAGGAGTGTGATTTATGGTTCGGCAGCGCCCTCAGCACTGCATTTGCTCGACCCATTGTACCACTGCGGAGTTCGATTAACGACAGGAGCTTCTAGAACGAGCCCGGTGACAAGCGGACTGGTGGAGGCTGGTGTCCGTCCATTGAAGATCAGACGTGCACTACTGCTCGCCAGTTACGTTGCACACATTCATAGCTCTCCTGAGCAACCCAATTACCGTCTCCTTTTCCCGCACGCGGCAGTCTACCTACCGCATCGGCTGCCCAGGTCGGGGCTAGCGATTGCGGTTCGCGTGCGGACTCTTCTCTCCGAACTGGAGTCCTTTCCTTTACCACCTCTACTTGCGGTCCGTTAAAGTACGCCTCCATGGTGTATTCGTCGGCCGCACCTTCGTCTCGACCTTTTGGATGGCCCTAAGGACTCCGTTAACCGAGCTGCTCTCTGCTGTCGCTTCCTCTCTATTCTTGATATGTTCCGGGGCTCTGACGTGGTTTACACCGACGGCTCGATGGCTCAAGGTCACGTAGGCTTTGCGTATGTTCATGGAGGACTTATTGAGCAGCACTCCTAGCCAGTTGGCTGCAGTGTTTTCACTGCAGAACTGGCGGCCATACCTCGTGCTCTTGAGTACACCCGCTCATGCCCTGGCGAGTCACTCCTCCTGTGTACTGACTCACTGAGCAGCCCACAAGCTATCGACCAGTGCTACCCTCACCACCCTCTGGCAGCATCCATTCGGGAGTCCATCTATTCTCTGGAATAGTTCTGCCGTTCCGTGGTGTTTGTGTGGACCCCACGACATGTCGGAACGAACCTGCAGACAGGCTGGCCAAACAAGCGACGCGGAAACCTCTTCTGGCGATGGGCATCTCCGAAACTGACCTGCGTTCTGTCTGACGCCGCAGGGTTTTCCGGCTTTGGGAGACTGAATGGCAGAACAGTACGCACAACAAACTGCGTGTCATTGAGGAGACTACGAATGTGTGGAAGTCTTCCATGCGGTCCTCTCGCACGGAATCAGTTGTCCTCCGCCGGCTCCGCATTGGCCATATGCGGCTAACGCGTGGTTACCTACTCCGTCGCGGGGACCCACCTCTGTGTCGCTGTGGCTCAAAAATGACAGTCGTCCACCTCTTGCTGGACTGCCCACTTTTAGCCGCTCTGCGGTGTACTTTTAACTTTCCCATCACCCTGCCTTCGGTGTTGGGCGACAATGCCTCAACAGCAGCTTTAGTTTTACGTTTTATCCGTGAGAGTGGGTTTTATACTTCTATGTAGGTTTTAGCGCATGTCCTTTGTCCCTCCGTGTTCTCCACCCTAGTGCTTTTAGGCTGGAGGTTTTAATGTCTTGCAGAGTGCATGGCTTTTCCTTTCTATTCTCGTGGTCGGCCAGCCACTGTAATCTGCTTTATTGTTTCGCTCTCTTCTGTTTCTAGCGTCTCTCTGTTGTTTTCTTGTCCTCTTTTGTTCCTTTAGTGTTCGTTGCCTTTCCTTCGTCCTTGTGGTTTTTCCTTTCTTTCCGTTTTGTGTTATTTGTCTCGTCCGTTTTATTCTCACACTTGTGGCATTGTTTTATCAGGAACAAGGTACCGATGACCTCGTAGTTTGCTCCATTCTCCCCTCTTTTAAACCAACCAACCAACCATTCAAAGCAGAGATAGATGCTTAGCCTGGTGTATCTGGTAACCTGACTCTGCCGTTACCTGTACAGAAGGAAGTTTAAAGTAATGACAGACCATGTTGCTTCTAAATGGCTATTAGGTTTGAAGGACCCATCCAGTTAACCGACAAGATGAGCATTAAAGCCCAATGAATTTGAGTACGAAGTATTCCACAGACCAGGAAAGAGGCACAGAAATACAGACAGGATAAGCAGGAATAAATACCATCCTGGGTGACAAGCAGCACAGAAGGCCGATGGAGAGTGTAAGCAGGACAGCAATAAGCAGCAGTTTAGCCTGTGTCACGGATTGTTGTGTAGGGAGACGATTTTAAGATCACTAGTGGAAGTGTCAGCAGAGCTGAGGGATGAGGTACTGAGCGAAATGGATGATCATGGTTCAAATGATTCAAATGGCTCTGAGCACTATGCGACTTACCTTGTGAGGTCATCAGTCGCCTAGAACTTAGAACTAATTAAACCTAACTAACCTAAGGACATCACACACATCCATGCCCGAGGCAGGATTTGAACCTGCGACCGTAACGGTCGTTCGGCTCCAGACTGTAGTGCCTAGAACCGCACGGCCACTCCGGCCGGCTGTCTGGCAATGGAGGTTACAGAACTAGGAATCAGAGGATGGCGGAGAAGTATTGGTGCAGAGTACGGAAGAATATCAATCAGTACAGAGTGCACATTGCGCAGACCAGTCACAAATAACTATTACCGCAGAGGATTCCAGAAACTGAGATGCATGTGTTAGGACCATTCAACCGAATGCCAACGGCAGATAGTCTTCTGTTAACCATCATAGATCACATTACTTATTGCAATGAGCTGGTGCCTATGTCAGACTTGGAGGCAGTCACAAATACAGAAGTGTTGGTGAATAGATGGGTACTGAAGTCTGGAGTTCCAGAAACAATAATAATTAATCAAGAAACGAGTTTCGTGCAGATCTGATGAAGTAGTGTTGATGGTTGAAGGTGAAGACATTAAGAACTAGTGCACTTCAGCCTCCGTCAAACGGAAGGACAGAGTGAGTTTATCGGATAATCGGAAGGACACTTAATTATTAAGTGAACTCCCACACTACAGACGGGCGCACACATTTATCTATTCCAGTAATGCAAATAATTCAAAACTGCGTTCTACCACAGGGTTATCAACATTTGGGGTAGTGTATGGTAGGGAGATGCCATCACTATTCGATATGATTTAGCAGAAAGGAAGCAGGAATGGAGAACTGGCCTCAGAATTCCCGAGAACAGCGAGAGAGGTTTGAGAGAGGGTCCAGCAAGTAAATACTGAGGCACTGGAAAAGCTCGAAGAGGCAGGAAATACATTGTGGCCCAGAGGATAATGTTGTTTAGTCTGTAAACTGCCAAATAAAAGACAAAGAAGTTCGTGATATGGTACCAGAAATTGTATCAAGTGAGAGAAACCACATCACCAGTTGCAGTTTCCAGCGAGGTCAACAGCTGTACATGTCAACCGTTTACGAACTGCCGGCCGCGATGGTCTAGCGGTTCTAGGCGCTCAGTTCGGAGCCGCGCGACTGCTACGGTCGCAGGTTCGAATCCTGCCTCGGGCATGGATGTGTGTGATGTCCTTAGGTTAGTTAGGTTTAAGTAGTTCTATGTTCTAGGGGACTGATGACCACAGCTGTTAAGTCCCATAGTGCTCAGAGCCATTTCGTTTACGAACTGATCAGAGGTGCACCAGATGGAATTCCAGGTAGAATATCAGTGGAACCAAGGTGAAAGCGAGAAAGAAAGAGCAGCAGAATGAAAGACGGGTAGAAGAGATCCACACACCTCAAATGCTGTGTACATTAATGTTGAGGATATACTCTGAAGCGCCAAAGAAACTGGTACTGGCATGCTTATTCAAATGCAGATATATGTAAAAAAGCAGAAACGGCGCTTCGGTCGGCAACGCCTGTACAAGACAAGTGTCTGGCGCACTTGTTACATGGGCTACTGCTGCTACAATGGCAGGTTGTCAGTGTTTAAGTGAGTCTGAACGTGGTGTTATAGTCAGCGCACGAGCGACTGGACACAGCATCTACAAGTAGCGACGAAGTGGGGTTTTTCCGTACGACCATTTCACGAATCTACCGTGAATATCAGGAATCTGGTAAAACATCAAATCGCTGCGGCTGTAAAAAGATCCTGCAATAACGGGACCAACGACGACTGAAGAGAATCATTCAAAGTGACAGAAGTGTAACCTTCCGCAAATAGTTGCAAATTTCAATGCTGGCCCATCAACATGTGTCAGCGTGCGAACCATTCAACGAAACATCATCGATATGGGCTTTCAGAGCACTTGGAGACTACACGACACAAAGCTTTACGCCTCGCCTGTGCCCGTCAACACCGACATTGGACTGTTGACGACTGGAAACATGTTGCCTGGTCAAACAAGTCTCGTTTCAAATTGTATAGAGAGGATGGACGGGTACGGGTATGGAGACAACCTCATGAATCCATGGATCCTGAATGTCAGGAGGGGGACTGTTAAAGCTGGTAGAGGTTCTGTAATTGTGTGAGAGGGGCGGGGGGTGCTGTTGGAGTGATATGGAACTCTTGATACAGGTGTCACATACGTCATCATCCTGTCTGATTACCTGCATCCATTCATGTCCATTGTGCATTCCGACTGACTTGGACAATTCCAGCAAGACAATGCGACGCCCCATACGCCCAGAATTGTTACAGAGTGGCTCCGGGAACACTCTTCTGAGCTTAAACACTTCCGCTGCCCGCCAAATTCTCCAAGCATGAACATTATTGAGCATATCTGGGATGCCTTGCAATGTGCTGCTCAGAAGAGATCGCCACCCACTCGTACTCTTACGGATTTATGGACAGCCCTGCGGGATTCATGGTGTAAATTCCCTACAGCACTACTTGAAATATTAGTCGAGTCCATGTCACCTGATGTAGCGGCACTTCTGAATGCTCGCGGGGGCTCTACACGATATTAGAGAGGTGTACCAATTTCTTTGGCTGTTCAGTGTAGTTAATATGTTTTTTGTTATAATTCTTGGAATTTTGGTTATTTTCTTTCGTATGTTATAGATCTTGTATAGGGCTGCACGGAAGTTGAACGCCGGCCAGAGCAAATGGATCTCGCTGAAGGGCAGAGGGCAGTGCCTCTGCCGCGCTGCACTCCCGCCTAGTGAGTGCTCGACCGTCTGGCCACGTGAACACACCGGGCAGGGGCGTCCGTCGCGGCCGGCGTAAATACCGCCGTACCTCGAGTGCTCAGTCAGTCGCGCGCTTGGTCTGAAGGCGTTTGTTATGTCGCTGCCGTACTCTAACTCCTCGTCTACGATTTTGTTTTGGTGTCGGTTTTCCTCTGTGGTCTCAGTTGGGATAGTGGCCCGTACTTGACCTGTTGAGACCATTGTGTCGAACGTTCATAGCATTTCTTTGCTGCATAGATTGCTACTGGCTTCCTCTTGCTGTGTCAGATCTGCCGTTCAGTCAGCCCTGTTTCTCGAATCTAGAGTGGGTTTGAGATTCGTCTGCAGGTGGTCTTCCCACCTTGCATCGTTAGCTTATTGCTCCTGTTTTCTGCCGTGTGCACCGGTACCAGGTTACATGCAGGTATAGCAATAGATTATTAGAATAGTTATGGGTAAGATCGTGTATTTACGTGTTGTAATTGTACGAATGATTCTGGTCGGAAACAGCAGGCATCTGAGGAGAGAGGAGATGAAACAAGGAAGGATGGAAGGATGGTACTTTTGGCGGTGCTGTACCTCTTCACCTGGGGTGGACTAGGGGCGCTGCAGAACCGTCACCTGGATGTAAGATTTATGTTTTTCAGGCAGCAGGAAGCGATATAATGTAGCCACAAATGAAAATTAAGTTTGGTATTTAGTGTATCGTAGCTAAGGAATGAGATAAGGAGGTTGTAACTGAGTATGCAAACACTCTAATCTAGGATTAGATGCATTTCAAGCACGAATGTTAGTATTACATACAAGAATAACATTAACAAAGCTGTTAGTCACTAGGGTACAGTATCTGAGATGCAAGAGTCGAGCTAACAAACTTGAAAGAAGCCATTCATCAGGCATTACATGGGAAACTGAGTCCCAGTATCACAGAGGCAGTTCCTGAAAGGGTGGGGAGAAGTACCACCCAGACTACAGTTAGCAGTAGAGCCTAACAGTCAGAATCTGCCTTTCTATTACCATGGGGGCAATAACGGAAGTGAAAACAGATGAGGCACAGTTGTACATATCTGTCAAGATACTGGCGACGAACAAGCACACATTGATCAAGTGTTACACACCTATCCAGTGTTGCTGGAAATAGTGGTGAAGCTTTTGCAAATTTAAGAGGGCGAGATGTTACTAATAGTGGAAGATAGGGATTGGCATGACTGAAGGAGTACTGCAGAAGTCGCAGAGTGGGAAGGATTGAACAGCCGGCCGAAGTGGCCGTGCGGTTGAAGGCGCTGCAGTCTGGAACCGCAAGACCGCTACGGTCGCAGGTTCGAATCCTGCCTCGGGCATGGATGTTTGTGATGTCCTTAGGTTAGTTAGGTTTAACTAGTTCTAAGTTCTAGGGGACTAATGACCTCAGCAGTTGAGTCCCATAGTGCTCAGAGCCATTTGAACCATTTGAAGGATTGAACATATCCTACTCATGAGATTCAGATGACATGGAGTACTTGTGCCATGCCGCTGCTCAGGGGAAAGACAGAAGGTGTCCATACCGAAAGGAAGTGATGGAACCAAAATTGTACTTTCAGCAAGCAGTGCTACATTGGGCGCCAGCAGTGAGTGACAACATAGTAGTGGTGCAAGTTGCTATGATCAAGGGAATCTCATGGAAGACGGAGGCTTACAATTAAGAGGCAATCGGATCTTGTTAAACAGAACTACGTGCGATATTACGGCGACAACTTTCTATTTACCAGCCACGATGACAGGAGGTACTCTGAAAAATATCACACACCTGCAACTGCACTGTCTAGATGAACCCTTGGAGACGCTGCCTAAGCAGAACCTTACTTACTTGAATGCTAGATGGGAACCAACAGTAAGTCCGATGGTAGGTGCACACAAGAAGCGAATCAGTGAGGTGCAGGTAACGGAGCTCATGGAACAGTATCGGGATAGCAGACGGAGAGCAGGTATGACCTTGAGTGTCATAGTTTCTAGCACCATGGCGGCTCTAATTGCTCTGCATGGCTTTTGTTTATATAAGATGACGAGCTGCACAGGACTTTAATCCAGGAGTAATCCTGGTTCCGGAGACTTGAATCTCAAGAGCAAGAGATGGAGAGTGAATCTGTAACGTGAAGAGTACAGAAGGTCGCCATAAACATTTAATATGCAGGGAGGCGCAATTACAAGTGGCCTGGACGAGTGGATACAATTGGACGTGAAGCTATGGATATAAACACAACATTAACAGAGGAGGAAAAGACCTACAGTCACTTCCAACAGGATAGAGCAACTACCCATGCAGGGGGTTGAACAATGGAGCACATTTACACAATCTACATGCCTGACAGAACTGTTAGCGTAGGTCAGTCTGGTCGTGGCCCTAGATGGCCACCCAGGTCATCTGTTCTGTCAGTGTGAGATTTATTGTATGGGGAGATCTCAAGCCTAAGGTGTATCGCAGCACTCCTCAAAGTTTTTAAGAATTGCAGCAGAACATTCGGATGAAACTGCAGCAATTCCAGCAGTCCAACTTCAATCTACCTTCAGCAGCTTGCTGACCAATGCCCGAAAGTCAAAGAGATGAATGGTGGTCGCTTTCAGCATCTGCTATAGTCATGTTAGTAGTATATTTCCTTTCCTCTGCTGTGTATCCTTGCACCCTGAAACACTGCTCTGGGCCACTGCTATTTACCCCACACTGTAGTAAATGTACGAGTTGACAGCTTTGTATAAAAGTCGTAGAGCTCATGGTGGAGAAGCAGTTGTAAGCAAGTCCCAAACGCCACATCTTCCCTGTGGGTGGGGTAATGTAGTTTTGGTAGAAGTGGAATAATACGCTACTGGCCATTAAAATTGCTACACAAAGAAGAAATGCAGATGATAAACGGGTATTCATTGGACAAATATATTATCCTAGAACTAACATGTGATTACATTTTCTTGCAATTTGGGTGCATAGATCCTGAGGCATCAGTACCCAGAACAACCACCTCTGGTCGTAATAACGGCCGTGATACTCCTGGGCATTGAGTCAAACAGAGCTTGGATGGCGTGTGCAGGTACAGCTGCCCATGCATCTTCAACACGATACCACAGTTCATCAAGAGTCCTGTGACGAGCAAGTTGCTCCGCCGCCATTGACCAGACGTTTTCAGTTGATGAGAGACCTGGAGAATGTGCTGGCCAGGGCAGCAGTCGAACATTTTCTGTATCCAGAAAGGCCCGTACAGGACCTGCAACATGCGGTCGTGCTTTATCCTGCTGAAATGTAGGGTTTCGCAGGGATCGAATGAAGGATAGAGCCACAGGTCGTAACACATCTGAAATGTAACGTCCACTGTTCAAAGTGCGGTCAATGCGAAAAAGAGGTGACCGAGACGTGTAACCAATGGCACCTCATACCATCACGCCGGGTGATACGCCAGTATGGCGATGACGAATACACGCTTCCAATGTGCGTTCACCGCGATGACGCCAAACACGAATGCGATCATCATGATGCTGTAAACAGAACCTGGATTCAACTGAAAAAATGACGTTTTGCCATTCGTGCAGCCAGGTTCCTCGTTGAGTACACCATCGCAGGTGCTCCTGTCTGTGATGCAGCGTCAAGGGTAACCGCAGCCGTGGTCTCCGAGCTGATAGTCCATGCTGCAGCAAACGTCGTCGAACTGTTCGTGCAGGTGGTTGTTGTCTTGCAAACGTCCCCATCTGTTGACTCACTGATCGAGACGTGGCTGCACGATCCGTTACAGACATGCGGATAAGATGCCTGTCATCTCGACTGCTAGTGATACAAGGCCGTTGGGATCCAGCACGGCGTTCCGTATTACCCTCCTGAACCCATCTATTCCATATTCTGCTAACAGTCATTGGATCTCGACCAACGCGAGCAGCAATGTCGCGATACGATAAACCGCAATCGCGATAGGCTACAATGCGACCTTTATCAAAGTCGGAAACGCCATGGTACGCATTTCTCCTCCCTACACGTGGCATCACAACAACGTTTCATCAGGCAACGCCGGTCAAATGCTGTTTATGTATGAGAAATCGGTTGGAAACTTTCCTCATGTCAGAGCGTTGTAGATATCGCCACCGGCGCCAACCTTGTGTGAATTCTCTGAAAAGCTAATCATTTGCATATTACAGCATCTTCTTCCTGTCGGTTAAATTTCGCGTCTGTAGTACGTCATCTTCGTGGTGTAACAATTTTAATGGCCAGTAGTGTATGTAAGGAGGAAATACACTTGTTAGGAGCTACTTGACTGTCTGTGGGATTTTAGTGTGAGAAATGCGCCTCAGAACCATACAAATAGTCGCAGATTTCGAGGCAGAGGCACCTGGCACCGATCATGCCAGGGTCATGTCAGACAGAACTGAGCAGCGCAAGCTGCAGCCATGGGTCCAGACTGGGTCGAGCCACCCACCACTGGCACTCAGCCACCTTACAGGACTTACTGCCACTGTGCCACTGTCCTGCTGTCCCTGCCTGCAATTTCCTACACACAGCAGTCTTGTTGCGCCTCCACAGTGGAAATCGTCAGGGCTACTTCACCTACATGGAGGCGCCTACAACTGCAGGACGCTGTTGTGTCACAACACAGAGCACTGATGATGTCACTCATGTAACCTACAGTGAGGCAATCAGCTTTCTGTCTACCCACGTCACATCATGAAGATGATTTTGGTTTGTGGGGCACTCAACAGTGCAGTTGTCGGTGCCTGCAAAAATTCACAATCTTTCCACTTTCCAGTCCCACCATTTCACCGAATGATGTGTGCGGAGAAAATGCCCAACCTGGACTGGAATCGAACCCAAGACCCAGTGATCTACAGGCAGCAAAGATAACGTCTACACCACGAGCTGTGTACTGGATTGCTGGAGAGGGGCATGTGTGCCTCGCACTGGTAATGACGTAAGGTTTATGTGAAGTTAATAAAATATTATTTCTCGGTCATCAGTGTATCTACTGGACGCACAGTACCATGATCGGACGACTCACGCTGCCAGTTTTGATGGTAATCATCAGAACAGTCTTGTGTGGCTGTTGTCTAACCTTTCAACATCTGGTCAGAAAAGAGAACATGGTCTTAAATGAAGAAGATAACAATATAACAACCATAACAAGAGGGAAAGCACATGACGTAACGATAACCACAAACCCAACACACCAAAGAAGGCTAGATTAGAATGAGGGTCTTATATTAACTACAATGGATAACACATTCCTTCAACTGCAACAGGTGATAACTGCAGGTAAGTATGAACTTAAAAAGTAAATGTTGATTTCTCATTTCGTAAAATACATAGAATAATATATTATGGCTATGTTTCCTCTGTTTATTCTACATATAGCTTTCTTTGCTGTAGCTATAAACTTCGTATTTCGAAAATGATAAAACTACTTCCTTCTCCTCTATTCTGGTGTCCTAGGAAGTGACAGTGCTGCTCCTCATATCAATGGCGCCATAAGTGCATATGCACCACTCGAGATGATTACGAACCAACTGGAACGAAGTCTGGAGACTACTTATTAATAGAAGTAGAAGTTTTAACGGATGCTGCTATGCCGCACTAGGAAACAGAACTAGGGGAGAACGACATGAATATTTTCGATAGTTGGCTCTGAGCACTATGGGACTCAACTGCTGAGGTCATTAGTCCCCTAGAACTTAGAACTAGTTAAACCTAACTAACCTAAGGACATCACAAACATCCATGCCCGAGGCAGGATTCAAACCTGCGACCGTAGCGGTCTTGCGGTTCCAGACTGCAGCGCCTTTAACCGCACGGCCACTTCGGCCGGCCCTTCCGATAGTTAATACATTGAGTTACCACCCGCGTCCTGCTGTACGCCTATGCACACGAAGAAACATCGACTTCTTACGAGGAGTGAGTAGCACTATCAGTAACCAAAGGGGATGTAACAATCTTACTGCTGTTTATGGTTCAAATGGCTCTGAGCACTATGGGACTTAACATCTATGGTCATCAGTCCCCTAGAACTTAGAACTACTTAAACCTAACTAACCTAAGGACGTCACACACATCCATCCCCGAGGCAGAATTCGAACCTGCGACCGTGGCGGTCACGCGGTTCCAGACTGAAGCGCCTAGAACCGCACGGCCACACCGGCCGGCTATTGCTGTTTATAGTAGCATCACCACGGTCCTGGTAGCATTCTTCTTGCACACACAAGTCATGGGCTGATGTTAGGTATTTTTACTCATATGTAGGATAATACAGAAATTTCGTCCTACCACCACATCTTTAGAGTACACCCTCTTCAGACTATTAAAGCTGATATACACACACTAAACAAAGTTTTGCACCACCCCAATTCCTAGAACTCCGGAAGACAGACGTTGACTGTGGATATTGTATCACAGACACAGTCCCTTTGACTGTTCAGAGATGTCACTAAATCCGCCCAAAGATGTAAACAACTATGCATGAGCAGCGCCTATTAGACGGAGGGGGTCCGACAGCCGATCAGTTCCAGTCATTCCACCAGGAAGGAGGTACATGGCTCGTGTTGTCTGTAGTTCAACCGTGCCTAGACGGTCAATACCGCGATCCGATCGCGTCCACATTGTTGCTTTGTGCCAGGAAGGAGTCTCAAGAAGGGACGTGTCGAGGCGTCTCGGAGTGAACCAAGCCTCTTGGACATGGAAGAGATACAGAGAGACAGGAACTGCCGATGACATGCCTCGCTTAGGCCCCCCAAGGGCTACTACTGCAGTGGATGACGGCTCTGACAGCAACGCCACCATGTTGAATAATGCTTTTCGTTCAGCCACAGCACGTCGTGTTACAACTCAAACTGTGCGCAATAGGCTGCGGGGGTGGTGGGGATGGATGGAGAAGGGGGTGGGGTGGGAAGGAGGAGATGGTCGGAGAGGGGGAAGCAGGAGATGGAGTAACAGAAGATTGGTAAATATATGAGGGGGATTTTTGTTACAAAAATTTATTCGTGTATGTATTTATGTAATTCAAGGAAGTCACGTCCAATGTGCTCTCCATTAGATGCATTGCACTTGTCAAGTCTTCTTTCCCACTGTCTGAAGGATGTCTGGAATTCTTCAACTTTGATATTGTCAGCGACCTTTGCGAATCTGTTTTTACTGCCTCCACATTATCACAACGCTTCCCTTTTAGCATTTTCTTTTTCATTCTTGGAAATAAGACAAAAGTCACATGGGGCTCGTTCTGGCGAAGACCATCCCTCAGATGCCAAATAGTGGGTCACTTGTAAAGTCGTTTGTGTGTGTGTGTGTGTTTTTTTTGGGAGGGGGGGGGGTCGTCTTGATGAATGAACCAGTCACCTGATCGCCAAAGTTTCTGGTGTTTCCTCTGCACATCCTTTCACAAAAGTCTTAGAGCTACCAAATGCAATTGCTGAATGACAGTCTCTTCAGGGGTAGAAATTCCCGATGCACAACTCCACGAACATCAAAAAAGACAATGATCATGGTCTTCACATTCAACCTCGCTTGCCTTTTTCTGTTTTTGATCTGGGGGAGTTGAGAGTCCTCCACTGGCTTGACACTTGCTTGATTTCTCGGTCATACCTGTAACTCCAACTCTCATCACCTCTAATCATTGGTCTAAAGTTTGGATCACTTTCAGTCGCTGTTTTCAAGTCCTGGCACACATTCATACGCATGAGTTTTTGCTCCAGATGGCACCTATCCCTGTTGAAATTTGATCGATTGTGAAACGACGATTTGGCGGATTTCTTCAACGTTTTCCTCGTTTCGCGATGTTGTAGGACGTCCCAAACGGGGTTGGCCTTCAACACTCATCTCACCAAGTTGAAAGATCCCAAACCAGTGGAAAACTTGTGTGGAGGTCATAGCATCCTCCTACTAAACCTCTTGAACATTTGGTGACCATACGTTGCCGATTTTTTAAGCAGGAAACAAAATCTCACAGTCACTGTTTGTTTTTTATTTAAAGTTTCCATAACGACTTCTCAAATGGAACACGCCAACAGTCAGAGGAATACAACATTACGCTCACACGTCCGACCTCTGCACAGTTGTTTTGTGAAGGTTTCAGCTAACCCCACGTAGCGGGAGAAAGATGTATGTATAGTGAGGCACTTTGTAACCTCCCCTCACTTATCGACCTTAATGACAGTGAAACATTAAACCGTGTGTACCTAATGGGAATTTGGGAAAAGCAATCGTCACCGAAGTTCATCTGTCGGTAAAGAGGGAGGAAAGGGTTACATCTAAATGAAACGAAAAATTCAAATGAAACTGGTGGAAATTAATTTTGAAAAGGGGTAAAGTTAATAAAAAAAGTAAATGTGCGGCCGTTACGTTAACAATTAACCAGTGGTAATTAGATATTTGAGATTTGGGGGAAATTACGGTCGCCAGTCCTATGGACAATTACTATAGTAACTGAAAAAGAAAGGTTATTACACATACAATTAGCACTAGAAGCGTGGCAACTGAAGGTGTAGTGTGAAAACTGAAAGTTTGTCAGAAGTAGTAAATTTCGCTACACTCTGACTTAATTTAGCAAAAGAATTAATAAAACCGGAAAATTGAAAGTCAATTTAGTGACTGAAATTAATAGTGAGCTTTGTTTCTGAAGCACTACGAAATTCAATAAAATAAGGTTAGTCTTGGGGTACCTCAACAATCATTTCAAAAGCTACTTGAATCTACGCAATTTAGAAATAAGAGATTTAACTTTGAACTCGAATTTAATGATTCTGAACAATTAGCAATAGTAAAATTTTGTACGTACCAAGCTGAGCTGTAGTCACACGTAAGCTAAAATATGGTAACAAAACTCGCACTCTTAATTTGTGCTTGTGTAATCTAAATATTGTAGCCAGGTATGAATACCTTACTGAACTTTGAAATTAAAGCAGTGAAATGGAATAATATTATTTTAATGCTGGCGTTTGAATTTCAACGACACTCGGGTTCATTCCGGAAAAGGAAGGGACCCTGCTTGGTAATGCAATTGGGACAATGAGCAACAAATGTTCATGCTAAGTTGCTGTAATTATAGTTACGAAAATGGAACAGTTTGAAAAGCTGAGGTCTGCCATACAGTTCTAAAACTTTACGTGCTTCCAGTCTTCCTTGTTGGTTGATTGAAGGTTTGAAGCCGTCGATCGAGGAGGTGGCGACAGTCACTCATTGTCGGCCGTCGCTGTTGAGAAGCTGGATGTTGGCGCGCCTTCCTCTCGACACGGTCACCAGGCAAAACGGGCTCTTGATGTGCGCCAGCTAATGCTTCCCGTCCGCGATACCGTGTCAGAAACTATCATAGCAAGTCGAGCGCAATTACATGCTGCCCAACCCCGAAAGCGCGGCAACTCGCGGGAGCGTCACACAGCACACCTGCTCCACTGCCCTCCTCCAGCCAGACTCCGCTCTGCCCGCGCTCCACGCGGCCGAGTTCACACTACCAAAGATCCTAAACACTTTGGTTCTCCACACGATTTATCGATGTATTCGTTCGATAGCATAGTTTTCCCTAGGCAAGACCCAGCGTAAAAATACAAGTACTATTTACAAAACAAACCAATTATACATCGACATAAATGCATGTATATACAAATAGTACAACAATTAGAATATACAACGACACAGAAACGTCATATCTTCAGGTAAGGAAATAAGAAAAAAAATTATAGTACAATAGATGGAAATAGAGGGATACGCATTTCCGGCGTTATAACTTAACACAGATCACCTGAGTAACACAGCCAGTTATAGTGATAAAAGAAACTCTTTGAAATAAAAGCCACTTATCTTCAAGGGGAGATATAGTGTGGTGTTCATTTTTTCGTAGGTGGGTGGAGATCAATCTTTACTCAACTTTTTAAACATTTTGTCTTAAATGGATTGGTGTGTTATGTTATTTACCTTTCAATAACACGTTTGAAGAGACGTTAATTGCATCAGGTTCTGTTATGTTTGATTATGTATGAGTGTCCGTTAATCACGGAGTATCAACGACAAAAAACAGGTTGCTTTAGTGCAGAGTTTACATCGAATGTAAACAACATTCCACTCACTGCAGGTTTCGTAAAGTTGTCTTTTGCATCAAAACCAATCATCTGTGGTTTGCTGTCGTAGCGAGTTCAAACGTTCAATTGTGTGTGAGTTCTTGAGGGACCAAATTGCTGAAGTCATCGCTCCCTAGACTTACACACTACTTAAACTAACTGAAAGTAACTTATACAAAGAACAACACACACACCCATACCCGAGGGAGGACTCGAACCCTTCGGCGGGAGGAGCCGTGCAATCCGTGACATGGCGCCTCAGACCGCGCGGCCACTGCGCGCGGGGTATCGAGTTGACGACGTGTTCATAAGGCTATCAGATCTACACAACGTTCTACGCAGGAGCCGATATAGATGATAAGGCCAAAATATGAGAACTGCAGTCCGATTATATGCTGAGAGATGTCCTGATAATGCAAAACCTTCCCTGTCTACCTTTGCAAGTATAATACAGACATTTGGACAAAGAGGAAATGTAAATGATAAAAAACGTAAACGGATTAAATCGGCAACCGACGAACGATATGCAACTGACAGTTCAGCAGCTGTAAGACATAATTCACACATTAGTGAAAGACGCTCGAACAGGAAGGTGGAATCAGTCAACCGATTGTTCTGCGAATACTACATTGCAACAAATTTCATACATTCCACGTATCGCTTCATCAGGAGCTTCAAGCGGTGACTTTCGACGAAGGGTACAGTTCTCCGAACTACAAACAGATGACACGTTATTGACCAGGATTTTATCTTGTAACGCAGATGATCCTCTGGAAACCCAGATTGTCTGAGAGAAGTAGACAAAAAAGACCTTCCTCAATCAACGTGTCTAAATCATCGAATTATTTGTCCTTATTTTGTTGATGAGAATTTAAATAGTTTGAGGTATTTCGATTTCTTAATAGAGATACTGCCACTACCACTAGAAGGCGTCCCACTAGACGGACGACAAGTCGCGTGGTACCAACGTGATGGGTGTTCCACACATTTTGAACGGAGGATTACAGTTTGTGAGCAACCGATTTACAGATCGTTGGATTGATCAGTCCGGCGACACAAAATGCCCTGCATTTTCGTCAGACCTAAAGCCTCTGGGCTTTTAGTTGTGGAGAAAACTCAAACAACACGCTTAGAATGAAATTCCATCCAGTCGCGAAAAAATGTAAGAAGTTACTACGCGAGCTCGTTCCGCTGTATGAAATTCAAGTTGCACTATTGTCCACATCCAACAGTCTTACAGCATCTACGCTAATGGTCTCAATTTTGAACACGTGTTGTAAAAACATTATCTGATGTCCTTAAGTTGCTTACTGCACATTTCATTGTGGGAGCATTGAATGCTTTTCCAGCTGCGCTTGTGAGAAGTTAACAACGTTATTTAATGTAAAATGCCTGTCCTTCCACTTACGAAAAAATGACGAACGCCACACTATGTTGCTCTCCAAGCTAAGCGCTAAGCATCTTTTCTTTTAAAGATTTTGAAATTCGTTGAGTTGCTCAGATGTCTTGTATTATTAGGTTCCTCACCGTGAATATATACAGGGTGAAACACCTAAGAGCCGGCAGGAGTTGCCGTGCGGTTCTAGGCGCTACAGTCTGGAGCCGAGCAACCGCTACGGTCGCAGGTACGAATCCTGCCTCGGGGATGGATGTGTGTGATATCCTTAGGTTAGTTAGGTTTAATTAGTTATAAGTTCCAGGCGACTGATGACCTCAGAAGTTACGTCGCGTAGTGCTCAGAGCCATTTGAACCAAACACCTCACCGCAAATTTAACGGAAATGGAAAGTGCTCTTAATGTGCGGTTTTCACAGAACGGATAGGTAGTCAGGATCTAGTATTGTTAGCCAACAAACAGACTTGGAAAGTGTATTTTTTGTGCAAACATACACTTTTTAAAAAAAAACTGTTTGTTATAGGATTCTATGGCGAGTCGTTTACAAGACATGGTATTATGAAAAGTTTCCACTCCGACACTAGTTTGTGTACCTGCTAGGTAGGTAGGATGGTGTTATGTTTTCTTACAGTGTGCTTTTGTTTTCCTTCAGAACATTGCGACTTGCTAGTCAGTTAGTGTGTGACAGTCCTAGCAGAAGGTCGTGAGTGGACGATGAGATTTGCCAATGCAGAAAAATCCGATATGCTCATGGTGTATGTAGAGAGCACGAAGACTGGAATTCGTTCTTCTGAATTTGAAAGAGAGTATTCCAGCCAGCATTGTCAAAAGCTTTCTCTAAGTCTACAAATGCTAGAAGCGTAGGTTTGCCTTTCCTTAATCTAGTTTCTAAAATAAGTCGTAAGGTCAGTATTGCCTCACGTGTTCCAACATTTCTGCTGAATCCAAACTGATCTTCCCCGAGGTCGACTTCCACCAGTTTTTCCATTCGTCTGTAAAGAATTCGCAATAGTATTTTGCAGCTGTGACTTATTAAACTGATAGTTCGGTAATTTTCACATCTGTCAACACCTGCTTTCTTCGGGATTGGAATTATTATATTCTTCTTGAAGTCTGAGGGTACTTCGCCTTTCTCATACATCTTGCTCACAAGATGGTAGAGTTTTGTCAGGACTGGCTCTCCCAACGCCATCAGTAGTTCTAATGGAATGTTGTCTACTCCCGGGGCCTTGTTTTGACTCAGGTCTTTCAGTGCTCTGTCAAACTCTTCACGCAGTATCGTATCTCCCATTTCATCTTCATCTGCATCCTCTTCCATTTCCATAATATTTTCCTCAAGTACATCGCCCTTGTATAGACCCTCTATATACTCCTTCCACATTTCTGTTTTTCTAAGCAAAGGTTTCCATCTGAGCTCTTGATATACATACAAGTGGCTCTCTTTTCTCCAAAGGTCTCTTTAATTTTCCTGCAGTCAGTATCTATGTTACACCTAGTGAGATAAGCCTCAACATCCTTACATTTGTCCTCTAGCCATGCCTGCTTAGCCATTTTGCCCTTCCTGTCGATCTCATTTTTGAGACGTTTGTATTCCTTTTTGCCTGCTTCACTTACCGCATTTTTATATTTTCTCCTTTCTTCAATTAAATTCAATATTTCTTCTGTTAGCCAAGGATTTTTATTAGCCCTCGTCTTTTTACCTACTTGATCCTCTGCTGCCTTCACTACTTCATCCCTCAGAGCTACCCATTCTTCTTCTACTGTATTTCGTTCCCCCATTCCTGTCAATTGTTCCCTTATGCTCTCCCTGAAACTCTGTACAAGCTCTGGTTTAGTCAGTTTATCCAGGTCCCATCTCCTTAAATTCCCACCTTTTTGCAGTTTCTTCAGTTTCAATCACAGTTCATTATTACACATACTCCTGCATTACCCCTATTTGATTTTGTATTTATAACCCTGTATTCACCTGACCAAAAGTATTGTTCCTCCTGCCACCGAACTTCACTACTTCCCACTATATCTAACTTTAACCTATCCATTTCCCTTTTTTAATTTTCTAACCTACCTGCTCGATTAAGGGATCTGACATTCCACGCTCCGATCCGTAGAACGCCAGTTTTCTTTCTCCCGATAACTACGTCCTCTTGAGTAGTCTCCGCCCGGAAATTGGAATGGGGGACTATTTTAACCCCGGAATATTTTACCCAAGAGGACGCAATCATCATTTAATCATACAGTAAAGCTGCATGCCCTGGGGAAAAATCACGGCTGTAGATTCCCCTTCCTTTCAGCCGTTCGCAGTACCAGCACAGCAAGGCTGTTTTGGTTAGTGTTACAGGGCCAGATCAGTCAATCATCCAGACTGTTGCCCCTGCAACTACTGAAAAGGCTGTCTTCAGGAACCACACGTTTGTCTGGCCTCTCAACAGATACCCCTCCGTTGTGGTTGCACCTACGGTACGGCCATCTGTATCTCTGAGGCACGCAAGCCTCCCCACCAATGGCAAGGTCCATGGTTCATGGGAGGGGGGGGGGGGGGAAGGGGAGGGAATTTCGTTACTCTACATTAATTATGTTTTTGCTGTAGCGATTTTTTTCGTCAGTGTATATACAGTTCAAGAACGATTTGGAAAAGGCTGGTGAAATTTCATGAAACATTTTACCTTGTGCACGGAGTTTCCGTGCCTACCATCAGACATCAATAATTCCATATATACAGTGTGAATGTTAATAAAATCAGCAAACTAACTGGAAATGAAGGAAAAAAAGGTGCTCTGTACACGTGTCCGGAAATGCATCGCTTTCGCGGGAGATGGCTCTGGCGAATGAAAGTTCCTCTGAGCATGTGCCGTGTGTTCCTCGTGTGCTGCACGTTGTGTGACTGCCGCAGCGTACTGTAAGCAGCAGAATGGTTCGGTGTACATGTCGGGAAAAAGCCGAGGTGGTTTTTGTGTACGGCCTAGCAGTTGGGGAACAGTCGAGAGGCATCACGGCTATATCCGAACAATAGTACCCTCACAGGCACCAACCACATCACACAACATTTCACGCCCTTTCTGGGCATTCGTGTGATCATGGCTCCTTTCAGGCAGACGAACGTTCAGGAAGGCGGCAGAATCCAGATATGGAGGAGCGGCTTCTACGGGATACTGAGACGATATCTAGGCAAGTCGCCCGCCAACATGGTGTAAGCCAAAGTACGATTATGTGTATCCTGCACAACACAGCATCCCATGGAAGTCATTTTGAACATCTGTTGTGACGTAGATGCGATGCAGCCCTGAACTGTGTTCGGGGACAAGTTGTTGTTAGTGCACGCACCCCGTCCATTGCTGGACACATGTTCACAACACCTTCATTCCTTCGTTTCCACGCACGTATCCGTCCGTGCAGTTTGTCGGTTTTATTAATGTTCACCTTGTATATACGAAGTGAATCACGTAAGACGTAGCACCCGTTTTATTTCTTGAACGATTACACATATGGAAACGCGCTTTTCGCCAAATGTTAGAGCGTCGGGGAGGCACGAATTTTTTGGTATTGTTAATGTTCATTTGAGAGCACGGTGGCCGGAAACGGCTTTAGCGGTGCAAACACCACCAAGCAAAGGTCTTGTGCTACCCTGTGTCAGAGTGTCAACACATTTGCCTGTTTACTTGTCTGCACTGCAGGCCGCTCATTTCTGCTTCAACATTCCTTGCTTGCACACATGTACACCAATGAAGAGAAGTTCGATACATTATTTTATATGGTGAATGAAAAAAAATGCCGTAAGAACAGTGCAGTGGTATAGGGCTATCTACCCGGATCGCCAACATTCGACGTGCCAGGCAATTACACGAATTATTAAGACGCTGGTGCAGACAGGCTGCTTGAAAGTCAGAAAGAGGACAGGAGAGAAGACCGCATCTGACAGAGAAAACGAAAATGTGTTGCGGCTACAACGATAATGAATCTGCACAGTGATACGAGGAATTTGGAATCAGCCAGACGAGTGTCATTCATATCCTGCATCGACAGAATTTCCGTCCCTATCGTCTGTCACTACATCAGCCACTCGACGGCTGTGATTTCGAACCTCGTACAGAATTTTGTCAGTCTGCACTTCAGCAACTGAGAGATCATCCTACGTGTTTCCACTGTGTACTCTTTGCCGACGAAGCAACATTTACTAATCACAGTAATGTAAATTTACATAATATGCACTACTGGACAGGCGAAATTCAAAACTGGCTTCGTCATGTGCAACATCAACGGCCGTGGATGTTAAACAGCTGGTGCGGCAGCATAGGATCTGCACTGTGGGACCTTGGTTCATTTCAGGCTGTCTAACTGGACATTCGGACGTACACCTCCTGACGAACACCCTGCCGGCTCTTCTAGGTATTTGACAGTGTACGGCGGTTCACCAACTCACTCGTACCGCGTTGCAACGCAAACGCCATGTCAGACGTTGAATAGGATGAAATTCTGTTGCCAAATGGAGCGCGAGATAGCCAATTTGATTCTTCTTGACTTGTTTCTTTGGAGAGCCCTCAAAGGTGCAGTCTACTAGGAAGCCCGAACTACGCCAGGTGATACGTGTCGCCGAAGCGCCAGTGCATGCTCTGTTGTATCATTCATTGTAATTACATCTCTTCTTCATTCTTGCGAATGTCGATTGCAAAAGTGCACTTCAGTCCGTGGTCAAGCGTTTGAACGCATGCTTAAGTAAAAGATAGGCTACAGTAATTTTTTTGGAAAACAAAGTTTATGTTATGTGATTTAGATGGTTACCAAATCATTGTTATTAAATTGTTTACTTCATTTACGTGTGTATTAAATTGCATTCCAGTGTCAAACAAGTCGACAGCGTCTATTGTACGTAGCTGGTGAGACTGTCATTACACCCTTACGTATGGCGTGAAGTGGTACGCAAAACATTTTAATAAAATATTTAGGTTAATGACTGTATCCCACATGATAAATATTAGAGTAGTGCAGATAGAGACAGTTGTCCAACAGCATGTACTTTACGTCTAAAAAGCATACTGCTACGTCCATGAAAAGATAGGTCAAATCTTTCTTTTAAGAGTTAGATACTTAATACTGTAGTTACTTTTTGTAGCGTATAAGACATCTTTATTATTTAAGAATGAACAGTTGATTTTTCTTCCGTGTCCCCTTGCGTAGATCTGGGAGGATAAACAAATCCGAAATAGTTTTCGTAGGCGCTTTGTGATACGCTAGTTTCTAGCCTATGTCGTATCTCCATCTGCAACATTCGTACGTGAGCCTGCATCTAGGTCGTAAGTTCAAAAATGTTCAGAAGTGTGTGAATTCCTAATGGATCAAACTACTGAGGTCATCAGTCCCTAGACTTACACACTATTGAAACTAACTTATGTTAAGAAAACACACACACAGGCATCCATGCCCGAGAGAGGAGTCTCGAATCTCCGACGGGAGCGGCCGCGTAATCCGTCACATGGCGCCTCTGACTGCGCGGCCTCTCCGGGCGGTAGTCGTAAGTTAGTCCGAGGGGAGACAAAGCTTTTATTCTCGTAGCGTAAGCGTAACTTACGATATACAAGTACGCGTCCTAGTCCGAGACGCCTGCGTGGCACTGTTTGCACGGCAAATGCCATTTCCGGCCACCGTGTTCTCATATTCTAAGACATTTCCCAAATTTTATACGACAAGTTTAAACGTCAGCGTTAAGAAACGCTATGTCACTGTAATTGTTTTCTCAAGAGATATCGAATGCAGTTATAAAAGGTGTACGGTTCCATTTAAAAAAGCCTACTTACTTCAATTTCTCAGTTGATACCAGCGCTAAAAACATTAACCAGACAAAAACGTACGCTCTAACTTTTGCGGGAAACGGCTTTTCGATATGTGTAACAGTTCGCGAAATAAATGGGATGTTGCGTCCTACGTCACTCACAGGCTTGCCCAATAGCTGCTAATGTTGCGGCAATGCCGCGAGTTCTTGCTTGTACTTCCGAACTCGTGTTCTCGCTCTCGATTCTACGGTGGTAGAGTCCACATGTACCTGACAAGACCCAAGGGACGAGTTCACCGTTATATATAGGGGGCAGCGGAGTGTCACGAGTCGAACTCCGAGCGAGTTCGGAGATGACGTCTTACGATCCACTGGCGAGTTAACGGAGCTCGTTTCTGGTGTGTGTGTGTGGGGGGGGGGGGGGGGTGCGTGTGCGTGTGGGTAATGATTGGGAGCGTGCGCTGGTCCCGCCGTCAGTGGACGCCGCGCAGGCGCACCGAGCACCGGCGCCCAGTGGGGAGGCGTGCATGCGCGCAGCGGCGGCCGGCCGGCAGCCTATAAAGCGCGGCGCGGCGCGGACCACTGTGCGCCAGGCGGCAGGCGGTCATGTCGGAGCACGTGCTGTACCGGCGCTTCTGCGCCGAGGAGCTGTTCCGCGGCTACCCGGCCGCTGGCCACAGCCCCTCCCCTGACCGGGAGGAGGAGGAGGAGGAGGACTCTGACGGCGAGTGCTACCTGAGCGGCGACCGCGACTGCTGGGGCGAACACCGGCAGCCCGGGGCGGCGGCGGCGAGGCGGCCGATCCAGCTGCTGGACGAGGCCGGAGGCGGCCCCGCGCTGCTCCTGCCACCCGTGGCCTCCTGCGGCAGGAAGGAGCGGCGCGCGGCGGCCGGCCCGCAGCTGGGCGGCGGCGTGGGGCGGCGGGCCGGCTGCGCGCGCTGCGGCGCCTGGGCGCACGTGGCCGCCGCGCGGCAGCGACACGTGTCGGACGCAGAGGCCGACGCGGGCCAGCTGCAGGTACTGCGCTGCTCACTCTCTTTCCTGTAGTCACACCTCCGACGAGCGTGCACTGCCCTTCGGGTCAGCAGCGGGGCAATACTGACAGTTTCATCTCGTATCTCTGTCAGTGCACGAGGGCTTCCCCGAAAGTAAGGTCCGATCGGGCGCGAAATGAAAATCGCAATGAAGCGCCGATGACGATTTTCACAGATGTTCTGGCAGTCTCTCCGGTATGCCGGACGAGCGCGCCAGATTGCTCTTTTCGATCCTGAGCACACAGTGAACACGTAAAGATCCTTAGCACAATACTCATCGAACAGTCCACGGGTGTACTGCTGATTCGTAGTGTCCGACGGTCCCAATATTTCGACGCTCACATACGTCGCCATCGTCAGATGCGCTGACGAACTGACGTCGTCGCCCGCGGCTGCGCGTCGGCGGTGGCGGAGACGCTAGCGTCGGTGTCTGTCATAGCCTCGATGTAAGTTCTCTGTCCGCCCTCGTCGCCAGATGGCAGATGGTTCAAATGGCTCTGAGCACTGTCGGACATAACATCTGAGGTCATCACTCCCCTACAACGGAGAACTACTTAAACCTAACCAACCGAAGGGCATCACAGACATCCGTGCCCGAGCCAGGATTCGAACCTGCGACCGTACCAGTCGCGCGGTTCCTGACTGAAGCGCCTAAAACCTTTCGGCCACAGAGGCCGGCGCCGCTAGATCGTTTTGTTTCCTGAGAGTCTTGTTAATTAAATATAGTGCTGCCTCCCAAGCCTCGCTAACATTATAAGCGCAATCCCGGTCGATAAGACCGTCCCTCGTAGGAATTTCTATGGCGCCTCTAACGACGCTGTCCCAGTATCTGCGTCATTCTCCGACAAACAATGTTCTGGGGGGCCGGTGGCTTCTTGGGCTGCATCAGTCGGGTATGCCTCTGGTGTTCTCAGCAACTGGTGCGCCATGTCCTGTGTATCCCACATTGACCTGTAATCTTGCATACGCCGCCTTCCACTAACCGGGATCATCTCTGACGCTTCCCAGTAGTGCTCGTATTGTTTTGGGCGGTCGAAAGACAGGTTTTTGTCAGTGCTTCTTCAATATGTGTCTGACTTTTCCCGACAGCGCGCCAGAGTACGGTATAAAGGCAGTGGGTGCCTCTGCCTCCGTGGCTTCTTTCGTCTCCACAGGTCGTGCTGTTGTCACAGAACGGAGAACGCGCCTAATTCGCAATTCTGGGTACCCATTTCTTCGGAATACAGTTCTGAGGTGTTCCAGCTCCTGGGGCAGACTCTCTATGTCTGAAATGGTGCGTGCCATGAGGAGCTCAGTTCGTCAGCGCACCTGACGATCGCGACATGTATGATCGCCGAAATGTTGTGCACTGCTCGATCAACAGTTACGCCAGGAGAAACTGTAGAATCACGCCATATACCTAGGACAATACTGTCTGCCACCGAGTGGGGCGTCCGCTGGGAGGTTTCGCTTGACTTGGTGCAGCCACACGTGACGTATCCGTCATGCATTTCCCTCTTGAGAACAGTTCTCGGCCGCACTCTGCATGACCAGCGAGGTCGGCTCTGCCCCGTTTTCGATCGAAAGTGTCTCATCACCCACAATATACAGACTGGCTCCTCCTGAGTTTCATGCCTGCTCACATGAACTGCTGGCTATGAAGACAACGTTTTCACACAGTCAACGAGCTGTAGACCAGCGTAGAGAATTGGCGAGAAGCACAGGTGGTTGCGTTCTTCGGCGAGGCTGTTGGAAAGTCGGTTCAGCGCTCCGACAGATGTCTCAGTCGGAGCGCCGTGTGTGTAGAGAAGTAGCTGGAAGGTGGTAGCTAAGTGTTGCAAATGAAACAGTTTTTGTTTTCACTGTGCTTTCCATCTGGCGGCCAGTCGGACCTTACTTTCCGAATAGGCCTCGTATGCTGCAGTATCGATACAGCTGTTCCGCTTTGTCCATTGACGTTATCATTCTGAGTAAATGGGCGCTTTTGTGACACACTTACATCTTAGCGTTACCTGAGGTCTAAGTTGCACTGCAAATTGAGAATTTGATAGTAGGGATCGCGTTTATGTATGGAAAATCAGGTTTTCGCTTCCACCTCTTCTTTTCGTCTCCATTTTCATCTGACCGTTAAAACCACTCAAAATAACCGCTTTCGGAAATAATCAATTTTCGGTTTTTCTTAGCTATTACTTCCAGTAATGAACACAGACTTGGAACATAGACTGAACATCTTTTACAAAAATGAAGAACTAGGAGATCACGGTCGAAATGAGTTTGCGGCAGAAATCGCTCTCACTGCCAGCAACAAATTTTGCGAAATTAAAGGAAACGGGCGCCGCGCCGCGACAGCGAGAGCGGCAGCGACAGAGAGAGCGAAATGTGACAAGCTGGCGGCTTTCCTGCATCGTCCTTCTGGACAGTATCAATTTTTCGCCCTAAAGCAATCACAAATTTAAGGGAAGAGTTATTATCCCTAATTTATAACATGTCAAAAATTTGTCGATACATCAGTCAGTTCCCACCTTTTCCAAGGATCGTTGTGCATGTTTCCTCCTTACAGGATGTCGCAAGTTTCTGTGCCTCTTACGGTTTTTAATCTCTTAAAGGAAATGGAACGTTGTACTTCATTGTCACCGCACTTCGTAAAATTCTTCCAAACTTCTAGCAATGACACCAACCCGCAAAACAACTGATATCCAAGGACGACAGATTTTTTTTTTCCAGATATATTGATACATACAATAACCCATTTTTAACAGTTTTGAGTGGATATATTAACACTAAACATTGCTACTGTTCTTACAAAAATGGTTTATTAATTTTGAACACACTGGAATGTAAATAAACTAAATAGTAATAAGAAACAAACGAACGGCCTCTTAGCCTCTCTGGAATCTTCCCAGAGAGTTGCCCGTCCCTAGCCACGGGGAGGCTATTATCCGGAAACCACTACATTTATAACATAATTGTGGTCCCTCCACCACCATACTAACTACAACTACAATCTACTACAAGTCATAGACTTAAACAAACAATATATTTACATATTTACGTTTGTACGCAGTAGATCTTGAGCACGCACCGGCTAACGGCAACCTCCAGCAGTACCACTCCTGATCTCCCGATCACTGCCCCAGCAATGGGAGGCCAACCAGTGCGACACTTCAGCCTCTCCTGTAATCCATGTGAGCAGAAGTATAGCGACCTATCCCCAGGCGATCCGACGAATGGTCGCCTCATCCCAGGACAGATTCGCTCTGTCCTGTCCAGGTTTTGTCACTATTTGTAACAGTGCAGTCTCTGATTACCAGGGTCGCACTGTGTGACATATTCGTGTGCTAGTTAACCTCTTCCAAGGTAGGCTCGCTGAGTCTCCTTTGAGATTTTGTTTATCAATTTTGCGAAATTGTCGAACAAGTATCTATTCCTCAAAATTTCCTCAACTTTCTCGTTTGTAAAAGCTGCCTCTCAACTGAGACAACCTGTTCGTATATCGGACAGTCAGACACTGTGTGTTGAGGCGATCCCTCGTGCGCACCACAGTCACACTCCGGTGTTGGCCTTTTCCCTATTCCCTGTAGGTACGTGGGATAGGGACCGTGACTTGTAAGGAAGTGAACTAGTGCCTGCGAGGGCTTCATTACCTTCTTCTTTAATCTTTGTGCGGTTAAAGGCGCTGCAGTCTGGAACCGCGAGACCGCTACGGTCGCAGGTTCGAATCCTGCCTCGGGCATGGATGTTTGTGATATCCTTAGGTTAGTTAGGTTTAACTAGTTCTAAGTTCTAGGGGACTAATGACCTCAGCAGTTGAGTCCCATAGTGCTCAGAGCCATTTGAACCATTTTTCTTTAATCTTTCCCTTACCATAGGTAAGGCCCGTATTATACCTACCCTTTCTTCCTTCCAAATGTCAAGCATTCTTTCATTAATAGCTTTAACACTTGTCAGCGCAATGCCCACGATATTTTGCACTTTGGCAGTATTGTGTTTATGCAGCCAGTAGAAGGCTGCGTGCTGCCTTATTTTCAAGTCTAGTGGGCATAGACCCATGATAACCAACAGTCCATCTGTGGGACTTGTGTTGAATGCCGCAATACATCTCATCAAAACATTCCTCTGTATTCGCCAGACAGCAGCGGCAGGCCGCACCAGAGCTAACCTGTGGACCCACACACAGATGTTTGCCCTGCTGTTGGAGTCAGTATACTGTTGTGATAAATATGGGCCCGCCGCTGTGGCCCAGCGGTTCTAGGCGCTTCAATCCGGAACCGCGCTGCTACCACGTCGCAGGTTCGAATCCTGCCTCGGGCATGGATGTGTGTGATGTCCTTAGGTTAGTTAGGTTTTAGTAGTTCTAAGTCTAGGGGACTGATGACCTCAGATGTTAAGTCCCATAATGCTTAGAGCCATTTGAACATTTGAATTTGATAAATATGGATTGTCTTTGAAGGTAGATGGAATCTTCTTTGTGCAGTTGATATTAATTTCTTGAACAATGCCAAAGACTTAGATGTCATTTGTTCGATATGCGAGAAAGTAGCGCTTAAGCTACAGACCTAAGTCCTGCACATTGGACTTACATGCGTACCGCGTAATAGACCACGCCCTACGGTAAAAGGTACATTACTGTCCCTGTGATGTTGTACCGATTCCTTTTATGTGTTTGTAGCTAGTTTTTAACTATAGGTATTGTTATTAAAAAGTGCTGATTGCTTTTCTCAATTTCTTTAATAATTCAGCATCTCAAAGCAATGGAAATTTTGGAAAAACATCACTTATTTTGTTAAAAAAATTATTTAAAACCAAAAAGTTTATCATTGGTCCTATGGCAAATTAACATGGCGGTATTTTATCCGGTTACCAGTAAAACATGAAAAATACGTGTTACCAAACAAATATCGAAATATATTGGTCATTCAGAACTAAAATGGCTGATATCGGTTTTAACCGGTCGGTTTTTTCTATCCGTAGTTGACAGGTTGTGAGCTGACGAAGTCAGTGATTCTGTGACGAAAACTGATGGTTGTGCTGGCAGACCGATCTATATCTTGATGTCTGTGTTTCACTGAAAGGTCACAACTTTTTTAAGAGTTGGCAAAGCCAATAAATAAGCCTTTTTGCACACAATTTGCGTATTGTGTTATCATACGTATATCCATAGTAAGAACTCCTGTCTTAACACTGTCAGTTTTTCAGTTATTTGAAGACGTTAATAACAAGAATACCCAAACCAAAAATCTGTCTTTTCCTGCTGGCATCCTAACACTATGCTTTCCAAATTCGCTTTGCTGTATAACGCCATAGTCACCGTACAGGTTGATAGTGACACAGTTCAAAGCTCGTATCGTATTCGTCAACACTTCGTAAGTGAGCCACTTCCTTGGAAGCACACCACGTCAACCAAATCTTTCTTATAAAACGTATACTTTTGTTCAACTGAGTCCAAAGCCAGTAGGGCACTGATATGGACTGTTTCCAACCACCACAGGTCTGTTATAAGTTCAGCGTGTGTGTCTGTGACGTCGTAGTTCCCAAAGGAAAGGTCAGCTTTAATATAGTTTTTTTTTTCTTATTTGAAACCTCGTTCAATCGGGTTTTTTGTTAACTATGTTCCTCGAAAGCCTTTAGGCATTTTAAATTTCATCAGCTAAATTAAATACAAACATTTTTCGCCTGTGCGCTTTTTTGATACACGGTACGAAGTACGTAAGAGCTACTACATCAAGTTACTGAAAACTAGATTCTAGAGCTCAGAAAGATGTAAGTAAAAGTGCGCTAGAATATATGTTTATCTTTTACAGTTGATCGACAATGATGATTTTTGCGTTTTGAAGTGTATCTGCGTATATGTCTGTGGCGTCGAAGCTCCCAAACGAAAGATCCCATTTCAATACAATTTTCTTTTATTAGAAAGCTGGTTTAAACGGGATGAGAGACTAAAATTTCCACATAGAGTACCTTTTTTAATTTTTCTTGCTCGCGTTTGAAACTGTGCATTCATAATCTGGGTTAGTTAACTATATTAACACAGTCCTTTCAGTTCTAGAGAAAATTGCCTTAAGTAGCCACAAAGTTAGGAAAGACAGATACGCAAGCCACTAGAGCTGACGAGTAAAAATATGTAAATAGGAGTGTAAAGGATCAGAACATATTTACAAACTGATTAAGCAGAATACCTTCAAAATACAAGTTTTGAAAGGTTAATGAAGAATTTCAAACTTAATCATTAGTTCGTCTTTGGAAATAATAGAGCTTCGGTCGTCGAGCAATTCGAAAGGGCCCTCAAGGGCGTCGTACTCAGCGTTTCCGCGAACAGATTAATGGCATGGAACAGCTGGTGAAGCAGTACACTCGCATAAAACACAGAAAAGTTACAACCACATTACTCTATGTTAGAAATAAGAGCATGTTGTCTGCTGTGTACAATAAAATCAAAGGGATTGACTCACGTCTGCGTAATTAACAGTTGGCAATTAGATGAGACCGAGCAAAGGAAAGTGGAGACGGCCTTTCATAAAGGATGCACTCCATACTCATCCACCAAATATTTGTGACGTTTAAGATACAAACTAGCAAGCTTATGTCCTTGAAGGTCAGTGTTTTCGGTCCAGAGCCAGAGCTTCCTGTTCCGGAGAACAGGGAATGAAATATCCTTTGGCGTATCTTGCTGAGCGTGCTGTAGGGGTAGCGTCCTGAGTCCCGTCTTCGAACCCAGCCGCTGCTTAAATACTGAATAAAATTCATCAGCAATGGCGGCCGGAGACTCCCTGTATAAGGGGTCACCCACGTTCTGCCAACGGTCTTGTCAAAGAGGGCGGACAGAGTTTCACGGCAACCGTTTTCCATAGGGACGGTAAGCTGCCTCTAAAAGGCGGAAACGTCGGCAATGATCAACGACACTGCGACAGAGGCACATAATGTGTATCGAATGGCTCTGAGCACTATGGGACTCAACTGCTGAGGCCATTAGTCCCCTAGAACTTAGAACTAGTTAAACCTAACTAACCTAAGGACATCACAAACATCCATGCCCGAGGCAGGATTCGAACCTGGGACCGTAGCGGTCTTGCGGTTCCAGACTGCAGCGCCTCTAACCGCACGGCCACTTCGGCCGGCTAAAGTGTATCCACAAGGCGTGTGCCCTTTAAATGAAGAAAGTATATTGATGATCTCTCCACTTTTATAAAGTTAGAGATTATTCCCCTCGTTCTGATCTATGGGAGGGGACTACCTAGGGTGAGGTGACCGTGATGAAATGATTGAATAACCAACGAAATGGTAACATACTGCGAATCGGCGTGTGGAATATCGGAAGTTTGAACGTGGTAGGGAAGATAGAAAACCTAGAAAGGGAAATGTAGAGGCTGAATTTAGATATACTGGGAGTCAACAAAGTGGAACTGAAAGAAGATGAGCATATCTGAGCAGACGAACATACGGTAATACCTACAGAAACAGAGGACGGTATGATGGGGTAGGATTTGTTATGAATAGCAAAGCAGGACAGGAAGTGATTATTGTGAACATTTCAGTGATAAAGTCGTGCTCATCAGAACCGATCGTAAACCAACGCCAGCAATATTAATTTAGATATAAGTTCCGACATCACAAGCAGACGATGAAGAGACAGACAAAGTATGTGAGGGTACTGAAACGATAAATAAGTATGTAAAAGGTCATAATCTAATAATTATGGGGGACTGAAATGCGATAATAGGGAAGGAATAGGAGGAAGAGTTACAGGAGGATATGGGCTCGGTAGCAGGAATGAGAAAACAAAAAAACTAATTGAATTTTGCAATAAATTCCAGTTAGTAATCGCGAATAAACTATTCGAAAATCACAAGAGGAAGGCCTGAAGATACAGAAAGATTTCATCTCTAGTTTATCAGTCAAACAGATTCCGAAATGGGATAAAGAACTGCACGGCATACCCAGGAGCAGATGTTGTAGACTCGGATCGCAATTTAGTAAAGATGAAGAGTAGGCTGAAGTGTAAGACACTCGTACAGGAGAATCAACTTGTAAAGCGAGGGGATGCTGAAGTACTGCAGAGTAACGAGAGTAGTTTGAAGTTCTGTGAGACTACAAGTAGTGCGGTAATGAGTATCACAGCAGGCAGTCGGGTCAGAGAGGGAAACTGCGCGGCTCGGGCAGCGGGTGTGCGCCGCGGCTGCGTGCGGTGTGCCCTGCCGCACTGGAAAGCCTGCTTTACCTAGTACTTAAATTAAAAATTTAAAAAGTGCCCGACACAAACATCTCCAGAAAATACAAAACAAAAACATAGTAATATGTATTACCCCTTTAAGTATAGGTTGGCCGGCCGGAGTGGCCGTGCGGTTCTAGGCGCTACAGTGTGGAACCGCGAGACCGCTACGGTGGCAGGTTCGAATCCTGCCTCGCGCATGGATGAGTGTGATGTCCTTAGGTTAGTGAGGTTTAAGTAGTTCTAAGTTCTAGGGGACTGATGACCTCACATGTTGAGTCCCATAGTGCTCAGAGCCATTTGGGCCATTTAAGTATAGGTTGTAATATTTTGATCGAAGCGTCGTCGCGTGAGGGGACCGCAACAAGCTACCACTGAGGAACGGGACAGTAACCTCCTGTAGATCTGAAGAGTGAATAGCTGCTGGAGGGTACGTAACCATCCGTAATAATACTATTAGAATGACGACTCACTCTCCCACTGCCCCCTGTATGTAGGACTCATGCGGCAGCAGCATTTGCAAACGAAACACACTTACACCTATTTACGATCACAAGTTTCATTCCGGGCAACAGAAACATGGGAAATATATCGTACGATATTTTTTACGACTGTAGTGCTCATTAACTTACCTGAACGCGGTGTCTCAAGACGAAAAAGAAAAGTGACTAGTCACCTCCAGTGCAGTGTCATCTTCCGAGTATATTGTGTACCTGAAGAGCCACCACGGATTGCGACAGCCGTCTTAAGCCTCTGCTTCCGGTCTCTCCTGCCGCTGGTTGAGGCACAATGCGAGTCAATCTGATATGTATACAATAGTTACACCACTGACGTAGACCCCCCACCCCCACTCACGTTAAAAAAAGATTCCGACAGCGATGTTTCTGATTCCTCCCTATTATATTAGTTATTTTCGAAGATAAAAGAAATCGGACCGTACTCGCGTTTGCACATCGCTAAAGTATCAGTACTTTTTGTGAACATCTTGTACAACACAATGGAAAAGCTTCTTTCTTTTCTTGTCTGTTACGCCCTGCATCACAGGACTAGAATATTAAACTCATTTTTGGCTCATGACGGAATACTAAGAGCATACCTTTCTGACAGGATTCCTCCTCAATTTCCAACTATTTTAAAGTAAACAAGTGTCTCGTTACGAAGTATTTTTTTATACTATGTACAAATTTATAAATTCGGCAGCGTAGCTGATTTATTACAATTCCGTTAAAGGATCTCGTCGCAACGCAAAACGTCTGATTACCGCCACAAGTCTCGAATCATATCCGTGGTACTCTCGCCCTCGCTTCCACCCGTCAGGTGGGTCGTCGCTGATACCAAATTGATAGGCTAATTAATTAATTTGACCACGAGAGTCGCTTTGCATGGTCAGTAATTTTTTCCTGCAGTTAGATTACACTCACCACTCACAACTAATCCTGGTGAGACCAGTCGGTCTCCGGAGGCAGTGGGATGTTTGACTCTCTTCTCCAGCCCCGCGACGCCTCCGCCACCGGGTCACATGTTAACAGCTGACAGCGCGTCGCGAACCTCCACCCGCGCATCACGGCTGTACCGCCCCCGGCTGGCAACCCACCAACCCACCCCTCGCCCTGCCGGACAGCTGTTCATGATTCCAGACTCCCAAAAATTGTGCTGTCGTTCTCAGGAGTGGGCTCTTAAATCTCGCTGGGGGTAAATACGAGGATGTTGAGCAATATGCTTCCACTAGTCCCTCCTGTGAGCTGAAACGTTCTGAGATGTGTCTTGGAAATAACGCGGAAAGGCCGACACAGTGAGAAATAAAAAAATGCCTGTCTACTGACCGCCGCATCCCAAACATGCACGAATTAGACCTAGGTTTCGCTCAGAATACATCTCCCACCAAATTAGTGGACAGATGCTTCGAGAATTCAAATGGAAATCCCTAGAAGGAAGCCGAGGTTCTTTTCGAGGAACGCTATTGAAAACTGCCATTTGAAGCTGACCGTACATAAAGCCCATGAAGATAAGATACGAGAAATTAGCGCTCATAGGGGGGGGGGGGGGGGGGGGAATATAGGTAGTTCTTTTTCTTCGCTCTATTTGCGAGTGGAATAGGAAAGGGAATGACTAGGAGTGGTACAGGGTACCTTCCATCACATACCGCACAATGGCTTGCGTAGTAAGCATATAGATGTAACTGTAAGTTTAGTCTACCTATTCAGACGTCAGTCCATCCATTTATAGGTACACAAAACTCAAAGAAGAATTTGTCTTTTATTTATCGAGAAAACAAAAGACGGCACTTCTGCTGCTGACTGTCTCTCTGTGGAAACCTTTGTATTAGCCCCTTATTTTGTACTTGTAGTCACTTTGCGAGATGTATGTACGAGGTTTCAGTATGTGTGGCCACAACACTTAGAAGAAACGGTATAGGATTCACCTCTCAATTCCCCTTTCGTCAGGGTACCGCTTACCTACCGTATTCTCACGAATCTTCCACTCTTCGATATACAGCATTCGAATCCACCTGATTTCGACGAGTAAGGGATGTTCGCTGCCAAGTTACAGACCCCTACTAATTTCCTCGAAATCCCATCACGCTCCAACAGCACTGAAGACCGTCTAGCCCTCCAGACCACACTGACAAGGTAGAAAGCTATCACAACGGAAATAGCACGTTAACGTACAGAAGGAAATTCATAACCAAGCAGAGTGCATAAAGAAATTCAGAGGCATAACACCTACATTTCGTTTCTATCGAATGACTGTAAATATCTCTCCTATACGTGGTCTGACCTCCTTTATCGTATACCTTTCATTACGACACTGGAAACGGCGGTAGTCTTCGTTGACAGCACAGTCTCTATCTCTCTCTCTCTCTCTCTCTCTCCCTCTCTCTCTCTCTCTCTCTCTCTCTCTCTCTCTCTCTCTCTCTCTCTATCTCTCTCTCTCTCTCTCTATCTATCTATCTCTCCCCTTGTTATTTTTGTAACACATAACTTAATAAAACTACCAACTATAAAACTTCGCTAATGTCACCTGATAGAGAACTCAGAAAGATTTTACCATGTCCATCTCTTCAGCTATGTCAGGAAACAATTGCTGTCTCTGTGTTGACATCGACCATATGTGGTGATCACATTATATGCACATTATCAGTCCACTGGACCAGGTGAACAGTGTTCGAACTCGCTTCCATGGACCTGTGTAAAGCTTTGTCGCCTGTGCTGGAGGAAGACCAAATCGACTATCAGTCGCAAGGAGAGGTTTCTTGTGTTTGTTGTTTCAGAAGTTGTTTTTTTGCCGTAACACATGGGAGCAGTGCATGACTACACCTGTGTACAGCCATACATTTTGTTTTCCTACCACGACTTTGAGGTCTGTTTCAGATACTAAACCGACATTAACACGTTTCCGGCCATTGTCTCTCACAGAAAGCTGGACATCACATGGTGGAAACTACACTGCCCTCGCAACACACGGAATGGCTGAAATTTAAAAAATAGAGGCGGTGTTTCTTATTGACAAAAATGTGGAAAGCATCACAACGTATAGAAACTGGAAGAGTGTTTCCAAACAGCTGTCCGAAGGTTTTGACCTCTGCATTTAATCTTATCTTCCATAGTGAAAGGGTGGGTGGATCGGATGGAAAATACACAGTCAATTTGGGTCGATTTAGAGCCCATGTTCAAAGGAATTTATGACCTTGGTATGCAGAGCGCACACGCACACGCACACGCACACGCACACACACACACACACACACACACACACACACACACATTCTCCATAACACTAGCGCAACCGCTCTACCAAAGATAGTGAAGATTACCAATCAGCGGGTGAGGTAGCGTTAACTCTATACCTTTGTTGATTGACCAGGCAGACAGCACGATTCCATGCAAAATTTAATCAAAAATCTGTATCTCCAACTGCATGGTCTCCTGCTAATTTAGTTTCACCTGCTTCCTAAAAAGGACTAGCTCAGTAGTTGAAGTTTTGGTTCATCAGTTCATCAGTCTTCTGACTGGTCTCTGTCTTCCTCTACTGTTTTTGCCATCTACAGCTCCTTCTAGTACCACGGAAGTCATTCCCTGTCATCTTAGCAGATGCCCTACCGTCCTCTCCCTCCTTACCGGTGTTTTCCACACATTCATTTCCTGTCCGATTCTGCCCAGAGCTTCCTCGTTCCATACCTTATCAATCCACCTACTTTTCAACATACTTCTGTAGCATCACATCTCAAATGTTTCGATTCTCTTTTGTTCCGGTTTTCCCACAGTCCGTGTTTCACTACCATAACATTCTGTACTCCAAACGTACATTCTCAGAAATTTCTTCTTCAAATTAAGGCTAGTACTAGTAGATTTCTTTTGGCCGACATTGCCCTTTTTTGCCATTGCTAGTCTACTTTTGATGTCCTCCTTGCTCCGTCCGTGATTGGTTATTTTACTGCCCAGGTAGCAGAATTACTTAACTTCATCTACTTAATGACTGTCAATCTGATGTTACGTTTCTCGCTGTTCTCGCTTCTGCTACTTCTCATTACTTTTATCTCTCTTGGATTTACTCTCTGTCAATATTCTGCACTCATTAGGTTGTTCATTCCATTTACTCAGGATAGCAATGTCACCAGCGAATCGTATCATTGATATCCTTTCACACTGAACTTTAATTCTACTCCTGAACCTTTATTTTATTTCCATCACTGCTTCTTCTATGTTGAGATTGAACAGTAGGGGCGAAAGACTGCATCCCTGTCTTACAGCCTTTTTCATCCAAGCACTCCATTTTGGTCGTCCACTCTTATTATTCCCTCTTGGTTCTTGTACACATTGTATATCACCCTTCTCTCTCTATAGCTCACTCCTATTTTCTCATAATTTCGAATATCTTGCACCATTTCACATTGTCGAACACTTTTTCTAGGTCGACAAATCCTTTGAACGTCTCTTGATTATTCTTTAGTCTTGCTTCCATTATCAACCGCAACGTCAGAAATGCCTCTCTGGTACTTTTAACTTTTCTAAAGCCAAACATCGTCATCTAGCGCATTCTCAATTTTCTTTTCCATTCTTCTGTATATTCTTCTTGTCAGCAACTTGGATGCATGAGCTCTTAAGCTGATGGTGCGATAATTCTCGCACTTTTCAGCTCTTGCAGGCTTCGGAATAGTGTGGAATATATTTTTCCGAGAGTCAAATGGTTTGTCGCCAGACTCATACATTCTACACACCAACTCAAATAGTCGTTTTGTTCCCGCTTCCCCCAATGATTATAGACATTCTGATGGAATGTTATGCATCCCTTCTGCCTTATTTGATCTTAAGTCCGCCAAAGCTCTTTTAAATTCTGATTTTACTACTGGACCCCCTATTTCTTCTAAGTCGACTCCTGTTTGTTCTTCTATCACACCATACAAATCATCCCCTTCATAGAGACTTTCAGTATATTCTTGCCACCTATCCATTCTCTCCTTTCCAAAGCAGTGGAATTACTGTTGTACTCTTAATGTTACCACCCTAGGTTTTACTGTCACTGAAGGTTGTTTTGACTTTCCTGTATGCAACAGTTGTCCTTCCGACAATCATTCCTTTTTAGATTTCATCACGTTTTTCCTGCAGCCATTTCGTCTTAGTTTCGCTGCACTTCCTATTTATTTCATTCCTAAGCGACTTCTACCGCTGTATTCCTGAGTTTCTCAAATCATTTTTGTACTGCCTCCTTTCATCGATCAACTGAAGTATTTCTTCTTTTACACAAGGTTTCTTCGCAGTTGCTTTCTTTTTTCCCATGTTTTTCTTCCCAGCTTCTGTAATTGCTCTTTTTCGAGATATCCGTTCCTCTTCAATTGTACTGCCAACTGAGCTATTCCTCATTGCTGTATCTATAGACTTAGAGAACATCAAGCGTGTCTCGTCATTCCTTAATACTTCCGTATTCCACTTCTTAGCGTACTGATTCTTCCTGACTAATGTCTTAAACTTCAGCCTACACTTCATCACTACTATATTGTGATCTGAGTCTATCTGCTCTTCGGTACGCCTTACAATCCAGCATCTGATTTTGGAATCTGTGTCTGACAATGATGTAATCTAACTGAAATCTTCCCGTATCACCCTGTCTTTTCAAAGCAGACGTTCTCCTCTTCTGATTCTTTAACAGAGTATTCGCTATTACAAGCTCAAATTTGTTACAGAACTCAATTAGCCTTTCTCCTCTCTCATTCCTTGTCCCAAGTCCATACTCTCGTGTAACCTTTTCTTCTGCTCCTTCGCCTACAACAGCATTCCAGTCCTCCATGACTATTAGATTTCCATCTCCCTTTACGTACTGTATTACCCTTTCAGTATCCTCATATACGTTCTGATTCTCTTCATCTTCAGCTTGCAACGTCGGCATGTATACCTGAACTACCGTTGTCGGTGTTGGTTTGCTGTCGATTCTGATAATAACAGTACTATCACTCAATTGTTCACAGTAAAACATTCTGTGTCCTACCTTCCTATTCATAACGAATCCTACTCCCGTCATACCATTTTCTGCTGCTCATCTGACTAGAAATCCTTATCTTCTTTCCATTTCACTTCACTGACCCCTACTATACCTAGATTGAGCCTTTGCATTTCCCTTTTCAGATTTTCTAGTTTGGCTACCACGTTCATGCTTCTGAATTTCCACACCCGGACACGTAGAACGTTATTCTTCCGTTAGTTATTCAATCTTTTTCTCATGGTCACCTCCCTCTTGGCAGTCACCTCCCGGAGATCCGAATGGGGTACTATTCAGGAATGTTTTGCCAATGGAGAGATCATCATGGCACTTTTTGAATTACGGGCCACATGTCCCGTGGATACACGTTATGTGTCTTTAATTCAGTGGTTTCCATTGCCTTCTGCATCCTAATACCGTTGACCATTGGTGATTCTTCCGCCTTTAGGGGCAATTTCCCGCCCCTAGGACAAGAGAGTGCCCTTAACCTCTATCCGCTCCTCCGCCCTCTTTGACAAGGCCTTTGGCAGAATGAGGCTGACTTCTTATGATGGAAGTCTTCGGCCACCAATACTGATTGTTAATCAAAATTTAAGCAGAGGCGAACCTGGGACCAAGATGATTTTGTTTACTAATTAAAGACGGGTACACAATATTTCCCTAGCGCGAGTGAAGCTGCGTCGTCAAATCTTTCTCCGTGAGATATAACACAGAATATCGAGATGTACTACTAGACTTCGACCCACAGAGATGTTGGTCGAATGCTAGGCAGTTATGGAATGGAATTACGAGTCAGTCTGCGACTAAGAAGCACGATCCAGCAAATCCCACGAAAGTGCCGAAATTTTTTAACACTCGTTAAATGAAGCCCAAATAATTCCTTGGACACAAAATCCAATGTTTGTCGAATATAATGGACTCTTTCACGAAAAAGAGGTATACCAGCGCGTTCTTGATATGATTAACGGTAGAAGAGTTAAACAAAGCATACTGCAGTTTTACTCTGTTGCTGCGAAGTTCATCCAACCGCTGCAAACGACGATACACTTCATCTCTTTGAGGTAGACAATGTGGTGCTTGACTTTCTCCCGGCGTATGAAATGCTCAAGTAACTTACGGGAAAGCATCTGGTTCACAACCGGCGACATTACTACATCTCAACGTTCTGAGATAAATCTCATGGAGAAACCTTTTGATGACGCAGTTTTCTCGTGTTACGGAAAGGTTTCGATTTTGCGACGGTGTCCAAGCATTTAGCAGTTGTTGATTTCATAATTTCTGTCAAACAGGCTGTTTTTAAATTGTCCCCTAACGTCGCCAGGCAGGTAAGGAAAGAAATATGACGCTTGCTGACTGGTGCGTGTTCGCCCACGAATAATATAACAGCAGCTGAGGGGGCTGCTTTCCGTTCACTCTGAGTCGATCCTGATATTGTTATCTTAGCTGCGGACAAGGGCAATGCCACAGTTGTGTTAGACAAGCACAATTACATTCTAAAGATGAGGAGTTTACTATTTGATTCAGCCTAATCCAGGATCACGTGCCACCCAACAATGTGAGTTGAGAGAAAGATTAACAATTTCCTGAAGAAAAGTTCCTCGGGGCAGAAGACTATCAAGACTTAATATTCTCAGTGCGCAATAAGCCCTAGATTATATGGCCTTCCGAAGATCAACAATGATCCTCTTAGGCCTACTGTCAGTAATGTTGGCATTTCCAACAGAGTACTAAAAGCTTGTTCACAATACGTAAGTAGGATTCTCAGCCACACATGAAGTAGCTCACTGAAACAGGGCATTTTTCCAGATAGACTGAAATGCGCTGTTGTTAAACCATTGCATAAAAAGGGGATATGTCTGATGGTAACAGTTACCGCCCAATCTCACTTCTGACAACTTTATCCAAATAATTGGAAAAGTAATGTACTCAAGAGTAGCTTCACGTATTTCTAAAAATGAAGTAATAACGAAATCTCAGATTGGTTTTCAGGAAGGCTTCTCAACAGAAAATTCTATATGTGCTTTCACGGATCAGATATTAAATACTCTGAATAAGCGAACATCATCCATTAGAATTTTCTATTATATCTCAAAGGATTTGGCTGTGTTAATCATGAAATTATTCTAGATAAGCTTAAGTATTGAGTGTTGTGGTATGATTTGGACAGTGCACAAATGGTTTAATTCATATTGAACTGGAAGAATGCAGAAGGTTTAAATTAACAGTAAGGTAGTCTGCAAAAAGCAGCAAAGTTCTCAAATTGGGGAGGCATCAAGAATGGTGTCCCACACGGTTCAGTCTTGCATCCCTTGTTGTTCCTAAAGTACCGGGTGATCAAAAAGTCGGTAAAAATTTGAAAACTTAATAAACCACGGAATAATGTAGATAGAGAGGTAAAAATTGACACACATGCTTGTAATGACATGGGGCTTTATTAGAACCAAAAAAGAACAAAGTATTGCTAGACGCGTGAAAGATCTCTTGCACGCGTCGTTTGGTGATGATCATGTGCTCAGCCGCCACTTTCGTCATGCTTGGCCTCCCAGGTCCCCAGACCTCAGTCCGTGCGATTATTGGCTTTGGGGTTACCTGAAGTCGCAAGTGTATCGTGATCGATCGACATGTCTAGGGATACTGAAAGACAACATCCGACGCCTATGCCTCACCATAACTCCGGACATGCTTTACAGTGCTGTTCACAACATTATTCCTCGACTACAGCTATTGTTGAGGAATGATGGTGGACATATTGAGCATTTCCTGTAAAGGACATAATCTTTGCTTTGTCTTACTTTGTTATTTATTTATTTATTTATTTCCAAATTATAGACCTGTTACCCGATGTTTACAACAGGTCGTACATCTTACAATTTTCGTTTTTCATCTTTTTACAGTTTTCTTTCCTTTTGTTTTATCTACAACATTTACAAAGAATGACACTTTTCAAAATAACAATAATTTAAGGTTGAAATATAAATACAATTTTGTTGTTTTTTAAGAAGAATATAAAAAGAAGATAGGTTAGATGGGAGATTTGTTAGTACCATCACCCAGTGTGACTGACGGTGAATACCTCGGAATGGTTTCTTCGAGCCCTTGACCGCCAGTCACACACACACACACACACACACACACACACACACACACACAAATGGTTATTAGTAGAGAAATAATGTTGCTTATCCTATTTGTTACTAATCCTATGTATTAACTACTTTAGGTGCGCATCCATGTACAGCATTTGGTGTTTTCTTGGCTAGATTGCTAGCAATTTGCTTATTTACTGTCACATCTCAGCTTCCTCCTCCTGTTCCTCCTCATTGTCACTATTTTCACTGTCACTGTGGGTATCGCTGTCCATCCTCTGGAGATTTCTGTTACGCTGCACATAGGCATGTCTGTGATGTCGTGTCCGCATATACTCTTCATGTGTTGTTTTTGAAATACTGTTTGTCAGTGCGTTTAATTGTGCCCATTGTTCTTCGTCTCATATTTCTGTGTATATATCTATGTCTGTATCTGTGTAATCTAAGTGTAGTGTATGTCTATTGTTCGCGTATTGCCCGCAGAAAAAGACAGTGTGTTCTGGGGAACCTTCTTCCCCGCATGTGCATGTAGGTGTCTGCCTCAGACTCACGCGGTTTAAGTGCGTGGGGTGAGGTCCGTGCCCGGTTAAGAAATGTACCACACCGCGGCTGGGATCGATATGTCTCATTCTCAACCGCTCCCTTATGTCAGGGAGGAAGTCGTGCAGTCTACGTCCCTTATCACTTACATCCCACTCACCTTGCCATGTATCCAGACGCCAACTTTTAAGGTGACGTGTCGTCTCTATGGGCACACCGGTTATTGTGTGTACCTTATCTAGTCTCCCCACCTTTAACCAGTACCTCGCAGCTCTGTATTTGATCGTGATATCTATGGGGCATATTCCGAGCACCACACACAGTGCATCCGCTGAGGTGGTACCGAAGGCTCCAGATAGCCTAAGTAGGACACTTCTCTACCCTCGTCTGACGGATGCCTTGTTGGTGACCACGTTCAGTCTATGTGCCCACGTGCTAGCTGCAAAGCTGAGTACTGATTCGAAGAGTGCACAGTGGTATGTACGTATGACTGGTGGAGGTAGTCTGTACTGTTTTAAATTTAGCCTCACCAGTTTGTGGAGTATTTTTTCCGCTTTGTCTGTTGTTAGCCTTATGTGTTCGTGGAAATTCAATTTTTCATCTATGTGTACCCCAAGATAGCGCGTAATGCGTGCTCGTTTGATGTTTGTGTCCCCAGTTTTAACTTTTCAGTAAAGTGAATGTTGTTTTATTTTCGGCTATCCTGAGTTCGTTGTTGTGACACCACTGAGTAAATGTTTGTAGTAATCCACTGGCTTTCTCTTCTAACTGGGCTCTGTTGTTTGCAGTTACTACAACTAATAGGTCATCTGCGTAGGCGACAATTCCGTCTGACCTGTCATCCCCATCCAGAAGCTGTAGGAGGGGTTCGATTGTTATGTCCCAGAAGGTGGGGCCGCAGATCGACCATTGAGGACAGCCTTTGGTAATTCTTTTAATTACTTTCCGGCTGTCCATCTGCCATTAGACTACTCGGTCTTTACAGTAGTCTAGAAAACTGTTGCACAGTGATTGCGGTACCTTCAGATGTCTTAGCCTCTGAAACAGTGCTGGCCACCAAAGATTATCAAATGCTCTGGCAATGTCAATCACTATTGCCATGGCGTATTTCTGTTTTGTGGTGTTAACTATGTGCAGGGCCTTGTTGACGGCATCATCTATTGATCTGCCAGATCTGAAGCCGAACTGGTGTTGGCTCATACCCCTGAGAGCTCTGTGTGTTTGCAGGCGCTTACACAGTAGCTTCTCCTGAATCTTTGCTAGGGTGTTTATTAGGCATATTTGGCTGTAAGTATTTGGATCTGAAGGATCCCTGTCCGCTGATTTCTCAATAATGACTGCTTTGGAGGTTTTCCATAGTGTAGGTACCCTGCCCAGCCGTAAGGCATCGTTCACTAACGTTGTTAGGAACGGGGTGATCTGCGGTGCTAGTTTATTGAGTGTTGCCGAGTGAATACCGTTTGGTCCAGGTGCTTTTTTGTTTTTGAGATCTGAGATTGCTAGCGCAACCTCTTCTTCCGCAAAAGGACAGGTGACAGTTGCAGTGTTGCATGGTGTGTGTAGGTTTTCTCTTAGTGTTGCATGATGTTGTGTGTCTGTATCGATAACGTCGTCAGGGAGCAGTTTATACAGCAGAAACTCCGCTGTATTCCTCCATCCCCTCGTCATCGTGCCGTCATCCTGCCTTAGCGTTCCCAGAACTAGTGGGGTTTTTATCTTCTCTGTCAGTATTTTGTACGGTTCCCCCCATATATTTGCTCTGTTTGTATTGTTACAAATAGCTCCCATTGTTGTCTACGCGTGTTGTATAGGGTCTGTCTATATAAGTCTTGTGCATGCCTATCTGCTATCGTCCTTCGATATAATTTTCGTTTGCGTCTTGCGTCTTGTTTGAGTCTCGTAAGTTCGTTGGTCCATGGTACTGGTGACCAATTTGTGTTCTTTGCTGTCGGTACTGAAGTGTTTTGCGCATGTTGTATCACCTGTGTTAACTTGTGTGCTCTATAATCGATACCAATACTTCCATTGATGTTTTCTACATCGTGTCGTTGGATAATTTCGGTTAATTTGTTCAGTCTGCTTTGTGCAACAGCAAGTGTCTGGTGTGTGATTTGGTCATTGTGATCTGAGTGTGAGTTACTGTGTCTGTTATGACATTATGTTCACTACTGGTTATGTTGTCGTGTACAGTCCAGCTTGTTACGTATGCCATTGCTGCATTATTTGCTAGCGTGAAGTCGATATTACTGCTCGTACCATCGAACCCTGCATATGTTGGTGTAGGTCCTTCTGTATTCATTACATGTAATTCTGTTTCTTTTATTAGATCGGTGATTATGCGTCCTCTGTCATCTGTTCTGTCTGAGTTCCAGAGGGTCAATGTGGAATTAATGTCAGCACTTATCACTAATTTTTTGCCTCTGGCATACATTACTAGGTCTCTGATGTAGTCTGCATACGGCTGTATTTGATGGCTGTATTGGGCGTACATGGATGCAATAACCCATGTGACGTTCCCTTTAGTTACCACTATGGTAACCAAGTGTTGATTGCATAACTGTGTTTCCTTAACTATAAGTTCTATTTAGAATTACTATTGCAGCCTTACAGTCATTGATGCCTGTTATTGTGGTAGCATGTTTTGGTAGACATATCAGTTGCCCGTTTCTATTATAAGGTTCTTGTAAGCACATGATGTCTGCCTGCAGGTCTTGTACTATTTTAGGGATTTTCGCGCTGACGGTCGTACTGTTTTTTGTATTATGTTGTAAGATATTCATTTTTTGTCTATGTGTTCTGGGTGTTTTACGTGTACAAAATATTTACTGCCAGTCTGTGAGTAATCAAAATATGTTCGTCCGTGTGCTCTTACAAGATGTATATATATTTTGTCCAAGTCTAAAGATTCTGACCTGCGCAGGCAGACCTGGAGCATGAGATCGAGCAGCGGCTCTGTTGATGTAGGAATATTTTCTGTCTTTAGGATGATTCTGTCTGTTTGCTCAGTTACTGGAAAACAGAGAGAATCTCCCTTTGGATGACGCAATCTAAGTAGCATCCGCTGCGCTGTCTGCAGTATCTCTTTTTTCTCTAACCTACTTAAAAGTACGTTTAGTTCTAAATTATCATTTCTTGTGTGTGTGCTGATTTTAGCTGCCATAGCCTATACTGTCCAGGAGCCGGTCATACAGCTGTTTATAGGTCTGACAATCACCTCCTTTTGTTTTATTGCAGACGCGGCCTCTGTATTTGCAGGGGATACAGACGCAAACCGCGGACCTGCGCTGAATGCGCTTTTGTCCTTGGTTGCCGCACTTGGCACACGTGACGTCGGATTTTCTGCAGGTTTTAGTCGTGTTATGCTAATTGTTGCTATTCTGATCAGATGAAGCGTCATCTGTCGGACAGTTTTTGAATTTTTGTATTTTCTTGGTTCTAATAAAACCCCATGTCATTCCAAGCATGTGTGGCAATTTGTACCTCTCTATCTACATTATTCCGTGATTTATTCAGTTTTCAAATTTATACTGACTTTTTGATCACCCAGTACATTAATGCCTTGCCCCTCTGTATTTATGTAGATGCAAAGCTAATTCTTTTTGCTGAAGATACAAATATTGCAGTCACAACCAACAAATATGAGTTAGCTCAGGGAATTGTAAATAATGTCTTTCAGAAAACTGTTAAGTGGTTCTCTGCAAATGGACTCTCAATAAATTTTGAGAAGACACAGTATATACAGTTCAATAGAGTTAATGGCATAACGCTACTGATAAATATTAACTTTGTACAGAAGTCTGCTGCTTAGGCAGAATAGTCAAAATATCTTGGTGTGTGCATTGATGAGAAACTGAATTGTAAGAAACGCACTGATGACCTGCTGAAACACACCGGTTCAGCTACTTGTGCTGTTAGGGTTATTGAAAATATTGGTGGTAAACATATCAGTAAATTAGCCTCCCATATCTATTTTCATTCACTGCTTTCATATTGCAACATATTTTCGGGAAATTCATTATTAAGAATCCTCGAGATACTAGAAGGTATCAGATAGATTATATAATGGTAAGACAGAGATTTAGGAACCAGGTTTTAAATTGTAAGACATTTCCAGCGGCAGATATGGACCCAGACCACAATCTATTGGTTATGAACTGTAGATTAAAACTGAAGAAACTGCAAAAAGGTGGGAATTTAAGGAGATGGGACCTGGATAAACTGGCTAAACCAGAAGTTGTACAGAGTTTCAGGGAAACCATAAGGGAACAATTGACAGAAATGGGGGAAAGAAGTACAGTGGAAGAAGAATGGGTAGCTTTGAGAGATAAAGTAGTGAAGGCAGCAGAGGATCAAGTAGGTAAAAAGACGAGGGCTAGTAGAAATCCTTGGGTAACAGAAGAAATATTGAATTTAATTGATGAAAGGAGAAAATATAAAAATGCAGTAAGTGAAGCAGGCAAAAAGGAATACAAACGTCTCAAAAATGAGATCGACAGGAAGTGCAAAATGGCTAAGCAGGGATGGCTAGAGGACAAATGTAAGATGTAGAGGCTTATCTCACTAGGGGTAAGATAGATACTGCCTACAGGAAAATTAAAGAGAACTCTGTAGAGAAGAGAACCACTTGTATGAATATCAACAGCTCAGATGGAAACCTGGCTCTAAGCAACTGGTAGAAGCCGACCTCGGGGAAGATCAGTTTGGATTTCGTAGAAATATTGGAACACGTGAAGCAATACTGACCTTACGACTTATCTTAGAAAATAGATGAAGGAAAAGCAAACCTACGTTTCTAGCATTTCTACACTTAGAGAAAGCTTTTGACAATGTTGACTAGAATACTCTCTTTCAAATTCTAAAGGTGGCAGGGATAAAATACAGGGAGCGAAAGGCTATTTACAATTTGTACAGAAACCAGATGGCAGTTATAAGAGTCGAGGGGCATGAAAGGGAAGCACTGGTTGGGAAGGGAGTGAGAGAGGGTTGGAGCCTCTCCCCGATGTTATTCAATCTGTATATTGAGCAAGCAGTAAAGGAAACAAATGAAAAATTCGGAGTAGGTATTAAAATCCGTGAAGAAGAAATAAAAACTTTGAGGTTCGCCGATGACATTGTAACTCTGTCAGAGACATCAAAGGACCTGGATGAGCAGCTGAACGGAATGGACAGTGTGTTGAAAGAAGGATATAAGATGAACATCAACAAAAGCAAAACGAGGATAATGGAATGTAGTCGAATGAAGTCGGGTGATGCTGAGGGAATTAGATTAGGAAATGAGACACTTAAAGTAGTAAAGGAGTTTTGCTATTTGGAGAGCAAAATAACTGGTGATGGTAGAAGTAGAGAAGATATAAAATGTAAACTGGAAATGGCGAGGTAAGCGTTTCTGAAGACGAGAAATTTGTTAACATCGAGTATAGATTTAAGTGTCAGGAAGTCGTTTCTGAAAGTATTTGTACGGAGTGTAGCCATGTCTGGAAGTGAAACGTGGACGATAAGTAGTTTGGACAAGAAGAGAATGGAAGCTTTTGAAATGTGGTTTTAAAGAAGAATGCTGAAGATTAGATGAGTAGATCACATAACTAATGAGGAGGTATTGAATAGAATTTGGGAGGAGTTTGTGGCACAACTTGACAAGAAGAAGGGAACGGTTGGTAGAACATGTTCTGAGGCATCAAGGAATCACAAATTTAGTATTGGAGGGCAGCGTGGAGGGTAAAAATCGTAAGGGAGACCAAGAGATGAATACACTAAACAGATACAGAAGGATGTAGGTTGCAGTAGGTACTGGGAGATGAAGAAACTTGCACAGGATAGAGTAGCATGGAGAGTTGCATCAAACCACAACAACAACAACAAAAACAACAACAACATTATTAAGAGAGTATTCATTGCACAAATCAGAATAATATGCGGAGCCCACGCAAGATCATCCTGCAGACATTTATTTAAGGAACTAGAGTTATTCACAGTACCTTTACAACACAAACATTCACTTATGAAGTTCGTTATTAATAATCCATCCCAATTCAAAAATAATAGCAAAGTGAATAGCTACAACTCTATAAGAAAGAATGACATTCACTATTCTGGGTTAAATATTACCTTGACAGAGAATGGGGTGCCACAAAAATCTTGGGCCATTTACCAAATAGCATTAAAAGTCTGACAGATAGGCAACCAGCATTTAAAAATGTATTAAGACTTCCCAAATAACAACTCCTTCTACTCACAAGATCAGTTTTTAGATATAAAGTGGTAACTATAAAAAATCGTGTATATTAAACTGACACGTTCCACATCACTACGAAATGTCGTGTTCATGATCTACGGAACAAGTGCCGAAGTAATGTAATGTAATGTAGTGTAACGTGCCTTCTAGTCGGCGGCATTGAAACCTACATGCTTTTTTCAGATATGAAGATGATTCTTCTGTTGCTTCACCTCACGGAATTGAGAATTTGATTTTTTTTTTTGTATAAAATCTGAATTAAGTCCATCCGAATATTCCCTTCATGATGGAGTTGGAAAAGGGTGGTTGGTTGATAGTACGTTCGGACACGACATTTATAGGTAGCCTGCTCACACTGATCGTATCTACGGACTGATCGCTGTCACCACCCGGCACAGCGTGAAGTGGTACTTCGTACTTTGCTTCACAGGACCCACGTCATTCCAGATCCCGAAAATTTTTCAGCTGAATTCTCCCATCTCTAAGTCACCTATCGTCATAATTGTTATGGTGAAACATAGACAAGACACGAGTTGCGGTATCGACCAGCCACGAATCGACTGAGTGATTGTAATAACGAGGGGGCGCCGTAGTCTACGGTGTTTCTGTCTTACGCACGTCGAAATTATAAGAGGATTAATTGCGTTACCCAGAAGTACGATGTGAAATTTTGTTTGTCGACAACCATCTAAGACTCAGAGATCTTTTAGTATCCTTGAAGTTTGATATTGGTTTGCGTAAGGCAGGTGTCTGTCGTATTCATTGCAGTTACGGTATGCCATATGTTCGTTAGACCATTGGGACCGTGGAGGAGCGGTATACTGAGCACAAGCGTCAAACCTATTAGCAACAGCTGAGTAAATCTGTTATTGTAGAACGCCGACTTGGCACCGGCCATGCTGTGGTACATAACAGCCCAAAGATTCTGGCATGCACTGTCAGCCATTGGGCTAGCGTCTTTTAGGAAGCAGCTGAAATCAAATTAGCAGGAGCCCTTACAGATGGAGATTTTTGATTAAGTTCGGTGTGGGATCCTACTCTATGCCTGGTCAGTCAAGAGATGGAGTGAACGCAACATAACCCCTGATTGTTAATATTCACTGTCGATAACTTTTGACTTTAGTCATCCCTGCTTTTGCGGTTGCGCTAGGGTTTTACTGTGTTAGTGTGTGTATGTGTGTACTTATGCACTGTATACCGAGGCCTCAAATCCTTGCAAATCGCGCTTTTGTGCTATATGTGCCTGGAAAACGACAGAGCGTGCATCCATCGAAACGTTATTTCAACAACAACAGTTTGCCGTTGGAATCTCTAGTTTCGTGCATATGTGCGAAGATCCTTCTTGGAAATTGGAATGAGCTGCACATTTTTGCTGGATTGCTGTGTTTCTTCAGCGACCTGCGATTGATGACTCTAGAAGAGCAACTACCTTAGTGCAGCTATGCAGCTAGGTCCGCTCACCTGTTTTCTAGTGAGCGGTTTGTGAGTCTCTTGTGTCTCATGGTCACTTATCTCGATGTGTCATTTTTGTGTTCATCAGGTGATCGAAAGGAGGAACCGCAGGACGATCTTCCTCCCTGTTAATCTCCACTTTAATGCAATTATCATAACTGGGTTACTAAATACATAGCTCTTATCAGTTTAATGACTTAAGACCAAAACTTGTTAAGACCTTTTTATCGGGCTGATGGGTAGAATGTTACTTTGTAATCCCTTAACGCTGTATTTCCGCCCCTTTTGACTTCGTTCAGTTCTTGTTTGCCGATACGGATTTGGCTACATTTAAATCTATGGTGATGTTCTCTTCAGTTTTCGGGCAGCTTCCTGAGACAGATTTGAACAAGGCAGGCATTTTTATCCTTCATAACATTTCTTGCTTCGTACATGTCTTGGGAGCGTTGTCCTACTCTGCTGAATTTTGCCTGTTTACATTTATGGTCTCCACGATGCGTTTTACATAATGATTGTTCAGGTAATTTGAAATCTTTTACTACTGGAGCACATTTTCCTTCTTTGTTTAATGTTGCTACTGAAATCCCTTGTCACTGACGCTATAACAGCCTTCTCTGAATCAAATGAAAAAGTTTGGGTTTGTTTGTAACAACAGTTCCAAGAGGTTTCTCTCGTGAAACTGATCTCTATGATTACAACATCACTAAATCACTCACCTTGGCATATACATCTACATCTACATAGATACTCCGCAAGCCACCACACGGTGCGTGGCGGAGGGCACTCTGTACCACTACTAGTTATTTCCTTTCCTGTTCCACTCGCAAAGGGAGCGAGGCAAAAATGGCTATCTATATGCCTCGATATAAGCCCTAATTTCTGGTATCTTATCTTCGTGGTCCTTACGCGCAATGTATGTTAGCGGCAGTGGAATCTTTCGGCAGTCAGCTTCAAATGCCAGTTCTATAATTTGTCTCAACTATGTTTCTCGAGTAGAACGTCGCCTACCCTCAAGGGATTCCCAACTGAGTTACCAAAGCACCTCCGTAACACTTAAGAGTCGTTCAAACCTACTGGTGATAAATCTAGCAGCCGGCCACTGAATTGCTTCGATATCTTCCATCAATGCACCCTGGTACAGATCCCAAACACTTGACCAGTATTCAAGAGTAGGTCGCACCAGCGTCCTATATGCGGCCTTCTTTACAGGTGAACCACTATTTCCTAAAATTCTGCCAACAAACCAAAGTCGACCGTTCGCTTTCCCTACCACAGTTCCCACATGCTCTTTCTATCTCATATCGCTTTGCAACGTTATGCCCATATATTTAAACGACTTGACATTGTCAAGCATAAATAAACATTAACGGTTCCTTCTTCCTACTCATCCGCATTAACTTACATTTTTCCACATTTAGGGCCAGCTTCCATTCGTAACGTCAATTGCAAATTTTGTCTAAGTTGTCTTGTAGCTTCCTAGAGTCACTAAACTTCGACACCTTTCCGCACAGCACAGCATCATCGCCAAAAAGCCGCAGATTGCTGTCCACCCTGTGCGCCAAATCATTTGTGTGTATGTAGAACAACAGCGGTCCAGTCACGCTTCCCTGACGATACCCGTGTCTCTGATGCACACTCGCCGTCGTCACGGACAACATAATGAGTTCTATTACTTAAGAAGTCTTCGAGCCACTCACATATCAGTGATCTTATTCCATACGCTGGTACCTTCGTTAACAGCCTACAATGGAGCACCGTATCAAATGATTACCGGAAATCTAGAAATATGGGATCTGCCTCCTGCCCTTCATCCATAGTTCGCAGTATATCGTGTGAGAAAAGGGCAAGCCTTCACAAAAGCGATGCTTTCTAAAGTTTCTCAGTGGACATAAATTCTCAAGGCTAAGAAAGTTTGTTATCTGAGAAAATGTCCAAGGATTGTGCAGCAAACAGAAGTTGGGGATGTTGGTTTGCAATTTTGCGGGTCTGTTCTTCTAACCATCTTTTTCCATTCCCTTGGGGCTTTGTACTGGACAAGAGATTCGCAGTTAATGCAGGTTACGTAAGGGAACAATGCCGTAGAGTACTCTTCGAGAAATCGAACTGGGATTTCATCCGGATCTGGTGATTTACTTGCTTTCAAGTCTTTCAGTTGTTTCTCTATACCGGGGATGCTTATTACTATGTCGTCCGTACGGGAGCCCGTTCAAAATGGCTCTGAGCACTAACATGTGAGGTCATCAGTCCCATAGAACTCAGAAGTACTTAAAGCTAACCAACCTAAGGACATCACACGCATCCAATGCCCGAGACAGGATTCGAATCTGCGACCGTAGCAGTCGCGCGGTTCCGGACGGAAGCGCCTAGAACCGCTCGGCCACTGCGGCCGGCGGACCCTGTCAGATTGTGAAATGACGGTATGTTTTGTGGCGGTGTTCGTAGCGACAAACAATTCGCTGTAGAAACGGCTTACGAAGTCACCGCCACACTTTTAATAGCGGGCCGACCGGTCCGCTGGAACAGTGAACAGAAAGATGAAAACCCAAACACTCTGATTAAATAAAAGTCGGTACTTATCTTTATTAACGAAGATACAGAAACACAGTGGTGAACTCCGCGTCTACAGAAATCTGTCTAGTTCGAGTCGGAGCGGCTAGGTCAGTGTCGGCTGACGACAAACAACAACTCTGCTGCGATGAACACACAACTGACTAGCAAGTACACAATTCGGTGGCGAGTATACAACTGAGCGGCGAATACAGAACTGTCCTAGCGCTCGCGACTCCAGCGCTTAAGAAGACAGAAGCCAGCGGTGGCGCGCGCAGACTTGCGGCGATTTGCTGTCTCGCTGGCGCTGCTTATGCGGACGGCGTCCGGACTTTGATGCTGCCAACCTTTTGGCAGCGGGCTCGGGTGGCATTACTGGCTAGGATATAACAGTATGTTTGTAGGATTCTCCTGTGTGAACGATTTCTTGAACGTGAAATTTAAAACTTGGGCTTTCATTTTGCTATTTTCAGCTGTACACTAGACTGATCCACAAGGGATTGAACCGGAGCCTTAGAGTCGCTCAGCGATCTTACATAGGATTCAGCCGCCGGTCTGGAGAGCGACGTTTGGTGGTGACTCTTGTTATGTGTGCATGTCGCACTCGGGGCACTCGACCTGAGCATGACTTGGCACTGGTCTCGACTGTGACGTCGCCTCAGCTGTTCCGGCAGTCTGGGCGCCACTCATCTCGGACAACTCTCTGTGCTGTGGACACTCTTGTTGGTATCACGTCTGCCGCCTTTTCGTTTGATTTCCTTATGCGTGCTGCCGTATAAGTGAGTCGAACTGGCCCCTGGTATGACTGGCGAACGGGAGTGTCACACGCTGGCATCTGCCGACATTTCAGGACTCCGCGATCCGTCTGACGGACTCGGTGCTCGCGATAACGAATTACACGTGCCGCTCGCCAGCACTCTGCCGCCGGCCGCGCCGCGCCGCAGCCGCAGCCGCAGCCGTCGCCTGAGACGGCGCTGCACGTCCAGAGAGGGGTGCAGTGCTGCTGCTCCGGCCTGTTGGGCCGAACGGAATCACTTGTTGTCAGTGTAACTTCTATCTAGAATAGACCCATCAAAGTCTATTCAGCGTTAGATAATTGCAGATTGCGGTATCCGTGTTTTGAACCAGGGTAAATAGATTACACAGATAAACCTTAGTCTTTGGCAAGCTATTGCCACCCAGTATAGTGCTAATAATTTGTTGGTTCTATTGCTGTTGCCATCTGTTTACGATGTATCTATGTCTCGCTTATCTTGTGTTTTTGTCCTATTTTAAGATTAATAAATTATTGCCGTTTTTATTAAAGATTAAACCTGTGTTGGTATACATTAATGATCCGCAACTATAACGACAGGACCAAGTTTTTATAAATTTTCTCAGCATTCAATTTTTTATTTAACATTCTGATAAAACCTATAACCTCCGATGAAGGCTATTAAAGTGACAATTGTCAGAGAGCAGATTTAATGTAGGAGACGCATGGCCAGGTCGACAAGTGGAAGACTTACAAGTTAAAGCGATTGCTGTCAGGCTGCAAGCTTTCAGTCGCGTGTAAACTTTCAAATCAAACCGCTAGACCACTGCAGTCCTGCAATTTGATCAGGAGTCTTGTACTCGACCCTATCTTTCTGTCTCTGATGGTACATCATGGCCAGAGGACATCGGCTGGTGAGTACTTTCCAGTGTCAATAAACTTCTCCAGACTTTCAGAATAAAATAAAATATCTGAAAGAATACGGCTCTTGGTGAATTTTATTGACACTGAAAACTTCTCGGGGTCTATCCGTAATCAGAATCTGTGCTAACATCACTAGATATTTTTGTACTGGGACTATTTCTACGCCATCTCCATGGACAATCCTGAATTTATTTGTCCGATCACCAATAAAAAGTGCTACCGTCTGTAGTTAGTGGGGATGATTTTCGCGCCCCTCAGAAATCAGTATCTACTTTTCGGTGTACTTGTGGAAAGGTTGATCTGTCCTAAAAGAAAACCTGCCCGCTGTTTCGCCGGGGCGCAGCACCACGCGCCCGACGCTGGAGCACGCAGTCACCGCCAAATCCATCCTCGCCGCTGGTCCGGACGTTTCGTCGAGATGGGTCCAAGTCTCAACAGATTGCGCTGCGCCCACCTGCCCTGTCTGCTGAGTGAAATTTCTGAGTTCGACTTTCGTTTAATACGATTTCATGTTGAACCGTACTTTGATAGTAATTGCGCTACTATAGGACGATAATTACACTGCATTCAGTTGTAATAAGTCTGACAGTTCATTATTTAACAATACGTGATCCTCACGGACTTCTTTCGTCCATCGGAAAACTTTTATTCATTCTCTTCATCGGTTCTTCTCTATCTTTTTCCTCGGCCTCCTACCCTTTCTTTGTCAAGTTCTTGGTCTCCTCCTACCCTTCTGTTAGTAAATCTTTGGACTCCCTGATCGGGTCTTGTACCTTCTCCTGCTCTCGTTTTATTAATTTCTCGAAATAATCTTTCGCTGACTCGTCCATATTGCAACCTCGGATAGAATAGTATAAATCGCCTAATCATGAAGAAGCAAATATCTGTAATATTCACTTAAAACTCTTCCGCCCCAGGTTAAACAGTCACTGATTGTACAGCGTATCACTATAAACTTGCAATACTCAGCTCACAGATAATACAAAGACGTCTCTGATACTTAAACTGTGTATTCAGCCTCCCCCTACGCAGCAGCAGCGACACTGCCATGTATTGTCTCGGCCCTGGCGAGATGCCTCGACTGATGCGTAGCCTCGCCCGCCTCGAGTTGAGGTCTCGCCCCAGGCCGTACCTCGTTGGGAACGTGTGCTCGGCTGCAGTCATGAGTCGTGACTGAAGGCTGGCCGTGTCCCCGAACTCCGTCAGCTGACAAGGCAAAGCAGACGCAGCGCCAACTCCACAATAATGTACTCTGCAGAGAACTCCAGACGCTGTATTAGAACACTATGCTCTTCATAAGATTTCAATAATCTCTCTTATTTTCAAAACAAACAATTAAACGCACTAATGCTGATTGTTACATTTAGCACTCAGATAATCCACAACAAGTTTCATTGTTCACTACTGAATCGCTTTTCAGGGTGGTCTGACAACTGACCAATCCTGACAGCCAGAGTCGACACTTAATACACTGTGGCGCCTGGCCTGACTGTCGAGCGTAGTTTACAAGTTCGAATTTCGTTTAATAAGATTTAACGTTGTACCGTACTTTGATGTTAGTGACGGCATTATCCAACAATAATTAAACTCCGCTCAATTAGAACAAGTCGCAGCACGCGCGCGAGAGAAAATAAACACTTTAATAAATAATGTGGGCATGCGCAGATGATGTACTTCACAGATTCCAGTACGTAGTAGAACAATTTGTTGTTCCTGATACAGATTTAGTGAGCAGTCCTAATATATTGTTTCTCGTTATACTTTTTGTTACAACTGTATATTCAGAATTCGTTATGCTTATTAGTATTCAATAGAACTCACTGCAGAATTAAACGTATCTCTGCTACACAACTGGTTTAACATTCTAAAGAAAAGACGTCTATTCGACGAATGATTAATCCAAGTAAAAATCATGGTAACATCTACCAGTTATTAATTGTTGTTGTTGTTGTGGTCTTCAGTCCTAAGACTGGTTTCATGCAGCTCTCCATGCTACTCTATCCTGTGCAAGCTGCTTCATCTCCCAGTACTTACTGCAACCTACATCCTTCTGAATCTGCTTAGTGTATCCATCTCTTGATCTCCCTCTACGATTTTTACCCTCCACGCTGCCCTCCAAGGCTAGATTTGTGATCCCCTGATGCCTCAGAACGTGTCCCTTCTTCTTGTCAATTGTGCCACAACCTCCTCTTCTCCCCAATACTATTCAATACCTCCTCATTAGTTATGCGATCTACCCATCTTATCTTCAGCATTCTTCTGTAGCACCACATTTCGAATGCTTCTATTCTCTTCTTGTCCAAACTATTTATCGTCCATGTTTCACTTCCATACATGGCTCCACTCCATACAAATACTTTCAGAAAAGACTTCCTGACACTTAAATCTATACTCGATGTTAACAAATTCCTCTTCTTCAGAAGCGCTTTCCTTGCCATTGCCAGTCTACATTTTATATCCCCTCTACTTCGACCATCATCACTTATTTTGCTCCCCAGATAGCAAACCTCCTTTACTACTTTAAGTGTCTCATTTCCTAATCTAATTCCCTCAGCATCACCCGACTTCATTCTACTACATTCCATTATCCTCGTTTTGCTTTTGTTGATGTTCATCTTATATCCTTCTTTCAACACACTGTCCATTCCGTTCAGCTGCTCATCCAGGTCCTTTGATGTCTCTGACAGAATTACAATGTCATCGGCGAACGCCAAAGTTTTTATTTCTTCTCCATGGATTTTAATACCTAATCCGAATTTTTGTTTCCTTTATTGCTTGCTCAATATACAGATTGAATAACATCGGGGAGAGGCTGCAACCCTGTCTCACTCCCTTCCCAACCACTGCTTCCCTTTCATGCCCCTCGACTCTTATAACTGCCATCTGGTTTCTGTACAAATTGTAAATAGCCTTTCGCTCCCTGTATTTTATCCCTGCCACCTTTAGAATTTGAAAGAGAGTATTCTAGTCAACATTGTCAAAAGCTTTCTCTAAGTGTAGAAATGCTAGAAACGTAGGTTTGCTTTTCCTTCATCTATTTTCTAAGATAAGTCGTGAGGTCAGTATTGCTTCACGTGTTCCAATATTTCTACGAAATCCAAACTGATCTTCCCCGAGGTCGGCTTCTACCCGTTTTTCCATTCGTCAGTAAAGAATTCGCGTTAGTATTTTGCAGCTGTGACTTATTAAACTGATAGTTCGGTAATTTTCACATCTGTCAACACCTGCTTTCTATGGGATTGGAATTATTATATTCTTCTTGAAGTCTGAGGGTATTTCGCCTGTCTCATACATCTTGCTCATCAGATGGTAGAGTTTTGTCAGGACTGGCTCTCCCAAGGCCGTCAGTAGTTATAATGGAATTTTGTCTACTCCCGGGGCCTTGTTTAGACTGAGGTGTTTCAATGGTCTGTCAAACTCTTCACGCAGTATCGTATCTACCATTTCATCTTCATCCACATCCTCTTACATTTCCATAATATTATTGCAATGAATTATTAATAATTCATTGCAAAACCTACAACAGTTTTGGTCACTGTAAAATTCACGCACAATCCTTAAGATGAACCTACTTTATTAGTCCACAGACAAGGTACTTGAACGAGTTTGGATTACTACTTCGTAAGTCATTGATCTCCACTGTTAATATACAGTGAACTTGAAACTACATTTCTGTAAACTCTATACCTTTTTGACGCTAATCTCTGCTTGTAGTAAATTGATTACATTTCGTAATATAATATTAGGTAGCTTGTATACTTCATAGAAAGGCTCAGCTTACGTGAATGAAAATTATCTCTTTGCCTTTTGCTTACATCAGCAATCTTAATACTACGTTTCGTTACTTCAGTGTATTTAAAGCAATAATGTTTATGGCCGTTGAGTATGTACTATGAAAAAGAATGAGAAAACTGATTTCATTTCCTTATTCAGCATAAAATACAGTAAAAACAATCTTGGAGTATGATATTTTTATTGTGCAGCGGAGCGTGCGCTGATATGAAACTGCCTGGCAGATTAAAACTGTGTGCCGGACTGAGACTCGAACTCGGGACCTTTGCCTTTCCCGGACTCGTGCTCTATCATCTGAGCTATCCGAGTACTACTCAGCCCACATCCTCACAGCTGTACTTCCGCCAGCACCTCGTCTCCTACCTTCCAAACTTCACAGAAGCTCTCCTGCGAAACTTGCAGAACTGCACTTGCCCGCGAAAGGCAAAGGTCCCGAGTTCGAGTCTCGCCACGCAGTTTTAATCCGCCAGGAAATTTCAAAGGCAATCTTGTTCTGATACCTCTCAAGATATTCGATTTTCTCCATTCGAGTCCGTTAGTCGCAATTAAAGAAGTCACAAAAATTTCTTTGTAATGTGTCACTTGACGACGAATGCACTCGAAATATGTAACTGTAAATTCCTTAAAACGTATAGATTGAAGTGAGGGCACTGATTTGAGGTTTTTGATATCTATAATATCTTATTTTTTGTGTTTGTAGTTCATTTTGTCAGTTACGCTCAGTACTTTTCACCTTTTACGAAAGGTAGTTACCGAGTGCCAGCAAATCAATTCAATCCCCTACAACGGAATCGAAAGAACAACAAAAATTTTACAAAAATTCTAAGCGTCACCGCTACATTACACGTACCTTAGGACACTTTACAGACAATGCCAAACCTCTTTAGGTGTTGACAGATCACGAAGCCCACTAATGAACTCAAAATTAAAAACGGTCACTCGTCACTCCATCAATCGCCAAATTACAGCATAGACACATAGCAGTCTCCAAATATTGTTCCAAACTTCAAGAGAAATTTATTATCACTGGTTGTGAAGATCACCGCTATACCGTTATTCAACGCTTTCTGCAGTCTTTCGTCACAGAGATTCCTGATTTGCTCATTGCTAGGGACTGTTATATCAAATACAGTAACCACTGTTTCTCCTCGAGAAGTCACCTTGCTAAAGTAATCCCAAACCACCAACACAACTTTTAAATCAAAGGAAAGGTCTCACTCAATTTCCTTTGAGTGGGTCAATAGATCCACTAGCCTTACTTTAGAGGAAACTAATCGGACCCTCCGTCCAATCAAACCCACAATACCAATACAAATTCCTAGAACACCGAAAATTAATAAGAACAAGCTAAACCTTTTGTATTAATCTGCTTATTTGTATCAACGCTTAATCTTCCTAGCTATAGCATGAGCTATCATGCTCCACCATTCCAGATTATAAATATAAGAAACCTGTTTTCATGGAATCAGAGCGTGCTAACCCCACTTCATACGCGTAGTTAGACTTCCGCTCCTGAACTTAAAGTTCTTGAGCCAAGTACCCTCCTAAGGACTATCTGCAATGTGTATTGGTCAAGAAAGCTCCAACTATCTCTTAACGTTGATTGCATTAGGAGCTATACTTTTAGCTAAAAATGTGTCGATATTTTACAATAATCACTTCACTATATTGGATGGCTGTCAGTCATTCTTGTAGCGGCCAGATCGCAGCGCCAGATGATCTCTGGACTCCGCAGTTTCCGTATTACATTATCCGTGCTTTTCTGAGTCGGTTTTTCAGAGACAGCCTTCCTCGTACTGGATTTCTATAACAGATTTTAGTACAAATTGGAAATTTGTGGTAAGGAATATGGGACCAAACTGCTGAGGTCATCGGTCCCTAGGCTTACGCACTACATAATCTAACGTAAAGTAACTTACGCTAAGGACAACACAGACACCCATGCCCGAGGGAGGACTCGAAACTCCGACGGGGAAGCCTCGCGAACCTTGACGAGACGCCTGCGACCGCACGGCTACACCTAGCGGGATTTTAGTACAAATGTATAAACAGTTATCCTCATACAATTTTGAATTAACTTCCTTCCTAATTCACGATTATTTACGTGGCTCTGAAAACATGTGGAGGCAACAAATAGACCAAAAACACAAGTCAAACATTTTGACAAGTACAGATGTCATATACGTACTCTCGACGGTGGGCAAACCCTCAAACCTGTTTGTAAGGCGTAATGAGACGGCAGTGCAACGAGCACCAACTTCCACGTTCTGCCCACTAACAAAAGGACACTTCCAAGTGTCAATAAACGATCTTGATGAAACTTGGAGGGTGTGCAAAGGGGGTGTGCCCAGTTTCACCCTTAAGGGCTACAAAACACATCCCGAAACGCAATTTGTAATTTTAGGTTTAGAGGAAATACCTTCTAAACAATAATAGACACATCAAAAAAAGTTTTGCATGACCCTGGTTCCCAGAACTCCTGAAGATAAACGTTGACTGTTGACATTGTATCACAGACACAGTCCCTTTGATTGTTCAGAGATGTCACTAAAGCCGTCCAAAGATGTAAACAATCATGCATGAGCAGCGCCTATTAGACGGAGGGGTTGCGATAGGCGATCAGATCCAGTCATTCCACCAGGAAGGAGGTACACGGCTCGTGTTGTCTGCAGTTCAACCGTGCCTAGATGGTCAATAGCGCGGTTCGATCGCGTCCGCATTGTTACTTTGTGCCAGGGAGGGTTCTCAACAAGGGAAGTGGCCAGGCGTCTCGGAATGAACCAACGCGATGTCGTTCGGACATGGAGGAGATACAGAGAGACAGCAACTGTCGATGATATGCCTCGCTCAGGCCGCCCAAGGACTACTGCTGCAGTGGATGACTGCTATCTACGCATTATGGCTCGGAGGAACCCTGACAGCAAAGCCACCATGTCGAATAATTCTTTTCGTGCAGCAACAGGACGTCGTGTTGCGACTCAAACTGTGCGCAATACGCTGCATAATGCGCAATTTTACTCCCGTCGTCCATGGCGAGGTCCATCTTTGCAACCATAACACCATGCAGCGCGGTACAGATGGGCCCAACAACATGCCGCCGGCCGAAGTGGCCGTGCTGTTAAAGGCGCTGCAGTCTGGAACCGCGAGAACGCTACGGTCGCAGGTCCGAATCCTGCCTCGGGCATGGATGTTTGTGATGTCCTTAGGTTAGTTAGGTTTAACTAGTTCTAAGTTCTAGGGGACTAATGACCTCAGCAGTTGAGTCCCATAGTACGCACAGCCATTTGAACCATTTTTTTGAACAACATGCCAAATGGACCCCTCAGGATTGGCATCACGTTCTCAACACCGATGAGTGTCGCATATGGCTTCAAGCAGACACCCACACGTCCTGCACACTCATGTCCCAACGTCCACAGGCCAGAGGTCGCACAGTGCTGGTCCCCACTGTGGGCGCGCATCTCAGCGATCTGCAGTCAGAGGAGCGTCCAGCTGTGGGGGTGTCCAGGTTGACTGGAGCAGCAGGAATGCTAATGGTATCAACACGTCCAGCACCAGCGCTTGTCACTGATAGATATTGAGTCTTCTCAAACATCCACATAGAAACTGGGGGATCTGGCAGCGCACATCGACACTGCGACACAGTGAGGTCAACTGCAGCCCCGTGTCTTGCCTGACCAATTTGGGGGCCTCAGTGGTGGCTCGCACCTTAAGCCTTAAATGTCCCTTTGTTCTGGCTACCCGCTACCTCTGCCATGCATCTACACAACAAGCGATGTCGTCCTAGGAAACCAGTCAAATATTCAACAGTTTAACTACAGAAAAATATTATGATTACAGCACTAATATGGTGACATTTGACAATGAACTAAGTATCGGAAATACCTCCTCCTGACAACTGTGGCTCTGGAAATATTAATTTCCCGTGTAAATCTATATCATCCTTATGATGACTGGACATAATTTTGCACGTAAAATCTTTCATGCCCCTTATGGTTATTGATGCATTCAAATCGCAATTTTCCATTTGAAATCTACACCATCCTTAAGATAGACTTAGTCCCACCCACATAATTTTTCTTTAAACATGGCTGAACATTGAGCATAATAACTTTACATTCCAACATATACACATTTCAGATATACAGTGCAGTTATCGTTTATATGTGCATAGCATCGAAAAAATTGCGGTATGTCTACACTTACATCAGCTAGGTGTCGCCATTCTCCTCTGCTCTACAAAGTTACGTCGTGTAATTCTTCCCGCGAACCACATTCGAGAATAGACTGCAGGTATTTTCAGTCAGCATCCCACCAAGAGTCTCTCAAACAAATGTTGTAAAGCACTGATGTACGGCGCAAATCGATAATCGACTGTATTCTCGCGGACTGAAGGATTGGAAAGATATCACTGATATGAGTGGGTGTACTGTAATAAATAGTGCAGTAGATAGTGAAACAAATAACATGTGAGGATCTGCTTAGGGGAGAAGCCATTCTGTGTATCCATGATGTTACATCCATATTTCCTGCCCTGTTTCTACCCTATAGTACATACAGTTTGAAAGGTCTCTGTTGGATTCCTTTCATGTTAATTTCTTAAATATGTTGTCATTTACGGCATAAATTCCTCTTCTAAATTTACTGTGGTGTTTCTATCTGCGAGAAGACTGAGCAGTGGAACGTGTTACTTTTACACATAAACAAGAACGATCTGTCACACTACTACACTTTAAAACACAGTTTATATGTAGTTCATGTCACACAGTCTCATACGGAACCTAAATCCGCTTTCTTTTATATACAGTACATAAAAGAAAGCGGATGTAGGTTCCGTATGAGACTGTGTGACATGAACTACATATAAACTGTGTTTTAAAGTGTAGTAGTGTGACAGATCGTTCTTGTTTATGTGTAAAAGTAACACGTTCCACTGCTCAGTCTCCTCCCAGATAGTCAGAAACACCACACGTTGAACCCTTGAATTACTGTACTGTGTAGCTGCTTACAAAGTGAATCAATGACCCCTTACGGTCGGATATACTTGTCAATGCGTTGAAATCGCAATCCATCACGACAAATGTATACCCCGCCTCTTACAGCTACACATACATAATTTTTTAAGGGAATAGAAGTATGATGACTTCCAGCACTCGTCTGGTTAGGTGTCAGAACACGAGCCACACTAACTTTGCCTTACAACAGCACAACATCCCCGACAAGTACCGTGATTATCACTCGTAGCTGAACAGCGTCAGAAAAATTAAGGTATGTCCACGCTCATACCAGCTGCGTGTCGTTCTTCACGGCCTACCGCAGCATCCCAGTAGCAAAACCCTGCCGCCTCATCGCCGAGGTATGAAGGGCGTAACTACAATAAAAAAGCCTTCGAGTCTTTTATTTATTTTATGTACGTCGTTGCACGATAGTTAGAGTTTGTCAGAGCAGACGAACTGGTATCACAAGGCAAGTCGCAGACCCTTGCTACTTCTCTCGAAATCGCATAACGTTCTGATAGCACTATTCCATCAGTTACCAGGCTGACAGGCAGAGACCTACCACAACGAGAAGAATAGCACAATAATGTATAGGAGGAAATCCATAACCATGCAGAGTAGACATGGACTGCACAAAAAATTCGGATGCATTAACACCTCCAATTCACCGATACCGAACGACAGTCTATAAATATCTCCCTGTACATGTCCCAGTCTCCTTTATCGTAATCTACCATTACGTTGCTAGAAATACGAGCATGTAATGATATCAGTTTTCATTGACAGTACAATCTCTCTCTCTCTCTCTCTGTCTCTCTCTCTCTCTCTCTATCTATCTATCTCTCTCCCTCTCCCCCCCTCCCCCTCCCCTTCCCCTCACTCCTCCTTATTTCTTTAACATACAATGGAGCAAACATACAAATGATAAAAACTATGTCAGCTATTAAACCAAAATGAACACATTTTGGTCGATTGATTCTCACAGAAAGCTGAACATCGCATGGAGTAAATTAAAATGGTCCAACAACACACAGAACAACTGAAATAAAAGACAGTGTTTCTTATTGAAAAAAATGGGGAAGGCATCTAAGTATATGAAATCTGGAAGAGCTTACGGCATTGTGGAGCGTTTCCAAGTAGCTCAAGTACGTGATCACTGTTTTGGTGTCCAAGGAGGTAGTCATCCTGACCTCCAAATATTTGGACACTGCATCTTTCATTTTTATGACTCTCAGTGGATAACTGCATGTGGAACAAGGGAGTTTCTGCATACCTTAAGCCCATACAGCGCGGACAGTATGCACCATCAGTTGTGAATCCCACTAGTGGAGGAATGCAATGATTTTCATACATCCAGGCGACCGTGTAGGTACCTTCATCGCTGCGCACTTTTGCTGTACTTTCATCATTTTTACGTATTTTCCATCAATTTTCGTAATTTTAAAACCTTTTCTGCAATTTCAACACCTTTTACGCAATTAATCAAGGTACAAACCGCCACTCTCAACGAGTTGCCACATCAACGAAACGTCTCACTGCATCGATCTTGTGAATCTTTCAGTCAGTGACACTGCAGCATGGTTTTCAATTTCTCTATCATTGCTAAACCACCCCCTCCATTACCTTGTGAGGGTCATATTCATGTGGACATATTGCGAAACCTGTTACACACTCTACATCACATGACACAAATACTGTTTGTTAGTGTGGGCGAGAAGGCTGCTGAGAGAGTCGGAGAAAAAACTACATCCTTAGTCGAAACACTTTATAAATTTGGTACGATTTTATAACTATTTGCCTCTTGCCCTACGTGGGAATGACTCACAAAGCAAATAATGATGATATTTGGTTTGTGGGGCGCTCCACTGCGCGGTTATCAGCGCCCGTACCAATTCCCAATCCGTACACAGTCCAGACTCGCCACTTTCACAAATGATGATGAAATTATGGGGACAACACAAATGCCCAGTCCCCGAGCGGAGAAAAATCCCTGACCCGGCCGGGAATCGAACCCGGGACCCCGTGATCCAGAGGCAGCAATGCGCTGCCACGAGCTGCAGACCAAAGCGGATGAGGTGATGCAGTGGCAGGCACACTGGAATGGCATTCAGAAGGACCAAGTTGAAACCTCCGTCTGGCTACCCATATGTAGGTTTTCTGTTATTTCCCTAAATCTCTTAAGTGCTGGGATTGTTCCTGTGAAAGGGCACGGCCATTTTCCTTCTCCGTCTTTTCCCAATCCGAGCTTCTGAACTCTCTCTAATGACCTGTTGCAGATGGGACATTGAACGCTAATCTCCTTCGCCTCTTGAGTCACAAAGTATTCTCGCGTTCGCGGGATAAAGTCGGAGATTCAAGGATCCGGTACTCTGACCTTCATTGAACCTATCGGCTAAGGCTCCTGAGCAAAACTCTAGATGACCCCTCTCTATGCCTCTTGTAGCTCTTCCTCTGTCTTTAATCAACTCGCCCTGCAGTGTTCTTTAATTTGAATCTGACCAGAAGTACGGGCCACTATACCCGCTACATTCGATGTCTCGTGAAGAAACAGGAGCTGCGCTACGCAGCCGTTTAGTCTGCGCGCGTCATTGTCGTATTATGAACGTTAATCAAAAGTTTTTATTTTACCTGAGCACCAAAAGACAAACCCCAACATTATATATATATGTATTAATTTCAGGTAAAAAAAATATTGGTTTTGTTTGTATATTCTTCCTTTACGCGTATATTTCGGGCTTCTTACCTATATAAATAAAAATTAATTGCCAAATGTGTTGATAAGCGTAAAATTCGAGAACGCCTGGACCAGTTCGGCTAAATTTTATTTGCTGTGTTCGTTATTCTCAGGACAAGGTTTTTATGAAATAAAATTTTTCGAAAATCGACCGAAAAATTGGAAAATTTGACAAAAACTGAAAGTGCGTTTTCATTGTGTCCGTGTGTTTGTATTGCATACAATCTTGATGAAATTTTGCACACTATACCTTGAAACCAAGAGGAAGGTCACAGTCTACATAAAATTTCATATGGTGCATGGCAGAGGTTCCTTTACATAACGGAACTCGACAAATTGTACGTATTTATTCCGATCTTGATGAAATTTGGCACACTTGATATTCAAAGCAGGATGAAGGGCGCTGCCTGCTTAAAATTCTGAATGGTGCATGGCGGAGGGTACTTTACGTACACACTTCTACACCAACCTACAATTTTATTCCGATCTTGAAGAAATTTTGCACACTTGACCATCAAGAGGAACATCACTGTCTACATAATATTTCGGACAGTACATTGAAGAGAGTACCTTACAAAAGATTTTGACATCGTTTGCGGGTTGCCATGAAAGTTCACTATGTACACATGTTTCCATGGAGAAGGTTTTTGAATATTTACATGTGCATGTATATGTATATATATATATATATATATATATATATATATATATATATATATGTTTATGTATATATATGTATATGTATATGCGTATATATATGTATATGTATATATATATATATATATATATATATATATATATGTATGTATTTGTCTATGAGTATAGACATTTCGTTTAAAAGAAATGTATATATATATATATATATATATATATATTTCTTTTAAACGAAATGTTTATATATATACATTTCTTTTAAACGAAATGTCTATGATCTTTTTGAAATTTGAGAGCTGTCTGACACATTCACAGTCATCGTGTTGGACAATTCGCGCACAGCAAATGTCGTTTAACAGTTGCAAACCATTTTTGGTTGAGTGAACGTGTTATATTGGCTGCAAAAAACCTTAATGTTAACGAAATGAATTTTCAGATCCGAAATATGACACCTGGCGAATTGCTGACATACAAGTCGGTTTATTCCGTTACTAACCAAGATGATGTAGTCAACTATCCTATGGAATTTTTAAATTCGCTGGATTTCCCCGGATTACCGCCTCCCAATCTGTAATTAAGTCGGATCGGCAATCATGTTGCGAAAGGTAAACCAGCCACGTCTTTGTAATGGCACCCGGCTTGCGGGGAAGAAGTTAAAGAACAACGTAATCGAAGCCACAATTTTAAAAGGAAAGTACAAAGGTGAGGACAGTTTGATTCCAATATCACTAAGATTCCGACCGACATGCCATTCGACTTTAAACGGTTATAATTTCCAGTGCAGCTTACATTTGCCATGTCGATAGATAAATCGCAGGGGCAGTTTTTATATGTTTGTGGCATCAATCTTGAAAATCATGTTTTTCACATGGCTATTTGTATGTCGCATATTGCCCTGTCGGGACACCTTCAACTTCATTTGTTTACGGACCAGAAAACAAAACTATCAATGCTGCGTATCAAAAAGTATTACAATAAATGCTACCTAGCAATAAACTTTGACACTGATTCACTGATCACCACAAAAGTTGACAGATATATATGAGTTTTCATAGATAGGTGAAGAGGAGATGAACTGAGGTGGCGGAATCCAACAGAGAGAGGACGAGGAGAAGGATAGAGGGTGGGGGGGGGGGGAGATGGGCCAAGGGATGGGTTCAAAAATGGTTCAAATGGCCCTGAGCAATATGGGACTTAACTCCTGAGGTCATCAGTCCCCTAGAACTTAGAACTACTTAAACCTAACTAACCTAAGGACATCACACACATCCATGCCCGAGGCAGGATTCGAACCTGCAACCGTAGCGGTCGCGCGGTTCCAGACTGTAGCGCCTAGAACTGCTTGGCCACTTCGGCCGGCCAAGGGATGGGGAGAGGGGCGGGGGTGGAGGTGATCAAAGAGATAGTGGGAGAGGACTAAACGGATAGAGAGAAAATACGGGAGGGAAGATGGACTACGAGAGTATGGAATAAATAAATGCCCAGGCAACGCAATGCAGTCTGTGCTGCACTTTTCAACACCGAAACGGATGGATATTTGTACTAAAGAAGTGAACCTCCACCCCCCAAAAAGAAGATTGGTCACCTCCCCAGAAGAATAAATTATATACGCCCCTGTTAACCACTGTACTGCAATGAGAACCAAATTAAGATTTTGGGAGTCTAGATTCTTTAACTTTAGTATGTTTCAGCCAAGTATGACACCAATTATATAAATATTTAACTACGTTTCCAGGATGTATTTTACTGGTTCTGTGAATTCATTCGAAGTTGGAAAAATCATTCTAAATTGCCAAAATGCATTTTAACAAAATCGAAGGACTTGTTTCGTATCCAGTTCGTCTAAAAACTATAGTACTGGGAATACAATGGCGACCCTGAGCCATTTTTTGCGGCTCCTACGTTTGCGTCATGAGAGTCCACACTTGTAGTCTAGGTCTGCATCATGAGGGACCATATTTCGGACCATCATGATGCAGACTAAGACGACGAGTGTTTACTTGCATGATGCAAATCTAAACGACGACTCTAGACCCTCATAACACAGACCTAAACGACGAGTCTGAATCCTCATGACGCAGATATAGACGCTGTGGAGAGTGGCTCAGAGTTTCCATTATATTCCTACTACAGTACATTCATGGAAAGAGACGCTCTTCATTTTAGGAGTATTTGTAGTGTCTAGGTCTTCAGCATCTTGACTCTGCATGTGGGATTCCCCTTAATATAGAAATACAAGAATAAAATTACATTTTGCAATGTGTGTGGAACTCAACAAAATAAATTGTAATTTAAACTCATAATGTGTATTGCCTTACTCCACAAATGAATATTTTATTTTGCAGAACACTTTTCAACATAAAATCTTTACAAATTTTCCTTCAGTTCCCCTGAAAGTATTATTTAGGCCAAACCAGATACTCCTAAAAATATTTGGCTACTTTTGCAAACCCAAGTAACAGAAAATGGTTTACAAACAATAATTAATGTCACTTGGAAGGATTGAAATCAAAAAGTTTAGTCTAAAATAAAAATGAACTGTATGCATTACAAAATTTCTATCTCAGAAATTGACGCCCAGAAAGCACAAGAGAGAAATCTGCACTCTTAATTAGTAAATTTGCGCTCAAACTCATAGTTTCCCGTTTAATGTTCTGCTGTATTTTCAATGTGTCTGCTGATTAGTGTTTGAATTAATTATGACGAGATCGTTAAGTCTGTCTGCATTAAGACGTGATCGTTTTTCGCTAATTAGGTTTCCAGCGCAACTAAAAATTCTCTCACTAGACGCACTAGTGGCTGGTATATTTAATATTTTTCTTGCCACACACGCAAGTCGAGGAAGTCGTTGGGAGTTATTTTTCCACCACTGTAGAATATCTCCCTCGTTCACACAGTGTTCTTGCAAGTATCTGCTGACTTCATCATGTAGGAGAGGAGGCTCTTCTGCCCAGTCCTCAAATTTCGCCATTTTGTACGGCCCTGGATTTGTTTCTTGGTTGCTGTGATTGGGCACTTGTACTGAAACTGTACAGGTTCCAATTAATATTTGCAGAATAATGTGAAGATCGTACTACACATAGTTGAAATTATAATAGGTTTTAGATGATGCTATCATTTATCGTCCTGTAAAGTCACCAGAAGATCAAAACTAACTGCAGGACGATTTAAATAAGGTATATATTTTTGGTGTGAAAATTAGCACTTGGCAATAAATAATGACAAGAGCGAGGTTATCCCTGTGTGTACTAAACTAAGTCCGTTAAACTTCGTTTACAAGATCAACCAGTCAAATCTAAAGGCTGTAGATTCTACTTAATACCTCTGATTACAATTACGACCTACTTAAATAGGAATGGACACACAGAAAATGCTGTAGGCGTTTTAATGACAAAACACTCTTTTGAAGCATTGCTACGAAGTTGGAGAGCCTTACTATTGACGGAAGAGGTCGAAAGAGTCTAAATAAGGGCAGCTGGTTTGGTATTATCGTAAAACAGGGGAAAGAGTGTCGCGGAAATTACACAAGAGTTGGGGTGGTAATCATTTCAACAATGGCGTTTTTTGACGTGGCGCGATCTATATATGAAATTTCGATCACCAACTTACACCTCCGAATTCGAAGAGATATTGTTGTCCCATATACATTGGAAGAAATGATCATCAGAATAAAATACAAAAAAGCAGCGCTCAGACGGAGAGCTGTAGGTGTTCTATCCCGAGCGAAATTCGAGAAAAGGAGACAAATAAGTTGAAAGTGGTTCGATGAACCCTCAACTAAGCACTTGCGTGTGTCTTGCAGAGTAACCATGTACATGTAGAAGAAGAATATATGCATTATCTTAGGAGCTTACCTTCAGCACACATCTGTCGTGCTGCTTGGTAAACTTCAATTTTTTCATCCTCGGTTAACTTTCTTAATGTGCGGTAGTTAGCCCCCATAAACGTTGCAATTTTATGCAACATACTAACGCACATTTTCTGTTCTAGGAAGGCATCAGCGGCTTGTTTCAAAGGTTTCATGTCCTGAAAATACATTTTCTCAACATACATATTTCACAAGTGGTTCTATAATATTCAGATGGAATAAAATTACAAACCTCTTCATCGTTGTCTCGTACGGTACAGTGAGTTTTTAAGGCATAAAACCACGGTAGAACTAAATGTAGGGTTGGATCCTTGTCACTCTCTAGATCAACTGTGGCTTCTTTAAACGGCTTAAGAAATTCTATAAGCTGGCCAGTTATATGGTGGTCATAACCCAGCATCTTATCAGAGGCACCTTCATTATGTAAAACAGCCTTCACTGAATCAATCTGAGAATGGACTGATACAAGCATGTCAAAATAACTATTCCAACGAGTTGAAACCCACTGCTTTAAAGATGAGTTCAGTCTCACACAGAGACCTCTTCTCTTGAAGTACGAAACCGTAGCCCGCACTGTATTAAGAATGGCTAATATATTTGGAACATTTTCTTTCAAAAACTGTTCGCTCAGAACATGTTTCAAGACTGTGGTTATACTATGAGCCATGCATGGAAGACGCTGATATACTTCGAGAGCTTTGACAATGTTACTGCCCTGGTCTGTGACAAACGTAATTTTGGCAATGTCTTCACGAGAAACACCCATAGTTTCTAAGCCATCTTCCAACTCGTTTCGAATATTCGAGCCAGTTTTTGGGCAGTCAGGAAACGCAGAGCACATTAGTACATATTTTTTCAAACGCCAGTCTGAATTTATGTAATGTATTGTCACGGACATGTAATGCACCCCTTTGTAATTGTCTGTCCATAGATCAATTGTACTGGCACATATACCAGAACGAATCGCATGCACTATATCTGGGAGGATTTTTCTGCGCACTTTATCAGCTAAGGTTTGAACTTTCCTAGCTACTGTCACTCGGGAAGGCATAACATTTTTAATATCAACTGAGCCACATTTTTTACCTATGTCGATCAGTGTCTGCCCTAAATTAAGAAATCCTTCTCCCTCTATACTGCTAAATGGTCTCAGGTCCTTAGCACACATTTTCGACGCACTTTTCGGCCACTAAATCTTTGTCCTCTTTCAAGATATTTACGGAGTGAGGGAACTGCTTGTCAAATTTGCACACATGTCGTAACATACTCGAGGTTCCCGAATAAGTACTTAAGAGCTTTTTACATAGTTTGCATTGAGACACACCTACCGATTTATTTGAAGCGGCCTCATAAACACACGAAAACGTTTCCCATGCGGCACTTGTGCTCTGTTTCGTTACCAGCATGTATTCGCCAGTTGTCAATTTTTTTTCAATCTCACTAAAGTTCGACCTATTCATTGTGCTGCCTCCACCGTTGCGATAAATGAACTGCAGGCTAACTACCTGGCTACTCTAGTCACGGTAGCTTGACAGCGCAACCTGTTGTCAGGCGCAGCAAGCTGAGCGGGTCCCGTGAAGCTTGGCAGGCTTGCGGGAACCCAGGTAGCCCGGGCTTGCGGGAGCCCGTATCGCCCGCATTGCCCACTATGCCTCAGTACACGCGCACTCTTGTGTTTACATCGCGGCAGGCTGACTTGCATGAATGGTTGCAGAGGTGCTAGGGGCAAGCAGGCTGCAAGGGGAATTTGTACACCTCTGGTTAATATTCCAATGCATGAAATATATTTCCAATACCTGACATATAGTCACTCTGCAACTTTTCTGTCACACTCATTATGGAGAGATACTTTAAGATGATGAAACTGCGACCTTCCACACCCAAAGGAAAGTAAATACATTGATTCTCTGTGATACATGCGCTACATAGCGTTTCGAGGTGTGTAGCGTCCACTGTTTACATTCGATTACAGTTCGGAACTTATGCTGTTCTCGCATCAGTCCTATAGGTTGATCGTCAGTATCGGAAAATGTATGAAACAACGACGTGTGATGAGGAAATAGACAAATTCATAGCAACAGGGTTTGACATGTGAAATTACACGCCATCCTGCACTAACTCTGAACAGAACATAATGTCTTTCACACAAACAGCATCTGTCAAGCAAATATGAACACTGGTATTGCTGTACCTCACAAACCACTAACTTAAAGTCACTGAAGTTATGAAATTGAAGACTCGATTTATGTCCAAGATGTGGCAGAGAAATGGATTACTTTGCATACATCTTCGTTCGTCTAGAGGAGAGTGCCGAAATAGGTTTTCCGTCGGTGGAGACGATTCATCACACATTAGTCGGAAGTCCTCTGCTGAGTGTGGTAAGGACGTTAATGATGTTAACGAATGCAGTTAGATAGCGATCGAAGTCACACACGGAACACACAATTGTATATAAGTTCTATGCTATTTAATTAATAACTGGTAAAACATGAGAGAACAAAAAAGAGGAAAAATGTAAAATGCGTGACAAATGATCTGCCACAACATATCCCTCTCTCTAGAACGCGTCATCGGTCTACCATTAAATCGTAACTCCTCACAACCCCTCTCAACCGATTATTCCATCTACTTTCTATCATACTTTAATGGAGATCAAAAATGCCAATTTAGAGGCTTTTCCAGGAAAGCATCAAAGACACCAGTCAGCCTGTATGTATCCCTATTACTTCAAATTTTGTTAAGAACCGTGGAGCTACTGTTCTGTAAGGTATTTGTTAGCTGATAGGTCATGGTTGTGATTGGTAAAGAGTACAGAGAAGTACATTCTAAACACTGTCTGCCAGAGTTTCAAACACGTAAACAGTCTTGCACAGGGTCAAACACGCGATCCATTCTGTAATTGTATATTGCATTCTGCAAGCTGGTAATAGGATGCTCTTTTGCTAAGGACACTTTATAAAAATCTATACTGTAGTTGCCGATAATTTTGGGGTCACACCTGGGCTTGTGACTGGAAATACGAGGTGCATTCAAGTTCTAAGGCCTCCGATTTTTTTTCTGATTAACTACTCACCCGAAATCGATGAAACTGGCGTTACTTCTCGACGTAATCGCCCTGCAGACGTACACATTTTTCACAACGCTGACGCCATGATTCCATGGCAGCGGCGAAGGCTTCTTTAGGAGTCTGTTTTGACCACTGGAAAATCGCTGAAGCAATAGCAGCACGGCTGGTGAATGTGCGGCCACGGAGAGTGTCTTTCATTGTTGGAAAAAGCCAAAAGTCACTAGGAGCCAGGTCAGGTGAGTAGGGAGCATGAGGAATCACTTCAAAGTTGTTATCACGAAGAAACTGTTGCGTAACGTTAGCTCGATGTGCGGGTGCGTTGTCTTGGTGAAACAGCACACGCGCAACCCTTCCCGGACAATTTTGTTGCAGTGCAGTAAGGAATTTGTTCTTCAAAACATTTTCGTAGGATGCACCTGTTACCGTAGTGCCCTTTGGAACGCAATGGGTAAGGATTACGCCCTCGCTGTCGCAGAACATGGACACCATCATATTTTCAGCACTGGCGGTTACCCGAAATTTTTTTGGTGGCGGTGAATCTGTGTGCTTCCATTGAGCTGACTGGCGCTTTGTTTGTGGATTGAAAAATGGCATCCACATCTCATCCATTGCCACAACCGACGAAAAGAAAGTCCCATTCATGCTGTCGTTGCACGTCAACATTGCTTGGCAACATGCCACACGGGCAGCCGTGTGGTCGTCCATCAGCATTCGTGGCACCCACCTGGATGACACTTTTCGCATTTTCAGGTCGTCATGCAGGACTGCGTGCACAGAACCCACAGAAATGCCAACTCTGGAGGCGATCTATTCAACAGTCATTCGGCGATCGCCCAAAACAATTCTCTCAACTTTCTCGATCATGTCGTCAGACCGGCTTGTGCGAGCCCGAGGTTGTTTTGGTTTGTTGTCACACAATGTTCTGCCTTCATTAAACTGTCGCACCCACGAACGCACTTTCAGCACATCCATAACTTCATCACCACATGTCTCCTTCAACTGTCAATGAATTTCAATTGGTTTCACACCACGCAAATTCAGAAAACGAATGATTGCACGCTGTTCAAGTAAGGAAAACGTCGCCATTTTAAGTATTTAAAACAGTTCTCATTCTCGCCACTGGCAGTAAAATTCCATCTGCCGTACGGTGCTGCAATTTCTGGGACGTATTGACAATGAACGCGGCCTCATTTTAAAACAATACGCATGTTTCTATCTCTTTCCAGTCTGGAGAAAAAAAAATCGGAGGCCTTAGAACTCTAATGCACCTCGTATATAAATTTATTGCTCTGCATTTCGTGGTCATCCACATTAAACGATCAGTTCCAGCCATCTCATCGCTGGTTCCTGGTCAACACCAGCTCCGCCTTTTATTTCAATTATTCTCTGTGTTGTTGGACCAACTTAGTCTACATCATGTAATGTGCAGTTTCTGTGAGAGTCAATGGATCAAAACGTGTTAATGTTGGTTTAGTTGCTGACACAGACCTCAAAATCATAGTAGAAAAACAAAATTTACGGCTGTGTACACAGCTGTAACCATAGACTGCTTCAGTGTGTTACAGCAAACAATGATATATCAAACTGCTTATGTTCCACCAATAGAGGAACCTTGTATTGTGACTGGTAGTCTGTGGGATATGCTCTTCCTTCAGGACAGGGGACAAAACTTTTCACTGGTCCAGCGAATTCGATTACTGGCTGCCTGGTTCAAAGGACCAATTTGTCTAAATAGGATCGCCACATATAGTTGATGTCAACACACAGACGGTACTTTTGTCAGCTATACAGGGTGAATCACTAACTATTGCTCTGAAAGTATGATTGTAGCTAAAAATGTTGGTGGGACAAAAGTTGCATGGGACAACAGGGGCCATAATATGACGTTGGTTCTTTGTTGCTAGGTGGGGTCGCGTCATACACCCCTGGAAATTGAAATAAGAACACCGTGAATTCATTGTCCCAGGAAGGGGAAACTTTATTGACACATTCCTGGGGTCAGATACATCACATGATCACACTGACAGAACCACAGGCACATAGACACAGGCAACAGAGCATGCACAATGTCGGCACTAGTACAGTGTATATCCACCTTTCGCAGCAATGCAGGCTGCTATTCTCCCATGGAGACGATCGTAGAGATGCTGGATGTAGTCCTGTGGAACGGCTTGCCATGCCATTTCCACCTGGCGCCTCAGTTGGACCAGCGTTCGTGCTGGACGTGCAGACCGCGTGAGACGACGCTTCATCCAGTCCCAAACATGCTCAATGGGGGACAGATCCGGAGATCTTGCTGGTCAGGGTAGTTGACTTACACCTTCTAGAGCACGTTGGGTGGCACGGGATACATGCGGACGTGCATTGTCCTGTTGGAACAGCAAGTTCCCTTGCCGGACTAGGAATGATAGAACGATGGGTTCGATGACGGTTTGGATGTACCGTGCACTATTCAGTGTCCCCTCGACGATCACCAGTGGTGTACGGCCAGTGTAGGAGATCGCTCCCCACACCATGATGCCGGGTGTTGGCCCAGTGTGCCTCGGTCGTATGCAGTCCTGATTGTGGCGCTCACCTGCACGGCGCCAAACACGCATACGACCATCATTGGCACCAAGGCAGAAGCGACTCTCATCGCTGAAGACGACACGTCTCCATTCGTCCCTCCATTCACGCCTGTCGCGACACCACTGGAGGCGGGCTGCACGATGTTGGGGCGTGAGCGGAAGACGGCCTAACGGTGTGCGGGACCGTAGCCCAGCTTCATGGAGACGGTTGCGAATGGTCCTCGCCAATACCCCAGGAGCAACAGTGTCCCTAATTTGCTAGGAAGTGGCGGTGCGGTCCCCTACGGCACTGCGTAGGATCCCACGGTCTTGGCGTGCATCCGTGCGTCGCTGCGGTCCGGTCCCAGGTCGACGGGCACGTGCACCTTCTGCCGACCACTGGCGACAACATCGATGTGCTGTGGAGACCTCACGCCCCACGTGTTGAGCAATTCGACGGTACGTCCACCCGGCCTCCCGCATGCCCACTATACGCCCTCGCTCAAAGTCCGTCAACTGCACATACCGTTCACGTCCACGCTGTCGCGGCATGCTACCAGTGTTAAAGACTGCGATGGAGCTCCGTATGCCACGGCAAACTGGCTGACACTGACGGCGGCGGTGCACAAATGCTGCGCAGCTAGCGCCATTCGACGGCCAACACCGCGGTTCCTGGTGTGTCCGCTGTGCCGTGCGTGTGATCATTGCTTGTACAGCCCTCTCGCAGTGTCCGGAGCAAGTATGGTGGGTCTGACACACCGGTGTCAATGTGTTCTTTTTTCCATTTCCAGGAGTGTAGATATGAAAGTGAACCTTTTTTTTTAATGGTATGCTATAGTTTGGTACTTATTTTCTGATAGCGGCTATCGAGATGAATCCAATGATGTGTAACAGTAAGGTCTTTGAAGGTCAACGAAGATCAAAAAGGTGGCATGAACGTCCGTTAACACAGGGTATTCGTATCAATGCAGTGCTGCAATTTTTTATCTTGGATTGAGTGGTATTCCTTATCATATCGGCACTTATCGGACCACATACTCTGACAATTCTCTTTCGTATATCGTGCAAGTAGTAAATATTCACCGAATATGGCCTATCCATCTAACGTGCCATTGACATGTAAACACCATTCGACGGTTTCGCAATACAACACTAATAGGAACGGTAAGACTAGTATCGTCGAATCAAGCGAATATGAATAATGTATTCCTTCGAAGAACAAGTCGATATGCTTCTCAATTACAGAGAATGCAAATGAAATTCAGTGAGAGCTGGAGACTTATACGCTGAAAGATACTCTCACCGTACTCACCCTACACGTCGTACATTTAAATATGTCTATTATAAATTGAGAACAACTGGATATTTAACGCATCGGAACATATCCGGCAAAGGAAAGCTACTAACGAGGAAACGGAAGTTGGTACACTTGCCACTGTGCTTCGAGATCCTTGTGTTGGTTCGCTTTAAATCGCAAGGGAATCTGGCATGAGCCGGAGTAGTGTTGTTCGTGTTCTGCATCGCCATAAATATCATCCTTACCATATCAGTTGCCATCAAGAATTAACTGGTACGGATTGTATACCTCACATTGAATGTTGCTGATGGACTCAACATCAGATTCAGAGGGATGACACATTTATTAATTTGGTTTTATATACTGACGAGGCTACATTCACGAACCATGTATAACACTTCTGCCTACCACTGTTACACCATAATCTCAAAGCTGGAGGTAGTTCGTATAAATGAAATCATTTTTATTAAAGGAATTGCAGTATAAAGAAGCAGAGCAGTGTTACCCTCTGAAAGGAATTAAGTTGTGTTGACCGTGATATACCAAACGGAGGTGGCTTATCGGAAGTGAAAGTTAGAATTACGTAAATATTTAAATAGTTTAAACAGTAACAAACAATAATTTACCTACCCACAGTGTCCAAATAATAATAACAGCGGTCGCCAGCCTAATTACGCATAATAATGAGTAACATTCTTGTTCAAGAAACTGAAAATAAGTAACTTCAATGGGCAATCACCGCCTATACTTTGTCACACGAGAGTGCAATGAACTCTGGCACCTGCATATGTTCACGTTAAAGTTGGAGCTGACAGAGCTGAACAGACTATTTGCATAAATGTAACAGATAACGAAACACACTATTACCTTGAGGACTTAGTCAAACAGAATGGTCTCAATTAAGAGAGACAGGGGATGGTAATTTCCCACGTATCTACATCAAAGAGTACAATTTCAGCAAGGACACTTTGTCTTACTTTTTGGCTAGGTAGTGGAGAAAAATTTCATTTTTTTAGCGGACTCTTTGAAGGTGAGAACTGGTACCAAAATGCATACTTACTATCGCCACTCATAGTCAAAGTCATCCATCCCATTATGCTTGTGGCGTAGGGTTATATTTTTATTTATTGACTGATGTAATTAGGAAAGCAATGCATCAGCCAGAACTGAACCCACACACTCATTTTAGTACACAATCTTTTAAACTCATTAGTATCAGTTTACTTTGAAAAAAAAATAGTCTGCATGGAAGCAGAATTTCATCAGGCTTCATAGTTGGATGGCTTGGTATTGTGACCACATTCGCACACATGAAAACTTTACAATAAACTAAACCCATTCATGCCATTTGCTTTACAGAGATTACTCTTTCATATAGTTGTCTCATTATTCTAAATACACGAAACATTAAATGGTGACATTACCAAATAAAACACAAAAATAAAAACGCGAAATATTATATAAATCAATTTAATACACAGAATGTTTCTACATGAGCACAAAAGAATGAATTACATAAAATCACTATCAGTAGCCGAATCGCAGCAATATTCTTAGATGAGCACATATGGCGCGAAACCACTTATAAATCATATAGAGTAGTGACAAGACAGTCACAGAGCATATGGTTCAAATGGCTCTGAGCACTATGGGACTTAACTTCTATGGTCATCAGTCCCCTAGAACTTAGAACTACTTAAACCTAACTAACCTAAGGACATCACACAACACCCAGCCATCACGAGGCAGAGAAAATCCCTGACCCCGCCGGGAATCGAACCCGGGAACCCGGGCGTGGGAAGCGAGAACGCTACCGCACGACCACGAGATGCGGGCCACAGAGCATAAAAAGAAAACAAATCATATTACAGTGGTTCTTATATACTACATTACAATCTTCATAAACACAGATCAACTTTACGTAACATCAAAACATCATTAAGTGTAGATCAGCTTAACACAACACCAAAATGTAATACAGTTCATCTTAGAAAACATTTGCACAGCTTCCACAGAAAAAATGTTGCACATATAGGACATCAAAACATGACACCCGTAAAGAAGATAAAGAATATCAAAATCAAATGACATTTCTAAACTCTTGCACAGTCGTGAGATAGAAAACTACAAATTACCGTGTCTTTTACAAACAATCGTGTTTGTATGAGGCAAAGAAATGTAGCCTGACAGCTAAACTCACGTGTATGTTACAATAAAACATAACGTCATAAAATTACTCTGTATTAAGAACATGTCTTACGCAAGGGCAAGAAAACAAACAGTTATACGTAGAAAAACACTTGTTTTGGAGTGAAACTCCATTAAACACACTCTATTTGTTGCCATCACACGCAAATTACGCACTTTAAACTGAGTTTTTCACACGAGAGAACACGCAGTAAGAAGACAAAATCATGCGGATATCTTCCCGTGGATGTGCGACGCAATTTGAGAGCTCAGACAGAGTTTATCAGTGGGCGAGCATGACGGTTCTTTTGTGGCGATATTAGCGAACGTTACACTTTCAAGAGCATGACCATCCATTGTTTATGAACCAAAAGACTCTGCATTCTTAAAAACGTGACTTAACAATTGTGATACCTGGATGCAGTTCATGAAATGCCGTTTTAGTAGGTACAATGGGCAAATATTAGGTGAGTTGCCATTTGCTTGAATGTTCATTACTCACAGATGCGCGTTGCAAGATATGTCACTAGCTGACAGCCTAAGTTTCTACGTATAGCTCATTACAGTGGCAGTTACCACGAAAATTTATAGCTCAGTGCGCCACATCACCTGCACATATACAATTTAATTCTTTAGCTAAATGACTTCTGAAGAACGATTCTAAGTTGGTTGTCACGGTGTCCATTGCGAACAGCGAAGTTTCACAGTTTGTTTCGCTTACAACAAACCTATTAGTACACGACAGTTAGTATGTGACAGCGTTTATTTTTCATATATTTCTGCAGTAACTGTCTAATAGCAAAAATGTGTGAGTTAGATCGACCGTGAGGCCTGGGTGAAAGTCTGTAAGTTGCTGGCGACGCACTGCAGCTGACCCTCCATCCATCACTTCTCCGCCGTCCATTGACCCCACCCCCACCCCCTTTTTTTTTCGCTCTGCTCGTTGCAGGAAAGCGTCTCCGTGTGGGAGTGGTGGGCTCTGTTGAAAGCGAATGCCAGTGAGAGCGTATCCCATGTAGGTGAGGGTGAGGCGTCCGACTTCAGTTCCGCCCGTCTGCATCGAAGCCGAACGGATTCTCGCGCCGATCCCGCCTGTCGTTCGAGCGTGTCCCTGCAAGTCTCGTATATGTCTGTGCAACTGGTCCCTTCAAACAGTTTACAGGTGGAATACATACATACATACAACACAAAGACTTTATATTGTTAGTGGTCTATGTGGACTCTAAACTCGTTTTTATGACGAAAATGACAATATTATTTAAAAGATATTAACAAATGAAACGAAACAGCATTCATATCACGTGGTCTCAATGGTAAAAATTATACTTTTATATATAATAACTCTAACTCATTAAATTAAGTTGAACAATTGTAAAGTAAACACTTATTTTTATATCTTCCGTTAAAGAAAATTAAGAATTCTACGAATATTGAAACAATCTTGTTTGACAACTGCAAACATTTTGGTGTTAGTAAGCTGCTAACTACCGACGGCTTGAGGTCATCATTAAATGCAAATAAGACGGTGGTGCTCGTAACATATAAGATACGATAGTAAAACAATAATTTAACCTCAGTCTTACACATAAAAATCACACAAAATTTCCATTTACTTCCACAAAACACTACATAATACAAAGGTTCATACTCACTCGTATCCTTATGAGATGACTACCTTGACTCCCAAATTCCTGCTCTTTATGATAACCCCCTGTAAAAATGACATTTAGATGTCTCTTTGTTTGATTAGATCGCTCAGATTTATTGTTGCAATAATTTCTTCGTCGTAGTCTGCAACATTTTCAAGCTGCAAAACACCAGACATGAGCATTCAACAGGAGCACGAACAATTGGAAAGATCTTTACCTTCTCGTAAACGCTAAGAGTTGAAAAAAGGATACGCCTCATGGTCTGGACCGTCTTCAAGAATTTTTACGTCACATGAACTCCATACATGAAAACATAAAGTTTACCATGGAGATAGAGAAAGATGGTTGTCTGCCATTTTTAGACGTCTTGGTGCGACGTAAGAGTGATGGCACACTTGGTCACTCGGTGTACAGAAAGCCCACTCATACAGACCTGTATCTACAAGCTACTAGTTGCCACCATCCAGTACAAACAATGGGCGTTCTCAAAACCCTGATCCACCGTGCCCATACCATCTCTGACGCCGACAGTCTTCAAGTGGAACTGGAACACCTGCAAAAAGTATTTCTGAAGAATGGCTTTTCACCTAGGCAAGTGAACAGAGTGATGCAGACCTACAAACGACGGAACGAGGAAGAGGAATTCAGGTCGACTGCTTATTTACTATTTATTGGGAATATTTCTTCGTAGATAGGCAGAAATATTGAGAAAGTATCAAGTGAGAGTCATCTTTCGCCCTCCTTCCAAAATTTCATCACTGGTGGGATCCGTTAAAGATGACCTGGGCCTGCGTAAATCAGGTGTTTACAAAATTCCGTGTGAATGCGGCAAATCATATACGGGGCAAACAACACGAACTGTGCAGGAACGCATTGTGGAACACCAACGGCATACTCGCCTTCTCCAACCCACCAAGTCCGCAATCGCCGAACATTAAATTTCCACACACCATTCCACGAATTACAACGACACAAAAATTTTGGCCCATACACCAAACTTTTGGAGCTCGGGTATCAATGAATCTGTGGAAATAAGATTGTCTGACAACGAGACCCTCATCAATCGAGATAACGGTTATCAGCTAAACTCTGCTTGGAATGCTGTTATAGAGAAACTTCGTAGTCGACGTAGTTATTTTCATAAAGATGGAACTCGACCTGACACCGGTACGCCAGGCTTTCACAGTGGAGGGCGCGAGGCGCAGCGCACGGAGCCGTTATGAACGCGCACGCTGAGCAGCGCATGCGCAATGTCACCTCAGAAGGCTTTAAATAGCGGAGCTCAGTGCGTACTGAGTAGTACTACAGTGGCATTCACCTGAAGATGGCCAGAAGACTCTGCGCCGAAATATCGTGGCAGGACGTTACTGATATCCGACACTTCTCCCGTATTTTTATGGAACAATCAGTTCGCCGGGAAAGCTTTAAACATCACACTGATCTAACTTATTCTACGAAATTTGTAAGATCACTTATTAATTGTCATCATAATCATTCGCAGGATTTCGGCAGGGATCTGTTCCACGTCTTGACCCCTGTCATCGCGTCGGTCACCTCCACAAGAGCGATTTGCATAATCGTGCCTGTCGTCAGATCAGCGTGGATGATTCCGGGAATTACGCGAGTTATTGCGGTTCCGTTGGTTGCTATTTTCACACTGGGTATTTCTCTCTGTCAAGCTTGCGTTCCCACGACGATTCCGTGGCTGTTGGTGACCTGTTTGCAACAAGTGTACGGGCTCTCTCCTCTCCTCTCCTCTCCTCTCCTCTCCTCTCTGTTGTGTCGTAGCTCTCTTAACAACAGCAGACACGCACATCATGCATGCCACATCCCGCAAGAACTATCTCTCTTCTACGTCTATATCGATACTCCGCAGTCCAGCCTTACGGTGCCTGGCAGAGGGTATACTACTAGACATTTCCTTTTCTGTTCCACCCACAAATAGAACGAGAGAAAAATAACTATATGCCTCTATATGAGCCCTAATTTATTGTACCTTAAATTCGTGCTTCTTACACGCAATGTACGATGAAGGGAACAGAATCGTCCTGCAGTCAGCTTCAAATGTCAGTTCTCTAAATCTTCACAATAGTGATTCCCGTTTCAGTTCCCGAAGCATCTCCGTAACACTGACATATTGTTCAGACTTACCAGTAACAAATCTAGCAGCTTGCCTCTGCATTGCCTCGACACCTTCCTTTAATCCGACCTGGGGGGATCCCCGACACTTGAGTAATACTCAAGAACAGATCCCACTAGCGTGCTGTATGCGGTCTCCTTTACAGATGAACCACGCTTTCATAAAATCCAGCCAATAAACCAAAGTCCACTATTCGCTTTCCCCACCACAGTCCTCACATGATCCTTCCACCTCATACCTCTTTACAGCGTTACGCCCAGATATTGAAACGTCTTGACTGTGTCAATTATTACACTAGTTATACTGAATCCGAACGTTACAGGTTTGTTTTTGCTACACTTCGGCATTGACTACATTTTTCTACATTTAGGGTTAGCTGCCATTCATCACTCAAACTAGAAATTTTGGCTGGGTCATTTTGTATCTCCTACAGTCACTCAATTTCCACACTTTACCGTACACTACAGCATCATCAGTAAACATCCTCAGACTTCTGCCCACCTTGTGCGCCAAATATTGTCTCTGATCAACATTCGCCTTCGAGGAGAACATACTGGATTCTGTAACATAAGAAGTCTCCGAGCCCACAATGGGGCACCGTGTCAAACGCTTTCCAGAAATCTAGAAATATGGAATCTGCTATTGCCCTTCATCCTTAGTTCACAGTATATCGTGTGAGAAAAGAGCAAGCTGAGTTTCACTCGAGCGACGCTTTCTAAAATGTTTGTGATTCGTGGACGTAAGCTTTTTGGCCTCAAGAAAATTTATATATTCCAGCTGAGAATACGTTCACGGATTCTGCAAGTGGCCAGAGCAAAATTCACAATGTATGTTCTTGACGAATCTCACTGTATTTGATTGAAACTAACTCCAGATCTGCTTGTGATCCTGTGGTTCTGAGTCGAATCAAAGGCTTGAACCAGAGGCGTCAAGGGTTCCCTGACAAACTGCATTGCAACTTACTCGACTTGAAACACAGGGATTAGAACTGTAGATTGTCCTGAAATGAGCCAGGAGTGTACCGGGCATCAGAGGCTGGCATCCGCGTACCTGACTGTGTGGATCACACATAAGCTCTTTCTTTTCATGCTTTTGACTTTTATTTTTTAGACGAAGTGGCGCGCCATGCAGCTGAGATAATGATAGCTGAATCAAACCCCGAAATAGCAGCGTCAGACCGAAACAAATCCCCTCACCCCCCCTTCGAATGATGCGACTGTTACATTAAAATCCCGGTGATCTTCTGCTGATGAATTCGCCTCAAAGCCTGAGAGTTTGAAGCACTCCTAAACAGCAGTGGAACCCGCATAGCACTAAGTAGTTCAATACATAGCTGCCAGAAACGAGAAACTGGCAGCAGTGACTTTATTGCACAGAATCTAACTATACATCTAAAGATAGACTAATGGGCTACGGAGGTGGTGTATTCGTAACAGCAGACAAGAAGTTGAGATCCACAAAAGCATAAATTAAAGCTGCACATGAGATCATGTGGAGAAAATTTACCTAGCTCCTCGCGTCCACCACCTGCGACATTTGGATAGTTTGAGAGCAGAGGATTGCTTTTTAAAGTCGGACATGAAGCCTCCATCCTCCCTAAGAGGAGGGGAGGCCTTGGGCTAGCCAACGTCCGTGAACGAGGAGCGCCGACCTGTGTCAGCACGGTGGTCAACATGTGGACGCGACACCAGACAAGTGTGACTGGCGCCTTGACGGGTGAACCGGCGCCGCCGGCCGCACGGCTGGCGGTGGCCCACGCCTCGCCGTCGCTTCCCCCACGCACGAATGATTTTCGTGGAATACGGTTACGTACATATCGAATTACCAGCTACCAAGTCTACAACGGCACGCATTAGAAATTACAAACGTCATAACTTTATCGATCTATCTCCGTCTTCCATATCCACCAACAATAGTATTTCTTTGCGAGTACATTTTGTTACCTGAACAGTTGACGTAGTCGTTTCAATAACTGATCTACGAATGACCATTTTTTTAAAATATCTTTCTTGTGTTTTCAGTCTTGGAACATTTTCAGATTCTCATCTCGGTGCAGACAGCCAGCGTAAAATACGAAGCCGCGTCTACTGACCACCGCGCCTGAGGACCTGCCTGCTTACACGTCCTTCTCACATCACTGTCTCCGTAATAGCGACAGCAAAGCGGCATACGTTTGAAACAGCTGTACAGGATTCTTAACTCCAAAGTCCTAATTTAGATGAATTAAAATACTCCATTAAGTCTGATAAATTTATTTTATCCAACAGGCTGAAATAACTGGAAATCAAATTCGTGCGTAACTGAAAAATCAGTGTTGTGTATGTGGCTGGCTCTGTCAAGAGCCTTATAAAATTTATTTACCGTGCCCGTGAACTAATTTACCGCTCAACATTTCATCTGGACTCAAATGAAGGAAACCTGGGGCCAGATTGACCTAATTTTTTTAAAATATTTCACGCACATGTTGATCGTGTCGCATTCCTCTAGACAATTTCTCCCACTCGTTTCAGACATCGTATCTCAGAGAACGCTTTTAATACATTGACTGCTACGAATCAGCTCAAGTCATGGCGTGCATCTTAGGCAATCTTCAACGAATCTCTGCGCTACTTTAATCACATTAAAAACAATGAGACTACCGTAGTTATCAGCAGATGCTTCCCGTCGACCTATGTCCCACAGCCAACATTCTACAGTGCATTTCCTTTGCCTGATGTAAAAGATACATGCACTTGTCAGCCAGAACATTACGACCACCTATCTAATATGCACACCTTTGGCACGGATAACAGCGCCGACGCGTCATGGCACGGAAGCAGCGAGGCCTCGGTAGACCGGTGGAGGGAGCTGGGAACTCACGTGTTCGGCGCACTGTCTCTTCAGGCACAATTGTACTCTGCCCGCCTGTCCTGTTTCACCAGTCTGCCCAGCCTACGACGTCCGATATCTGTAACGAGGAGTGGTCTCCCAACCCCACAAGGTCTGCACGTGGTTTCACCTTCGTTTCGCCGCATGTTGAAGACACTCACCTCAGCATTGCTCGATCATCGCCGACCGCTGTGGCCGAGCGGTTCTAAACGCTTCAGTCGGGAACCGCACTGCTGCTACGGTCGCAGGTTCGTATCCTACTTCGGGAATGGGTGTGTGTGACGTCCTTAGGTTAGTTAGGTTTAAGTAGTTCTAAGTTCTAGGGGACTGATGACCTCAGATGTTAAGTCCCATAGAGCTTAGAGCCGTTTGAACCGTTTAGCTCGATCATCCGACAACTCGTCCAGTTTCCGAAATGCTCGTCCCGAGCCTCAGGGCACCACAACCTGCCCTCAGTCAAACCCAGACCGTGCGCCTCGCCACGCTACACACGCAGAGCACCCTCGCTGATGCCACGTGGACCGTGCGTGCGTCTGACTGGCAGTCACTCCTCGTCAGGTGGCGCAGCTATCTGCTGGACGGGTTTATACCAATAGCAGGTCGTTCATGAAAATGTGCTGACTGGTCAGTGTATCCATTCACTTAAGCTATGACTCCTGGATTACGAACATGATCGATAATTTGGCTATTGAGACATGTTATAACCACAAAATGTTCTCGAATGCATGCTTCTCGCTACCTTCCTATCGAGAGCTTTCTCCGCCTTCCTGCTGCAGCGCTCGTAAGGTTCTCTTCCAGTGTAACAACAGATATAGAATCATTCTAACAAGGGAACCTCCCCATCGCACCCCCCTCAGATTTAGTTATAAGTTGGCACAGTGGATAGGCCTTGAAAAACTAAACACAGATCAATCGAGAAAACAGGAAGAAGTTGTGTGGAACTATGAAAAAATAAGCAAAATATACAAACTGAGTAGTCCATGTGCAAGATAGGCAACATCAAGGAGGGTGTGAGCTCAGGAGCACCGTGGTCCCGTTGTTAACGTGAGCGGCTACAGAATGAGAGGTCCATGGTTGAAGTATTCCCTCGGCTGAAAAGTTTACTTTCTCTATTTTTTCAAAGTTATGATCTGTCCGTTCGTTCATTGACGTCTCTGTTCACTGTAATAAGTTTAGTGTCTGTGTTTTGCGACCGCACCGCAAAACTGTGCGATTAGTAGAGGAAAGGACGTGCCTCTCCAATGGGAACCGAAAACATTTGATCGCAAGGTCATAGGTCAACTGATTCCTCCACAGGAAAACACGTCTGATATATTCTATACAACACTGGTGACGGCATGTGCGTCACATGACAGGAATGTGTTGTCAACCCACCTAACTTGTACACTTGGCGAATGGGTAAAAAGATTCTTCTGTCTTGCCCGATTTAGGTTTTCTTGTGGATCGGACAATCACTCCCAAAAAAGTGATGAAAACATAAGCGTTTGTCACATAAACTGAAAAAAAAGTTAAAACCTTTCACCCGAGGGAAGGCTTGAACCAAGAACCTCGCGTTCCGCAGCTGCTCTCGCTAACCACAGGACCACGGCACTCCTGAGCTTGCTCTTTCCTTATTGTTACCTATCTTGCACATGGACTACTCAGTTTGTATATTTTGCTTATTTTTTCATAGTTCCACACAACTTCTTCCTGTTTTCTCGATTGATCTGTGTTCAGTTTTTCAAGGCCTATCCACTGTGCCAACTTATAACTAAATCTGAGGGGGGTGCGATGGGGAGGTTCCCTTGTAAGGAAGAGACAGCAGGCTTAAGTGTTCACCCTGTGGTACTGAAGAGCAACAGAATCGTCAAATAAGCGGTAGGCACAGCAATGTCCTCTACCTTTTCTCAGATACTGAAGTCTTACTGACTCGTACACTATTATGCTTAAGACTACTAGTATCCAGCGAGGTCATACTGGGACAGGAAATGAGAAACACAACGCAGAGAACAGGCTCTCTTATTTCAAAATTTTCACTCGATACCGTTAGTAAGAGTAGCATTAGCAAAACATGAAACCAAAATAAACATTAATCCAAAACTCCAATCTAATTCATTAATTAATAAGTTTAAAAACATATTAATGTACGACATAAAGATACATCTACATGAATACTCTCAACATCACATTTAAGTGCCTGGTAGAGGGTTCATTGAACCACCTTCACAATTCTCTAGTATTGCAATACAAAAGAAAAATTTACAGTGAGTCCAAAAAGTATTCGTCTAGCTGCATATCTTTTAGAAAACAAAGTCTGTGCAACATTAAAAGAAGTGTATACAAAATCTAAAGAGCCAGTCATGTAACAAGTTCCTCGTTAAGTCATTTTTGTTGAAAAGCAGGGAAAAAAATACGTCCAAATCGACAGCAAGGTTAACAAAATAGAAAATGTAATACGAGAACTAGTTCATAAAGTATTCGTCCACCATCTGAACACGCCGAAATTCTGCGCGCAGTGATTAAACTACATCGCTGGCCCACGTACGGCACACACTGGAGTCAACGGTGCGCGGCCCCACCCTATCGCCTGTTGTGGTCCTGTATGGGCGCATACAGTGCAGTTAGCGCCGTGGGCCGTAAGGGTGGTGAGGCTACGCTGATCGAAAGGAAACTTATTCTGCGCTTACATAACGAGTGCAAATCTTCTTTCGAGATTACTAAAGTAGTCGGTAGACACAGATCGACGGTTCAGTCGATAATAGATCGATTTTGCGCTACAAAATCATTAAGAAACCAACCACGTATCGGAGGACCTCACACTTTGACTGATGCAGGGAAATGAAGAACTAAAATCAGCGCTCCTAAGTTGATTGTGGAGTTAGAGTCTAGGAGAAAGAAGACATATGCCAACACAATCAGAAATACCCTCAAAACGAATGGGCAAAACGGACGGGTAGCGCGAAAGAAATTTTGCGTCTGTGAACAGATTCTAAAGAAATGTCTTCATTTTGCGATGGACCATAGACTCAAAAAGGAAGATTTCTGGAATAGAGTAATATTTTCTGAGGAGAGCAATTCGACTCAGATGGCAGCCGAATGGCGTGGCGTAAGAAGAATGCGATGTTGCCACGCAATGTTGTGCCAACGATTAAACACAGTGGTGGCTGCCTGATGGTGTGGGGCTATATGAGTGCTGCAGGTGTTGGAAAATTACATTTCACAGGAGGTACAATGTATCACCATATGTATATCAACATTTTAAAGGACAATCTGAATCCTAGCGCCGAAAAATTAGTCTGCAAGGAAATTACATTTTTCAACAAGATAACGA